>NC_137220.1:11915614-13115614 GCF_949987685.1 Ammodytes marinus
ATCTCAGAGTTTTAAGGCCATGGTAACGATGAGGATTAGGATATGATCCCAGCCGCACATACAGGATTATTCAGTTTACTGTATATGCTGTGAGAGGTGTGGCTTCAAGCTTATGTTGAGACCACACACATTTAAATCACCACAAGAAGGCAAGGATGCATGAATATTCAATTTAACAGTACATAGGGGCTGGGCATGTTACAACGGACAAACTCAACGGCCTTACACGTTTTTTAATATAGAGGGTGTGACTAAATGCATCTTCACCTCATCATTTGATATTGTGGTAAGACTTGAGGCAGTGGTGGATGATGCCATCTTTAGTATCCACAGAAGGCCAGTAGGGCCACCATAGCTTCTGTAAATGTTGAATGTGGGAGAGGTAGAAATGGAGTGTTTCAATCTAGAAGTTTCACCACTAGATGCAGCTAAATACTCCGATATTACTCACTGTAGCTTTATGGATGTGTGGTCAAATCAAGATTTCCCAAAAGTAAAAAAATAGATAATCTCCATTTTCCAATGTATTTTCAGACTGGTGTTTTCGGGGAACATACCTCCTTCTCTATTAATATACAATTAGGTGATTTGATTTAGTACGTTTCTGACTCACCAACAGCGACCAGCAGAAAACTCTTGCTGTAAACACTTTCACCTATATCAGATAAATTGGTTTCCCGCATGTGACTCGAAGACAAATTTCATCCTTAGAACTAATTTCCCTTCCCCTCACCTCCCCATCTTCCCTCCTTCCACCGCAGGAAGTGATGCTCGCGACAGGAAATGGAAGCTGTGAAAAGTAAAGAGGCAGCAGACACATTGGGGGTTCTCTATGAAGTGACGGGAAGGAAGCTCGCCACATTGCTACTGGAACTATGAGCCTCTGTTTATTTTCCCTCTCTGTCTCTCAGAAAAAGGGTTTAGGGGAAAGGAAAAGGTGTGTTTGTCTTTGTGTGTGTGTGTGTGTGTGTCTGTGACTACAGCGGGGATGTCCTTTGAAGAATGTGTGCCAAGCATTTATAGTAACAGCTACCAGTCATAGACACAGTAGGAATACTCTAGGAGTGATTCACCAGGCCGTCGTTGTTGCTGTTGTCTGTGTATGTCTGGAGCTTTGAGGAACAATTGAAAAAAAATAAAAAATTAAAAGTTGAATCAACGGTCATTTCTTTGAAAAAAAACTGTGATACCTGAACACATCCAATACTCCCCTCCTCGTTAGACTTGGGGTATTTCCTTCTCTTTGTTCCTTTATCTCAAACACTCCCACATGGCCGTTCTAATCAGCTCACGCCATGTTAAGGCCAAAGAAAAAAAACTGGATGTAGTGGAAGCCGAGCAAACTCATGTTTGTAGATGAGATAGTGTATCAGCTTGTACGGCGAGATAGGACTTTAAACTGCCTTTGGAACTGTTTTGACAACAGGCTCATGCACGCACAACAAAACCCAGTCGAACATTTTTAACAATGAGTACATGTTGACACAAAAAGCCGCTGGTATCGGTGGTGAAAAGAAGTGGAAAGAGGGATAAAATGAAAGTTGAGTTAAGTTCATTAATCATGTTATCGGCATGTCAAGCCAAGAGCAAAGAGAGGCTGGTGGTCCTTGGCTTGGAAGTGTGTGTGTGATGTGTGTGTGTGTGTGTGTGTGTGTGTGTGTGTGTGTGTGTGTGTGTGTGTGTGTGTGTGTGTGTGTGTGTGTGTGTTTATTTGTGTCAGTGCGTGTGTGTGTGTGTGTGTGTGTGTGCGTGTGTGTGTGTGTGTGTTCTTGGCATCAATGAGTCATTCTGTCCAGTGTTTCTACCCAACCGAACATCGTCTATAACAGCCAAAGCTCCAAATTAAACCGTACGTTATAGCCCGTCATGTCAAAGGGCTTGCAGTCATGTTCGGTCAGAGTAACTGTGTCCTGCCCGGAGAATGAGCGAGGCAGCTGCAAGAAGAGGAGAGGGATTAGGAGGAAATGTAGAGTGGGATGAGACGGGTCAGTGGGTCAACAGAGGAACAAAGATGACAGACAGGAAAGAGAAGAAAATGTAAAGATAAGGGTTTAGCTGGGTTTGACTACATTGGTGCTCAAATTACTGGACTTAACCTAGTTCTTATCCTTACACGATGTTATCAATGGGACAATTTCTACATAAAACGACAGAAATCAGCAGTGATTTGTTATAGCCCATTGACTTTAAATGATGTATACTTTACTTTTTGAATACCTTACCATTAAAGCTGATTAGAAATCTGAACGTCTTTTTTTTCACAATCAAATTAATGCAAATTGTGATGGGTTACGCAACTCCAGAGTTTCCCGAGTCATCTTATTCATATTTATATCAAAAGTGAAATGGATAGAAAACAGTGGCTTCCCAAAATAAGGGGGCGGAGATACACTTGCAAAATCAAAAGTGTACAGTCAGTTAAACAAAATGCCCAGCAGGAACGAAAAGTAAACATGATTTACAGACGCACTGGGACTGTTCTTTGCAGGTTTCAATGTCACCTGATAGCTACTGATCAAAAAGTTTCCACCAAGTCAGATATAAAAGTTTGGTGTAAAACTCTTGCTTCGTTTACATTTCTTGTCCAATGAAATTAAGACACAGAAATCAGTAATTAAACCAGAGAGAAAATACCGCAGTTCAAACTCAAATGTGTGAAAAAATCGAAACGTTTTCAATATTTGTTTTGTTTGAACAGTATAGTTACAATAAAGCCTGGTCTGCCTGTCTGTCAGCTGTTTCCTCCTCTCGTGCCAGTTGTCTGCACAGACAAAGAAGAACTCCTCCTGTCATGCAGAGAGAGAGAGAGAGAGAGAGGGGGGGGGAGAATTTATGGCCGGGGTCGCCCCTCCATCTCCCCCATCCCCCCCTTTCAAAGGAGTGCCACGGGAGCCTAGTCAACAGGCAGCCGAAAGACAACCAGAGTGTATGTAGACGTGCAGCAGACTCACTCATCTACATCTCATTCACAACTTCAAAAATATCCAAAGCTTCATCACCGACATCCACGTCTCAATCACACGTTCGCAGTCACGTATGTGTCCTATACGTGCTTAGCAATAAGCAGCTGAGAATTACTTCCATAATCTTGCACACATGTGAACATACTCTCAGATATTCCTATGAGCTCATAGTCCACATTTCTCCGGGCTCCGGACTCTGACTGACTGCCTACAGACACACACACACGCGCACGTTATCGGGCCCAGACAGCCCTAATTGTTCTTCGTATTACATTGTAAAAGTGGACTGAGAGGTTACTCTTTATATTAGATCAACTGAGAGAGAGGGAGAGAGAGAGAGAGAGAGAGAGAGAGAGAGAGAGGGGTGAATAACATGCACATTGTGTCTTTTTTGGCTCTTTGCAGTGGGGAAACCGTCCAAGCACCTTCATTAAATGCAACTGTATCAAGAACGAGTGGATAGTGTGGCGGCTTGCCTGACAGAGAATGCTGTGTTACACCCCTCCGCAGAGGCTTCAAGTAGTACATGATGTTGAAAAGATCTGGCAACCGCACTCCTCAGAACTGAAGCTGACGGACTCGATAACATGAGGGAAGTGGAGTGAAACGGAGGAGATATGAAAGAATGAGGGGGCCTTAGGAAGCCTTAGTAGAGGGAAGTATAGTTGGAAGTTGGGAATAAAATGGAGTGAGTGACCACAATTCAATCGTAGCACATGAGCGTGAATGTGAAGTGGCCTAGAAAGGGGGATGAAGGATGGCATGTCCCACCCGCCACTCCCCCTATAGCCTCAACTGTGTCAGTAGTACAGTGGTATAAGCAGAGGGAGGTGGGGGAGTCTGGGAGGGGCGCGGTCAAGCGAGTAAATAGGATGATGGTTGTTTATGGGTTTATCCCACAAGGCTCCAGGCTTGTGAGTGTGATTATGTAATGGCCAAAGGGGGAAGACCCTCTAGCATATCTCTGGATGCTGCTGCTCCTCGTCCCCATCCGGCCCTGGAGGGAGAGAGAGAGAGAGAGAGATTTGGGGCGTGTCGCCTCACATCTCTCTCACATCGTGGGCTCTCACTCACTCAGTCAATCAAATCACGAGCACGTAGCCGACGCCCTGAGGCTGTGTGTCAGTGACTAAGGCAAGGCCTGACCCAGAGACGCAGCATAGGAGGGAAAGAGGGAGAGAGAGAGGGAGGGAGGGAGGGAGGGAGTGAGGGAGAGAAAGAGGTAGGGGAGCGTCCACACAGACATCAAGTGCAATGTGTGAGATAAAGGCGACCTCTTTTGGCAAGGGATGGATACGATTACAGTATTTGAACTTTTTTTAAATTTATATTTTATTCATACAGACAAGGGATTAACAACATATTCGTATATACAAACTAACTCCAAAGACTTGACTGATCAAAAAATTTGAAAGCCGTTCATAGGCTGCCACCCTAGTATTCCAGTCTGTGGTTGATAGTGCATAAGCTGAATTCTTCTTCCTACCCAACATTAAAGCCGTATAGATCCATTCAGTATAGGTGAAGCGGCTATTTTCTGTCAGGGTTGAAGGGTCTCCCAAAGGAAATTACCCAATAAAAAAGGGAACATCTCAAACAATTGGTCGAGATACAATCATGAACAGCTGTTCCTGAATTTTGGGATAAGAACACATGACGTGAGTAAATGTACTATTGTCAGAGCACTTACCCACCTGCTCAGATTTGACACGATATCTCAAATCACCCCTCTGCACATCTCAGTCTGGGCCGGCCATCAGTAATAGAAAAAAAACACTCTGCTGGCCTGACAGGCAAATTGATGCATAAGTATAGCGCTAGAGTGTAATTCTGCATGCAATTTTGGCAAAAGATGTGGACAAACCTCAACACAGGAGGGGGTTCACTAATATGGGATCACTCTTACCGCAGAAAAGCATCGGGGCACAGACTGAAATGTATCCATCTCTCCGCCTCGCCTGTTGGAATAGGAAACACATGCACTGCAGTAAGAGGTTGCATAGATATATCTTGATTTGACGTCAGAGAGGAGAGAAAGCAGTCCAGCTGTGACAGCCCTCACGCTCCTTGACCCCCCCCCCCACCCCCCCCAAAAAAAGAAACCCTTCTGTCTGCATAGTCACACTCCCTTTCTTTTTTTCTCTCTCTAAGACCATCTGCCTTGCTCTACAGACCTTAAGACCAGGATACTGCTGCTAAGCCTCTCCGGGCTCTCACTCTTCCACGGTGGATTTCCAACCCGCCGTGGGTGTGCCATATGAATAACCTGGATGGGGATATGGGTCACATATGGTAATTATCTGCCTGCAATGGGAGATGAGTGAAGGTCATGACTATAGAACATTCAGAGAATGTCCTTTTTAAAGCTATAGTGCGTAACTATTTCATATTGATGAATTTCGGTGACATTCAAGCCATTGCCAAATGAGTTGGTCAGCTACACAAACCTCTCTCTGTATTTCTCAGTGTGGCAGCGTTTACAAACTAACTTGGCCTGGGATATTGTGTGTCTCTGAGGCGGAGGTTGTAGGCAGACTGTGAGGAGAGAGTGAGCAGACAGAGATGAAGGCAGAGTCGGCAGCTGCACATCTTTGGCGTGGGAAGGCTCTCTTCTGTAAGCTGTTTCTTACCCCCGATGACTCCAGACTGTTTCCCCCCATAGGCCAGGCCGCTCCGCTGTTTGAAGTGGCTCTCTGGTACTGGCACCCCTCAGAGTAATAGTAGCCACATGGGCCCACATGTTTTGAGCCATCACAGCACCACCACTCTACCTTTTTATCTTCTTTCCCTTTCCACTTGTTATCACTTTTTTTCTCTCCTTCATCTGGTCTTAAAGCTGATGTTATACACCTCCGATACATTATGCCACACATACAGCTACCGTGTGGTGTTAAAGCAGTGTTAACTACTTGGCAGCAATCTGTTCTGTTGTTCCTGTTCCACTCATGAGTAAGCTTCCTCCTGTCTGTCTGTCCATTCATGCACATGGACAGTAGTGGTCCGCATGCCCCATGTGGCTAAAAATACAAGGCAGTCGACACTTTTCCGAGAATGCAGGCTATGATCTATAGCCTATTCTGTCTGGGTGTGGAGGGAATTCAGACATCTCCCGATGACTTTCAGTCTTTTTTTAGCTTTTGTTGTCTGTCGTTTCGAACTGTTTTTAATGAGTCACACACTGTTGGGCCTTTTGTTAGTAACAGGGGTTTATTATTAGGCTGTGAGATTTTTTTTTGGGTACAAATGATTTATGGCCCATGCATCATCCCAGTACAGTACAACAGAGTAATGAGTTGTCAGTGTCAGTACACGCTCTCAGTTAATCATTTGGTCCATCGATAGAAACCTATTTTCACATGTTGTTTCTGCTCAAATGCTGTTTTTGCTGTCTTTAACAGATTTCTGAGACTTTATTGCATCTATTTGACAGCGGTGCCTTTTCAGGTAAACATTTAAAAACTGACAACTGAAAAATAAATCCTAATGAATTGTCATACACTCAATTTAATTTCCCAAAAGCCTAAAAAAATTATTAAATTGAGCTCCACCTCCACCACATTCAAATTAAGATCAACTTGAGTCATTTGCCCTATAGAGTTAAATTGAGTGTTTACAAAATTTGCTTTAATTATTAATTAAAACTTAATTTTTTAAGAACCGTTTTACTTTTACCGCGTCGGTGCCTTCAGTCGACCCTCCCACACACACACACAGGGCCGCCCATAAGGGGTAGAAAGTGGGAAAGCTTTCTAGGGCCCAGCCACCAGGGGGGGCCCAGAGAGATTTTTTTTTTTTTATTTAATTTTTTTGCAGATGACCTACCTTAGCCAACCTTTATTATGAACGCTATATTCGCAAGATAACTTTCTATATTAAAATAAAACATTTTATTCATTGTTACTTGGGTAAAATATATCACATTTGATATTGAAAAACTAAAAATATCATGGGTCGTTTTTCCCCCTCAAAACCGACGCATACATCAGGTCAACCAAACAAGCGTTAGCAATGTATTGTTGATGAGCAAGCTAACCTAGCAAGCTCAGTGATGCCAGGACCTGGACACAAATCAGGGTACCAGAAAAGAAAGGAAAAAAAGAGGGAACTTTCAAGGGCTTTAGACCCCCGGAAAATTCCTTAATATCAGTATTTCTGCCAGCAGAAGTGGATTTTCAATTCAGAGATACTGTGATATTTCTTCAAGTTTTGAGGTGTCTTTGTGAGGGTGTTCTGCAAATTATTCTGTGTATATTCTATCTATTATTTTCTAAGAAAATTAGAAAATTACATATTTAGCCTTTAAACGAAGGTGGCAGATGGTTGTTATACTGATGAGGAAAGCTTCTGGTAGCAGTGGTATCATGGTAAACCCCCCCCCCCCCCCCTACAGCATTGGTGTGTCTAAAAGCTTACATTACAGTAAATGTTACAGTAAATGTGCCAAAAAGCAGGTGCAAAGATCTTGCAAGGGCAAAACATTTCAGTATCTCTGCCCACTATTATTTCTATTAGCCCACCCTAATCTAACTGGCTAGAACCGGCCCTGTGTACAGGTGTGTGTTTATGTAGGAATAAGCGCGTCATGCACATTGATACATGTTCAGTATGAGTAATGGGGGCCCAATGACTGGACCTTTTCAGGGGCCCAGTCATTTGTCTTGGGGGGCCTGCACACGCACACACACGCGCGCGCGCATACACACACACACACACACACACACACACGTTGTGGCACAGCCAGAGGGAGCCCGCACGCTGTGGGTTCGCAGGGCGGAGCACACAGTTTTACCCAACGCACCCGCCTCTAATTTGACTCCCTGTATTCCCACATTGTCAAGATAAACATTGTGAAAACAAGGTGTTTCCGGATTCAGCTGAACTAGGCTATTGGGCTTTTTATTCCTTCATTTCCTTCGAGAGTAAACATTTACCAAAACCAATGAGGAAACAATCGCTCCACTAATTGTTTACTTAAAGTTCCCACAAATGTTGCAACTTTACGCACGGCCAGTCAGTTTCCACAGAAAACTTCAGCGCTTTTGTTTATACTTCCCATGACTTTACTTTGAAGGCGCCGTCTGAAGACTTCCGGTGTCCCCCCCACCACCTTCGTGTGTTTTGACTGTGCTTGCAGTCCGTTTCCAGGCAGGCCGAGGCTCGGGCACAGAGGGATTTAGTTATGTACAACTGATGCGGTCTGGCGGAAGAAGAAGTAGAGGAGGAGGAGGGGGCGCGCGCTGAACGGCCCCAAACAACGGGAATTTCTTTCTTTTCTCCTGGAAGGAAGGAAACGGGATCAGCGGTGAACGTATAAAGTTAGTGTCCGAGTGGAGCGTTGTTACTCCCCGCCTGTGCGTTGCCGCCTGTGTGCAGCAACAAATCTGCCTCTCCTTGTTGCAGCCGAACAGTCTCCTGCCGTCCAATGAATGGAGTTGCTTTTTGCCTTGTTGGAATACCACCCTACTGTGAGAACCACGTAAGTAGCCTACCGTTAACTCGCTGCGTGCGTATATTCGTCATTATGTTGATACCTGGACGTTATGTTCGATGTTTGGACAGGCTGAAGTGCAACGCTGCTGGGGCTGGTCAGAGAGCGTGATTTCCTAAGAGGATTAACACTAGTTTGCATAGCCACTGTGTACACACACACACACACACACACACCAACAACATACTGTACAGAAACCAAATTGTTCGATCAGGGTTTTTTTCTGCAGCTTTTCTTCGGTATTGTGGGCGGTAAATGGGGCGCAACCGAATGAATGTAGTCGCTGCTTCACTAAAAAACTATCCAGAGTCGCGTTGATTCAAGCCCGGGGTTGCTCCAGTCTTTTGTCCCCCTCTCGCTGCATCAGGAGGCTGTCAGAGTAGACGGGACGTCCCGAGAAGGGATGGTGACTGTTTGGAGAGGGTCGATCACCTCTTTGTTAATGTTGATTCTCTATTTGTAAATAGAGAAATTTATTAACTGGAGATCAACATCTTTAAGTACTTGAATCTGAGTTTGCTGGTGTTTTAAAAACTATGAAACGTATGCAAACAAGCCATCAAATCGCAACAAAGGTTAGTTTGTGAGTTTCATATAATCAAAGTAGGCTATCAATGTGTGTCAGAGTTATGAAAGAGAGACATGAGTGAATCCTTTCTCAACTGGTGGTGGTGAAGTCTTGTGATGCTCATTGATGTCACACTCTTCCCATTTTTTCATTTTACTCTTAAATCACCACTTAAGGGGGACTCAGTGTTGAGTTCTGTAGGTTTTTTTCCAGCAATGTAACTGTCACACTAACAAACCTGCTATTTCATGATTTGAATTTTTTTTAAATATCTTTTTCTGACATAAATTACATACATTACATTAATAAACATCTTATATTCTGCATCAATCCCAAAATTAAACAGCTTGGGATATTATTATTATTATTATGGTGAGATTATCACTAAAAAGCTATGCCAAAAGAGACACAACTTCTAGTAGGCCTATACATTCTGTTCCTCCCGCTCCTAATGGAATGTGTGTGTGTTGAAGCTCTGATGTGTCAGAGTGAAGTCATGAGGTAAAGATATGTCACTGACTCTGGGCGGTGGTCTGCTTGTTGAAGGAGGCATATGGTTTACCGTTGTGTGTGTGTGTGTATCTTTGATTTACCCAAGAGATGATCTGTGTGTGATGTGGCTTTAACGGATGTGTGTGTGTGTGTGTGTTTGTGGGGGGTGGGGGGTACCTGCCTTAATGTGTGCCAGTGACTGCGGCATCGCTTTCAGCTTCACCTGTGTGGTGTGTAATAAGACATTTATAGTGGTGTTTTCCCACAATTCTCCGTCTCTTTTCATGTGTGGCGGTTGACTTTTTCCCCTCCCTCGGGCAAGGAATAACGTTTCCTCTTCTGCGGTCACGGCTTTATTTGAACCTCTCTACTTGTGTGTCTTGGCTTCAAACACGTTGAAATCACTTTTATCTCTTTTTCAATTTGACGCTTGTTACGCTGTAGTAAAACCTCACACACTTTGTAGTAAATGTGTAACAACAACTTCATGCGCCCACTACAAGTGCTGCATTAATGAACACTCATAAAACTACATTCAAGGGTGCCTGATATCCTCCAGTACATCTTTGTTTACTCTTAGCGTATGTCTCTCTGTATGCTGCCGACTTAAACCCTGACCTGTTTCATACCTGACCTTTGACCCTGCATGTTTCTCGGCCAACACCCAGCTCGTATTCAACCCGGCATGTTATCTTGTTTGAGAGAGGAATTTAACTTCAGACAGGCTGATTTTTTTCCCCCATACAGTAAATCAAACTACCTCCTACAGGTAAAGTTGAACACACTTCAAGGTGTTCTGAAAGTCCAATTTTTTTAATCAAAATCATTGAACATCTCCTCTCCATCCGCTCCCTGTCCATCCTGTGTGTGCACTTACAAAAAGCCAGTGTTAATACACAGCTTTGGCTCTGTAAACAAGCATGATGCTAGCTACAATGGGCCCCCTTTGTTTACGTACCCTTTGTTTACATACCAGTTTACAGATTCTTGGCTGTGTATTTACACCAGTTTTTGTTTTAGGCGCATACACACAGTAGACAGGTAGCAGACCGTGAGGAGATATTCAATGATTTGGACAAAAAGGAATGTAAACAACAAGCGTGTTCCAGAATCCCTGACTCCACCTTTTAAGCTGATGAAGTGATAAAGATCAATGGTGGGATTCAAAAAATAAAATAAAAGCTTTAAGTAAGATTTTAAATGTTTTAGAATAGTCCAAAATGTAAAGTAAAGCCTCAATCAGCCTTAGTTTGATTGTTCCAGCTTCAGATAGCAAGTGGATGAGAGCATTTGGTTGTAGGAGATCAGTTGTGATGATTGTCCGGTGGGACTGGTTGTAATGTTGTTAGCGTTGGGCCTTGCTTTGCTGTAGCAGTGCAGGGGTTTGTGGGTAATAAGAGATCAATAGTTGCAGCAGGGTGGGGCAGAGGGCAGTGTGAAGCCTGATGTCTAATGCTGCTGCACTGTGCCACGTGATGTAGGCTATTATTGATGATGGGAAACGTGAGAGCGCTTTTATGCAAAATAATCTTCAGCCGGTCGATGTTAAAGCCCTGCAGAAGACTTGTTTTCCTCTGTTTGTTCTCTGACACACTGAGGATTTATATGCAGCATTATCCTTGATTTTGTATTTTTTTCTTTCTTTTCTGATCTTTGACCTTTTATTATCCCTTGATCCGAGGACCGTCTGTACGCTCGTGTCCACCCAGCAATAGAAGCTCGCTAACAGCTTAACTGGTAGCAGCAATGGAGAGTCAAACATCTGATCTGGAGCTGATGATTCACACTAGCTGACATCCACCTCAGACAGTTTTCAGACCTCAGGCTGCAGAGGGTCAGTCCAGTCGGCAGATCTAGGATCAGCTTCATGTCACGTTAACACGTAACTTGAAACAGCTGAACAATGCTGCATAGGAAAGCATTTCTGTGATCATAAGCAGATGTTTTCACCACGTAGCATAGATGTAAAAGCACAGGCAATACTGCAATGTTGGGAATTTCTTCAGATTTTTTTGGACTCTCTTTCTCTTTCATTTTCATCCATCTTCATACATTGTATTCCAGGTCCATGTTATATATAGGGGTAGTGGACAGAGAAACAGCTGAAGAAAGAAAATAATATTTCTGCAACCGAACATTATGCTTCTGATAAACCTTTACCTTATTTCAGTTTTTTCTTTCTTGTGAATTACAGACTATTGCTATTTTGAGAAAACACTGAGCAGAGAAAGTTTCTTAAAGTGAAGTGGTCACATTCAGCTGACATCTGTAACCCTTGACCTGTTTTTATTTTGGTAAACTTACACTACAAATTCACATGGACTTTGCATATTTCTTCACAGCATACCATACATAGCAGTTTCACTTTGTTAAGAAATTACTGTCATGGGCCCTTTTCTGCTGAAAACAGAAAATGATTCAGGAGTCATGTGAACTCACACATCACTCATGTTGCAACTATGGGGAACTTTTGCAAAATCTGAAGTTGGGAAAGTACACAAAAAGAAAAGTAAAACATTTTCCCCAAGTTTTCCCGAAAGCTGTTTTCCACTTTTTCCAGTGTTATTCCATTCAGGTGTATGTCATCTCCCTAGACTCAACGCCGGGCTACATCATACCTGAGACATGCTCGGTATTCCGACCACTCGGTGTCTTTTACTGTTGTCAGCGCAGTGATAACAGAGAGCAGGACAGTAAAGAGAGTGTTACAGAGTGTCCTGCATCAGTCAGTTTGACACTATTTAAGACGTCTCTCACACCTTAACACCTTCGCTTCATCAGCCACCCCCTCCCCGCATTCCTGCACTCCACGACAGCTGCATCGCTGCTCACACCTCGCATCAGCAATCATTAACCTGGAGAGTGTGTGTGTGTGTGTGTGTGTGTGTGTGTGTGTGTGTGTGTGTGTGTGTGTGTGTGTGTGTGTGTGTGTGTGTGTGTGTGTGTGTGTGTGTGTGTGTGTGGACACACTTTAAATGCACGCACACATACACACTCAAAAGAGCTGAGCACAGGTGCTCCCAAATGTAGGCACTCCATCATGTTGACATCACTTTTCACTTTACAACACTTTAAGGGTCAGAGTTACACCCTCACACACACACACACACACACACACACACACACACACACACACACACACACACACATACACACACACACACACAACTAATAATATGTGCGCAGGTGCTTGAAACATGGTCACAAACAAATACTCACACAAGCTGAGATGTCTTCTGTGTTTAATTAAAAGGCTAGAAAAGCAGCCCGGATGAGCGTTCATATATGGCCTTCTCTTTATGTTTGCATGACCAAGTCCTTGACGTTGTACAAATAGTGTGCAGCGTGTTGATAGGTGGGTGAAGGACATCAGTCATCATTGACCTTGTTTAGTGTGGTGATGGGGTGTGTGTTTGTGAGTGCGTGTGTTTGTGTGTGTGTGTGGGGGGTGGGGGGGGGGGGGGGCTGTGGTCATGTGGTGCAGGCGTTTTTCTGCTGCCAATGGATCTTTATTGATCTCATGTCAGTCGGCAAATCACTCAATTTCCTTTGTCCAAACTGTCTTTACATGTACATTCTTGCATAGGTCTTTGAATTCAGTTATCCAATTCTGTTTATTATGAATGGGAATTGTTTATCAAAAGGTTCAGATTTCCATTTTTTTTTTATACATATTTTGTATCAACTTGTTTCGGATCTTTATTGAAGCTATGATGTTTATTTGTGGCTGCTTGCACCATTCCATCAAAAAAAATATTATAGATGTCTTGTGCATCCATTTTTTTCTCTCATAAATCCATCATTTTCTTTTGACATTAAGTCTCTTTGGAAACTGTGGGATTTTCAATAGAATTCAGCATAAAGTTGATTGGGTTCAAACAAAGCTCAGCTACACAGCATTAGTTTGTAACGAGTAATGACTGACCCCGTTTGTTTGGTCGAAGAGGTTAATTACTTTGGTTTAGGTTACCGGTGGGAATGTGTGCATGAAGTAGTGCACAAAAACAAGGTTGATTAAAGAAGTATGGAAGTTGAAGGTATGTGTTTTGTCAAAGAAGGATATTTCCCAATTTTCCTATCGAAGAGAATCTGCACCGAATACAAATTGCACCAAACAAACCTTTCCCTTTTCCACACATTCAACATCTGCTCATAATCTGGTGAGGTGGAGGTGGCCAGAGATCAATGTGGTATTATAGACTGAGGTGGCGGCCCGATGAGATTGAATTTTATATGACACTGACATTATAAACTATTTAATCCGTATCAGCACCGATACTTATCCACAAAATCACATCCCTGTGGTATTCTGCAAACATATCCCTACTATACTGATTGTTAAAACATAATCAGATGGGCCATATCTCTGTTGTTCTTATAGTGTTAGTTGAAAGCTATTCAAAGGGGACTCTGGATGTCAATTCATTGCATTCATTGGTTGTTATTTCTCTGTTCTCCTTCCTTTCATCATGTTAGCCGGCCCCGGACATGAAATTTACCTGTGCAGATATACCGGTGTGTCTGATGTTGTTCTCCCTCATGCGTTTCATGTTGCGTCTGATTTGCAGGCGCTGGAAGGTTAAGTGTGAAACAAAGCCTCTCTCTCTCTCGGAAACAGATGAGGGCTAATTAGATTCAGCCTGATGATGGTCTGGTCTGCGTCAGCCACTGCCTCTTTATATGTGTGCCTGCAAGGACGCTGCACTGGCTGTGTATGTGTGTGTGTGTGTCAGTGTGTGTGTATATGGGCTACTTGTTTGTCATTGTGTGTACTTGAATTGTGACTACCAATTCAAGTTTTAGACCTAAGCTTGCCGACATTTTTGGAAAGTGAGGACATTTTGTACTGTTCTCACTTCAGGGACAGGCCTTTACAGGGCTTTTTGAGGGTTAAGACTACAGTAGGTTTTAAGGTTTAGGTATGGTGTAGGTGAGGGTAAGGGTTGGGGTTCGGCCATTTGTTTTGATGGTTAGGGTGAGGGGGCTAGGGAATGCATTATGTCAGTGAATGTCCTCACAAGTATAGCCATACAACCGTGTGTGTGAGACATTGTACTTTTGTAGGTGAGGCGGTTCATGTCGATGTGATGCTCATCAGCACAGACTAGGAACTGGAGAACAGGTCGGCTCTTGTTGTGAAATGCAGACTTGACTCTTGTCTGTATTCGTCTATTCGGATCTGCCCCGAAGGTGGTCGATGCCAGGGGGTTTGAATCAGGGTCAAGGTTCATAGGGTTAGGGCCCTCCACCCGGGCGGTCGCACACTTGGCCCCCATGTATAGAGAGCCTAAGGAGGCAGGAGGGAACCCTTGTAATTGTGTGCAGAAACAAGGGGCCACAGAGGTTAAGCGGGGGCCGCTGTTACTATGATCCCCCATTCAGATGATCCGATTCCAAATCTTGTTGTTTTGTCTTTCTCACGTCTCGGTTATCAAATGTGCATATATTCTCCCGCCGCGCTCTCACCGTGTTTACATTCTTGCAAAGAGGAGGACTGCCACGATAAGAGTGTTTGCAGAAATCGGAACGCTGTGTCTTGCTCCGGACGCTTTCTACCAACCTTTAGGGATTGCACTGGAATGTGAGAGAGTCAAGAGAACATTGGTAGAGAGGGGAAAAAGGGGGCGCAGAAGAAGATAACAAAATAAGAGAGAATCCTGATGAGTCATGGTGGGGAGAATGATGCCCCGGTGACAGCCAAAAACACAATGAAGCAATGGAAAGTAGAGACAGGCCAAAGGAAAGAATGTCATCCCTGCATACCATAAAGAACAAAGCCCGCCAGATGTCACACTATGGCTCTGTCCAATCCATAAGAATTACATATCCGACCGATCAAGGTATACTTCATTACACAGGTGCATTCATTCGAAATGATGTAAACGAGTTTCACAACTAACCATCAGTTTTATAAAAGCTAAGCTATTAAAGGGCTACACAAGGGATTGCTATAACTATTGCACTATTTTATAGTTGGGGTTGATTTTGTGAGAAAAAGGGGAAGGTATCAAGCTAGAAAAAATATAGTGAAATATACACATATGGGGAGACTGAAATCAGTATTTCACCAGTACGTATTATTAACAGTACTTTAACTAAGCTACTTGGTATTTTTCAGGGATGTCAACTCATAAATGTGTTATGGTTATAAGTTTAAAGTCTTTAATCAACTAGTTCTGGCAGAAGAAGAGTTGTGGATGGTTGATAGCAGCATGATGTGTTCTCACTGTACTGTAGCTAAGAGGGAGTCTCCTCCTCCGGTGCTGTTTACACTGTGTATGGCGCTCAGCCAGATAACGTCCATCAAAAGCTCCACTCCAGAGTCGATGAGCTGCGAGTTATACGGTGAAATGACTGTCATTAGGGTTAGCTAGCTGACTCACTGACCTCTATCTCTATTTCCTGAAGCAAACCACCCGCTGTAGTGTGAACGCATGTGTAGCTATGAAAGGAACACACACACACACACACACACACACACACACACACACACACACACACACACACTGGCATCGCTCGTGTCTTTCTTGTTATTTTGTAAGCAGTCTCAGAGGGGAGGAGGAGGTTGTTTTGACAGTCTGGCTAAATCACGGGATGGAGATTATGGAGAGAAGCTAATGAGGAGCTGCGGATGCTGGGAAGAGATAGAGCGCTGTGGTTTTCCCTGATGCATGCTGGTCCACCACAACATCGCCTCTGTTTACGTGCTCATTACCTTTTTTTTTTTTTTTTTCTGTGCGGATAGTCCCAAATGTTGTCTCTCTTCAGTATTATACAGACTTTGTATTTTTAAAGAAATAGTTTGACATTTTGAGAAATAGAGCTAAATATACAGTACACACATTATCTATCCACTAAATGCAAAGGTTGAGCCGGCACATGATGTAGCTGGCCCTACTAGCACCTCTAAATTGGGTTAAGTTGGAAGATTTTGTTTGTTTAATTCCTGCAGAAACATAACATTTTTTAAACAAGTTGTACTTTTACAGAGAGTTATTTGCTGGAACTATTTCTTGGCCCGGCCAGCACAGTCAGTGACATTCTGGCTCGCTTTTCATCCTTCCGCCTTGTTTCAAACCTTGTTTGTTGCCTTAAAATCATATCAAGAGATCAACTTACGCAAACATGAAGACTTCAGATATTTTTCTTTTCTTTTCTCTCTCTCTCTGAAAGTATCAATAAATCACAGTTAAAAATGAATGTTGTAAGATAAGCGTTATTTCTAATGGACTGTGGTATCCTGTTTATAATAGTAATATCCTTCTTCTCTGCCTGTGTGGCTGTAAATGCTACATCCAGTTTACAATAATGAACCGACCTGGATAGAGCAGCTTTGATACTCCAGATACTCTCCCATGTAAATGTTCTATAATCCAGTATCGGTTGGCTGACAGGGTCTGCTTCAGATCAATTTGCATTTGCACATCATCAGAGATCTCTTTTTGTGTGTAAAGCTCACACATGGTCTGTGTGAGCTTTACTTTACTCCACATTATTCCAAACTGATGTGTGTGGGTGTAACTTGAAAGTGATTATTAATGAGGCTAGTTGCAGTTAAACATGCAGCAGTTGTGTTTAGTTTACTGGGGTTTGCTTAGATAGTTTTAAATGTGAGCTATCAAAGATATAAACTCAGCCCTCTCACTCATCCCAGATAACCCCTCAACCAAAAATACTATGCACATGCAAATCCAGTCCATCTGAACACATAGAGCTGTGTTCTCACTCCTATCTCTCACAACTCCTTCCTCTTTTATTTTATTTCCTCCATGTTCTCTATGTCACTACTGTCCTTGTTTCATACCGTATCCTCTCTTAAATTCCAGATTTTTTTTTCTTTTTTCTCCCCCACCCCGGATCCCCCTAGACTTTGAGCTATGGCTGTCCACGCTCTCTGTTACCTTCTTTGGTCATCTGCTTTCAGGGGATAGTCCTGTTTTCAACGTCTGTTTGTCGCTTTCATTTTTGAATCAGCTTTGCTTTTTTTTTTAACGCTGCTAAGTCCCCCGAGCTAAAAGTTGTCCGTAAAGAAGAAAGTATTCGCACGGAACGTTTGTGCCATAAAAGGTTTGTTTGGGTATCATTCTTGTAAATCCACCCACCCTCCCCTTCTCCTGCGCTCGCTCAGTTTACAGAATGAAAACTAACAGGACAGTATGTTTCTATTAGTGTTCCCCTTGGCTCTAAGCAATGCCAGTGTGTCTTTCATTTGAGTAACAGTGGGAACGTGTGTGTGTGTGTGTGTGTGTGTGTGTGTGTGTGTGTGTGTGTGAGTGTGTGTGTGTGCGCCTCTCATTGCAACAGTCCTTTGCTCTGTATCACTGGACTACCAAAAAACCCATGATCCCTTGAGGCTGCGAGTTAGTCTGACCCTCTATTTTCTGGGTTGAAACTCAGGACAATTTATTTCCAGGGGGGTCAGAAATCTCAGAATCTCACTCCGTGATACAAAGTGACAGAAGCTAAAGGCCTCAGCATCAGCCCGCCATATGGCTCTCTTCATTACATGACACGCTGACACCAGCAGCATCTCTTGTCCCTGTGTGCAGCTGGGTTTTACAGTCTGTATTGTGTCAACAGGGAGAAGCAGGCAGTCGAAACGATGGCATGGGCCTATCCGTCGTTTATTCAAAAACACACTGGGCGATATCTGTTTATCATCATTGTGCCTGTGGAGAAAAAATAAATAAATAATAATAATAATAATAATAATAATAATAATCTTCTGATCGTCAGTTGTATCAGTGCACACACAGTGTGAGACAGGACTGATCACATTGATGCCGTAATAATCGCCTTTTAAGTTTTTTCGCTAGGTTGGGAGAAAACCAATCTGAATTGACAGGAGAGAAAATGACATTCGTCACCCAGTAATTGATTATGTGGTGTGAATATCTTTCGCCCAGTGGCAATGTCTGCTCGACAGTTTACAGAGGTCAGCGTGAACATGTGGAGAGTCACGAGGGTCCGGAAAACAGATTGGAATTCAGAGACGGTTTCAAATACTTTTTTAGATGTTTAAGAACATGCATTGTTGGTAGATGGAGATAGCTTGAGAACAAAGACTTTGTAATTATTTAGCATACATGTCACATATCACATATGAAGAACTTTGAATTTGCCCAGCTAACATCTGCTAAAATAAGTGTGTGTAAAATCCAGCCATACCCCAATATCTTCACATCAATACTCCCAAAATACCTTGAAATAATCCAGAGATTCCCCAGTGATCACTTTCAGACTGCGAGACCCTCATTTAAGGAGTATTTTAGATGACAAACTACTCTTTATGGGCTCCCTAAATGGCTACTCCGCACCCCCTCCCAACCTCCCCCCAAACGACTCCACTTTAAAGGATCGTTGGACTGTACAATCCTGTGCGAATAAAAGCGATGGAGGACTTCCTCAGCGTGGTGCGAGCGGTGGTGCATGGCAGGAATGTAAAAACCAGATGACCTCAAATGGAAACTCCAGGGCTTGTTGGAGGAGGAGGGCAGGCCATCTTGCTTGCTCTAATAAACACCCCTTCTCCATTCTGCAGTCCTCTCTCTCTCATTCCCTCTCTCTCCCTCTTTCTCTCTCTCTCTCTTTCTCTCTCCTTCCATTTCTTTCCTCCCCCAACCTGGCCCAGCATCGCATCGCCTCCACCACTGCCACGCCCCAAAATCTTGGAGCGCTGCCTGGCTTTTGGGTCTATATGGGCTTCCATGCTACGCTCTGCATGGGTCCCGCTCTATCTTTAGCCTAGGAGAACTGGCGACGTCATCTCCCAGTCCCCAAAGTTATAATTTTCCCCCTGTTAATTATACGGAGGCAGATATGAGCTAAATATATACATCTGGGCTGGTAGAGGGGGGCAAAAAATGGGGGGGGGGGGGTGCTCCCTCCAAGTATGGCTGTCCCTGCGCCCCAGACATACTGTAGACGAATGGGGTGTGTGTGTGGAAGGAGGCCTCCTGGAGCCCTGTGGTTTGTATGCTGCTGAGGCCTGCTCCTGAAAACAACCAGGAAAGAAAAAGAAAGAAAGAGAGAAAGAAGGAGGGAGGGGTTGGGGGGTTGCTCTTATTGCAGTGGAGCTCATACGTGACGCTCTGATTGCTCCCAGCGGTTGTGGTCAATACAGAGGAGAGAGAGAGATGTGGAGGGAGGGAAAGAAGGAGTACAGTGCAAAAGGAGCAGGGTTAGCTTTTTGCCAGATGTCGTCATTGGCCTCATGGTATATATATATATATGGGAAACATACACAGAATAGGGGACAGATGTGTCTCCTCAAGTCAGACCTCACAGCTGGGAGTTTACCTGACAAAACCCAGCCACCGCCGCCAAACGGTGGCACCAAGAAATAGCAGGCAGTGGCAATTAGAAGGCTGTATTCCGTCCCTCTGCGTGTCCATGTTTTTCATCAAAGTGCGAGGACAGGCTGAAAGATAACACCTTTAAAAGGTAGAGTAAGCCATTCTGGAGTTGTCTCTTTTTTGTCAAAATCAATGAAAATCGTCACATGAACAAGCTAACTGTCCTGTGACTGTGTGTTTCAAAGAAGTTATTTTAAAAGCAAGCGTTTTCAAGAATCACTGACTCCACCTTTAACTGGAACAGATTTCAAGTGTTTTTTGCAACCCTGTTGGATCTAAGAGCTCTCGCGCTAGCCTCAGTGTGAAAGAAAAACAAACATCTGTAGTTTCTTTTCATTTTGCGGTGCTCCCTTTTTGTTGCCTGTCTCTATTCATAATTAAATTCATCACACAGCTTTCCTGACTGGTGGCTACTGAGTTCCAGATTGAAGAGGTGTTCGAAAGTCAAAACATGTATCAAGTAATCCTGAAGGCGTTACGTTGTGGACTTTCACACTCTGGAAAAATCAGCTGTGAAAGCCAATTCTAAATCAATAACGAGCGTTAATGTCCCTGCTGTCAAAAGTGTCTCAACTCCCCCCCCCCCCCCCCCCCAGGGTCTTTTCTCATGCTCCAACAGAGGCACCTTGTTGCTTCCCTTGGCAACTGTCAGCAGTGATGGGTGACTGTGATTAGGTTGAGGACGGGTGTCAAATTGAAGTTAGACAAACCGGTGATTGGCTGCATTTATAGAAGGGACACCTGATTACTGGGAAAAAAAGCACTTTACAGATGTTGTTGTTTTTTGCCATGGTTAAGGTGAAATATCTCAACGACTATTTGATGGATTTGCAAAAAAGTTTGCACAAATTTTCATGATGCCAAGATGATGTACTCTTATGACTGATGTGACCCCCTGACTCTGGTCTTCATTGACATATTTCAACAATAATTCAATGTATTGCTGTGGAATCTGGTACACAAACTCATGGTTCCTAGAGAATGCAGCAGCTTCCTCTTTCTGGCGAGTCCTTGTTGTTTTGTTGAAGATGTGACCTCAACAGAAGGAAAGCTCTCTCTCGGCTGGAGACACTCCCTGCTTATTAGGTTAAAGTGGAGCACCACCACTCCACTTACTGTGCAGGGGAAACATAATGGCTGTGTGTGTGTGTGTGTGTGTGTGTGTGTGTGTGTGTGTGTGTGTGTGTGTGTGTGTGTGTTGTAACTGTGGTTCTCTCTATCAATATCACTGTCTCTCTCTCTCTCTCACGCACACTCGCATACCTACATTTTTGATCCCATACGATACAGATATGCCTGAACGTCTCGCTCGACCATAACATTTTGCTCAGCTGAGGATATAACCGTTCTGTAAGAAAAAAACGGGTCAAAGGCTTGTGAGCTCATGACCGACATACACATGTAGGCTTACGCACGCTAACACAAGTCAGGCAGCATTTAATAATTCATCCTCATACAAAGAATCCACTGAATGTGACCCCCGTGCATGGTAGCAGATGTGTGTGTAAACGTGTTCCCATTCCGCCTTGAGTCATGCAGTCTGGCACTAGTATTTCGTCAACGATTGCCTGTCTCTGATTAAGCAATGAAGAGATGTATCGGAGGTAATTAGAGTGTATCTGTTAGTCAATATGTGCACATGTCATTGGTATCTTAGCTCACCCGCCCCACCGCCCCACCCTCTCCTCTTTCTCTCTTCACCATCTGCTCTCTCCAACTTCCTCACCTTTCTCTTCCTGTCCGCATTTTTTATTCTCAGTAGTAAGTTTTTCCCCCCCAGTGTGTACGTTCCAACATCTGTTACCCTCCCCCCCCCCCATTATGCTTTCTCCCACTCTCTCACTCTCTCTCTTTCTGGCATTTTCTGCCTACGTAGATGCCTTCTCCTGGCTGGCTGACTCATGTATCCCACGTCCCCTTGTGGCAAATGTAGCATAATGGACACATTGGCTGGTAATCAAGTCATTTATAAAAGCAAAAATGCCAGACATTCTCTGCTGTCAGCGTCTCCAAATTGAGGATCTGGTGGTGCTGATCTCCTCTTCATATCGATGTAAGCCCAATATTTATAGATGCTGCTTGGCTTGTTGACATCTGAAGACGTCTGCTTTGGATCAGAGAAACTGGGACCAACAAGTTTCTATTTTCTACCTCCTTTTTTTTTTCTACATTCACCCTGACTTACATGAACTGACCTTACACACACACACACACACACACACACACACACACACACACACACACACACACACACACACACACACACACACACACACACACACACACACACACACACACACACACACACACACACACACACACACACACACACACACACACACACACACACACACACACACACACACACAGCCACATCATGTAAAGAATGCATGCATAATGCGTTAGCTTTCCCCGGAGAGTAACACGTGGTCAGGTGGGCTGCTTTAATTCTTCAGCCTGCAGAAGTGAGCTGTGCATTGTTGTTGCTGTTGTATCAGCTATGGTTGGTCAAGGGAGTGGGGTAGGGGTAGGGGAAGACCACCCAACTCCCGTCAGCTGTGGGATCATGGGATACCCGACCCCTGGCACATTATGCCTCCCAGTCCACCTGCTCTTTCTTTGGACTTCCAGAAATCGTGGAAACCCACAACAGGTGTGACCCCTCTGATCTCAGGCCGCTCTGATGTTGATGTTACTCATTTATAACCGACATGAGAGCACAGATAACTGCTCGGAGGTCGACTCCTTGCACTTAATCACCCTGTGCACATGTTCGTCCGCTGCAGCATGGAAGGTGTAGGTGTGTAGTGTAGATTGTATGTTCAGTTCCCACCCTTATTCTCTCTGTCCCCTGCACACTGGGTTTATTTATATTTTATATACTATCTATGGTTTATCCCCACACCCGTCTGCTGTCACTCTCTGTGTTGTGGTCGCCCTCTAGTGGCCACTAGTTGGTAACTGCACTCTGAATGTAGTCCCATAGGTTCTGTTGCACAGGGGGGGATTTACTGGAGATTAAAGTTAAAATTAACCTGCTTGAAACAGCTGCGTCCTTTTTCACTTTCTCTTGGAGCAGATTACTGATAATGTCAGTCTAGTCTAGACAGAGATATTGACTCCATCACTGTACATCAGTGGGTCTCGTTTAAGACTACAGTTGTCAGGACATCAATATTTTATAAAGTTAGAATTTGGTAATGACAAACGTCAATCTCATGTCACCTTTTTCTAAAGGATTTCTAACTAATGCTTTAATGAGATATTTGCTCAGTTTTAACCATGTTATCAACTTTGGGTTATATATATTTCATAAAGAGAACGCCATTTATCTAACACTGCTGCATTGAACAGTTTGGCCTGTTGTTAACTTGACAAAACATTTTTGTTTAGGGTATATTCTGTAAACTTAGGTAACACATTTAGCAAAACTCCAAAAAAAAACTGTTGCTGAATTCATGAGCACCTTCACTTTAATTTTTTATTTGAATATTTTGAGCATCAAAAAAGTTGCATACTTTTGTGGTCCAGATTGCATCAGTCTGATGATGACACAGATCATTCATGTGGGTGCTGCATCATCAACACATGAAACCTCTACCGTGCCACATGTGGAGTCAGTAGTGGAGCTGATGCAGCGTTTCTCTCACCAGTAGGGGACAGGATTCACACTGTGAGTTGACAGGACGTGTCTATTGACTCCTCTCTCCTCTCTTCACTTCAGATTTTCATTTTAAACATAGTCCTTCACCTCTTTTTTTTTTTTTTTTTTGCTTTTTTGTGTCCGATTTAAAGAGTTTTCGTGCTCCTTTGTGACACATTTTTTGAATTCCCACAGCCTGTGTTTATGGAAATACACCCCATGGTTGTGTCTGCAGCCTGGTTTGTTGGTGACACACCAATGAAAGCCTCACTCAGCACAGTCTGGCACTCTCAAATCGACTCTTTCCTGTGTATTTCCTCCATAGCCTCCTCAGCTTATTTCTTCCCTCTCTCACCTCTGTGTTGTGTGTAGGCGAGGAGCAAAAAGCTTTGTTTTGTCTTGTGAGGCAACCGCAGTGGAAAAAAAAGTTGGGGAGGCCTGTGTGTGTAAGTCTCTTGGCCCCGCGGTCATGTTATGAGTGTTAAAGGGATTAAAACGTATCACCAAACTAATCTGTCCGTTACACCGACAACCGTGCTCCGCTCTATCCCTCCCTCCCTTCCTCCCTCCCTCCCTTCTTTCTTAGCCCTCTCACTTTTCCAGCGATGTGTTTGTTATCTCAGAGTAGAGTGGGGCCGGGTTTGGGAGGCAACGAGGCATCACCCCTAGGAGATTAGCAGCGCGTGGCAGCCCTTTGACATCCGGAGTGCAAGAGCTTTGTGCTGCCAGGTTACTATGGGCTGCACAATTAATCATACAAAAAATTGGGATGATGATTCTCTTGGTCAGATTCCCTTCCTAAGCTTTAAAGTCAAGCTGCATGTTCACTTCTTTACTTTGAAACAATCCCAGCTGCAATATACTGTAAAACGATGTAAAATGAAACAAGCTAATAATGTATCATTCGCACACAAACGACTCAATGTAACTTGCCAGTATTCATTTTGATACTGTAGTGGACTTGTTTTTGTTTCTATGTTTTTAATCAATGAGCTCAGTGGTTGGTTGTCCAAACAGACTGGGTGTGCTAGGTTTAATTTATTCATATTGTGTAACGTTTTTGTTGAAAAAAAACAAGAGTTGTAACAGAGATTGTGATATAAATTAAATATATACTGTATGGGTAAAAATCTTGAGAAAAGTGCAGCCCTACTTGTTACGATAGAAAACAATTACTATAATAAAGTGTTTGATCTCCTGGGTGCACCGTGTTAACTCTGCAATTCAATAGTTCCAAGTGGGATGGAGGAGATATGTTTTGCTGATGTACATCAGGCCCACATGCAGGTGACGGATGTGTGGCTGCTGTCTGCCTGCTCGGGCACGCTTCAGACACAGCGTGGGTCACAGGTGGGAGGCCGGCTGCTATTGTCACAACTCTTCATGTGTGACTGTGTGTCCTCCATGTAAACTGTAACTCAACGCCTTTTTTGTTCAATTTCCCCTTTGTCGACCTCTCTCTTCACGCTCGTCCTCCTCTTTTTTGTAAATGCCTCCACGGTTCATGAAAGGGAGAGAGAGAGAGACGGACGGACGGATGGACAGACAGAGACCTTTTGTTACCAAATTAGGCACTGCTGCCTTCTTTGCCAAAACTAACTGCCATTGTGAAATATGTGATGAAACCCCACTGGTGAAATGGAGTGCTCTTGTATTTTTAAACAATTTTTTTATACTAAACCCTTGTCTGCATGGCTTTCAACCAGAGATGCAGTACACTACAATATGACTGCTTCTCTCTATCCTCGGGTGTGGTCTTTCCCATTCTAGAGAGGAATTGGACCTCCTCCTGCCCCCACCGGTGATCCACACACACACTTGTCTCTGCAGGGTAGGTTGCTGTGTAGAACCCAGAGCCCTGGTCTGAACCGCATAGAAAGAAGAGAAACCCCCCCGAAACATACAGCCGCAGACTTCTGACTTTATGAGGAACTCTAATTACATAGCCTGGTGTATTTATACTCAGCTGTGACTCAGTGCGACATGTGGCGTGCATTTTTGCGTTTGTGTGTGCACGGGAGAAGCAGCCTTTGTGTCCAAACAGTGCGTGCGTGTGTGTGTGTGTTAGTGAAAGTGTGTGCTGACTCTATAAACTATTTGCACCAGGGATGAAGTGGAGTGTAGATCCGCATAAACCTAGTCTGTTACTTTAGCAGGAGAATGTCCTTCAAAGCTGTGCTGTACAGACTTTTGAAAATAGAAATAACTCAATGTTCTAAAATGAAAAGAGGAATTCATAAGCAGTGAAACGCACCATTGCTCTATTAAATACGCTCGGGGATTCTGCTTCTACAGCCTTGCTTGGTCTGATATTACCAGTAGCTTTCACATAGTGAGTGAGTGATGTTAGCGAACTTGGGCTGACTTTTCTGTGCAACTGAGTCAAAGAAACTCAGATTAGAGCTTAGAAGTATGTTGGATAAAGGGTGTTTATCAGGTTTATCACCTTTACTCTGACCAAAATAATAAAAATTCACAAAATCATCCTACTAATCATTAAAATATCCTTGCTCTAAAACATACTTTTAGACACACTTTAGCTGTGGTGACAGGTTCTAGGATTGACTGGAAAGATGCAGCTCCCCCTTGAGGCTTCAACATGAATCACAAAATCAAGCTAGACAGCTTTTACAAGTCACTCATGTGTGGAGGTTCAAGACTATCCCGACAAGGGAACATCACCCCAATGATCACTCTTCATAAAAAGCGGATATTTGCAATTTGTGATGCTTGATATTCATGAGTCCTGTGTCTTAATGCATCTCATACAAACCAGACGCAGGGTGTGTGTTCCTGTTGGCAGCATAATATCCACAGGGTACGGTCTCTGTGCGTATGACTGACAGCTCTTTCTCCGGCTCCAGTTGAGACTTGTCCCATCACACTGTGCGCGGCAGGTGAAACCTGTCTAACTCCATGCATGGGTAAGTAACTTCATCGGATGTTTTTTCGGCGTGTGAACTGGGATAAGGAGCGTCGGAGGGGAAAGTCACGCGTCGGGCAAAAAAACATGGTCACCTGTCTGTCTCTCTCTCATGACTCCTGGACGAATGACGGCTTGGTGAGAAGAACTCTGCGGACGAGAAGGGGGAGCCAGTCCCCTTTCTGACTTGATTTAGTGCTGTGGTGTTTAGGTGTCACTGTGAACAGGAGTGTGTGTGTGTGTGTGTGTGTGTGTGTGTGTGTGTTTGTTTGTCTGTGTGTGAGGGAGTATAGGTTTGATAGAGAGGTCATGTTGACATCCAGGAGCAGCTGTTTCATTTTGAGGGCTCTCCCCTGTTAAACCTTCCGCTTTTTTCCATTCTTTCCTCTCATTATCATCTTCCCTCCCTCCTATATTTTTACCGTTCTTAAGCGAAAGGGATTGAAACAGTGAACGCAGCAGCAGCAAGGCATATGTTTGTCTTTTCTCTTTGTCCTGGAAATTGGCCTCTTTCTCTTTCTTTCTTTCTTTCTTTTTTTCCGTGTTTGTCTCCCCTCTGCCGAGGCAGGGTAGGCTTTTGTGGAGTTTAGCGCTGGGATCACTGTGTGTCTGTGGGTGTATGTCGCTCATACACACACATACACACACACATGGAGCACATGTGCGGCCACTATTTGAATCACAAGAGAGACATCTACAGTGGATTAAGCCTATCAAACTGTTAACGTCTGGCTTTTGTGATGTCCAGTGGTTTTGAACTTACAGTTTGCTGTATAGCGTAGTTGTTTGTTTGCCCAGGACTGTCAGACCGGTTAAGAGGTGATTGAGTGATTGAGTGAGTGATTGAGTGATTGAGTGAGTGAGTGAGTGAGTGAGTGAGTAATTGTTTGGAAGTGTAACTAAAATAGGGAAGAAAGAGAAAGCAAAAGAGAAAAAGGAAGGAGGGAGGTAGTGAGGGATGAAATAGCTGATGCTCGTTGAGATAAAGAGTGTCAGAGTTTGGGAGAGAGAGATGAAGGGATTGGTTTGGCACTAGAGGTAGAGAGAGAGAGAGAGAGAGAGAGAGAGAGAGAGAGAGGGCAGTGTGGGAGGGAGGAGAGACAGGAGGATCCAGCCCTCTGGGACAGCCAGCAGTGTGTGTGTATGGGTGTTTTGGGGGAAGGACAGACAGAGTGGCTTTTGTATGCAGAACATCATCGGACACCGACAGGAGGCACGGTGCTGCGCTGTCAGTTGTTCTGTGTGTGTGTCCGTAGTGAAACCATAGACCTACCTCCTGATCTGATGCCTGCGCCGCACACACACACACACACACACACAAACACACACTCCTCCATCTGCTGCCTCCTGCTGCTTCTTCCACTGGACTCAAAGCCCTCCGAGACTGTGTTTGAATGTGTGTGATTCCCGGAGGCTGTGATGTGGAACTTGTGGGATTTTAAAAAACTTTTTCTGAAGGCTCGCCAGTGACAGCGATGGAGCGTTGCCAGGAGACGAGAAGTACAGACTTTTTATGACTGGAGGAAGCTCTTCTGAGACCACACATCTCTCTTTGCTTGAATAGTGTCTTCTTCTGGACCTCATCCACGACTCAGTATTTGTGAGCGTGTGTGTGTGTGTGCGGCCCATGTGGGTAGTGAGGGATGAGGATTTGAGAAAGTTCCCCAACCCAATGCCCGCTGCTATGCTCCCGTGCCCAGCGCCGGCCGGGCCTGACTGGAGCTTCCAGAACCCGGTGGGGGTGGACTGCAGCTCGCCAGAACCTCGCTGCATTTGGCTGGCGGTGCTACGAGGCGCCGCCGGGCCAGTTGCGCCGCCTACCGCAATGCCCGCCAATGCCCACAAGCAGAGCTCTCATCAGCCCAGGGTAAGGAGAGGTCATATACGTATGTCCTGGAGTCATTAATGGAAAGCATCAGCCATTGGCCGCAGTTTAAAAAAACTATGGGTTTCATTCATTTCTTATTGATCCTAAATCATCTGATAAGGACAGTGTTTATGCATTGCCAAAAGTAAGGTAACGCTTGTTTTTTGTTTTTTCAAATATATTTTATTAATTGCTTTATCTTATAAAATGTGAGAAAATACAGACAAATGCCATGTGATCCCAGTGAGTAATCTTTATTTTACTTGTGAAAAGGGCTGAGAATAGTGTAGTTCCTTCCCACCATGATAATGCAAATGTATGGTTTGCTGCCTGTGGGGATTTCTGTGGTTCTCCCAAGAATAAGCCTTAAACACAGTGATATCAGCAGAATACTGTCCAGAAAAAAAACGCTATACGTGGTATTGTTTCAGTCAGCGCTTGTCAACAGTGTGTGTGAAACTGTATAGCCATTGTGTGAAGTCTTTTAACTGCTGGGCTGTTGACAGATTTGGAACCTTTCTGTGTCTCCAGGCATGGCAGTTGTGTTGCCTTCAGGCAGTTTCTGTTCACACACTTTCTTGACATTTTTGTGGCAGATCTAGATGCACAGTTAGATTTATACTGAACTCGAAATGAATGATATTGTCGCCTCAACCATTTCCGTTGTTCCAAGTTGTTACTTACCAATGGACTTGTTCGTTCTGTCGGCAAAGGTCTTATATATGTGACTTCTTATAGGGATTTTTCAGATTATTTGGTGCTTGGCATGTTTTCTTCCTTTTCATGCCAATTGCCACATGTCAGTCTGATAAGCATCTCTGGATTTCATTCAGTGACGTAATCGTAAACAAAATTGTGTAAAATGATGATTGCTTACTATCCAGTGATGATCATCACAGGGCAAACAGCCAGCAACAGTACATGAACAAATCAGTCGCATATAAAAAGATGGTTGAATTTGGATTTAAAGACACCATAAGGTTGATTTTTCTGTTCATTTCTCTCCAGCTGACATGTGTTTTTCTTCTGCGTGAATGGTATGTTGACCCTTTCCTTCCTCGGAAGAGTTTCTAATTAGTGCTTAAAGACAGATGAAGGGGGTGGGGGCTGCTAAGTGCCACTTTTAGCGAGGTGTTGTGGAAGCTGTGCGATAGCTATACCGCAACCCCCCCTGCGATGTCCTCATAATTCAGGGCAACACTATTTCCCTCCACATGATCTAATTTCAGCGTGGGCATTTCTGTGGAATATGACTTTTTTTCCATCCAGGTTGTAGCCACCACCCCCCTCCTGTTCTCCCCATGACACAGTTAAGAAATGCCACAATCAGGAATGTGTGTGTGGGGGGAGGAGAGACAGAGCGGCTGTACGTACACAGCTGGGACAAACACACGCACGCACACACGCACACACACACACACTTACTGTACAATGTTGTTTTTAAGGAGAGATGTGTCTGTCACAGGGTGGGTGTTTATTTGGAGGTAAAGGAGGAAACTCAGTTCCACTGAATGTCACTGTCTCATACACAATGACATTTGATACTCATCCTTGTGCAGTTTCCTGTTCGTTTCTATGTTGATAAGATATAAGATAAAACCATCATCAAGATATATTTGTTTCTATAGTATGGGACAAACCTGATATACCTCTTTCTGATAAGTGTAGACTAAAAAGCAAAAAAGGAATATTCCGTCATATTTGGAAGATGCATGGCTGGCCACACATGTACACATGCAGTGTAATCTAGAAGCTAGTGGTGTTGTAGTGAAACAGCTGTTTATCATTTATTTGCCTTAGTGGTTCATGTGAAAAACCAGAATAGCTTGATTTGACTCTCTTTGTGTAGAGTAGAAGCAGTCGGGATGATAAAGCCAAGGCAACATTTGAACCCACGTCACTCACTAACTACAAAACTATAGAAGTCATTCTAAAACTCCTGCGCACTGGACTTAAATCAGAGAAGCCAAAATGACCATAGTATCTATTGAAAAACAAGAACTTCACAGGCATCACCTCATCTGCTGTGTCAGGAGTCAGTTAAACAAAAGAAAAGTACAATATGTTTTGCAGTTCGAGTAGGTCACCCTGTTTAACTGACATTGCATCATCACCCGGTTGGCCTTGTTAAACTGGCAATGGGGTTGAACTGGTTTTTGAGCACACATACTGTACTATGTTCATATTTACACACACGCACACACAAGCACACACCTGGCTCATCAAATATCTAGCTGTGTACACTAAAATACACAAGGAGAGTAGTACTGTGTTTGAACTTGAGCTGCCTGTTTCTTTATTTTGAAACCTCCGGTTGTAGTGTGATGAACGCTGGATATTAATTCATCATGCATCTCTTTGAAGACCCATAAGATGCTTTTAGACCTACAGAGGTGGTGGAGTACGCAGTCCGTGTGGCCGGTGAGTTGAGGATTTATCAGGATGAGAGATGGCTGGTGGTATACGTCTCTCTTGGCAGCCCCTGTTTGTGGGCCGCAGAGCGCAGACAGCCCCGGCTATCAGGATTAAAGGCTCGTCAGCATTTGCAGCGGCCGTAAAGCTCCACTTTTCAAACAGGTTGCAGCTCTCAGCTGTTTAAAAGAGCATTATTGTTCTGCCCCTGCTGGGGTTTTAGCAGGAGCCCCGGCCCCGGCTGCATTCCTCCGTTGCTGCTTTACCTCTGGATGGAGTGAGGAGGGGAGAGAGAGAGAGTGTGTGTGTGTGTGTGTGTGTGTGTGTGTGTGTGTGTGTGTGTGTGTGTGTGTGTGTGTGTGTGTGTCTGTGTCTGTGTGTTTGTGTGTGTGTGTGTGTTCAGCATGCCAACCAACACGTATGCTGCTGTGTTACTGCTGATTATGGCTGCAGCATTAATAATATCATCATGTCCTAGAAAAGCCTCTTATCCCCAGAGACATCTATTTTTACCGGATTCAATGAGAGATTATCTTTGACAGTGTTTATCGTGGAAAAAAAATAAAAATGTTGTTTTAACAAAACTGAGGGATCCTCAAGTGGGCTTATCTGGAACAATTGTTCATTTTTAAACAGAAAATGTTTTGTTAGAAGAAGCCTCCCTTGGACCACTTTTTGCCTTTCCATTCATGCATCTTAATGATATGCTCTCTAATTGAATCAGGAGAGGAAATATCCACAGGGAAGAGCTTGCTTGTGTGTGTGTGTGTGTGTGTGTGTGTGTGTGTGTGTGTGTGTGTGTGTGTGTGTGTGTGTGTGTGTGTGTGTGTACCCCATTAAACACTCGCTCAAAGCAAGAAGCTGTCGAGTGGCATCGCACGCTGCTCTGCATATTCAAAAGCATGTATCTCCACTTGTGTGTGTGTGTGAGTCTTTTAATGTCATCATACGGGTGGTAATATGATCCCTCAAGGCTCCATTATTATCGGAAGGGCTTTCACAGTTTATTTGTTATCTTAAATGGCTTCGGCGGGCGAGAAAGTGTCTATTTCATGCTTAAAGCGTTAATGCTGAGAGGATACATTCCCTCATAGAGTCGGAAATACCAAGCGACTTCTTTTTGTCAGCGTAACTAGGAGCAGCAGCAGCGAGGTTTCCCCAAGTTTTCGCCCCAAGCTCTGCATAGGAAGTGAAGTTTAGAGTGAAACCACAGCAAAAAAATGTTCCAAGAAGTGCCTCGTTGGTTAAACACAGTGTCTTAACTGCCTAGAGGAGAGACCAGGGAGTGTCAGCACATTTTTTAAGGATCTTCTTTTTGGGGCTTTTTTTTTTGGAGGGAAAGCTAAACCGGTTGAAAGGACAAAACTGGTCCCGTCAAGGTGACAGGTAACGGGAAAGGGATTTTTTTTTCTCAACTGTAGCCAGAGACACACATGATTCCCCCCCCCCCCCCCCCCCCCCCCCCAGAGCAGCCCCGAGTGGGAAGCGGTGCTGGCTCACAAATCCAGTCAGCCCCTGTGTGTTTTGGGTAATCACAGGGTTTGGTATTCCCAGCTCTACGGGAGGGGCCATGCGGTTAAAACCGGCGTGCTGGAGCCTGTCCCTCGCTGGGGCCCGATACTCCTCCCCCCTCTTCATGTAAACCAAGTGTTCTTTCCCATTTGGTGCTTTCAATTTGTTTTGTAAATATTACTTTATTATTATTATGTCTGTCCATTTTTTTCATAATTTTTCTTTTATTCTTCTTAACGTGTTCTAAACATATTTTAATTTCAATTAAATCCGTCTCCTCTCCTTCATTTTTACCGTGCTGTCTACCGCCAGTTACAGTGTGTGTGTGTGTTTCAACTTGTCCGAGCCAAACCGCTCCCTCTGAGGAATTCACTCCGTCTTTCTTCCTTCTTTTTCACCCTCTTTCTCTTTCATTTCCTTTTTATATATTTTTTTCTTTAACATTTTGTATTCCACACATTTCAAACATCCCTCCTCCTCCCTCTTCCTCACCAATGCCACATAATAGGCGTCAACGCTTGTTGAGGCTCTTTGAGAAAATAGCAGGTGTTACTTTACACTGTTTACACTGCCAGACTAAAGATCTGGCTTTGAGTCTCTCCCAAGTGTATATTGTATCCCGATCTGCGAAAAAGTAAACTTCCATCACAGGCTTTGTAATGCTTTGAAAAGTGTGTCCTTTACACATAGAAGCCGGATATTCATGCATAACAAGTATCTGTAAATTTAGAACACATTTCAGAGAGAAATCTAAATGTCCAAATGTTATTTTTTGGTATTTTTTTCCCCCTTGAATGGGACGTACAAGTTGAAGAGGGAGAACATTTTGCGGTCAAAAAAATCAGCGCAGACGGATTTCCATTACACGAAAGCGTGCGGTGGGAGAGGAAGAGGAGGTGAATGGAAGGAAAAGAGAGAAGAGGAGTGGAGGTGGAGGAGTGGAAGCGACTCCACCACGGAGAGCGAGATCCTCTGATTTTTTATTTATAGGAGCGTCTGGTTAAGGCTATACCGCTCTTCCTGCCTCCAACCCGCTACTTCCTGTTGTTGTGTGGCCGTGCACAGGTCAAGTGTGCAATGTGTATGTCTGTGTTTGTTACATATCAGTGTGTGTGTATGTTTGTGTGTGTAGAAGGGGCACAGGAAGTGAAATGTGGGGTGTGCATTTTAAAATCTTCTTTTATGAAGGGAGGTTACTGCTTTTAGTCTAGACATGTTAACCTCTGGCCCACTGACATTAAAACACACAAACACACACATTCTCACGCTAAACCCCCCCCCCCCCCCCAAAAAAAAAAAACAACAACTTTTGGTTAAAGTGATTAGGTACAAACATATTTGTATTCTCTCAGGGCATGTACACTCACCTATCTCGTGCACTTTAATTGGACTGTTGTGTAATCGTAACCCTGGAGCGTTTTCTCCTATTTCAGATGAATGATGCAGACAATGAAAATGCCATTTTTACGTGACATGCACACACGCTTCAAACCGCACCTAAAGTGCTGTAAACGTACAGTAGGTGTCTGTTTTCATGGGCTGGTGTTTCTATTTCTTCTTTTTTTGCAGTGAAGCTGTGTGAGCCCTAAAGTTACAATACAGAAAGTAAAACAAGGCATAATTAAATAGAAAAATAACTAAAGCTGTTATTGCATACAACATTGTTTTTTCGCCTTTTCGGTATCTTTTCAAATTGTTTGTGCATTGCGCGATACTGGTGTCTTGTCAATAGCAGAGAGTTGAATATGCATGCCGATATGTACGAGTGTATTTTACTCAGTCATGATCCCAGTTTGAATACATTCAAAACTTTGTAAAACCAAATATAAGTGAGTTGTACGGAGCTCGATGAGAGTTGAGTGAATTCTGAAGCATTAGCACTGGGCAGTGATCGATTGTATAGGTCTGGATGACACATGGACGGTTTTGATAGTGAACATGCAGCACTAACTAATGCAGAGATAACTTGACTTCTGGCCTGATTGATGATTGCCCCCTCCTCTCTCTCCTCCTCCTCCTCCTCCTACCTGTTTGGTCAGGTGATTGTGTTTGACTGACAGATGTGGGCCGTCGGGGCAACATGAGGGTGATAGTTCTCACGTGTGTCTGTCAGTTGAGCTGCCCTGGGCCTATTTACTCGGCCCCTAGGAATGAGATATTTAGAGAGTGGGCTTCTCTTTGCTTGGAGTTCTGATTCCCGCTGGACCTTTTCTCTCCATCTGTGATAAGAGAGCCAAGGTCAGGGTGGTCAGAAGTTGGGTAAAGCCCCACACATCCCCCCCCCCGGTCCAGTTTAGCCCCCCAAGTGTGTGTCAGTCTATGGTTGATTTCAGCGGTCTGTCCATATGTAGTCTGAGCAAACGGTCAACTTCTCCATCCACATCTCCATAAAGCGTGTTGCGTTTTGTAGAACATTTCTCCAATGTTGGTACAAATTATAAAGGATTTGAGACTGAAATTATATTTAGATTTTTTCATTTCATTTTCTGCACAGTTTATCAATGAGATCGCACACATATACACTCTGGACATGCTTTTATAAACTTGTACATTTAAAAAAAAAACTGAAACTACACATTTACACACATCTCTTAAAGGAATTGTTGGGATAACGCGCCTCCAAGTTGAACTATCTGTGAATGAAGATGCTGTATATCTACTGTATATATTTATTCTCGAAATGTTCTGGATTTTACAACTAGGTACCATTTTTTCATCTAATCTAAACCACATCCATGTCTTTCTGTCTCTGCGCAGGCTAAGGGGCGGAGGGATGGTGTCTCCTCTGCAGGCGACAACCCTCGGCCCCCGATGGCGACTCGGCCGGGCAGGGAGGGGGTCTGCGGGGGCTGGAAGGGCCCCAGGACCCTGCTCCTCCACAAGAACTCCCAGGGCTTTGGCTTCACGCTACGCCACTTCATCGTCTACCCGCCAGAGTCCGCCATGCACACCAACCTCAAGGTGAGAGACCTAACAGGAAATGTCTTAGAATCCAGTTTCAAAATAAATGTTGAAATCTTAAATGATGTTAAATATATATATACACACATTTTAAGGATATGTCCTTAAGTAAATGTCCTTGCTGCTGGCATTTACAAAAAGGTTTACTTTACAAAAGCCCTTGCATTAAACTCGCTGAACCCAGGACAGAGCCAATTTGAGCTCGGGAATATATAGCCAATCATACCAGAGTGGAGGATCAGTTACCATTACCTGTTGAAGGACATTTGTAATTTAAAATATAGACATGCCCTGCGTTTCCAAATCGAATACTCTTTCTTTTTGCTATACTACACATACTACAGCTAAGCATAAAAAGTACATTGTTTGCATGCAATAGACACACAATTGGGACATACTTTTACGTATTTATTTCTACATAACGCCGCGCCTCGAACTTGCCTCTTGCATCGCTGGTTGTTTTCACTCAGAGGCCCGGGCGATGTAATGTAACTTCGGCTGTGCAAAGGATTGTGGGTGAGAATCGCCAAAAGAGCGTGCTGATTTCAACACCACAAGTTACAACCGGATGTAGTAGGGTTCAGCGTGCTGCATTTGACCACATGTATTGGGACATCCCATGTCTTTTCCGTTGTGCTAAATAATGGGTCAGTATAGATATTGGAATATTGGAAGTTCGGAACGCAACCATGGCCTCCTTCTATCTATGAGAACGACAAAAAAAAAAGCTCCTGCCAGACTCGCTAATTGTTTTCACGGGCCTGTTTTTGGGTCCTTGGTGAATTTCGAGACTGTTCTGGTGTTTTGGAATGAGCCTCTGTGTGTCTGTGTGTGTGTGTGTGTGTGTGTGTGTGAGAGTGAGTGAGTGAGTGATTATTTAGCTCTTTTGAGGTGTGGGGGGCAAACGGCTCCAGATGTGAAATTGAGGGATATGGAGGTTGGGTTGGGGTGGGGTTTGAGCCAGCTGGAACAAGGCCTCTATTATTATTCTTACCACCCCGCCATCCAGCAGCTGCAGATATAGGGACACGGATTGAATGAGATCTGTTGTGTTTAGCCTGGTACCACTCTGTCTCTGGCAGTACCAGGCCATCCACGGACAATGGGCCCACTGCCTGTCAACCCTTTGGCCCCGGTTCTGTCCCCTGTCTCCTCTGCCTCCAGGGTCACATAGCGCTTTGGGACAATCGAATCCCACAGACAGAGCTGACCGTTTTATTTATTTATTTATTTATTTATTTATCTGAAGAGCCCTCGTGGAAGTCTCCCAAATTACCCTCATAGTGTCCAATTATCAGAGGCCCACCGGGTTGCATGACCTAAATTGGGAATTTCATTTCACCATGTGTCTGAAAGTCTTCAAGGGGTCTTCAATTATACTATCTAAAGCGATGATTCAAAGCTATTCTCCTGTGTGTGGTCCGTGGAGATATAATATTTCCACAGAAATAGCTTCCCTTTCTGACATTAGCCACTCATCTAACCACTCTCATCATATTCATAAAAGGTAGTGGAGAGTGGCGACCAAGATTATGCATAATGTTTAAACATCTTCATGTCTACAGACCTGGGGATGCATAGAGATTGAGAAGGCACTTACCGCTTGCACTTGTGTTTGAATGTATATATCGCACTATTAAGTAGAATATGCATCTGCAAAATGGGAGAAATCTCATGATATATAATATATTTCACTGCGCGGATAAACCAACCATTTGCAGAAGACATTTGTTTGTGGAATTTCTACATCTCAAACCAAAATGATTGTGTATATATATTTATTTAGAAAGGCTAAGACAGAACTGACACTTTGACAAATCAATGTTGGCTTAACTTAAATGTATACCTAATTATATTCCATATTTGGTCTTTAAGGGACATTAAAATGTAATTTCTTGGTGAACTGCTCAGCTACACTGTTTTTATTATTGTCATTACCAGTGTAAGGTATATCCGTAGTAATGTGAGGATGGGCTGTTAAAACATCAGAATACTCTCTAGCAGGTGCATGAGGTTTTGCAGGTGTGTTGACCCAGTCACTGTACCCGGATGTGTTCAGACCGGGGCTGGTCGCTGGAGTTTGAGTTGTCCCCGGGCTCGGAGCTCTATTCTGGGGTCGGCAGCTCTCCTTTTCTCTGCCTCTAAACCCCCCATTATTGTCTGCACAGTCAGGAATGAGCCCACTCAGCGTAGCATAAAGCCAGGCAGCAGTCAGCCCACCGTGCCCCTAACCCCAAACTGTCCACTCAGCTTAGTGCGTAGTGTGTGTGTGTGTGTGTGTGTGTGTGTGTGTGTGTGTGTGTGTGTGTGTGTGTGTGTGTGTCTGTTTGTGTGTTTGTGTGCGTGTGTGCATGTTTGTGTACCTGTGTGTGCCTGTGTGTGTGTGTGTGTGTTTACTTCCATGTGACGTCATCATGAGCACCTGCAGACAGTCCGACCTGAAAGTCAGTGTCTGTGTTGTTGATGGAGCAACACTCCAACATTAAAAATGTCATAAAAGCAAACAGGTCTTTCCTAAGAAGCTTTTGTCCTGAGGTGTCAGGGAAGGGAGTGAATGGCATCCGTAGAAAGCTGTTAGACACTCACTGCCGGTTAAATTCTCTTAAAGGATACCTGTAACTTCGCCCGTTATTTCAAGCTTGCGAAGATGAAAATATCAACTAGTTAAAATTGACTTGCCTGTATATCGTGTTGAACGTTCAGTGTATTAAACATTTGAACATGAGTGCTTGTGACTGTGACAACAATGTAAGACCCAGCTCTTTACAGTACCCCTGATTACAAATATAACAATAAAACGTTTTTATAGTATGTCTTTTGCAGTTATTTACTCATTAACACCTCTACACCGCCAATTTTCTGTGAATAAAATCTGACTTGAAATTTGGCATTCATTCTATCTATTTGTATTCTTTGCAGGATGAGGAAAACGGTAACGGAAAGGGTGAGTGTTCTCCATCTCTCTCTCTCTCTCTCTCTCTCTCTCTCTCTCTCTTTTTATCTTTCCCATCAGGCAACAAATTAATACCTTGTTCAGTGGGATAATGATGATGTAATGAGCACTGGGGACCGTCTGTATTCTCTGCTGTCACCACTGCTCTAGTATGCAGCCTCTCTGCGCCCCCTAGAGGATACTATGTAGCACTGCATCCAAAGTAGTCCAGTCTAGATGCACTTGTATGATGAGAACAGTTAATATGGTATTAATTATTAAGTATTAATATATTTTCCCAGGATAGGAAAGTAATCAATACATTATGCTCAACCACTCTTATCTTTTAAACACCAGAATCCAGCTAAAGCTGTATTTCTAAAAACAAGAATTTGTTGTATGTATTTTCTGATCTTTTGCGTTTCTACTTTTTATGTCTTGTTTTACAGGGTATCAGAAAGGTCGCTTGGAGCCGATGGACACCATATTTGTGAAGAGCGTGAGAGAAAAAGGTCCGGCCCACCAGGCGGGCTTATGCACAGGTAAAGTGATCCTAAGGGGTTAGCGTCCTGATTTGCATTGTAAATCTGTTTGGGGAGCACAGAGGTCATGTGATGCTGCTAACGTGAGAAAGAGAGCAATTCAAACAGAGGAGGGGATAAAATAAATTAGAACAAATATTAGCGAGACAGTAGTTTTTATTTTTTTTTTGGGGGGGGGGGGGTGATATATAATACAGATACCAGTATGACAGCTCTAATTATCAAGTGCATTGAAATGTTATAGAGCTACTGAGAGTGTAGCAGGGCAGCAGTCCGCTCTCTCACCAAACCAGTACTCTCAAGTGTGCATGTTTTTAACACAAGCCTGTCACATCACAGAAAGTCACATGCTAGCACGAACATACGTAAAACACATACACTCTGAGCGTATGGGTTTGAGCTTGCGTCACGGTGAATGCAAAACAGACTTTGAACACATAGTTATGTAACGTCTTTCCCGGTGCCCTCCTCCGCTCACAAAACTCTAAGCTGTGCTGAAGTGCCCGCGTTAGATGTTGTCAGACATCACAGCTTTGCAAGACTTATGATATTAATTTAGATTTCATCATGCTGCCTTCGAGACATGTTTGAGACAATGAACCCTTGCTTGTTATCACAATGAATGAGATTATATTTGTATTGGCTTAGCCTGGAGTACTTTCATCTCACCGTCCTCGCATGCCTAATACGGATAATGGGATTAATGTTTTGCCTGCATGTTTTCGGTTTGGTTGAAATCATAAAACACAAATAAGCCATTGAAACATGAATTAAGAAAATATTGAACAAGTATTTGGTAGATTTATTTTTTTCTTGCCCTCAATATTATTTATTGTTTTATTTTCAAGTTAAAATGAAGAGACAGTTTATGCAGCAGGCAACATGTTCATAAATTCAACATCCCTCCCATCAGCCACCCACCCACCATACAAATCCCCTCCAAATAAATAGCTACATTTAAAAATTGATTTAGCTCAAATAGGAAAGAAGGATAGAAGAAAGTACATTTTAGTCAGATTGAATGCTGATCTACAACTAGCAACTAAGCTTCAAACCCACCCACAAAGTCTCAAAAGGGCTTCCATGTCTAGTTCAATTTCGATACAGATCCTCTAATCCTCAATTTTTTTTCTTGGTCTCTCAAGAAAATGTGTCCCTGCTCAACGTCTCCCTTGTCAGGCATTGCTCATTGAGAGGTCAGAGGTGGTCGACATACAGACCTGAATACTGTCAAATGTTCTGGATATAATAGAAGGATATGTGTGTATATGTTTTGCAGGCGATCGGCTGGTGAAAGTGAACGGGGAGAGTGTCCTTGGAAAGACGTACTCGCAGGTTATAGCCCTCATCCAGAACAGGTAAGGCCTCCTATTTCTGTTGTTGATTTAGTCAACCGTCCATTTGCTTTTTGTCTTTGCAAGTCTGCCACAGAGATGACATACACCCAGTCGCTAGCATTAGTTTTTCTCTGCTTTAAAAATATGAGTAGCCTGAAGCAGTGTGCTCACTACCCACGTTCACATGCAGGGAAAGACATTTTTTTCATTTAACTCCAGTAAAGAAGAAACTATTTTATTCTTAAATTATTTTCTAGAGAGACTTTTCTACCCAGATGCACGGTTAGATTCTGAAATCTTATTTCATTGTGCAAATTAACTTCTTTCTCAGGTGCGTGTTGACAGTTTACAGCTTGGAATTACATTGGCTACAAAGTGTACTTGATGCTCGGTTGCATCTTGCCAATATCCATTATCCCTAATGGAGTCAGTGATTCCTGCAACAGATTTATGTTTAGTTCAGTTAAACGTTTCTTTTGTTTGTGACCAAATGTTTTGTTAGTTTCTAATTTTTCAATATAAGAAATGGTCCAAGTGGGGTAAAACCTTTCTATAAATTAGTCAGGATTAATTATCGGGATAAATACAGAAGAAATGTGATAAATATGTCTCAATTTCTGTGTCGATTTCACACTATGCATCAAGCACCTGGACGGGATATTTACTACAAACTCATGATCCCCCTTTATGTATCTATCTCTTGCAGTGAGAGTGTGTTGGAGCTCTCCATTATGCCAAAAGATGAAGACGTGCTTCAGTTGGTAAGTGTGAGTATGGGATTTTTAATGCACCTTACCCCACCAACACGACAAAAACTAACCCACACGTGGCACGCATCACACACTCAAAATACATGACATGGGAAAGCACGTATGAATTATTTCAGTTTTCTGCTGCGGGAAACAGAATTTTTTCCGCAGCGCAAATTTTTGCAGAGTTGAACCTAGATTTGCCGCGTCATTGACGAAGAATGTGGAGATTTTGTTTCGAATGGCTGCGGAGTGACTCAGAGGCTTTCTGCCCTGTGTTTAGATTACAAAACGCATTCATTAAAAAGGCCGCTGGTGTCCTACCTGCTTAAGCTTATGTTTGGGGGAAAGAAAAAAAAACACATACACACACACACACACACAAACACACAGTTCGGTGCTCGTTCACACACCCCTGTACATGCACAACACATTTTTGTCGCTCCACAGGTTGCTCCATGCTCGCTCACATGAACAGACATGCATCATCCCTCGCCCCTCCCATTCACTTGGAGCAACATGTCAATACAAAAAAATAAAAACGATATTAGGACATTTACGGGATAATTTTTCACACATTCAAAAACATCAGGGATCCTGCCCAAAAAAACTAAAAATATACCTAAAATCTGAGCTCTCCATTCAACTATGCTGCCATGTCTCGACATTATAAAGCCCTCATAACTCCGTCCACACACACACACACACACACACACACACACACACACACACATACACACACACTCCTCCCCTTTGCGGCTGCGCCTGTATCTGCTGCATTCCTGGCATGACATCACCAGAGCTGCGCCTCCTTGCACACTCCCACAGGGTGGAGTAAGGCAGAGAATGAGAGGGAGGAGAGAGGGAGTTCTGACGGATCGAAGAGAGGCGACAACAAGGAGATTAACACACAGAAAACTCACGAAAAAAGTGATAGAAAGTAGAGAAAAAAGGCAAAAAGATTGGATATTTCTGGGAGAGGGAGTGCTTGAAGGATCTAAACAACGGCAGGTCTGGTAGCAGCAAGAGTGTTGGTGAGGATACGTCTTCTGCCTTGTCCTTCCTCCTCTGTGTGTGTGTGTGTGTGTGTGTGTGTGTGTGTGTGTGTGTGTGTGTGTGTGTGTGTGTGTGTGTGTGTGTTTGTGGTGGCTACATGCTTAACATGCAGGCTGAGGAAACGTTCTGGATTCTGTCAAGATGGTCTAGGTACAACTTTGACAAACTTGTCCAACTGTCTGTGTGATTTCGCCTCACTTAACCATCGGAGTGGAAAAGAAAATCGTTAGCGTTTGTTCGTGTGGTGTTATGAAGTTGAGTTGAAGTTGTAAGTGATGCTTCAAATTTGACAGAGGGGCTAATTGATAAAGTAGCTGGTTATTTATACACTTTTCATTTGCAACGGATACGCTTAAAGCTTTCCAGTGTGTGTATATAGCCTATATTATGTGCTACTGGTGGGGACGTATGTATTCACAGCTTGTTGTGCAGCGAGTGTTGTGGCATTTGCTCAAGGCAGTTCATGCAGTTTGCTAGTTAGCATGTGTTAGCTGAAGCCCCGGGGACAAACTGTATGACAGGGGCTGAGCTGGGAGACCATTCTACTCTTTATGCTTTTTGTGTGTAACGTACAGCGGTAGAATTCGTCTTGTAGTTATGGTTATGGTCTGTTGTCACTGCGACACACGCACACACACACCTTTCCTTCAAGCGTTTTCTTCCTTGTTATGTCTTATCTCACTCCCATCTCTTCCCTCCCTCTCCCAGGCGTACTCCCAGGATGCCTACCTGACAGGAAACGAGCCCTACTCGGGGGGAGCTGAGAACCTGCCGCCGCCACCTCCCCTCGGTTACCCGCGCAACAACAAGAGCACGCCCCCCACTGGAGCCCCTCCTCCGGCCGCAGCCCCCGGGGGCCACAACCAGCTGGATAACTGGAGTCGCTGGGCAGGCTCTTCCAGTCCCTCTTCACCCCTGGACAACCGCTCTGGTGTGGGCAGCCCCGCCAGCTGGCAGGAGGGTAGGGGAGGAGAGCCGGGCGGCGTGGGTCACAGCAGCCCGGCCCATCGCACAGAGGAGATCCAGTACGGTATGACCAGCCAGCAGCCTCAGGGCCAAACCAGGGGCCGCTCATACTCTTCCTCTTCCTCATCGGGAGGCCCTCTATCCAGCCCGCTGCAGGTCCACTACCCCAACCACCACCACCACCAAGCTCCACCTCGCAAGTCCAGCTCCTCTGCCTGGACCAGTCCCCCTCCCCTGCCCCAGCTGAGCCATGGCCGCACCGAGCGCTGCCAGCAGGCGCTCTCCGACTGGTACTACAACCAAGTCCCCGAGCGTCCGGGACAACGCAACATTGGGACCCGCCACCGCAGCTTCTCTCAGGACCGGCTCAGTGAAACGCGGAGGCAGCAGCAGCAGCAGCAGCGTTCCGTTGGCTTTCCACACAGCGCCTCCCAGGACACTCTAATGTTACTACAGCAGTCTGGACCGGGCCCCCACGGGGAGCCCTACTGGTCCTATGGAGACTGGGAGGCGGGCCCAGGTAGAGGCAGCCACGCCTCTGACTACACCCGGACACGCTCTGAAAACCTGCTGGCCCAGTTCGATCGCCACGGCCGCTCGTTGGAGACACTGGACCGGGCGGCGGCGGCGGCAGCTGGACTGGTCTCGCCTCGCTTCGAGAGGCCTTCGTGGCACCAACAGGCTCCCAAGCCTCCCCCGAGGAACGATGCCTACTCAAGGCAAAGCAGCCATTACGGTGCAAGTCAGGCAGCTCCTCCAATGTCCCGAACACAGTCACATTCTAAACACCACAACCAACAGACTCACTCCCAGCCTCAGCCCCAACCCCAGCCCCAAGCGGCGGCCCCCCAGAGCAGGCGGCTTCCCCACGGCCAGAGCCTGGACGAGCAGACGACGGGCTACCGCAGCTACAGCCCCTCGTTCTACCGCAAGACTGGCCGCATCATGCAGCAGGCCCACTCTTTCAGGGACCCTTCGTACTCCGGCCCCCACATGAACTGGAATCCCACACCCAAAAGCCCCCCGGAAGGTACCACGGCACCCATAACCGCCTCTAACGCCTCCCCGCTCGCATCCTCCGCCACTCCAGAATCCCAGGACAGAGCGTACAGGCCGACCAATCACGAGAGGGAACGAGGGGCGGTGGAGGGGCAGGCTGAGGTGGCGGCAGTGGCGGCTGCACAGACACAGGAGGTCGTGCTGAGGCAGAAACCCCCCACCGGGCGGAGAGGGCGCCACCCGCTCTACGCACTGCCCATGGACGGGCTAGAACCCTCTTTGTTTTCTCCCGATCCCCAAGATCCCGACGTAGTCCCGCGCAAAGCGAACGGAAGCCTAGCCCCCCTCCCCATAGAGGACGACTCCTTGGCCTCCATCCCCTATATAGGTAAGCATAGGAGCCTTTGAGCCTCATCCTGTGTCTCTTCATCTAACGACTTAAATCTCCAGCCGACCTTGATATTTCACCGCCTGCATTCTAATATAATAACAATAATCCACGTTAAGCGCTTATTGAATGTAAAGTGAAAGCTTAGCTGAGAGGAAATGCAAAGCCCTAATTCAGACAAAAATGTTGAGACAAATGGGTTTTTTGGGGGGGAATGTGTGTGTTTCCTTAATTTCCTACTCGTCTGTCTGTTCAGGCTCCAGGCTCTTCTCAGATTCTTCTCAGTTTCTTTCCATTCAATCATTGAGATTCTGCGTGTGTGTTTTGCCTGTCTGTGTGGTTGTGTGTGAGTGACTGTTTGCATTGGGTAATAGTGACACTTTCCTGAGTATTACTGACAGTATTGGTATTTTGATTGACTCATATCCTAAGAATGTTTACTGGTCCTCATGTCTCTGAGGTCACCACCTCAATGTGCTGATGAAAAAAGGCTTGACTGTGTTTTCGTTTGTGTGTGAGCAGAGTTGTGCTACAGATTCGTGATAATTCCTCCAGTATGTCGGCATTTTCTTATTTGATTTTTATTTTAGTCCAATAATCTATTTGTTTTTTTTTATATATATTTTATTTTAGTTCTGGATTGTAGAGTCTGTCCATGCCCCTTCAACAACTATTGGCATGAACGTTTATACAGATATTCATGGTCCCAAGAAAATTTAATCAGAATGATTTTAATGATCCCATCACTTTTTCTACAAGGTCATTCATCAGGTCAAACGTTTGATTTTTGTCTAATACCTTGGTTTATGACCAAACACCTGAAAGACTACCAGGCTACCATTCCCTTCAGCCTCAAGTACTTTGCAGTTGATGCTTATTAGTTAATAATAGCATTCCAACACGATAAACTAAGAGGGAAACATTATACCAGCTAAATAACGGTGTGTAAGCATAGTCAGTGTAAACACTCTAATGCTAACATTTTGACGTAGTTTAAAAAGAAGCTAAGCTAGCATGGCTGCAGACTTTTAGCCTTGTTTTATCTTTCCTATTGAACATTTAGCTTTATATGTTAAAAAAAGAAGAAACTGTATCACAAAGGATGTCTTCTTTTTTAACTTTTCATTGATAGGGAAGCTATGTGCATTTATATTATATATTACAGTTTGGTTCACTTTTAACATTGTGAATTTTGCCTGGTAAATTTAGGGATTGGCTCTATGCAAAACGAAAGGCAACAGAACAGAACGCGGAAAGAATTGCGCTTTACATTGAAACATGTTAAGGTTTGCAGAAGTTTAAAATGAAAGTTGGACTAAAGGAATTTGTTGAAAAAAGTTCCCTTATTGGCTAAATCTGACCTTTGTATGCAGGATATGCATTTTTGTGTATGTGTGACGTTTCCATAAATATGTTGTTTGTACAGTTATGGCCTACGTATGTTGTCAGTGTCAGTGGGAGTAGACTGTGGTCGTGTCCCGGCTTGTTCCTTGCTTTGAAAAGGCTCATAGAAAAAGGGGCTCTGCAGGCTTCATATTAGCCTGTATCACTTTGCCATGTTCAGCAGCCATTAAGTCAAACCCTATGCAAACCAAGTTGGTTAGTCGGACGAGCCGGGCCTCCTATCACCGTCAGTGCACTGCTTACCCTTAACCTAACGTAGAATAGATTCAATTCAGCTGACTTGGACGCTTTGACCCAACATGGAATGGCCGTCGATACTTGAGCCAAGCCACGTTCGGCCCGGGGAAAAGTCATTTAAAGGGGATGAAAATCCAGTGGATCAGCAAACCAAGATGCATCTCCGTGCCTCTCTCAGTCTGTGCACATTCTTGCCTCGTACCTTCAGAAACCAGGCAGTCAGAGCTGCAGGCCGGGGCATGTTTAATAGCCATGAACTGAAACTGGGCTAGTTTCTCCCCATAGACAAGAACTCGCTTTTTTTCTCTTTCTCTTTTATTTTTTTCCATCTCTTTATCTCTCTGACAGAGATGCTGATATGGCCCGGGCCTGTTTGGCTACATGCGATTTTAATAGGCTGCCTGTTGTCGTTCTTGTCTGCACAGCACGGATGTCTGTGTGAGGTAGCAAGCACAATGGCATGCGGTGTCTGCCGCTTTTTATGACGTTTTTGTAAAGAGATATAGAAGATTTGCAATCTCTAATCAAGCATTCATGAATTGTTCTATTTGTGAAGCTCATGCATTGTGAATAAAAACAGGAAGAGGCATGCCAACAGATGCACTATTTTACTCTCTGCCCACTTGGAGTCTTTTAAAATTGAATCTAAGCTGCAAATTACCGGGAGGTTTTTGTGGCGGTGCTTGTGGGGAACAGTAGGGGCCCATACACTCAGCTCCCGCCCGCCCTCAATGCAGCTATTGTGCTGTAGATGATGAAGGGGTTTGTTTGTCTGTGTGGGGGTTCAGTCTGTGGCTATCCTTACTGGCTGGACCCTGGACACAACAGACCAGGACCAAGACCTTCTGTTCTGGCTTCTGTCCTGCTTCCCCAAAAGGCTTCTGGTCCCCGCTGTCTTGTCTCACAGGCACCAGCCTACTTTTTTCCCCCTCTGTCTCTTAATGTCATTATTTTTCTTTTTTTCTTTCCTCTTCTTCTCCATTTGATTTTGATTTTTTAATTCTGTTCAAACCAGGGGACTGAACCAAAACATGACCTAGGAAATATAGAACATTTAGAAAAAAGTACCAAAATTAATGATGGAATCGCTTTGATAGTCGAATTGTTGTTGAACTGATTGTTCCAGCAAAATATTGAATTGAATAATTAGTGGCTTCTTTATTATGAGGATTTTCAATTTTATTGTTTTTGGTCTTACATGATAATAAACTGAATATCTAAAACAAATAATGCAATTTGAAATTGTTACCTTTACATGGGCTTTAAATAAATTGTATCCTTCCCTTTAACTGGTTTAGATTTACGCATGTTTTGCTTTGTTTAATGTACAAACTCGGGTAAACTATATAAACAGCTTGTATGCAGGTGTGTTTTAAAATAATAGTTTAGACTCTTTTAAGCTCCTGTTTCATTTTCATTATTTTCCTCTTTTGCTTTTCCTCTACTCTTGCTCTCTCCCCCATGTAATCTATCAGAGCTGAACCCCACACACACAGTGAAGTTGGGACAGAGTGTGCTGTAGTATGTTGCTCTCCCCTCTGCTGGTCCGTCTCTCTCTCTCTCTCTCTCTCTCTCTCTCTCTCTCTCTCTCTCTCTCTCTCTCTCTCTGGCTGCCCTGTTAATGATGGCCTTTGTTAAACCCACAGCCCGGCTATTTCTGGGCAGCGCTGTAAACAGGCAGATTCCTGGTCCCAGATTGGAAATGTTTTCCGCCTTATGTCGGGCTCCACACTATGCACAGGAGCGGAGAATAGAACGGGGAGAGGTTGGGTGGGTGGGAGATGGAGGCAAGCCAGAGGCAGAGGGTTTGGAATGATGACTAGGAATAATGAAGGATATTTGCAGGTAAATTGCATGGACAAAATAAAATAGGAATAAAGGAAAAATCGGAGCAGGGGTGAGTGAAAATGAGCTACCCTATAGCAAGAATGGCAAGAACTCTTGTGTGGTTGTCTGTGGGCGTGGTGGATGGATCTCTGACTGTGTCCTTCCAGTCTGCAGAGCTGTCTGAGGCGGTGCTGCCCTCTATTGCTAGCACAGGGAACACGCAGCTACAGTCCTGGCAGTTTGAAACCTCTCTGTCAGTCTGTGTGTGTGTGTGTGTGTGTGTGTGTGTGTGTGTGTGTGTGTGTGTGTGTGTGTGTGTGTGTGTGTGTGTGTGTCACTGTCTTTGTTTGTTTGGTTTCATATCCCTTTGCATGTGCTGTGACTGATCAGATAAAGACTTGTAGCATGTGTACCCTGTGAAGCTTTCTCATGCCTTTCTCTTCTTAAACACCATGAAGCTTCATTCATGGCATCAAAACCACCTCTTGATATCTACATTATTTTCTTCCACAAAATTCTTTTTTTGGGGCCCGTGGTTTGGACACTTTATCTTGCATGTATCTTCATACCTATCCGATTAAACACTACTGTACATTTCCTGAAGAACTGAAACCTGGAGCCAGTAAATCTCAGAGCCAAAGTCCCCCCTCTCTGTAAGCCTCAGAATAGCTCTTCCTATGGCAACAGGAGGTACAGGTACTGCATTATTCATAAACTATTTGATTTTCTACCTATTTTTACACGTGTGTGTCACTATGTAACTTCTGTGTGACTTTACCCAGGTTGCATTTGTGCTTCTTTTATCCCTAGACAGTCGCAAAGGCTTTCAAATCCTTCAGCTTCTTTTTGCGTGTTTGTAAAGTAGAGTGAGATGCACGAGGTTGCGTTCTGTCTTTGAAAGTGCTCTTACTTCTTCATTACCTGAATCCACTGAATGCCTCTCATTCGAGCGTGTGTCGATTTTCTGCATTTGAAAGAATTGAATTCAAAGATACTATGAAAGAAATGGAAACAACTGTGTATTGAGTTGTCTTGTTTGGTATCTATCTCCGATGGTAACCCACCATGCGGCCCCTCGTGGTTCCTCTCCTCTCCCTTAACAAACAAACCTCTCCTCTTCCACACCTAATCTGAACCCCTTTTTCTAACTGTCCTTTCTTTTTTTCCTCTTCTGACCTTTTTTTGCTCTAACACCTAACCCTATTCCCCCTTTCTTTCATTTCTCCTTCCTTCCTTCCTTCCTTCCCTCCCCCCCTTCCAACAGATGAGCCGACCAGCCCCGGCGCTGACTTGCGCGCCCGCCACGTGCCGGCTTCTTCGGTGGTGTCCAGCGGCATGAGTTCTGCGCCCCCCGTGGTCACCAGCCCCGCCTCCCCCACCTTCACCTTTCCCCTCTCTAGGCTCTTCTCACCCGACGGCAGTGAGTGCCCCCCATCTCTCCCTGCCTTCCTCCGCCACTGCATGCAGCCCCCAAAAAAAGGATCTACTTTATGTTTGTTTACCTGCGAGATGATTGCGTAGATTGTCACTCTTCTTACCCTCATAGAGGGGTTGACGTTTCATGCATGATATTTCAAGACCCCTTGTGGTTGGTTGTACGTCTTCGCTGCTAATAGTTTCCATCTTATCAAGAATTGATTCCTTATTTCTGGGCCGTAAAAGTCTTATTTTCTCAAGTAAGTGGTGGTAGTAACTGTAATAGACTTTTAAGGCTCATTAATAGATAAAAAAAAATCCCTGTAAAGATAATGTTTTTCAAGCAGCTCTTCCTACAACACTTTTGCATGCTAAATTTGTAGATTGCATGTTTGCACCAAAAACATGTGTGCTTCCGAATGTATTTTTCCAACTGTGCCCAGCATGAAGATGCCCGAAAGTCAGTGTTTTTTCGATTAAATTGGTTCCCACTTTAGTTCAATTTGACCAACTCACCACCTTTGCATGATATTCGTAACTTGAAAAAAAAAAGTATTGGCTCAATGCACGTCTGTCGATGTTGACCGAAGCTCCACCTGCATGTCAGTGATGAGAGAAGTGATGGGAGATTACTTGATCTAACCCACCGCTCCAGCTCATCTGCCCACCGTCCATCCTCACCTCACCTCACCCCTCCTCTGCTGCTCCCTCATTGCACCCTGTCCTAATCCAACACTGTCCACTCCGGTGATTGGCATTACATCGACAACATTCTCTCTCTCTCTCTCTGTCTGTCTCTTTGTTTCTCTTGTTCTTCCACTATCTCTCTCTTTCTTTCTCTGTCTCTTTCTATTCTCTTCATTCATCCTCTGACCGAGCAGGCAGTATTAAATCCAGTCGCCGTTCCTCCTATGTTCTAGCCATCACCACCGAGCGCTCCAAGTCGTGTGACGAGGGACTCAACACGTTCAGAGAGGAAGGCCGGGTCTTCTCGTGAGTACTGCTGTGCATCGGATTCATAAAATGACATTTGCTTTTTCATGACGTGTGCATGCAGTTGTTTAACTCTTAGCTGTGTTTGTTGTTCTGCTTCACAGGAGGCTTCCAAAGAGAGTGAAGAGCTTCTTCACAGATGGGGTGAGTTGATGAATGCTCAGAGAGCGACTTTTTATCAACTACGTGTGGTAATTCATGATCATCAGAGGAAAAATGGGGCTTTTTTAAAGATATTTAAAAGTTCCTCGTAGCTGGTTTAGCAACTTAAGATATAAAAAAAAAAATTGTCAGCTGTAATAAATCTCTATCACAAATCATTTTAACGTGAGTTTCAAAGTCAATGTTCTGTAATTTACAGTCAGATAGTTTCAGCAGTTGCAAAATTATGCAATGTCTCAAAAATCATGACAAAATCTGCCAAACACAAAGTTGACTCAACACCTCAGCAGGAAAATGATGAGCAGTTAAAATGGATGTTATTTATTTAATACAATTGTATTAGATTTTCTTACGATTTCACCATAACTTTAATACTGAAATTCTGGCTTACCCAACAAACTCAACAGTTCCATGCTTGTGTTTCAGTCTCTGGAGAACCTACGGACGGCGGAGGAGGTTCGATCCAAACGCCACTCAACCTCCGAGCTGGGAAACATCACGTACAGCGACGTGCGGCGAGAAGGGTGGCTGCACTACAAACAAATCCTCACGGAAAAGGGCAAGGTGGGCACGACAAGCTAGATAAGAAAACAATTGAAGACAGAAAAGTATTTTAAAGCAATCAATAACTCACAACACCGCATCTGATTTGTCCCTCCGCAGAAGGTGGGCAGCGGCATGCGCCCGTGGAAGCGAGTCTTTTCGGTGCTTCGCTCCCATTCGCTGTTCCTCTACAAGGACAAGAGGGAGGCGGTGCTTCGTGGCGCCACGATAGGGGGCTCGGCCGATGACGATGAGCCAATCAGCATCCGCGGCTGTCTGGTGGACATCGCGTACAGCGAGACCAAACGAAAACATGCACTGCGACTCACCACGCAGGACTTCTGTGAGTATCTGCTGCAGGCCGAGGACAGGGAGGACATGCTGGACTGGATCAAAGTCATCAGGGAGAACAGCAAGACGGACAATGAGGTCAGAGGACACACATTTTACCTTCTCACGTTTTACCCTCCAACTGTGGCTGCTGCAGTGTGCAGTTCTTATTAGGGACAAGTCAATAATAAAAGGGTGTTTGTGGTTGTTGCAGGAGCTGGGCTTTTCCCGGCAGGCCCTCATCAATAAGAAACTGAATGATTACAGAAAACAGAGGTGAGTTCTTGTGATGATGGATTGGAATGCCACTCCACAAAATGCTCCTGTCTCTATTTTCTATCTCCTTTCTTCTTTATTAATTTTAATAAGACTATGTCAGATTCATTACACAATAAGCCTTTGAGATAAAAAAATAATAATTAAAAATTTCTGCCACATTTCTTTTTTATTACATTTTAATATGTCTCATTCTTAATTAATAAGCTCCGTAATTTTATCCCCAGCCCTGACATTTAGTCAATTCAACAAGTGTTGTGTTTTCACAGGTAAAACAGAATGTTTATTCCAAAATACAATCGAAAAATGTCAAGCAAATGTCTGTTTTAGGTAGGGCAACATAATACTTCGGCACAGAAGGATAACTGTACAGAACTGACATATAGGGGCCGGATTGGAATTTGGCCGATCTACTGTACATGCTCCAACTGAATTAAACCTGACTCTCTGTCTCCCCCTGCAGTCCAACAGGCAGCAAGCCCGACTCCTCTCCCAGGATGTCCCGCATGAAACCTCCATTCCTGCAAAACGCTGCCGGGGCGCCGCGCTCCCCCAAACCAGACGGCAAAGGTCAGTCAGTGTCACTGCAAAGAAAAAAGAAAACACAGTGCAAGCATCTGCTGCACATAGAAAAGTGTACGTACCTCTTGTTGTGCAACAAAGAAGAAAAGAAAAAATCAATTCAACATGACTGAAGCACACAGTCAGCTACACATTAACTCTTTTTGTAAAGTTACCATCATTGCTATACATTCAAACCGCCCAAAACTGGCAACGGTATAATTTTCGTATTAATTAAACCACAATTTGGGTTAACCCAAAAGGACAGGGGTTAACCCAAAAGCAAATTTGAGGATCTGTGTCAAACAGTGAAGTCTTACTTACTTACTCACTGTCTGTGTCTGTAGATGAGAGCGGCCCGCCAAAGTCTCCGTGGGGAATCAACATCATGAAGAAGTCCAAGAAGGCGGGGCCTAAAGCTTTCGGCGTGAGGTTGGAGGACTGTCAGCCGGGAGTAAAAAACAAGGTCAGCCTCAACAACCTCCTCTGACTTAACCCAAGGGCATTGAAACAGATGTTTATGACTTCTGAGGGTTTTATTTATTTGGTGATAACATTCTGCCTGTGTCTCATCTCAGTTCATCCCATTGATCGTGGAGATCTGCTGTGGCCTGGTGGAGGACATGGGTCTGGAATACACAGGGATATACAGGGTGCCCGGCAACAACGCCATGGTGTCGCTGCTCCAGGATCAGCTCAACAAAGGCGTGGACATCAACCCTGAAGAAGAGGTGAGTAGAAAAACCATATAGACTTGTATATAGGAGCAACATAATATGTCCGCACTTAAAGCTGGGGTATGTGATTTCTGATTGGTCAAAGTTAACATGAGCTGTACACTTTGACCAATCAGAGCGAGGCTCCGATTCTCTGTTCTTATTGGCTGTTGGGACCATAGGGGAGGGACCAAAGAGAACAAGTGGAGCGGTTGAGGTAGGGGAGAACGGGGTAATTTGTCACACGGGTAGGTTGTCACAATCGTTATATCTCGGAACCAGAAGGCGCTGTCTGTTAAATTTTGGTATGTAAATATCCACAACTGGGATCAGAGGTCACCTACATAGTCTTCCTTGGAGTTAGACTGCTGCATTTGAGGTGAGAGGACTGTTAGTGTTTTTCATGTCAAATTGAAAATATTTAGCTCCTCAGTATTTTTCTTCTAGGCTTTTACACAATGGGTTTATAACAAAACACTTGTTACCCTAAAAATGTGTGAAGGGTAAGCTATAGTTTAGATTGTTTTAGCAAGCTAATTAGTTGTCAGATGGTTGTTGGCCTTGATGCTAGCAAGAAATTCCAGTTGGGGTTGGTCGTCACATTTTTTGGGGGGTTGGTTGTCACATGTTATCCAAAGGGTGCAGCCGGGAAAGGAACCCAATAACAAAATAAAATGTCAAGCTGTATCCTCACTGACACCCCAGAGAAGGAGAGAATTGAGCAGGAAAGGCAGCTAGCATGCAAAAGAGAAAAGGGGCAACAAAATCAAAACGACCCAGTGCATCCCAAACTAGACCAGTTGCCAAGGCTACTGCACCCCAGTGCACTCCACCCCAGCTGGGGAAGAAGAAACAGAAGAGAAAGAGACAGGAGGAGGAATCTTCATCAGATGAAGAGGATAGTTTGTGTTTGGTTTGTATGGAAACGTTATCCAGCACCCGTTCAGGGGAGTTAAGGGAGAAGTGTTGTATGTGCAACCAGTGGGCACACAATCTCTGCTTAGTTAGAGTGAGCAGACCCTACATTTGCCATCACTGTAACTCAGATAGTGAATGTGTGTATCCTAGTTGAGTAGGCTATTATTGTTAGACCTATTTGTTTTGTTCTTTATGTTGTTACATACAGTAGGTTGGTCTTAATATGGATTTCCTTTTTGTTAATTCCTTGCTCATTTTGTGTTTTAAGTTATGTAGGCCAATTTTTCAACGTGACAATGAAATTAAACTTTCAAATGCAGTTCTGCTTTCTTGCCTTCTTTTTAAGATTTTTCCCATAAAGATAACATTGTGACAAACAACCCCATAGTGTGTGACAACTGACCCCTTGATGGGGTTGGTTGTCACAATGTGTTAGAGTGTATTTGATGGTAAATTTCTTCTTTATTACAATAAGTCAGTAAAAGTGAGGGGTTCACATTTCAAGCCAACACCTTAAGCTTAAATTTAATGTAGGAATGACTGTTGAAAGATGTTTAGGTGATGAGCAATTCTCACTAGAGTAAACATTGTGCCTACTTACCCCGGTCTCCCTATTTGGATTCGAATCTCTATCCCAACTGCCATTTTCTCCCCAAATCCTCTACCCCAGCTTTAATGGAGAACTATTTTATCTGGAAATTACTGTAAAGCTGAATGACTGGAGGACCTGTGTTATGAACTGTGCAGATCATTTAAGTGATTGCTGTATGAATATATAGTGATTTTACACATATATTAACTAAAAATATATAATTAACTTCTCCTTTAACTTTAAATGATTACTACAGATGGATTCATTTGCACATGGTTAAGCATTATAATCCCTTGACTCTTGTTGTGTCTTTTCTGCCGTCCTACAGAAGTGGCAGGATCTCAACGTGGTCAGCAGTTTACTCAAATCCTTCTTCAGGAAACTCCCAGAGCCGCTCTTCACCAACGGTGAGTCCAAACATGTCGGGACTCGCACAATCCATCACACATACCCAGACCACCTTCTCACGCTGCCACATGCATTCATATCAAACCAGGTCACACCACATGTGTATTTTTAATAATTCAAAAATATCTCTACAGACAAGTACAACGACTTCAGACGCCAATCGGTTGGACACTACATCAGAGAGACTAAAGACAATGAAGAAACTGGTTGGTGTTTTGTTCTTTATTCATGAGTGAAATCCAAATGAATCATTTTGCTATTTAGCTAGTGTGTGTGTGTGTGTGTGTGTGTGTGTGTGTGTGTGTGTGTGTGTGTGTGTGTGTGTGTGTGTGTGTGTGTGTGTGTGTGTGTGTGTGTGTGTGTGTGTGTGTGTGTGTGTGTGTGTGTGTGTGTGTGTGTGTGTGTGTGTGTGTGTGTGTGTGTGTGTGTGTGTGTGTGTGTGTGTGTGTGTGTGTGTGTGTGTGTGTGTGTGTGTGTGTGTGTGTGTGTGCGCGCGTGTGTGTGTGTGTGTGCGCGGCAGGATGAACTGGTTTATCAGTGTTGTCATTCCTCTGGTTTCTCCTCCACAGATCCGAGACCTCCCAGATTATTATTACCACACTCTCAAATTCCTGGTCGTTCACCTGAAGACTGTAGCCGATGCCTGCGATAAAAACAAGGTGCGGAAGGAAGTTTGATGAATGTATGTTATGAAAATGTTAACATGTAGTATCTTTTGGTGTTAATGTTCTTTTCTCTTTGTGTGTGTGTGCAGATGGAGCCTCGTAATCTAGCTCTGGTTTTCGGGCCGACTCTGGTTCGGACGTCTGAAGACAACATGAAAGATATGGTCACACACATGCCTGACCGCTACAAGATAGTGGAGACGCTCATCCAACATGTGAGAGATGCCACACACACACACACACACACACACACACACACCCACACACACATTTATACACACACAAATGACTAATACTCATCATCATGCTAATTATTTTGCTCTGTCTTTCTCGTAGTGTAACTGGTTTTTCGCTGAAGAGCAGGACAAGGATGAAAAGGTACACTCCCTGTGTTCCTGTTTTATAGCAGGGGACAATAAAGCTTTATTAGACTATTAATTAGCCTATTTAAATATATTATTCGTTTGTTTATTTAGTTATTCAGTGTTTTAGCTGAGGTCGTTCAGGAGCTCTGAGACTCGCAATTTCATCTTTCCTTATTTGTGTGTGACTTCAATTATGTAGTAAAAGCTCAGGATCTCTATTTGGACAGAAGTTATGAGGTATTATATTTTTCTCAAGCAAAAAAAATCTTCCACTCTCTCACCTTTGACAAAATAAAAGTAAAAGTATGTCAGGATCCTAAAAGGAAGTGACATTCAATGGATTGTAGCACAGCAATTTTTAAAAAAAATCTCTCGTTTGCACATAACTTGTAATTTTGTGAATTGATCATATATTTTTCGGCCCAGATCTGAGACAAATGCTGGCTAATCATCCCTCATTAGCCTGCACTCTGACGTTAACATAATTCAGCTAATTAGCATTGAAGTTGAAGATTGATTGAATTGTGATCTTGGTCTTTTGACCATACAATGGAAATGATTATGCTGTTTGCAAGATGACACTTACTGCAAATACAGTGCTTTGTAAATTTGATCTGGTAGTCTTTGGCTTTGTGATTAAGAGCACTGATACTCTTAACACAAACACGTTCTGATACAAAAAATGCTTTTTAATGCATTTAAAGTGGCAGTAAATCAGTGCCTTTCATTGTATAATTGAACATTGTTGTTTGCTTCATCCAGACGCCGGTTGACACTGAGGATGTGCAGCCGGCCCCCAACATCGACCACCTGCTCTCCAACATCGGCAGGACCGGTCTGCTCGGGGAGGCCTCAGGTGAGAACTCACTGCGTCACTCTCAGCCAATCATGTGCCAGCTCTGACCAAAGTACCAACCAATAGCAAACGTTGTAGCTGAGTAAAAAGAAAAGAATGCTGTTGCTGTTTGAAGCTGGAAGTAGGAAAATTCCCGACTAGTGTGTCATGATGATTACAAATACAGTCAACTTAATTATGAATAAAACGAGTTTGGTCAAATCTGAAGAAGATTTTGGCAAATGACTCCTTTTTCCAATGGATATACTGTATATATATCTTCGATTCTATAACACTAAATGACTTCAGATTGATCTTTTTAGAAACAAAAAACTAAACAAAAGGAACTATGAGGCTTGATTGAGATTTCCTCTGCATCCGTTATCAATTGGAGTGTTTTCTGTGTTTGATAGCGTGCCTATACTTCTCTCTTTACTGCTGACCTCTTTTTCTCCCCCCTGACACATTTGCTCATCTTTCACTTTCTCTGTACATTTCTGCATTTCCTTCTCTTAGCTGAGCCTGTGGAGCAGCCACTGCGGTAGGATGGGAACTCCCCTGGCAATACGTGTGTGTGTGCGTGTATGTGTGTGCGTGTGCGTGTGTGTGTGTGTGTGTGCAACCGAGTCAGTGCATCATATTGTGAAAGTGAAATAATGTGTGGGTGGGTGAGAGAGTGTTAGTGATGGTGATGGTGATGGTTTGTGTCTCCCTGGTCTCCATTACCGTCCTTAAAGTCAGCTTGTGCCCCCCAGTGTCAGGTTCGCTCTTTGCCTGTTAGAGCTGCTGTGTCTGACACTTGAATGTAAAGTGTGGCCCGTCACTGGTGGTTCCACTCGTCCTACAGGCAGTTTCAGTCAGTATAGTGCTCTCATCAACTCTAGATGGCGCCATTTCTGACCCTCCATGCCAATGACGATAGAAGAGATGGATTTATTTGAATCAAGTTTATGTGTTTATGCTGATTCACTTCTTCAAAATATTGGTTCAGGACTAGTAGTAATAGGCCTGTCAGGACTGTCTGTGCCTGAACATGCCTCACATGTCAATATTTGTTTGATTTTTTTTATCCTTAGCTGACCTTATAGTACTCTGATTGATTTTTCTCTAAAAGGCATAACATCAACAACACTGACTGGAAGCAGCACACAAAATAATTGGTTTTACTATTGTTGTTGTTGTTTGTACATGAGAAGTAATTCCATCTAGAGACCCTCAAATAAGCCACCAACTCAAAAGATCTAGATTGATAAACTACTTGTGGAAGACAGAATAAGGGCTTTCATCCTGTACCTGTGTGTCTGTGTTTGTGAGGGAATGTGATTTTATCGTCGACTCAAAATCATTTCTGCCTACGCTTCTTTCTCTGGACGATGTCATCAGTTGTTTTTTCTGTGATGTCATTGTTGTGTGCCGTGGTTTTCCCTAATTCAATTCAAATTTCTCCTACACCAAAACCCCTGCTTACCCAATCATTTGTCTCTCTCCTCCACATACTCCAGTGTGCACATTGGTGTTGTTACATTGTCTGTCAAAGGGTCCGAGGGCACAGAGGAAGATTAGGTAGAGGAGAATTTGTCTCATAGTTATCGTTTTATTTTTCAATTAATACAAACTGCTGCTCACTACACAGAGTAACTTCAGAGTATGTTGTGGTCCGTCAATCAATTATGATGTCACAACAGGTGTTTTCCCATTAACAGTCTTTAAAGCGTCATCCCATAAAGCAGTGCAGTAGCAGATTGCTGTGATTTATTGAACACTGTATAAATAAAGAAATTAGGAAAACTTAAAATTGCAAGGCAACTAGATATTTGAATTTTGAGGCCAACTAAAAAAATAGCAGTTGTGCCAACTCATTTTCTGTCATACAGTGTAGATTTGTCCTTTAAAAAAATATGATCGCACCAACTGCCTCTGTGCCCTCCACCATGACTTCTCTGGCCTTTTGTCAACTTCAATGGTTCTGACCCGCTGATGTTTTTATTCTCTTTTCCCCAGACTCAACCAACAGTGACTCAGCTAAATCAAAGGTAAAACCTTCCTCTAATGGTACAAGGTTTAGCTGTTCCAGTCGTACGACCATCCGTTATTAGATATCAAACATAATGTATGACATTGTCACAGTAATTTTTTTCCCCTTTTTTCCAGGGGTCGTGGGGCTCAAAGAAAGACCTCGGAGCCAAGGACTTCCTGGCTCTGTCCATCATGTCAGCCGTTACGGGCCGCAAGCGCAGGAAACGCCACAACGGGCGCCGCGTGGGCAGCAGCACCGACGACGACTCGGAGCACGAGCCAATCAAAGCTGGACTTCTGGGGGCTGGGGAGGGGGAGGGGACAGAGGCGCCCGCGAGAGGAGACACTGCACCGCGAGCCGAGGGAGAGGAGGACGAAGAGGAGGAAGAGGAAGGAGAGGAGGAAGAGGAAGACCAGGAAGTTGTAGAAAGCGGAAAAGTGAAGGCAGAAATGGTACAGGAGCCTGTGTCGACGGTGGTTCCCTGTAAAGAGGTAGAGGAGGCTGGAGTGAGACAGGCAGCCATCTTGTTACAGGAGGAGGAGGAGGTAGTGGTGGTGCGGGCGCATGTGAAGAGAGCTCCAGAGGACGCTCGCTCCATCGTGTCGGGTTACTCCACTCTCTCCACGTTGGGGCGGAGCCTGGGCTCAGAGGGGCGGGGCGACGACGCAGACGACGAGAACAGTGAGCTGGTGAGCGAGACGGACAACGAGAGCGGCTTCGCATCGCGCTCCCTGACCCAGGAGAGACCAGACAAACACCCGGCCACGCCGCCCGCAGACACACAGCAGCAGCCGCCAGGCACCCCGCGCAGCTTCCTTTACACACATTACAAATCCCCAGTTCTCTCGCCCACCAACCTCCAGGCCCCGCCCACATCTCTCACACAGACCCCGGAGCCCACCACTGCAGAGAGGAGCGAGGGAGGGGCACGCTCCACCACGCCCTCCTCCTCCTCCTCCTCCACCAATCACAGACTGCACTCGCGGCCGTCCTTCAACTCCCACAAGCTGATCCAATGCGACACGCTGGCCCGCAAGAAGATGAAGTCGGACAAGGCCAAGGCTCGCTCCATGGACCTGTTGGAGCTGTCTGGGGTAGGGGCCGTTGTTTCCCAGGGCGACAGGTCCGGTTCGGGTTCTGGTACAGATGGTGCGCCCATTAGAGTGCGGAGAGACACTTCCAGAACCAACCCTTCCTCTGCGAGCAGCCAGGAGAGCCTGCGCCCGGCCAGGCCCAAGCCCTCCCTGCCCCCCAGTGAGGCGGCCTCCTTCACCCCCACCGGCCCTGGAGGAGGCCCCAGGTCTCTGGCGGACCAGGTGCGGGCTCGCTTGCTGGGCTCGGCCGACGACCTGCGCAGCGTGGGGCTGAGGAAGCCGCTGTCGCCCGAGACGCGGAGGAAGAGGCGGGCCTGGCGCCGGCACACCGTGGTAGCCTCCCCGACCGAGACGTCCGAAAAGAGACCCACAATGACTGTCAATGACTTCCCCATGTCCCCTCAGAACCAGGTCAAAACACCAGGGCTGCCTCGGGATGCGGACGGGCTCGACCAATCACCGGCCACACGTCAAGCACCCACCTCTAGATTCCACCAGTACCTGTGACACCCATACAGCTGACCCACACCCTTAACTCAAGCTGACCCCCTGCAGGTCAGTAGACCGGCAGCAGCATGAACAGGGTGCTGGTTACACTATAAAAATTCAAAACCTCGGGAAAACTAAAACATTTGAAGGCAACTGTCTGCACTAGATTTTTTAGTTTTCCTGAAAACTTTTAAGTTTTAAGGAAAATGGCCTTAAGCCAAATAATTATCTTCTGTTGAGATAACATATCATTCATATGTAATGACAATGTACTTTCATATGTATTGAAACAAATTTAGGATTTAGAGTTTTGAATACTAAGAATAATAACAGTTGTGCCAATTAATTATCTGTCATACAGATAACAAGCAAAACCAAGTTCAAAAAGAAATGTTGATTTAAACATGTAAACAGTGTTAAGCTGTCTGTAAAACTCTGAACAAAAAAAGAATAACTTGCACAACTTTTTTTTTATAATGAATAAAATAAAAGATAAAAAGTTTGTCTCAAATGTAATCCATTTTCCTTAAAACTTAAGGGTCTTAGTTTAAAATCTAGTGAAGAAAGTTGCCTTGAAAATGTAAGTTTTCCTAACTTTTTCATTTTTACAGTGATAGTTGTCAGGTGCAGCACAGAGTACCAAGAAACAGGTCAACTTTTTTAAATTTATTTTGCGATGAGCTCCATTTGCATGGCAAGGGGCATTCCAGTGTTGCCAAAGTTTTTGTGTTTTTTTTTCTATATGTGTGCTTTTATAGAAATAATAAAGAGGAATAGGACAGAGACACAAACAGACCTCGTTAAGATCCACGTTACAGCCAAGATATATCATTGGGGTTATAGGAGAGCATCCTTCCCGCCTCCTCGACCGTTCTGCCTGTCTCGCAGACGACACACATTAAAATCGACCAGAGAGAAGAGAAGAGAAGGATGCTGAAATGCAAAAAAAACTCCCTCTGGTCCTTGAGAAAATGGTGCTTTTTATCAAAATAGAGGTTTAACGGTAACTTTTAGAACATTTCCCTCAAGCTAAAGACTCAAAGTCACTGACACTTTTATAAGATATTAATTGGTCAGTTTTAAACCATTTCAACAGATTTTTTAAATATCAGTCTTCCTCCTTAGACCACACACACTGTAATCCACTCATTTATTCTCCTAACAACACATTTACAAACAAGACAAAACTCCCTCGTCTCTCTCTACGTTTTAATAATATCTACGTATGTGTGTGTTTGCGCAACAATATTTGTGATCATGTCCGAGCGTGTGCAGGTGTTTGTGTTGAAGAATTTTGTAACATTTGTACAAAGCCTTGTTAAGTTAACCTTTGTAAATATAAATATTATGTCATCACATGTGTTTTTACTTTTTTTAGTTCCTTTTTTTATGGTTTACAAAAAGTGCGTACGAGTGCACAGTCATTTCTTTCAAGATGTTACTTGAAATGTTTCCCTTAATATATTCCTTTTTTTGTTTTATATTCAATATATATATATTATATATATTTTGTATTAAAGTAAAAAAAACTTTTATTGTGATTTCACCTCTTTTCGTGTACCTGTTCGAAAGGAGACAAGACGAAACATGACTAAAACCTGTTCCTTATTTCCTCATAGATGGCCTTCTTCTCTGATTCTTAGCTCTGTGCAGGAAAACCTTTATCAATTAATGTTGGGTGACTTTAATTTCCAGCTAAGTTTGCATTGACATACACAAATCTATCTGGGTAACACTGCAGAGTAGCAGGAGATAGAATAAAATGCAATCTGGTTATTCTTATATTACATGGGGCAGTTTTCCAGGCAGCTCAGCGCCACACTGTGATGGCTAAACCTTGTTTGTTTTGTTATTCATGTCTGGGATTTCTCCACAGATCGACTGTGTATTTACTGAGCTCCAGCAAAAGTGTGTTCTCCTCTTGTACGACTGACAAAGGGTAGAAGCATAACAGTGTTGAATAGGCTATCAAGATATTGTGCAGTGCATACAAACGGCTACATTTCCACCTGTGTCGGCTGGGATCTCTGTGTGTTTTTACATCACTTCCATGACCTCTAGGGGTAAACCGTGACGAGGAGTGTTCCATGAGGCCAACCGGCCCCTAATAAATCCTCCCTGACTTGGTGTGGAACGGTACATTAAAAGGAAATGAAAAACGCAGAAGTGAATCCATTGTTCTTGGCTGTGGAAGCAATTTGCCATCACATAGTAAATAACACAAACAGGAGGTGCACACACACACTTCCCACTGGCTTTTTTTTGTTCACCTGACCAAGTCACCCAGTGAGAAGAAGAAATAATAATAATAATAGTAGTAAACCATAATTTATATAGGCTCGTCTTACCTCAAAGATTTGTTCTACAAAGTGCCTGATTTTCTGGAATGTGTTTTTTGTTCTGCAGTGCCATGGTCGGTTTTTATCTTTTCCGTTTCCTTTTGTTGTCGTTCCTGGGTCTTCTCCCTCCTCTCCAGTGGCTGATGACGGTATAAACTAAAGACCCCAAAGATGTGTACATACATTATAATAGGAGCTGTCTAACTGAGCTGTAAAGAATAGACAGAAGCACACTTCAAGCCAAGGATATGTCTATGCACTCTCTCTGACTTTAACAGAGGCGTTAACAGCTATTACCCACGCTGCATTGAGGGAGGAGGCGTGGTAGCCTATTCTCTCAGCTGCTTTTTTCTTAATGAACCCAGGTCATCTCTCTCGATATCTCTCGATATAGACTGTGTGAATATGGTACACTTAAAACGAGCCCTATACCCGAAAAAAATCCATTATTAGGTCATGTTAAACAGCATTCAGTTTCCTATGAGATGAATGAACAGCCCATCAGAAAGGAAAAAAACTCAACTTGGTTTGTGTCGTCTGAAATGTGATTCACCTGATGTCTATCATTTGTTGTATTTTAAAGAAATGATCTTTTTGTACATACTATCTTACTATGTAACATATTGTATTGTGTACATTTGGAATTGCTTTTTGAGTATAACTAATATGAAAAATGACTGGACTTAAAAAGGCTGTCCACCTGAAACTATTTCCCCCCTCACCCCCCGTGGCTGTGTGCTTTAAAGCAAGGTTATATGATGTAAATAAAAACAGAACTATGTTCAAAACACAACAAAAAAACACGTATGTTTACAGGTGTGTTTGTTTTTTCTACTTGGCTAGGTGTGTGTGTGTGTGGGTCGACTTTAAAATATGAGCTGAATGGCGCCATCTGGTGGCTGCGGGTGGGTAATGTCTCTCCAGGGCTCAGGCACTGATCCTTTCTACACATGAAGGAAACTTCAGCTAAAACTACTTTGAATCTGCATTTTTAACTTATATGAAGAGCTAAATATTTATGCATTTTGTTAAAATTAGCTTAAACATAGCAAATATATAGCCTAACTCAGGGTCTTTTCTGCCTAACAATAAAGCTTTAGTAAATGCTATGTGTATTAATTGGTTTATAAAACACTTCTCGTTAACTTAATGTTTCAAATAAACCCATTTTGCATTCCTGCTTCCAAAATATTACCAATAGATGTAACTCCGAGTTGGTTAACCTTCATGAAAAGAGCATCTCCCATCATATCCCATCCCCCCACTTCTGAAAAGATGTCGTCTGTCTGGCCCATTTCAGGATCCTCACAACGAAGGCTTTGTGATTATTATGTTGTCAAAAAAGAAAAAGCCGCATACAGTAGGCCTACAACAACACTGTAACAAATATGAGACATTTCCTGTGCTTTTTTAGAGGCTTTACAACACATGACAGCAGAATTTATTTATTTTTTATTTGAACTTATGTCAACACACAACTGTTAAAACGTTCACACTGGAATTTACTTCTTGCAACACGGTCTTTTGCCAAACTGGCCCAAATTAACTGTACTTCATTTGTTTATGATTTTATTCCGGGAAAAGAAAAATGCAACATATGTCTGTAAAATTCAAAAAACGGAACAGTATATTAAGTTAATGGGTACATACTACGAAGTTGATCAGGGAAACGAACAACGTATTCTCGTATAGTCATACATTCTCTTTATAAAAAGAATTTAACTTTTTGAAATATTTACATTTATTCTTGAAAAAAAAATATTAACAGGACACCCTTAACAGTTTATAGAAAAGAAACGTCAAGTAAATTGCATCACAATGCAAAGGACCTCGTCCTCGTCCACATGACTGACTGATTACAGAAAAAATATGACAAATGTTTTTTAAAAAATGCAGCAGTCCCATCATGTTTTTTTGTTTTGTTTGTTTACCTTTTCTCAACTTGGATTGTGTCCTTTTAATTGGTGGCGGGTACCGGGCCCCTGTTGTCGTTGCTGGGCTGGTTCTGCAGGAGGAGCTCCATGTTTTGGGCCCTCAGTCTCTCCAGTTCCATTTCCAATTCCTTGAACCGGTCCACGGGGCTTTCCACCTTAACAACCCCACCGGGCTCCGGCACCACGGGAGGGACGGCGGCGCTCCTCAGTCGGTTGTTCTCCTCCTCCAGACGAGACATGCACTTCTCCAGCTCCAGGTACTCCTGCACCAGCTCCTGCTTGGTCATATTCTGCAGGCTCTCGACATGGTACATCTCGTAGGTCTCGGAAAAGTCTCTCTGGAGAAACTCCCCACCTGCGTTCCCTGGCCTCCCGATGCCGTCGCTGCCTCCGCCGCTTCCATCGTCATCGTCCTCTTCCTCATGGTCGCAAAACTCTTCCTCGCTGCCCGTGTCCTCTATACGGATGCCCACTCCCGAGGGTCGCCTTACCCCGCTTTCAGTGTTGAGATCGGGCTCTTCTCGGTCGTGCTCGTCCATCAGGAATTGAGTGGTGTTGTAGGGCGCCACTGGAAGCCCCTTGGCGAACATCTCCTCTCTCAGCCGGGAAGCCCTGGCCGTCTCCTTCTCCTCCAGGGCTTTCCTCTCCTCCCAGGAAAGTTTGTAGTAAGGCTTCCAGGCGCGCTTCTTCTTGTGGTTCCTGCGCCTGTGCCTCTTCCTGCCCAGACGCGGGTCAAAGCCAGTGTCGGAGTCGACCTGCAAACTCTCCTCTTGCACCTGGTTGAAAGGCTCCTCCAGTGGTGGTCTGCCTTCTCCGTTTTCCCCCTGCTGATGTGTGCTGTTGTGGTTGCCGTCTCCGGCTGCACGCACGTCGTTTTTCTGACGAGACTGCGTTGCAATCGTGCACTTTAGGACATCGTTTCCGGCTGTTAAGGCAGGGCACACCCCCCTCTGTCCGCCTTTCACTTGCCATAACTTGTCTGTGTTGATATCCTCGCAGTTCTCCGCGCGCTGCCTCTGCTGCTGCCGCCACTTCAGCTCTCTCTGGCGCCCCCTGTCGCCATTCTCTGGCGTTCCACGGTTGCGCGCTGGGAGATGCTCCAACGCGTCTCCGCTGCTCCCACCTGATGGGCTGCCTGAAGTTTTCAGGTGATGGTGGGTCTGCTGCTCCCTTGGTTCTGTCATCCTGATGATCCGATCCGATGGCTGTACTTTTTCAGCGCATTTCAAATCATGTTCACGCTCTTTAAAACTGAGCTTCAAAAGTTAGTTAAAAGATGTTAAAGTTAATTTGAACGAAAATATTCGTATTCCAGAATGAAGCGGTGTCACTAAAGAAAGTTCGAGTTCGAACGTTTGAAATTAAACTCTCGTAAACTTCTGAATAATAAACACTTGTTACTCCTCCAAGGGTTTGTCAGAGCAACTGTCGCTAACTACCATTAACTGTTTCGATGCTGTCAGGGCTGTCGTTCACTCGGGGACGACGTCTCACCGTTACAACAGTGTCCAGTGTGCTGCTCAAGAAGAGGGAGCTCGTGTTTATATACCAGCTCCGCCTCTAGCCGTGCGCATGCTGCTGCTTGTGACGCCAGTTGGATTATGGGACATGTGGTTTTAATTGTCAGCTAAGCGCCTGCGGAGGTCCCACAGCAAACTACACAGTCCACAAGCCCACCATAACTGACCCGTGTATCAACCAATCAGATGGTAGAATCATGAGCACGATAAGTCCCACCCATCTCGATGCTGATTGGACAAGATGGTAACTTTGCTGTTGCTAAGCTTAAAGTATTTTCTGATTGGACTGTTTGATAGTCAATCACAAATACGTAGCCCACACCAAGAAAGCAGTCCGGGGCATTTTCATGGTCGATACCATCTACAAATGTGGGGGTCACGGTTAAAAGACAGGTAATGGAAGTTAATTTCAGTACTTTATAATAGCATTATATTATAAATATAATTCCTTAACAGTATTTACTTATAAGATTATGGGGTTTAATTTGTATTGGTGGATCAAACAGTCAAATGCAGAGTTTACAATTAAATAAAACCCTCCTTTATTTGAGGCAAAATGAAAGAAGCCTCTAGCGGAAACTAGTCCGTTTTGAATGTTCATGTAAGCAATTTCGTAAAACAAGCTCTTTCTCAAACTTCTAGAATTTATCGTGTTTAGTGGGATTAAAGGCGTCCTTTTGGTGCCGGTTTGGTCATTAAATGTTTCAGTTTGAATAGTCCGTGTGTTGTGCGGAGTGATACGTTGTGGGGGCAGGGGCTCGGGGCAAGTGTGGAATCAGCGTAAACAAACGACATTTACAGTCGAGCTGCCGCCGTGAGCACAGCTACAAGCCCTTCGTTGTTAAAGGGTGGGTCAGTCGATCACACGCACTCAACAAGGCTTTTTCTAGTGGACGGGGTTCGCTGGAGATGTTTTCCGAGTAGTTCTGCGCAAAACAAATGTTCATATATGTTTGCAGTGCTAGTCTCCACGCTGTTGTCTCGAGTTAACAGCTAAAGATAAGCTAGCTAGCGTTAGCCAAATGTGAACGCGGTTTTGCTCCCAAACTACACGACATAAAAGTATAAAGTGTGTACCCATACGCACTGAAACCAAAATGAATTCGTATATATCTGACATTTAAACATTTCATAGCAAATTATTAGTCGCTAGGACCAACAGAACCGACACAATAGTGTAGTTCAAGCTTGCTAATGCTAACTGATAAACCATAAGCGGTCGAAGTGTTTCAAAACCAAACGTGTCCTTTTTATCTTTTTGTCGATATAGATGCAACAAAGTAAACAAACAAAACAAGCCATATTGGACGCTAACATTAGCCGCCTGCTAACTAGGCCAATGTGTTTATCTGGGCTTGGTGTAACTGCTGGGACATAATATTCACCTTGTGAGCTTCCCACTATAGAGATAGGATTCAGTATTTTTAACATTTGCGCTCTATACATCACTCACCAATGGCATTTATCAGGAACCAGCAACACTTCAAATATAAGAAAACAGCCTTTGTTCGTGTTTAATATGTGACAGTGAACCCCTCGAGGAACTACTTAAGTTTCAGGAAGTAGACGGCACCAATCTGGCAAGGCAGCATTGAAGCTTTTCCTTTATTTTGCTGGTCGTTTGCTTTACCCGCTAGCATAATCTACAAATACATTCTCAATAAAATCTCTTCAGAACTATGGTTGGTTTCTGTTCAATAAACTGGTGGAATTAGTTATTGTTTATGTAGGCTCAAAATAAATACACATAGGCTAAACCTTTTAATGGAGTATAGCCTATACCCATAGACCTACATCATTGCTTTTTTATTGTTTTATTGCACTTTTTTTAAAACATACTATTGGAATGAATACTCCCAGTTAACTATACAAGTAACTCAATGCACTGAATTCATATTTGCATGTTTCACTATAGGCTGCTACCACATAGCATGTAGCTTGTTTCTCCACAGTTCACACAAAGCATTTTATTTGTACTAATGTAAAAGATTCAGTCTGTTGCCTCTTATGGTGTGTGGGTCTCTCCTCACACTGCTGGTAAAGACTTGGGAGTCCAAGGGTTGCAAACAACACAGGCCTACTGTTACTACTAATAGAAGCAAGGCAGGCAGAGTTTCAGCTCTGGGCAAAGAGGCAAGCTGAGCTGGGAATCCTTTGAGGAAGAGGTGACACGTTCGGGTTAATATGAAACCTAATGACCACAGAGATTGAGAAATCCTACCAAGGGGTTCCTGTATTCTCCAATGGAGGAGCGTTGCAGCCACAGAACCAAAGCTGTCTCCTGCATAGATCACAGCTTGCGAGGATTAGTAGGCATGCCTTAATCTCTCACCCTGTCTAACATGGTTGTGGCTCCAATTGAAAGGAGATGAAAGATAGAAATTGTTATAGGCCTATGCAAGGGGCCTTGGAAGTGTAAATGGAAAGCAATGACTGATGTTGTCCATCTTGTCCCAGCACAGGGGGGTTGTGCTTTTTTAGATTTTGTACGAGAACAGAAAGTCCAGATTGGTGGTTTTAATATTATTATTATTATTTTCAAGAGTGTGACGGACACATTAGGCCTAAACTGCATGAAATTACTGAGTGAAATAAAAATAGTACATTAAATGCCACCCCCGACCATCAAACCTGCTTGTCTGTATGTGTGTGTGTGTATGTTTGTAGGGTCACATTTTCTCTGCTCATCCTGTACTATCTATCCCATACTATCTATGATCCTGATAGGACCAGCAGCCCATAGCTCTGTCCCTATGCTCTTTGTTATAACTCCATTACAAAGACTTAATTAAGTTTACAGCCAGTGTTGTGCTACTGTGGGCACCTTTCCTTCCATTCATAAGATCCTTTACACAGCACTTCACCGTTTAGATACAACTGCAGTTTAGATTAACTGCATGCCCATATAGCCTATCTGGCAGCATATGGTTCATTTGACTTCAACCGAATTTATTGTTGTTTTTGAGAGTTTTGCAGTTTCATTTCATGGCCAACAGGGGGCGCTGCACTATAGCTGATTGGCATAGAGAATTGGAAGAAAGGGGAGTACACATCTCTCGAAATTCCAAATGTTCGATGTCTCTCGTTTTACTATTTATAGGCATATGTTTGAATAGAATGAACATTTTGGTTTTATTCTACAAACTACTGACAATATTTCTACCAAATTCCCCCCAAAAATATTGTCATTAAGAGCATTTCCATTAAGTTATGTGTAGAGCTGTATTTTTGCCATAAGTGTCCGTTTAATTTGATCCATCATCCCTGCAAAAAAAAATATTTCTTATGATAGGCCTATAATGTGAAGCCTACTTTCTACCACACATTTCTCATGCGTCGTCCTATGAACCTCACCTGTAAAAATATAAAATAATTAAGTAAAATATCCACGGATGCTGTGGCATATGAATAAACCCACGAGGCAGTGGTCATATACACACAACCATACAAAGTTTGTATAAGGATGACCACTGTCTGGTGGGTACAAATCATAGATTGTATATAAAAGTTACAAATACAGTTAGGTCCATGTATATCATATATAGCCAATATATATATATATATATATATATATATATATATATATATATATATATATATATATATATATATATATATATATATATATATATATATATATATATATATATATATATATATATATATATATATATTAATTCATTGATGTTCCACTTAAGCTAGTGTCCTTACTGCACAAAATTGATGGAAATGACCATATATTTCAGTTTCAATACTTTGGTGAACACTTCTTTTTCTATAAAAAGTTAGAAAACAAAGTTTTGATATGTTTATTCTTTAATATTGGGGAAGATTAAAACTTTCTATTAACTTAACGTCATAAAGTCAAAGATGATGTGTGGCTTTGACCCATGATGTTGGTGAAAAGACTCAATTGTTTTTAAATTAAAATATACATATATATAATAATGATAATGATATTAAAAATATGCTACAAAGGTTTAATGAAGGGTGAACAGAGATGGCAAAATGAATATTCAATAATTTATGAATAATCAGAATTTCATATTTGTCAAATATCGATATGCATTATGGGAACTTTAAAAAGTTATCATTCGTGTGCAGAGTGTGGTTCATGGAAGGAGGTGAGGGCGTGCGTAAAGCGCGTCGGGGAGGGACTTTTTTTTTTTAACATGTGGAAGAGGAATAACTGTTGCGCTTGGCTGTCTCTATCTGTCTCACTCGCTCTCTTCTGAGCTCCAGGCCCCTTTTTCGGGACAGTACAAATCGTGCGCTTGCGGGAAGACACCTGCACCCATCAGACGGACCATTTAACGGTCCAGTCTCGTTGGTTTAAGTTGTAGCGTGCAGTAAGTGTTTTCGCTGCAGCTTTCCATAAGTTTTCAGAAATGTTGGGAAGCGGTAAGTCACCGGCCAACGCCAGTCCTATCCCCAAGGAGCGGAGGAGGAAAGGGACAGAGAAGACGGTGGACCCCGGCAAGAGGCGCGGTAAGGAAACCTCCAAACTTCTGCTTCCATAAAGTTAACTGTCTGCTCCAGCCTGAGATAAACCCACCATAAAAAAGGCAGTATAAGGACCTTCAAACGTGTGTGGAAATATAGTGTTTTTATCCTGCATGTGCTATCCCCATGACCATCGTAATATTAATTTGTGTGTAGATACTGTGAGTTTGGCCAAACTAATGGTATTATTTGTGAAGTTCATATTTGAGCAAGGGGTTAGAGTGATATACTGTATGTTGTACTTTATCGTGGCATTTTCTACATTTCACCATAGCTATAAAGTTATTTGAGTTGGCTCCTGGTGTTTATTAAATTTGCATCCTTTCAAAATTCTATGATTACTGGCTTTCCTTGCTGACTCAAGACATAGGCCTACTTACCACTTACTCTTGTAGTTTAGTATAAGTAAATTTAATTGTTAATTGTTTACGGTCTGTGACTTAGTTGCCTGGTTGCAGCCCAAGTTCAAAACTTGAGTAGCAGTGTGGATTTAATCAGAGGAATCAGTAGGAATTGTATATAGATAGCTTTGAAAATTATATCCTTTGTTATCAGGAGATAATAACTGCTTGATGACATGTCAAACACAGCTGAAATGGACAATGTGGTGTGTGTGTGTGTGTGTGTGTATCCTCACTAGCCCCTGCTGTGAATTAGGCTCTACACACCATCTTCCCTCCCTCTCAGTTTGTGGCCACACCTCGCCTAGAAATAGACACCTGCTGAGCACCTGTCTGCAGAATGCAGGCCAACCGAAGATGCTCTGCATGCCCCTTTGACATATTTATACAACACAAATTTAAAATGCTCTCCTTAAAAAAGTCCTTAAATTTTTTTTTCTCCATGTTCTCTGGTAGGTTTCCTAAGTTAAAAGCATACCAACAACAGTTGAAAAGTTATTTTTCGGTAAATATAGGTACTGGACATTTTATACATGCATTATAATGAACCAACATTTCAAAGTAAAGATATGCAGTATTTTCCCAGTGATGTTCTAAAAGAATCCTTTAAGTAATAACCTGTCAATTTAGTATGTGTGTGTGTGTGTGTGTGTGTGTGTGTGTGTGTGTGTGTGTGTGTGTGTGTGTGTGTGTGTGTGTGTGTGTGTGTGTGTGTGTGTGTGTGTGTGTGTGTGTGTGTGTGTGTGTGGATCCAGGCCGTGGCATTGACACAGTGGACATGTTGAAACTCTAACACTTGTTTCTGCATTAATGATGTTTTGGTTATGAAACTAGACCCCTGTGCCTGAAAATGCATCGCCCAACTGTCTGTCAACGCTTTATTTGAATGTAACGCTAATACTGAATAAAGAAGTCAGTGAGGTCAATCCCCATCCCCCCATAACCCTGACCCCTCTCCGCAATCTGTCAACATAAATCAGTCAGGTGGCACCTTGACCCACAAACTCTTAAGATGGTATGAATCCTTTACATTTTACTTCCTACAGAGTAGTTTGCAGAGTGTGGGTCGTGACGTTAGTTGAAATGGTTTTGCATCATGTGCTCTCTAAGGACTACTTGTTTGTTCATTCCCTCTGAGCCTTTTCCTGCAGATAAAGTGGTGAATGTGGCCCTGAAGAATCTATGTTTTAATAAAACAACTGCGATTGTGTGGAAAAATACATTGAATGCCACAGACGTCCCAGTTGTATTTGATTTCAGTGAGGGTCCGAGGTCATCGGCGCTGTTGTGAACTGTGGAGTTTGGACTGGAGCTATGACCCTACAGCTCGCACCTTTATTGGCTGACTGTATTTGCAGTGCAGACTGTCAATAACAATTGTGTTGGTAAAGGGAAATAGTCCAGGGGGCTAACGGGACACCACAAATACACGTAAAACAACAAACAAAACTCAATTTGACCCTAATTCTTCGGCAACGTTTCATAAACATAATGACATTTTGAACTGATGTAATCTTTCAGAAGTGAGATAATGATGCATTGTTTCTGTTTCGTTTTGCTCTGTTTTCCATCTCAACATATCTTTTTAGTGAATAATTTAGTTATTTTTGAGTAATAACAATTCTCTATGTTGATTTGTTTATCTTTTGTCACCTTTGTCAAATGATCAGTCCAGTTTGCAGCAAAGGGAACTGTTACCCCTTTTACTTTACAATGTACAGGGTTTTAATAGGGTCAAAAGTAAAGAAGGAAATAGTTGTGTCTGCGGGACCTCATACAATGAGGAAGTAAAGCCAAGGTTAAGTCAGACTGGCCTTAATAATTCATAATAATTCACTGACAACAATCTCCTGTGTAATTACAAATATGGAGGGAAACCAGCAACTTAAGATATTGGCTTCTAGATAACCATGTTTGTTCTGTTCAAACACTGTTAAAGTAGCTTAAAGTTCAATCTTTTCATCTTTTTTAAAATGTACATTTTCCCCACAATCCATAATATTAAAGTTGTGATAGCTGATGAGAAAATAATCTATTTGGTGCACACAGCAATTACATTCTCACTGTGTTTATGGTCATATCTTGCATATTAATTAGCAAATTAATGATGCACCATTCATCTAGCCTGGTCAAACCAGACCATCGTACTTCAGTTCATTTGTACAGAAGGTCTGGAACTGCTGTAATTGGCAAACGTTCACTCACTTGGAGGCGGGTGTCTGTTGAAGTTTAAAACTATTGTATTTGCTCATTGCCACTCTGGATTAGCCAACCAATCGCATAACGTTTGGACGTGACGTATGTCATGAGCCGGCTTCTGACGTTGCGTTCCAGTTGTACAGGGAACTCGGAAATTTCCGACTTCACAACATATTGTAGTCTATGGATCTACCGGTACCTGGCAACGGTAACTTGCTAGAGCCTAACGTTTAGTTATTTGGATGAAAAAGGTTGTAGGCGTCCATACTTTCCCGAGCAGATGCACTGGAACACAGACAGGTCGGAACTCGGAACTACCAAGTCGGAAATTTCCGAGTTCTGAGTATAAAGGAACGCAGCATTCAACTGAAACTGGAGTGCGACTTTGACGTCATCGTTCTCAGCCACTCGCTCTGTTCGCTGATTGGATAACCAAAAATCTGGACGAGCAGGATTCTATGAACACACCCCAGCCCCAGACTGACTACTGAAGTGAAATGAAAATTGAGTGGAAGTAGGTAGGTGGGCGGAGCCAGGCTACCATTCATTAGGAAAGACAAAGAGAATGTGGGAAGTGATTTCTGCCCATTTTTCTCAGCTGAATACACTAAGATAGACTGAGATGGTTAACATGCTTTCATCTTCACTTCAACTGTATGGTGTCCAAAAAAAAGAAAAGAAAAAATCTTGCAATTCTGCATTGGAAGCTTGTTTGAAATAATTTTTCTAGAGAATCTTTCCCCAGATCAGACGATTCCACAGAAAGCCACTCCTCCAGAAGTCGAGCCCTCTTTTTCTTTTTTTTTGTCAAGCTGTTCCCAGGGCATCATTTTCTTTAATGACTGGACCTGGCATAAGATACACAGCCAAGAGACGGCTGCCCTACTTGCAGCCTGAGCCGTTTCCTTCGGGGGTGAGGGGGCAGCTGTGGGAGTTCAGAAAATTTAATTGGGCCTCTACCACCAGTATCATATCCACAACGCCCCAACTCTATCTTTAAGCGAGTGTAGAATCAATCCTGGCCGGCTGGCTCTCGTGATGTGCCGTTATGCTGAGAGAAACGTGAACCGTGTCCCAGGAGGAGTTGGTATGTGGGGGCCTGAGTGAAGACGACTCATGCAAACTCAATCTATTACTGACCGGCTGATACGCTACTTTTTTTCTTTCTGATCCTCCTCTCAGTTTGGAGGCACAGTGTCGATAGATACACCCCCAGGGAAATATTCCTTATGGGATTGATTTAGAAAAAAAATTAAAAATGTATCGCTGTCTCACTGCTGATCCAGCAGGAGCATTTTTTCCTTTTTGCTTCAAGCCAGTTGTTCACACATGGAGCTCCAATTCAAAAGATGTATAGGCCTATACCCATGCTAGAAGCAATAGATATGGCAGAGTTTTTTTTCCACCCACTTTGTTCCAGTGAAAGTGAACTATTGGATGGATTGTCATGAAAGTCTCAGTTCATGACACTGGACATGGTCCTCAGAGGATTAACCAAACTGACCTTGGTGATCCTCTGACTTTTTTTCTACTAGTAGCATTATGAGGTGCATATTTGTGGTTTTAGTTACAAATGTCTCAACAACTGTCAGCATGAAATTTGGAACACATATCGTTTCCCCATAGGATTCATTGTAATCCCTGTGGAGATCTCTTTAGCTTTAACTATATTGTGTCATCTTAAGGGTTAGCGTTTCAGTTTGTCCAAGTTTTTAGTTTAAGACCAAAGTCTATGCAAGGGGCCTTGGAAGTGTAAATGGAAGCAATGACTGATGTGCATGCATATGAAAATGTTAGCATGCTAACATTCTAAACTAAGATGGTTAACATGCTGAACTTCAAACCTGTGAAATATCAGCAAGTTAACATCATCTCTGTGAGTGACAGCATGTTAAAGTTAGCATTTAGTACCAAAATGACGCTATGCTGTCCCACTGCTGCTAGCACCTTTGTCAGGTCAAAGCAGCTAGCATGGTTGTATACTTTCCTTTCACTCCGTCTTTTCTTATTCTACTGCTTTTTCTAATAACTCCTTGGTGCCTTGTTGAAATGCTTGCATGAGAATAAATCAGCACGGTTGCTAGCCAGTCGGCATGCAAGGCCTTTGGCCCAGAGCCCTAGAAAACAGGCTCTGCCTTGGCCATGTGACAAAGTGGATGTCAAGCAGATTTTCACCAGGAGACCATGAAAAGGAAAACACACGGTGAAGCCCTCAATAATTGTGCCCATCCCTCCATTTACAGTTTCGTGAATAGGCTTTCAGAAGCTTACAGTCTATCAAAATGTGAATGTGCTTCTGTTTGAATAAACCGTGCATTGAAATCAGTGCTGTGCCCGTTCCTGCAGACTTGTGCTAACTTGTTGTGGTTGGATGGTGAAACCATGCAGGTAGGCAAACAAGAATGCGGTCGAGGCTGGAGAGGCAATAACAAAAGGTGAAGTGGTGGGTCCAGGGCAGAGGCAGTTAAGGTTGATAGGGCAGCTTAGCGTGGTCAATGACCTGCAGTTAATCAGCTCCATGTGCTCTGCTCGTGGGAGTGCCTTGCATGTGGTAACGGCCTGGAAAACAGCCTTGTTATGGATGGAGGGCCTGGTAGGGGGATTCCTTTGTGTCCGACCGTGATGGGGAGAGAAATCCAAGGCTCCAGTTTCTGTTGCTACACAGATTGGGGGAGGGGGCTGAGAGCTATAGCTGTGGGGGCCCTCAGAGGAACTTTGTCAACCTTTCGGCACTGACAGTATGAGGACTGTGGTTAAAGGGGGGAAAATATAAGAAAGTATGCCAGCTGAGGACACATCTTTAGAGGAAAGCAGAGGTGACTAATTTGACAAGAGTGAGAGTTTGTTTGGAATTCTCCTCTGAGTGGTCCCTGAAAGAGAAAAGCCTCTCTGTGAGAGGTCCTGTTCATCCCTCCAAAAGGAGCAATGAAGCATAGCTGAATGTCCTTGTACACTTCGGAGTAGGCTACACGTGAACTGTAAAGCTGTCGTCTAATTAAACCATCAAAAACGTGTTTTCAGTACATTTTATGACAGATCTTGCACCTGTTTTGCAAAATTTAAATTTAAATCAAACCAGTTTACTGCATTGTCGATAGACTGATGGTTTTACTAATTTCTTCAACTGGTCCGCTCTACTTTGGTCCTTATTGAACCAAAACCAGCTTATGTAAAACAAATAATAATACCCTGTGCTATGTATTCAAAATGCTTTCTCATGTAAACATTTGTCTCTGTGGATAATTTATTTGTATTAATTACTACAAGATAAAGCACATGGATCAAACAGCACATGCTTTTCAATAATACATATGCTTTAGCTCTCAGCTTTTATTTACTTTTTCGTATGTGTGTTTCCTGCCTTCATCTTTTATTTTCTCCTTAAAACCGGCCCTGCTCCTTTCAGTGCTCACAACCGTTAATAATAATCCGCCCTGAAGCTCTGCTTTGGTTTTTAGCGTCTTGATGGCATTTCCATCGATAATAACTAGGGAGAACTAGAATGAACAGTTCAGCCAGGGAATCACTTTCCATACTCTATCCTTTTTGCTGCTGGCTTGCTACTGCCCCAAGAGAGAAATGAATCCACAAATAATCATGACTGATTCACTACAGGATTCGATTTTCTCTGAGCTTTATTCTGAATTGAAAGTATGTTGTTCATTTTTTAAGAAGTCTAGACCAGAAGTTTAAAAAAAGAGAATCATGACTTTACGAAAACATGAAAGTGAATTCACAAGACAATCACTCTGAAAACTCCTCTAGGACCAGTATGAATGCCTGTCATATAATCCAAGGTTTGTATATAAAACACAACCTTGGGTTTATGGTATAAGCAGAAGAGTGTTGACTATATTTTTTAAGGTCAGCTTGAGACATAAGTTAGCCTACAAAGTCTGTTTTCAGGGAAATATTAAGGCCCTTATGAGTTTCCCTCAGGATAAATTGTAACCTAATAACTGGTGATCTTCATAAACACATATCTGTCCAGCAGGCCTACTGAATACGAACTAATGGCATTCCCTGTAGCTTGGCTGCTGTAGGCTATTTGTTCCAAATTAATAAGCAAATATTAGCGCACTAATAACCAAACTAATAAGATGAACAACAGTGATCATTGACTAAACACCAGAATGTGAGAATTGTCATTTAGGGCATGTTAGGGCATGTCAGCATGCTGACTTTGCAATTTAGCTCAAAGCACAGCTGTGGCTAATCATAGCATCACATAGCTGCTAGCATGCTGTAGCTGTAGAAACAACACAACAATATGACTACAAAATGACTGAGATAAATAAAGATGTATCTGTGCTACCCTACTATACAGTACATAACTTTTTATAAACTTTATTGCGTAAATACTTTTATCATAAAGTAGTGATTTTTATGATTTAACAACAACGAACAAGATAGCCTATAATGAACGACAATGTGAACTTCTGATAAACTTTCCTATATTAAGCTTCTATGTCGTCACTGTAAAACACATACTGTGACACAACGTCAAACTGAGTCACAGTTTCTTTTTACATTGAAACTTCCTGTCTTGTTGTGTGTGTATAATTGTTTGTTTGTGTGTGTGTGTGTGTGTGTGTGTGTGTGTGTGTGTGTGTGTAAAATTATGTAATTGTGTGTGTGTGTGTGTGTGTGTGTGTGTGTGTGTGTGTGTGTGTGTGTGTGTGTGTGTGTGTGTGTGTGTGTGTGTGTGTGTTTCTGTTTGCAATATAGGGCTGCTGGACAACGAGGACATACACACGATGATGCAAGGTTGCAACATGGTGAAGGTTCGCTCTCAGAGGTGGCAGAAGAGCCGAAACCTGCGTCTGATGGAGGATGGACTCACCGTGTGGTGTGAGTCCGCCAAGACCTCCCGCAAAGCCAAAGCCCAGCAAACATGTGAGTGTTACTCATACCTTGCTTTTGTGAGGAGGGTTAGATGATTAGAGGTAAATAAGCTCGTAAAGTGAGAGAGTGAATAGGAATTGGACTTCTAAGAATGAAAAGAGAAGAACAAGTAATCTACATGTAGAATCAACCCAGCAGGCTTTCCAGCAGGGCTGGACTGGCCATCGGGCGTACCGGGCAATGCCGGTGGGCCGGCAGGCATTTTGGGCCGGGCCATTACTCATTATGATTGGTTTCAGGCTGGGCCTGGCCCAATCACACACACAGCAGAGGGCCGCCCATTCAGAGGCTGCATTGAATTGTATTATCACGCATTCAACTTCTACTTGGTAATTATGAGCATCTGACGATGGTCAGTTACGTTCAGGGCCGTCGGACTGTGGACAGGCTTGGGGGGGCCCAAGGCAGAGGGGGGTTGCACCCAAAAAAATAAAAATATATTTTTTTATTTTTTTTACTGCCTCAATATAGGCCCCTGATCTTTGAAGGCCCAGATAAATGTTATTTAGGGGAAAAAAAACAGATATCAGGGGCCTTTCATTCGTCAGTACATTTGTTATTTTTTAAATAACATTGTTCGGGGCTACGAAGATCAGGGGCCTGTATTGGGCCATTAAAAAATACAACCGAAGGGAAAAAATTCCCGAAGCTGACTGGATTTTTTAAACATGTACATTTCTTCTTTCTGCTTTTTGGTCATTCTGTGTCTATAAATTATTCCAGAAAATCGTACTAAATAGCTTACATAGGAAACAGTTGATTTAGCCTTAGTTTTCTCCTCAAAGTGCACCAGATTGATGAATTTTACTTTAACATTTAAAAAAAAATCTTACGGGGGAGCATTCCCCCGGACCCCCCTAGAAGGTCCAGGGTCCACGACACAGTCTACCAAATTCCTGTGAGAAACACTGTGTGTGTGCATGTTTATTAAAGAGGACCTATTATACTACTTTTCTGGTCTTAATTTCTTGTGTTACACTGCTATAGAGCAACCTGACACGAATCACATCACAAAAAACTATGTAGATTTTCGGGAAGCTCTTTCTCTTATTTTTCCGATCCAGCACGTCCTGTCAACACTTGAGTGTGTGTGCTTCGGCAATCTCCGCTCCCTCCGTCTGTGATCGGCCATCTCCGCTCCCCTCCCCCCTCCTGCAAACCCCACTCTGTTGTGATTGGTTACCTTCCTTCCGGAACACTTTCAGTGGCGGGAAGCGCGAGCATGGACCTATAAGGGCGCGAGGCAGACGCGAACAGGGACAGCATTACCATACATGGAAACATCCGCGTGGTGACTTCACAAAGTTACATGCGACGTCACAAAGTTACGGAAGGGTAGACCGCTTTGAACACGTGACTTCTCGACTGGCTAGAATAGTGTTTAGTGCTCTGCACAGACACCCCAGACGGTCAGCAGGGAATACGTCGAAATGCATGTAAGTCATTATTTGATAATTTAGTATGGTTAAGCATGACTATGAATCATCATAACAACGTTTATAGGTCATAAAAGTCAAAAAGCATCATAGGTCCGCTTTAAGAGTCATTTGACCAGGGGTTGTGTTCAAGTACGCGTAATGATTTGGTCATTCATCAATAGAAACATTGTGTTGTTATCTGGCTCAGAGAGGGACCAGTCACTCATACGTTTATAGACAAACATAGCTTTTACGTGTTTGTATTGTAAGACCGCCTCTCAGAGGGCCCATCAGGACTTCCAAAATTTGGTGCAACGCCCCTGCCTCCGCATATCGTATAAAAAATCATGGTGAGCTGCCATGGCCAAAAATGCCACGGCCGATTTTTTGTCCCAGTCCAGCCCTGCTTTCCTGTACAAGGTGGACTGGGATGTGAGTCATTTAACCAGTTTATTGTTCATGGCTGTTTTATCTTGGCTCTATCTCACGCCCTTTCCTTAACTTCGCCTAAAGAGGTTTTTTGTTTCCTATGACTAATCATGCGCTCCAGAACCCCGCTAAATAAGAAACAGGACAAAATGTACTTAAACAGGAAAAAAACATGAGAATACTGTAGAGTTAGAGTATAGGTTCACTCACTACGCTCTTAGTTCTAGCTAAAGAACAGAAGATGTTGGGGGTCTGTTTAGTGTCTGCATATGTTAATAATTGAAGACTTTTTGGATCATCTTCACATTTTGCTCAACTCAGATCTTCTCCCAGCTGGAGTTTGGTGATTAGAATGTCCACTTACCCTGAAGTTATAAAGCCATGCATAGTGTCAGTGAGTGTCAAATTGTATTTGCTTAAAGCTTCACAAAACTATGACTGCTGTATGTTTGAGGTGGTGGTCGGAGGGGCCGTAGGCGCTGAATGGCAGCCACGCTTCCGTCAGTCTGCCCCAGGGCAGCTGTGGCTACTATGGTAGTTTACCACCACCAGTATGACTGTGTGTGAATGAATGGAACCTGGAACCCTGTAAAGCGTCTTTGAGTGCCTTGAAAAGCGCTATATAAATCCAATCCATTATTATTATTATTAAAGTGGATCATATTCTGGTTATGAAAGAAATACATCTGGTGATTATTGGAAGACGCCTTATCTCAGCCAAAGGGTATAGGAGTAATCAGTGACCTTTAAGTCGGAAGAAAAAGGGGAAACAAAACAAAACTGAAAAATGAAGTGAGATTTATGGTTTACAGCACAGCAGATAAAAGGAAACAAACAAATAAAATTCAGGCAGAAAACCAATTTCTGGCAGGTTGGGTTTGAATGCATTTTACTGTGCCAGTGGTTTGGCTTGCGGTCAGCTGAATAAACACAGTAAAAGAAAAATAAGGGGATTCAAACAAGTTCTTAAAGTCTGCAGAGAATGCTATCACACAGAGCTATTTATTGAACATTAAAGTTTCTTTACATAACAGTCTTTTGGACCTCGTTTTGAAAGGTATCATCTGACACAAATAACATACAATCTCTCCCCCTCTCTCTTTCTAATTTTCTTCTTCATTGCTTGACCTTTAGCTCTCTCCCAGCACTCCTGTGTTTGTGCTGTCCATCCTGATGTTGGAATGCAGTAAAGTGCTAACCCTGCTTGCCTTACGTGGGCCCTGCATGCTGGTTTTTCTGGTCGGGGGGGGGGGAGGAGGCGTCTTGATTGCGCTGCAGTTGCAACATAAAAATAGACACAAGAGTGGTCAAGTTGCAGTTTGTTTGTGACACTCCTTACAATGATGGCAACCAGTGGTGTGAAAGCAGGGCAGGCTGCTGCTGTGGTGGGGACCGTATCTGTCTGTGTTTTAAGTGCGTGTCTGTGCAAATCCAGGGATGAGCTGTTGGCTTGGTTCCCCTTTTCCGTGCTCCAGGCGGTTCTTCAGGTCCGGTGTGATCTGACGCCTGCAGTTCAGCGCTATGTATCTCTGAAAGCACTTGGCATAGAAGTAAACGCTTAGCACTCCTGCTGCTTTTGAAACCACAACGACCACACACCGAATGCACACGCACACACACACACACACACACACACACACACACACACACACACACACACACACACACACACACACTAACCCTAACCCTAACCCCACACAGCTTCACTTGTGAGGACACTCATTGACATGTGCATTTCCTAGCCCCTTATCCTAACCATCAAAACTTAATGCCTAACCCCAACTCTTACACTAACCCTTACTTACACCCAATTCATATCTGAACCTTAATAAAACCTGGTCTGAACCCCTCAAACCGCCCTATAAAGGCCTGTTCCGAGGTGAAAACTAGCCAAAATGTCCTTACTTTCCAAAAATGTCCTCACTCAAGTTCTAAAACTCAAATTGGTTCTCACAAAGATAAACACACACTCTCGGACACACGCACATGCATGCCACTTTTGCCATGTTTCTGGGAGGACCACAGTGGAGGAATGTGGAGTAATTTTGAAGAGGTGGACGACAGAGGCTTTGTGACCTCCAGCAAGAGAATAAGTCTATTGTCAGGGGCAGACACTGCTTAGTACCCAACTGAGTGATCACCATGCTGCAGGCATCCCAGCGCAGAACATAGAGGAACTTCTGTGCTGAATAAAGTTGTTGTGTTAGGGATCCGTAGGTGTTTGTGTGTGCCTTGTGTGTTCTTTTCTGGCCAGCAAAGCGTTGCCCTGGACACATCAAAGCTCTGAAAATACGAGATAAACAGATCGTATGAAGTTGTAAATCAGAAAGCTTTTGGCTACTACAACAAAGTCACACCTAGATAAGGACTTGGTCTGCCTATTATATGTATGATAATAATAATATGCCTGTATATTTTAAGAATGGTGAACAATCCAACCAAAGAACGAAGCAGAAGCTGTAAATATATCACTTTTCAAAAACAGAAACACCTAAAATGTTAAAATTAAAAACATGAAAACATTTCTTAAGTACAATTATTTTTTTAAGTCATGCCACTAGGAATATAAAGGTAAACCTCCAGATTATCCTGAGTGCAGCGGCCACTGCATAGAGATAATAACTATCATAACACCATTAGCACAGCCCCCCCCCCCCCGCTCTTTGACTGGCAGGGCACACACTGTGCCGCTAAGAGTCATGAAGTTGCAGGTTAAAATTAACCTGTTCGAGAATGTTATAGTTTGCAATCACGTTGCTGTGTCACTCTGTGCTGCTTGGTTGGGATTTATGAATCTCTAAAAAAAAAAAACCTTGACCTTCGGCTGCACTTGACAAAACACCAACTTTTATTGATTTATATATATATATTTTTTTGCCTCTTTCCTTTCCCTTTTCTCTTATATTAGTCGCAGTGACGGAGGTGGAGTGTGTGCGTGAAGGCTGCCAGTCCGAGGCTCTGAGGCGTCTGTCAGGCTCCGTACCAGAGAACCAGTGTTTCACCGTGGTCTTCAGAGGGGCCCGCAAGAGCCTGGATCTGCTGTGCCCCTGTGCGGACGAGGCTCGCCGCTGGGTGCGAGGGCTCCGCGCTCTCAAAGACCACGTGGCCAACATGAGTCAGAAGGAAAAACTGGACCAATATCCTGATTCCATCCTGCACCAATTTTTCCAAAACGCTACAGTAAAATTGACAGTGTCGCTTTGCCAGGGACTGACTGTGCTGCTGCTGTCACATGTGTTGCGTAACCCCACGTCCACACAGCATAGCTAAGGTGGACAGTAATGACTAGAAAAAAAAGCCCCGTCTAAATATAGTGAGACTATATCACAATCCCTCATAGCCAGAGGATAATATATGAGTGTAGGCATCAGGTCGTTTATAACTTTAAACTGTTCATTTCTGCCTCGTTCTGTAATGATATATTTGTAGTTTTGAGAACCTGTAAATCGTCAGGGTAATTAACAGGCTTTCGTCGTCTTGTTAATTATGTTTCATACTGAAGACTCACAGCAGCCTCTGTGATGTTTGTCATCAGTGCGATGTGCATATGTGGGATCCCTGTGTTGATGGTTGGCACAACTGCTCGCGCAGGTGACAATGGACTAAAATTAGTCTCTTGTTGCTATTGTTTTATGCAGTTACATTACATTATATCCATTTGGCAAAGCTTGCAGTAATTGCATTCTTCCTGCATAGAAACAAGAGCTGGATGACATAAATAATTGCCAACAAACAATAGCCTTGTCAGTGGTGTTTAAAATTACATTCATGCACAAGAGATTTTTAGGCAACAGATGAATTAACTTGTCTGCCAATTGATCACAATGTCAAACAATTTTGGCATCACCGTTCACTACTGTGCATATAATCATGATCAGGTGCTCGTTTATTAGTTACACCTTGCTAACACTAAAGCATTCAAATACAGCAGCCCTGCAGTCAATTCTACCTTCACGAAGGTTGTAGTGCTTAGGTTTTTTTTAAACTGTTTCAGAGAGGTGTTGATTTCATTTTGTCATGAAGTCATGTTTGAGGCTTGTTTTCAAGATAACTTGTTGACTCAGACCGGCCTCAGAGCTCCTATTAGCTATCAGCTGAACTCCAAAATGCATTTTTTTTCCATTGGCAAGGGATCACTTTAAAATAATGGAGAAATTATTACTGCGTTGCATTGTGTGCTTTTGAGGAAGTTTTTTTTCCTCAAATGGGCAGGGAAGGTAAAGAAATTAAGGAAGAAAGCTTGGGTGGGACCAGAAAGAGCACAGGGCAAACAATGTGTGCTGAGTGGTGTATTGACATGTAAAAAAGCTGCGATATGAAAGACGCTTAGTAGAGAGACCCTTTGATGTCGCTCTTTCCACACCGGGAGACATACTCCAGTTAAGTGTAAGATTTGAGTGTATATCTCCACATTATAGGCATCTACTGTATAATCCAAAGCCTGCCGTAACTGCTAGGCTGTTAGTCTTTAGGTTCAAATTTGTTTTTTAAAATTCCTTAACCGTCCACACTTGGATCCGAGGCTACCTGAGGCGAGCGGATCAAAACCAGGACGGCAAGATGAGCTACGACGAGGTGAAGCGGCTTCTCCAGATGATCAACATCGACCTGAGCGAGCAATACGCACGCTCTCTATTCAAGGTCAGGCTCCCTCCCCGCGCATTATACGTGTGTTTAAAAGGCCTGTAAAATATCCTCCACTCATGGTCAGTGGATGTAATCTATATAAGATTTAGCTTTTCTTTGAAACCCCAGGGTCTGGACTGGAGTCTGTGTTCAATTCACCAATCCAGCTGGAAGCCAACCACATGCCACGCGCACACACACACACACACACACACACACACACACACACACACACACACACACACACACACACACACACACACACACATGCATGCATGCACAGACACACACACACACACACACACACACACACTCTTTATCCCTTCCCACAACAAATCAAGAGCCAGTTATTTCTTTATTGTAGGGGGATTACTGCTGCCTGCTATGTCCCTCAGCGCTCTATTACAGGCTGAATTGTCGGTTTATAAAGCTCCTTCCTCCGATGCAATTTCCAAAACCGGCCTTTTTTCAACAGAATCCTATTTTGAATGTGTTTTTTTACTCAACTGGGTTGAATTAATATGGAGATTCTTTTCTTCACCCATAAGGAATTTGAAGCACACCTTAAAAAAAATAAAAGCTTATCGTGTTTGAAAGGTGTTTTTCTTTCTCAGTGTGCGGTCCATTGTGTTGTGTGTTTTTTTTAACCCATCCCCTGAATCCCCTTGTAACCCATGAAGAGGGCTGACCGCTCCGGCGATGGCCGTCTGGATCACATAGAGATTGAGGAGTTCTGCAGGGAGCTGCTGCGCCGGCCCGAGCTGGACGCAGTGTTCAGACACTACTCCGGTAACGGCTGTGTGCTCGCCACCGCCGAGCTGAGAGACTTCCTGGGAGACCAGGGAGAAGACGCCTCGCTGAATCACGCTCAGAGCCTCATACTCACCTATGAGCTCAATGACTGGGGTAGGCAGCTATTAAAGGCTCTGCATAAACACTTATACACAAAACACCTGACTGACTGACAAAACAGTGATTTAACCGTGTGAAATGCTGTTCTGAACACTGAGGCAAAATGACCCTGCTGCTGTTAGAATGAGCAATAAGCTGCTATAGTTGAAATACAAATTAATACAATGCCAGAATATATCTTTGGGAATGGATCAGATAATGAGTTAAAGTTGTATTTATTTGCGTAAGTTCAAGCTCCTTAAGCTTATTAATTTCCATTAGCTACAGTGAATACTAAAAAAACACAATTTACAATGTCAATGATGTGTGGTTTGATACAGGATAGCTTATTGGTCATACCAGACCAAGCAAGGCTATAGCAGCTATAAGCAAAACAGTGTGTTTAATTGAGCAATGGCGTGTTTTGTTTATGGTCAATTTAAACTTTTTTATTTGAAAGTAGAAGAATTATTTTTTTCTTCTCACATATTTCACATTTTCTCACTTTAAGGAAACTACAAAAAAAAACTATCATTGAATTGAGTAAGACAAGAAAGGTTCTGCATGATTTCCTTACATTCTATCGTGTAGATATTATTTACAAATAATTTCTATAAATTATAAAAAAAAAAAAAAATTGTGTTCATAAGGTGTCTTCCCATGTAACCCAGTCCTACTATTTGTTGTTTGAACCCTTTAACTAAACTCTTAACTACACTGTTAATCATTAACACAGTAGAAGATAAGCGACTTTGCCATTATTTACAGCTCAGAAGAATCGCTTCATGACCCAGAACGGTTTCACCATGTACATGCTGTCCCAGGAGAACGACGTGATGAACCCGGACCACTCCAGAGTCCATCAGGACATGAGCCACCCGCTGGCACACTACTTCATCTCCTCTTCACACAACACTTACCTCACCAAGGACCAAGTTACCAGCGCCAGCAGCACCGAGCCTTACATCAAGTAATTCAGACACCTACACACATCTAATTGCTCTTAGGATGTTCCAGGTCCACACCAGAAATGTAATGTAAGATTAAACTTCTGTCGCCCCCATGAGGAATTCTAAGTAATTACAACAACACTGTCAGCGCATCTAAATGTTGTAAGCCTTCGGTGATCGCTCATGGATCTAAAAAACCTTCTGCTTTACGTCCAGGTCCAGGGGGGCGACACCAGTTTGTATATGCTTCCATACTGAGAAATACTGAGAGAGTTTTAGGCAAGCTGATAGGCTTATTCAACATTCTGTCAACTCTTTTGTCCATGGCTTAAATGGAACCCACATTATACGAAAAGGTTACTCACTGTAGCTTTAATATGTGTTTTCCTTTTGCCAGGGCTCTGAATCAGGGCTGCCGCTGTGTAGAGCTGGACTGCTGGGATGGAGATAAAGGTGAACCTGTCATTTACCACGGCCACACTCTCACCTCCAAGGTGCCTTTCAAGGAAGTCATTGAAACCATCGCACAGTATGGCTTCAAGGTAATACGAACTTGATTTGATTGTGTGAATCCTCTTTAAGCTTGTTGCTCCTCGTCACTGCTAATGAAATAAGCGAGCAGTCAGTCAGTAAACAAAATTACCCTGTGGGATTTTGGATTTGACATATTATAGCATTACAGTATCAAGGCCTGCATTTCTTTAATGGGATCTAATTGCATTTTAATGGCTAAGCGTTCAAGTTTCCCCTGTATTTTCTCACTACAGGCATCCCCGTACCCTCTAATCCTGTCCTTGGAGAATCACTGTTCTGTGGAGCAGCAGGCTGTCATGGCCAAACACCTCCGCAGCATCCTGGGCAGCAAACTACTCACCAAGCCCCTCGGTGAGCAGCTGCTGAAGGATCTACCTTCTCCTGAGGTACAGTGCATACACACACGCGCACACACACACACACACACACACACACACACACACACACACACACACACACACACACACACACACACACACACACACACACACACACATACACATACGTATGCACACACACACACACGCATACGCACACACACACTTGTACTTTTGTGAAGATTTCCCCTAGTGCCTTACCCAAACCTAATTCTTACATTAACCTTAAAAAAACATAATCTAAATCCCCACTATGATGGTTAAAAGCTAAAACTGACCCCTCACGGAAGATGCCTGTACAAGTATACACACACAGCTGGAACCTTTGTTTTTTTTATTTTTAAGCCTGTCTGGTTTTTCTAATGAAGTAATATGTTCTGATGCCCTTTCGTTGCAGGAGCTGAAATGGCGTATTCTGGTAAAAGGGAAGAAGCATTCTCCTCACCTGGGCCAGCTGGGCAAGAACAGCAGCTGTGCCAGCTTCTCCTCTAGCTCTGATGACGAATCAGTCAGCAGCACTAAGAACACACCCAAGAAGGATCCTGCAAAGGTCAGCACAGGGTTAGGGGACAAACAAAAATGTATATGCTTAGAGCTCGTTTATTAATAGCCAATCAAATTAAAACAAAAAGTGTCTTATAGCTCATCCCCCTTCCTTGAAACAATGGAACCAAAGACTTTACAATGTGAACTGGATGGGAAACCTAACCTCCTACAACTTCTGACCGACATTTATTAAAAATGGTCCTAGTATAATGTACCTATTGAAATGAACCTATTGTAATTATTAAACTGGATTAAATGGTTCAAGGTGTAACAGCTTATGCCACTGTATATTATGTATTCTTAATATCAATACTCTTTGTGTGACTTCATGTCAAGGGAAAAAAAATAGTAAAAAGTTAGTTTAGGAACATTGTAATTAGGCCAGAGACGCTGTTACAGTTAGTTGACTTTGTTAATAATCAACTCATTATCTTTTTTGTTTGCCTTTTGTCTTGCTCAGGTCTGTTCTAAACTGAGCCAGGAGCTGTCAGATCTGGTGGTGTACTGCAAGAGTGTCCCCTTCCGTGGCTTTGAAAATGCCTCTCAAAAACCTTCGAATGAAATGTCCTCCTTCTCCGAAAGCGATGCTCTCAAGCTCATTAAAGACACAGGTATAGTGTCAGTGGAAATAAGTGCATCTTGACATGTAATAATATTTTACGAAATTTCATTACTGCAGCTGATGCTACAACAAATGTAATTGGCCTCCAATGCGGCATGTGTTTCTTTTTTCTCTCTCTTTCAATATATTTTCATTTTCAGGAAAGCTTTTTGTGAGACACAACAGCAGGCAGCTGAGCCGGATCTACCCCTCAGGCCAGCGTCTCCAATCATCCAACTATGATCCTCAGGAAATGTGGAACGGAGGCTCCCAGATGGGTTAGTATACAGTATATACAGACTGCAAGCGTACAGATGCCTGCTTAGATGGCAGCAACATTTAGGCAATTCATTTGAAAAGAACATCAAGTGGTCAGTAAGTGCCAAAGGAAGTCATTTCTGCAAATTGCTGCTACATTACAACACATGGATTTCACCGGCTTGTACTGATTAATTGACTGTAATTTCACCTTTCAATGAGGCTGAAAGGGTTTTGACTGCACTCTCTCTCTCTGTGCTGTGCAGTGGCTCTTAACTTCCAGACACCAGGGGAGCAGATGGACCTAAACCAGGGTCGCTTCCTGCCCAACGGTCGCTGTGGATACATCCTCAAACCCAGCTTCATGTGCAGCCCAACCTCCAACTTTAACCCAGAGATCACAGGAGGGGGCCCCGGGCACATCCCCACACAGCTGACTATACGAGTGCGTGGAAACATATTTTCAAATAGACTTAAATCCAACTTTAAATGAGTCACAATTGTGATGAGTCATTTGAGAGCATATGATATGGTCTGACACAGAGTTTTTGTCTATTGACCAGTCACAGTGCAATGCAATTTTGACATAGTTTGTTTAGTAAAATCAGGTATCTTTATAGGTGTGAGCACTTTACTTAATATTGTCGTTTTGTTCCTCCATATTGTATGTTTTTTGTTTCTTTTTTTAATGTCTTCCTTTGTTTTTTACTCTTTGAAGAACATTTGTGATTTTTTAAAGTCCCATACAAATAAGTTTGACTTGACTATTATCTTGATAGATTTCCAAACGGAATGGAATTCAAAAAAGACTGATTACATCTTGCTTTTCAGATAATATCTGCACAGCAGCTGCCAAAAATCAACACCGACAAGGCAAGCTCCATTGTAGACCCTCAAGTGTGGGTGGAAATTCATGGGGTCGATATTGATAACGCAAGAAACAAAACCCAACGCATTGACAACAATGGTAACTCTAAGAATGTGTTATTTTATTTTACAAACATATGACAACCTATCTTTTAAGTCGTGAGCTAATAACGTATGATTGCTTTAATGTTATGCTGTAATGCTGTTCTTTCTTATAGTCTTATTTGAATATATTGTGTAAATGCCAAAAGCAAAAGAGGCAATTAAGCTGCACATATCTTTGATATACAATCCAATGCCATGATTACATTGTTTGAAAGACTACGGACTGGTTCATATATTAAAGCTCTTGTGCGCCCTCTGCAGGCTTTAACCCACACTGGGACTGCACTCTGAGCTTCCAACTGCAGGTCCCTGAGCTGGCTCTGGTGCGATTTGTAGTGGAAGACCACGATCACACTGCCAAAAATGACTTTGTGGGGCAGTACACGGTGCCTTTCACAAGCCTACGAACAGGTGAGCATTATGAATCCCCCCGTACATTTAATAAAACAGCTAATTATGTGGCATGTTGTGTGTAATGTGTGTTATTCACTCCTTCCTATTAGGTTATCGACATGTTCATTTATTGAAGGCGGATGGTTCCAGTCTATCCCCCGCCACACTCTTCATCCACGTCAAAGTGAAGCGCAAGGGAGTTCCCATCAAAACAGTGTCCGAGCGCATGGCCACCGCCAAAGGCAAGGCATGACACGCATCAGACGGATACAGGAAGCTGCATTTCCTGACAAAGGGCTTTGGAAAAATGGGAGCTCTGAGTGAGAGGAGAAATAAATAGAAGACAGTGCTGCTGCAGCTGAGGCCAACTGGGTCTCCCGTTCCAGACCTTAAGTGGTCCAATTTACAAAGAGCAACTTCCCCAGTGCAGGGAGAAGAGATGACGTTTATTAGAGATGGATAAGCGCACTTAACTCTTAGCGAATGAAACGCCTCGGGCTGGATGCACTGTGGGGAGAATCTGGTCTTATCAGTGCCGAGTGCTCTGGAAACAGGGCACAGAGGATTGTGGTTTATGAACACACTGATAAAGGGCATTTGTTACAAAGTATTAATTTGAATGTCGTTAACCCACACAGTGTAGGTTATCACTTAATCTGTCAGACAGAGTGAAGGTGTGTCGTTTCATCACTTTGAATGTTTGATTAGAGAAATATTTTAACACTTGAGTATTATGCTAACACTTAAAAGAATGACGGTAGTTTTAACAAAGAACAGCACTTACTTAAGCACTCATAAGTGCTGTTAAGTAGGAGAAGCAAGCATGACAAGCTGTGATTAAAATAATCTTAAATATTACTTAATAATAATATATATTGTGTATATAAACTGTCATAGGTTATATTGTCCATGAAGGTCGAACAACATATTCAGTATTACTTGCTGCTTCAGACACCAGGCACTTTCAATTTCTCTCAGGAGAACGTTTTTTTATTTTCTGGAACAAATGACAACATATTTCCACGACTGGTGTATTAACGTGAAATATAAACAGTATTAACTTCCAGATAGATGTTTACTTGTGCTCTTAAAACAATAATTTGCCTAATTATCATTTCACTCCTCAGAATAAGGTGATCAGTCTAATTGTGTTTGACTAAAATGCCAACATTCAGATCAAGATAATTGTGGTTTAACACTAATTGCCACCATTTAATACAAACAGCAATTACTGTAGGCTTTAGGGGGAATTGTTTAACTCCCTTTTAAGGAGGTTCCATGATATTAAAGTGCTGCAGTAATGAAGGGTGCTGCACATGCATTGTTGTAATTACAGTGTATATGATCAGGATAGGCTTCAGTGGCATGTTACATGGTGAGTGTTGTATGACTTTGCAGTTTTAAAGCTTATAGCCAGTGTTGTGAGAATGGCAGGTGCTATTATGTGTACAAGAGAAAATTCTGTTTTCATAAAAGAACTAATAACACATCGCTGTGTGAGCTCTTTTCTTGCTGTTTTTGCATATGCCATGAATAAAGACATAGGGTGGATAAACTCTAAGCTGCAGGAGATCCAGAAGACTGCATGTGGGCCAAGGCTATTCATGCAAGATGCTATTTGTACACCATGCTTTAATTAGCGAACAGTTTCAGCCATCTCGTCTTTATCAGAGCGACCTTCTCATTATTCCAAAAGGAATAGAAGGTTTTTGATGAACTCACTATGTTTGAGGACCCTTGAAGTCATAGGCCCACAAATTTCTAATAAAGCATTTTTTATTTATTGTCAGTAAATTATGTACTACTACACTAAATCAGTGACACATCCTTAATCATTAATTTTGTTGGATAGTGTTTATAATTTGTATAAGGTAATAAAGCAGTAATAGCATTCTAGATGTTGATGAACCATTGTTGGCACCATGATGACTGGTCACTTCCTAACAACTATTTACCTAAAGAATCAATCAATTCAGCTGTAGTACTTAAGTTATGTACTTTGGTCCAGATCAGCTGCCCCTTTTCAGAAGAAAGGTAATCAAACAGTGCAATCAGTCAAAGGGACCTCGTACAACCTGGAAAGTTGTTCTTAATATAGTACTCCTGCTGTAGCCTATGGGCCTATGCACACCCACAACAAAGCTGAAGGAGCCTCCCACTCAAAACACTGCTGTCTGACCGGAAGGTTATTGCTGTCCATTATCTTCAGCAGCTTGCACCATCCTTCTCTCCACAACCTACACCAGGAGCTGCAGAGCAATACAGAGCCTTATCTGTTTGATTGATGCTGCTGCCCCAACAGATTTAGCAATGGCACTGTCCACAATAGCTTTTAATAAGATATGCAACATTTGACACACATCGAAGGGATCTAATTATTCCTGACAAACTAAAGTCTGCTCTGTCTCTTCTAGTAGACAGCAACCTCCATGTTACATTTCCAGTCCAGGCTGTTATTCAAGTGGCTAGCTCTATCAGCCCCCATCACATGCCTCCTGTCAAAAGCTTCAATGTTTGAATCTATCTTGAGGCAAAATGTAGATCACAAGGTGTTTGTGTGCATTCATGAGAATTAGACATTTAATCTACCATAACTTTTTATTAGGGTCATGTGAAATCAAAGCACCACCACTCCCTTATTAAGCAAGTGGTGCGTTTGATTTGATTGATTGATTTTATTTTATTTGTGTATGGACATGACAATGACATTGGACGAACCAGATGCAATGTTTTCAGTGTGTTAGCATAAATGCTAGTTTACAACACCTGTCCACAGGACAATTATGCATGGACAATTATATATTGTATTACATTGAAGCAGCTACTTCAAGACAAATCAATCACAGCTCTCAGCCAATAGCGTCGAGGCAGGTTTAAAGCCGTCGGTGGCACGCGGTGGCTCCTCACTTCCTGGTTGAAGATGGCGGATGAGAATGAGACAGCACCGCTGCCGGAGAAAGAAGATGTAGAGGACCACGGACACTGCAGCGACTGTGAAAATGAAGAGCACCACTCTGACGATGGGTAAGAAGCCGTGTTTAAGCAGCGTGGCGGGGTAAACATAAATATGTCACGAGGCTGCACGTTTTACCAAAGGCGTGCGCGAGCTAAATGTCTCGGCGAGCAGTCGGGGGATAGACAGCCGTCGAAGGAGGTTGTCCCGCCCACTTGCTTTAAGTCATTGGCTGGAAGCGGCATTTGTTTGCCTGTCCTGTGATGTGATTGGCTGAGAGCGCGTTATGTTCCCTCATTTGGGCGGGTCTAAGCGTCGCTCTCCTTCAGCCCTCTCTTAGCAAGGCGTAGTATGGCAGCAAAAAAGACAAATTGAGCTTCAAATATATAAAATAATCAAATGCTACATTCACTGTCACACCTTGAACTTGCACAGAAGGTCCAATCGTTTCATTGAGTGTATGCTTTATCATTCTTACGCCGTTGCTGACTGCCTGTAACTGATGCAAATCATGGCAACCTCAGTTGACATTTAGCTAGTTAGCTTTCGTGCTAACGTAGCTGTCAAACCCCTATTGTCTGTAAGAAGATATCGGTGCAGACAGTTAGCCGAAGCAAAAGTGAAACCTGCATTTTGTTACACATGCATCTTGGTGATGATGTGTGTCCATGCTTTTTATTTCCTTTTATTTAAATCACAGAAATGTGCAAGATCCGGCCTAAAATCAACCCAACTCTTACTTAAAACAGGCTTTGATGGAGACCATTTGATTCTTTGCATGGCCTTGGCTTCTGTTAATATTTACCAAGCAGTGACACACTCGCACTCATAGAATAAATGGAGCTTGCTTATATTAAGGCGTGTCCTGCTCACTGCAAGTGCGTTTTGTGTATTTGGGGACACATGGAGAGAGAGTAAGTACAAGTGATGCTGTAAGGAAACCTCTTCAAAGAAACTAGTGCCTATGTGTGACCTCATTACGTTATGGCCTTAGTGTGTTTATGACTTTGAGCAGTTTTCCTTTCCAGACTGTCTTAATCAGTGGTGGACTCAGACTGTTTGAAGGGCAGGGGCGAAAAAATAAAAAGGGCACCATGTGGACACACAGTGGCGTTTGTAACTCGATGGTGTTTTGTTCCCCCAGCGGAGCCTTAAAGGCAGCGCTGCCTGGAAGGCCCCGTTCGGGGCACTTGTTACATCTCCATGTAGCACTTACTTGTGGCACTTTGTAGTTTGGTTTATTTGCAGCTATAGTACTGACGTGATTCTTGTTGTTCTGAGTTTGTACCCTCATTGTTGAATGCACTTAATGGAAGTTGCTTTGGATAAAAGCGTCAGCTAAATAGAATGTAATGTAACGAAACACCAAACACTGTGTTTGTAGATGTTAAAAAAAACTGTTGGCCTCATACAATTAAACGGGGGGTCTGGGGTCCCCCCCCCCAGAAAAAAATGTGCTTCAAAGACACTGTTTCCCCTAATTCTAGTGACTTTATAAACACTAAAATTAGTTGTTCACATCATTGTGCACTTTCACATTTTAGCCTAAGAAGGGAGCATGCCTTGCTGCTTTCATCTTTACTAACATTTAAGTAAATTAGACTGAAGAAAAATCAATGTGCCACTACCATACAGTCTTTGACCGCTGACATGAAATGACCTACACTTGAATGAGGACCGGATCTTGACATTCAAAAAATGTATATACATTTTAAATGGATTATGCAAACTGAAAATATTAAGTTTTTCTAACTTGGCATCTAATTGCGCTTTTCCACTATGGGTACGGACGGACATACTCTTAATCCGCTTTTTGCTTTGTTATCCAGTAGAGATTTAAATACCACTCGATGTAGCTGTTTGTCATAGCGACGCCACATGAAAGCAACGCCTCTTTCGCATTCCCCGTTCGTCGGTTACCAAAGAGAGGAACGTCTGAACCTCATTAGAGTACCGCAACATATCTTTTCGGTTTGCCGTATTCTTGCTCCAGAGGGCTCATCATCATCATTTAGGCCTATTGTATGGAGGGGTAACCTAGGGCACTCAATAATTTTTGTTCACATGTAAAGGGAAGCCAATAAGGCACTTTCTCTCATTTTCACCACCATAGAGGGCACTTTAGCAACACTTTTTCAACCATGGTGGCACCAGATGGGGATCAGGGCACTAGAAGGACCAGACGGGCAGAAGGGCACTAGAACGGCACTATCAGGGCACCAGAAGGGCACTAGAAGGGCACTATCGGGGCACTAGAAGGACCAGACGGGCAGAAGGGCACTATCGGGGTACTAGAAGGGCACCAGACGGGCAGAAGGGGACTATAAGGGCACTCATTAAGGCACGTCATTGAATTTTCTTGTTCTAGAGGGCACATCATCATCATTTATTGTATGAAGGGGCATCCTAGAGGGCACCCAATCATGTTGTTGGAGCTATTCAGTTGTCCGATTTAATCATAAAAACATTTGTGTAGTTTGTTGGCCTGATATAGATTAATTTGATTATTTAATGTTTAATTTCTTGTTTGCATTATTAGTTGAAGTTAATTTGAGTTTATTTATGCTTTTGTTTGTAATTAGTGGCCAGCTGTGGCGCACCAGGTGCCTATATATAGAGGGAGGCGGGCATGTGTTAGATAGGCACTGGGTAGGGTCATGGTTTTTTACCAGATACAGGAGAGAGACAAATGTGCTTTGTTTGCTTGTAACATCCAGACAATAAACCATCAAAAACACAAAGTTCCCGACTGGACAGTGGACTCTTTTTCCTACCCTGCGTACGATTCGTCCCCCCAGTGCCTCAGTGGCCATTTTTATTACGTTGTTTTGTTTGATTTCTTTATTTTCAAGTTATTGTTTTATAGAGGACAAATGGCCAATACAGTAAAAAACCTTCCCTAAAGTATTCCCCCCGACGAAAGCCCCCTCAAAGTGGACATCGGACAGTGAAGTTGTTTGGATCGCTCACCCTTTGATGCGGAAAAGACACCTCGCAACCTGGAGCCGCTGGCCGGCGAACATCCCTCAAAGCCAACTGATTGGTATGTGAAAAGATTCCCTCTGGAAGCCGTATTGGAACACAGTAACACTATTGGAGTGCTCGAGGCATTGTTTCACACTGTAGGAGAGTTGATTTGTAAATAAATCGAAAAGTTTGCAGGCCAGCAGGTTGCGTACGGTGACGCCCACTACGTCATCACCATATACGCTCATTCATTAGAGCGTTCATTCATAAAAGTGCTGATGCAAACCAGATGTCTGATGTGTGACAATATTCTGTGTTAAAAGCAAAAAGCGACACTATGTCCGTGTCCGCTGCATCACGAGACGTAACGCTTACATACAAAGGCTTGGAATCCCACCTCGGAACGAGACAAAAGGATATGGAAATGTCCGACACTGCGTTAAAAGCAAAAAGTGACATTTTGCCCGTGTCTGCTGCACAACGGAACGTAAAGTTTACAGCCAAAGGCTTGGCATTCCACATCGAAATGAGTCAAAAAAAGAGGTCTCTAAAATGCAAACAAGCAAAAAAGTACATGGAACAAATGTCTGTCTTGATGGAATCAACTGACGATGTGAATGCAGTGCAATATCAGCTGGGTCAGTTCATTCAATGCTACGAGGAAGCAAATGCAACACATGAATCTTTCGTGAATGTAAACCTGCCAAAGAGTGAAGTTGAAAGACAAGATAATTATTTCCATGCAAAAATGAAAACGTTTTGTGATTTTACAGAAGAAGCCAAGAAGTGGTTATCTGATGCTGGTCACCCATATGTGCAAACTAAAGAAAGGGTTAATGAACCCCCAGACAACCAAGGTGTTGCTTCTGATGGGATTAATCCAGAGGACAGTGTTTCAAACATTTCATATCCTAAGGGGTCTCATTACAAAGCCAGTTCTCATGTATCCAAAGCATCATCAACCACTTCCTCTGTAAGAATACAAGTTGAAGCTGATAAAGCAGCACTAACAGAGCGACTGGCTGCATTAACAAGGAAACATTATCTGGAAGCCAAGGAAGAGGAGCTAAGAAAAGAAAAAGAAAGGCTAAGAAAAGAAAAAGAAAGGCATGCTCTGGAAACCGAACTGGCAGCAGCCAATGCAAAACTTCATGTGCTGGAAGTAAACTTAAAGTGTGGTTCAAAAGCATCCAATGGAATGAGCTCTTATTTTGAAAGGAACGCTGCTCAAATAACAAGCCAATTTAATCCACATGCACAGTTTTTTGTACCAAAAGATGCAAATAAAAGTGAAATGTTGGGTGAACCACAGTCTCCAGGGTTGGTTGTCAGGCCTAAACACACAGCTGTGACACAAATTGACTTCAGACCTGCAACAAATATTCAAGCACAAGGCACACAAATGGTTCATGATGCTCAACAGTTTGGATGTGAATCCTATCTCAATCTAGGCGGCAACCATAACACCCAAAATGATATTGTTAACATCATGCAGCGTCAGAATGATATCACAACATTGCTGGTTCAGCAAAATTTAGCATCTGCTCTGCCAATAAGAGATATTCATGTGTTTGATGGTGATCCGCTGCAGTTTCAATCCTTTATCAGAGCTTTTGAAGTTGGCGTAGAAGGAAAAACAAATAATTGGAGTGATCGCCTGCACTTTTTGGAACAGTACACCAGGGGCCAGCCCAGGGACCTGGTGAAGAGCTGTCATCATCTCCCCCCTGCTCAGGGCTATCAAACAGCTAAATCCCTTCTCACCGAGCATTTTGGAAATGAACATAAAATTGCTTCAGCATATATGGACAAAATTCACAACTGGCCACCCATTAAAACAGAACATGTGGAAGCATTGCAATCGTTTTCACTCTTTCTTCGAGGTTGTGCAAATTTAACACAGCAAATTGTGTACATGAAGGAGTTGGATATGCCATCCAACCTCAGAAGCATTATCTTGAAACTGCCCTATAAGCTAAGGGAAAGATGGAGGACGGTGGCATGTGATCTGCAGGAGCAAAGAGGACAAGTTGTGTTCACTGACCTTGTGACCTTTTTGGAGAAACAAGTCAAGATTGTTTCTCACCCCCTTTTTGGCAACATTCAAGATTCACAACCTACCAGCCACAATAAAGCCCCCAACACAGATTATGCAAATCAAAGGAAAGAAAGAAGCACATTTGCCACCAGCATCACTGCAGTGAATGAAGGAGATAGAAGCTATGAGGCCAACGAAAGCATATCCTCTTCTACTGAAGGTAACATCAAATGCTGTTTATTTTGCCAACAAACAACTCACTCGATGGAGAAATGCTCACTATTTAAGAAGAAGATGCATCAGGACAAGATATGTTTCATAAAGGAAAAGGGAATTTGTTTTGGTTGCCTAAAGCCTGGCCACATAAGTAAAGACTGCAGGAGTCGCTTGGATTGCAATGTGTGTCAGATGAAGCATCCCTCAGTACTTCACATTGAGACAAAGGATAGAGGTACATCCTTTAAAGAATTACAAGCATCTGTGAGTTCTTCGTTAAGCGTTTCACCTGGGCAGCCTCAGACATGTGGGCATATAGGAGTCGGTGATGAGGACAATACTGTCTTTTCCATTGTTGCAGTCAAAGTTAAAGCCTACATGAGTAACACAATTGTGCAGACGTATGCATTTCTGGACCCAGGGAGTTCTGGTACATTCTGTACAGTCAGTTTGGCAGAGAAGTTGGGCTTGAATGGCAAGCCAGCCAACATCCTACTAAGCACAATGGGCCAACAAAGGATTGTGGGCACCACCATATTGACTGGTTTGGAAGTGTCTGGTATGGATGCCAATGATTTTATTGAGTTGCCTAATACCTTAACTCAAAATACTATGCCGGTGTCCAGGCTGAACATTCCACGTCAAGAAGATGTTGAAAAGTGGTCTTATCTGAGGAATGTAAAGCTTCATGATATTAATGCAGAAGTGGATTTGCTCATCGGCACTGATGCAGCTAAAGTGATGGAACCCTGGGAGCTGATCAACAGCCCCGGCGAAGGACCATATGCTGTCCGAACAAGAGTCGGCTGGGTCATTAATGGACCACTTCGTGGTGGAAATAATACCCAAGTGAAGACTGGCTGCTCTGTTACAACAAACTGTATCTCTGTGACACACCTGGAGGAACTGCCCAGCAAACAATACAACCACGACTTTAAAGAGAACGCATTAGAGGAGCAGTTGGAGTTGTCAAGAGAGGACATTACATTTACGGGGATTACGAAAAGTACAACAGAGATGAAAAATGCTCATAACTGCATAGGCTTGCCCTTCAGAAAAGAAGACCCTGTGCTATCAAATAATCACTGTGTGACTGAACAGCAGCACCAGGGTTTGAAGAGGAAATTTGAAAAATGGATAAAGTTTGGGCAGGAGTGGCCTGTAGCTGACATGGATCCAGCTGTGCTTCCTGCTGATGACCCCGAGGTCAAAAGAGAAACAAGAGTGAATACCATTGTCAAATATGCAGATAAGGCCACAAACCACATTCATCCGCAACTTGGACATGATGGTAGAAACCGTATGCTGTATAGACTTAGACAGAAATACTGGATCACAAGTGCCAATTCTACATGCAAGAAAGACAATACTTGGCTTATCAAAGAAGAAACTTCTCACAAGGAAAACGTGTCATCATTGCTGATGCTACAGCCCCAAGAGGATCACGGTTGATTGGCAAAGTTCTGAGTACAAAGTCGGATTCCATAGGAGTGGTCCGCTCCTTCTGCATCCAAACCAAGACCAGCATGTTGGAAAGACCTGTGACCAAGAGATGCCTGCTCCTGGAGGCTACGGCATAAGACAATGGACAATATTCTTTCTTTTTCTCCATCTGTCCTGTCTTCCATCTTTATTGTTCTCTTTCAGCACTACCCATCCAGCTATCGGGAAGAAGACAATAGAATATAGTCTAAGACTTAGGGGCAGATAGAGAGAATAGCTCCCCTTATGTATTTAAGTAATTGGGTGTTTACACTTTCCCCAATTAGGGGCCAGAATGTTGGAGCTATTCAGTTGTCCGATTTAATCATAAAAACATTTGTGTAGTTTGTTGGCCTGATATAGATTAATTTGATTATTTAATGTTTAATTTCTTGTTTGCATTATTAGTTGAAGTTAATTTGAGTTTATTTATGCTTTTGTTTGTAATTAGTGGCCAGCTGTGGCGCACCAGGTGCCTATATATAGAGGGAGGCGGGCATGTGTTAGATAGGCACTGGGTAGGGTCATGGTTTTTTACCAGATACAGGAGAGAGACAAATGTGCTTTGTTTGCTTGTAACATCCAGACAATAAACCATCAAAAACACAAAGTTCCCGACTGGACAGTGGACTCTTTTTCCTACCCTGCGTACGATTCGTCCCCCCAGTGCCTCAGTGGCCATTTTTATTACGTTGTTTTGTTTGATTTCTTTATTTTCAAGTTATTGTTTTATAGAGGACAAATGGCCAATACACATGTTTTGCTCGTGAAAAGGGCAGCAAATAAGGCATTTCCTCTCATTTTCACCACTCTTGGGGGCACTTTAGCGCGCTTTTTCAACCATAGAGCCACGAGGCCCCCCCCCCATGGTCCGCCACTGGTCTTAATTGACTTATTTTGAGGGAGCTGATCAGGTAAAAGCCTCAAGTATTTCACAAATATAGAAATACAAAACAATTGTGCAACAGAAAAGGAGAAAGTGATGACCCAGTTTTATAAATTCAAATGTACCAAATGTTCCCTTTGCTTTTCCTCTTTTCCAGCAATTTGTGTAACTCCCTCTGACACACACACACACACACACACACACAGAAACAAAGAGTGTTTCTGGCTGTTAGCCTCTCTTCTATGTTGAAAATGGAAGCCTGTGGAACAAACTATTGAATGTTTTGTTGTCCATTGTGCCACTCACTGACCATACATGTGTACACATGCACACACACACACATGCGTAGATGCCACACACTCCTCTCCCAGTGGTCATGTGATTCACCATCTGTGCTGGTGTTACGAATACAGGCCAGTGCTTGCTTGACCTCTCTCCTCACTTGGACACTAATGAGATTATCCTCTGTAAGTATAAGGCCTCTTTATTGGGTCAAAGGAGGGGATAGTTGGGTGGGTTGTTAAGACACACATGCTTTGTAAGGGGGGTTGCGTGTTTACCTATGAATGCTAGTTTATACTGGCATCCCAGATCCCTTTGCAACACCTGAATCGGCTGACATGGATGATGGAGAGGGACGCAATCCATATTTTCTTTAGCTCTGTGCCTTGTCCTGCCAGTTTCTTCTGTGTTGTTTGTCTGCCAGGGTTAACACACGGCTATGTGAATGTGTCACCTAGAAATGGTGTTGGAACTAGGGGTGGGCATTTTAAGAAATTTCATTGATCGATCATCGGGAAAATTAACAATCAATTATCGATTTAATCGTTCTCTTTTTACATATTAAAAAATGCCAACAGAACATCCACAATACAGCCTTTTTACCATAGACTGTATACAAGAGGTTTTTACTCAATTACATCTTTATTCCAAGATCTTCTAGGCAAACAACAATCCATTAAGACTTTATGGACAACTTTTAAAAATAAAATAATAATAAAATGCGAAACTGGTTAAAGCCCGAGGCTATGAGCCAACAAGGAGCCAATGCTACGATACCTTTAAATACATATGCGCCTCCTAAGATGCTGCGAAAGACTGCATAAGGGCACGGCACGCTTCTCTGAGTGATAAAGGACCTAACGTTACTTCATCTAATAAACAAAATGTGCAAATTAGTTCCCTGATGAAGGAGAAGTAGGAAAGCATAGACGCTAAAGTTAGTCGCTAATGCTAGCGGCGCAAACGTGACACGTTAAATAGGGTCGGATGTAGGCTTCAATGTACAAGTGGTACATAATTTGGTTTGTTTAGGTTTTGCGCTTATACAAGGCTTCATAATGTTTAATGAACTTAGTTATTTTCGGTTCTAAAGCTGTCCGATGCCAAACTTCGCCTTGACTTCTTCATGTTTATGTCTTGACAGATACGGCAGCCGCAGGCTGCTGCCTGAGCATGTTCTTGTACCTATAGCCCATTCCAGAGACGGACGCGGTCTACGCGGTCTATGAAGGCCGATTCGAAGGCCGAACGAGCGTTGTTAAACGAGACGGTCTCCGTTTACGAGCATTTCCGGTTTGCGTAACAACATTGCTGCCAACAGAAACAGCCTTGTCAACGGAGGAAAAAATAAAAAGAAGTTGCCTACAAGACGAAAACAAAAAAAAGTACAAGAAGAAATAAAAGAAAAGACGAGACAAAAAAAAGGAAGTAAAAGTTAAGAAGATGGAGCAACACGTTGCTGTTTTGTTATTTTTAATTTAATTTTATGCCATCTCTGGAAAAAAAAACGCATATTGGGATATGTTGGGCCGCGAAGGATACAGATCTGTTGGACCCTTCAAAACCGTGAAACGAAGGCTGTATTTCTCGGCCGCATATGAAGGAGCCTTCCAAATGGAACAAGCCTTTGCGTGCCGCTATGACGCAATCGGTCTTCAAATGCAGCCTTCCTAGGCTGCGACCCCTGAATCGAGATTCACCCTTTTGTCTCCTACTACTAGTTGAGTATCTCCCCCTGCTGGTAGGATGTATAATTGCTGCCCATACAGTCTATGGTGCTGCCACATAGCAAAATTCATTGCTGTGCTGCGGGACTCGCACTGCGCAACTCAACGGCTATATGATCGATAACAATTTCATGTGATCAACAAAATTCTTAACGATCAATGATCGATCATCGATTAATTATGCCCATCCTTAGTTGGAACTAACTAGTAGTCAAGCTAACCTTCATTTTAAATATGTTCTATTACCCAACATTCAAGTATGAAGAGCTGAAATCATGTGTTGATGAAAGAAAATCACCCAAGTATTTAAACTTTTTTTTGCGGAAAAATATCCAGATATCTGCTGTCACCAGCTCCTCCACTCTACTTAATTGTGCTGATTTGAAATAACAACAAGTTTTCACCAGGACATGTCTTTCCTCTGGAACAGTGGAGTAATATGGATGCCTTGTATTTGTGTCCCGTTTCAGTGACGGGGGTCTGGGTGACGACACCGGCGCCAAGAAGAAGAAAAGGAAGCAGAAAAAGAAAAAGAAAGCTGCTGGTGCCCCAGAAGCAGCTCAGGACCCCCTCGCCAAGGCAGGAATTCCTTTAGTTTAAAGTATCATGTTTTAAATTTAAGGGTCAGATTAACTGAAATTAAAAAAAAAAGGCCAACAAAAAATAGGCAAGTTCAGATGGGATTTACCAGTTTAGAGTTAAAGTTCTACTGCAGTGAGGTGCACAAGGAGTTAGGATCAAAGAAATCATGACACAGTTTCCTAAATAGTACTACAACCGCAGGTCTAAGTTGTTTTAGTTTAATGTTTTACTGATGTATGGCTGTTTATTCATTGATTGTAAGGTAAACATTCTTGTGAGGACTGACATGTAAGAGATATACATTCGCATCATTTAATGTCATTACTTTAGTCGTCACAACTCTCACCAAAACCTTTTAAGGTGAATTTAAAAATGTATTTCTGTATGTACCTCCCTTTTTTATTTAAATTAACTTATCTGTAATTTCCAAACAGGTGAATTCGTTGCCAGCTGATAAGCTCCAGGAGATCCAAAAGGCCATTGAACTGTTCTCTGTTGGCCAAGGCCCTGCCAAAACCATGGAGGAGGCCACTCGCAGGAGTTACCAGTTCTGGGACACGCAGCCTGTGCCCAAACTAGGTACGCCCATTTATCATGGCGTTCACTTCAGCTCTGATACTTAAAGGTTGAGTCGGCGAACTTCTCGAGAAAAACTTGTTGTCCAACTCAGTGAAAATCTCCTCAATCTGCTACCTATCCGTACTATGTGTGCACTGAATTTTTTTTTTCTTAATAAGACACTTGTTATCTAAACAAGGGGGCCCCACCTTAGCTTGCAACATTCTTGTTTAGAGAGCATAGGCTGTGTATTAAAACTGTATTGTCTCTCAGTGCAGACACAGTACGGACAAGTAGCCGATCGTGAGGAGATATTTACTGATTTTGACGACAATCATTCTCCAGAATAGCTGACTCCACCTTTTTTTTTTAAACTCACAATGAAGGGAATTTTCTGTGCTCAAACGGTTCTGTTTTCCTTCAGGAGAGACGGTGACATCGCACGGCTCTATCGAACCTGACAAAGACAACATTCGCGAGGAGTCCTACAGCCTGCCACAGGGCTTCAGCTGGGACACCCTGGATCTGGGGGACCCTGCTGTGGTAAGACAGATAGCTGCAATCCATCCATTAGTTATATGGATTATCCTTTAGAGGGTCGCAGGAGGAGGTCTAGAGCGATCCCTGCTGACGGTGGGGAAGAGGCGTTATGTCTCCATAGCAGCAATATACTGTGCATGGAAAAAAATTGTCTTTTAGTAAATATTTAAGTTAATTTAGATTTTTATTAAATGCCCCTTAAAACCCAAATCCACAAATTATTATCATTCTAAATGAAATATATTGTAATTTTTTTCTATATTTTTGTCCGAAACTTTAATATTATAGTATAATTGATGCTGAACAAGAGGGGTTGGCAGAGTATTATCATGTGTGTTTTGGACAAACACAGATGTATAGAAAATGGTATGTGTTCTTAAATATTGTTTATTTTTTCTATTCTCATCTCCTAGTGCAAACTCTCGTTTGATAAAATTTTTTTTGTTTTGCATTACCCTCCTGTGTTTGAAAAAGTCAGTTCTCAAAATCCATTTTCTGTCATTCTTTTTGTAAATCCAGCTCAAGGAGCTTTACACCCTTCTCAATGAGAATTATGTTGAAGATGATGACAACATGTTTCGATTTGACTACTCCCCCGAGTTCCTGCTCTGGTAATTATTTTCTAAACTGATTTCCTCTCATTTTACTGCTGGCAAATTTGTATATATGGTATACCAGGATACGTAATACTTTTTTATAAGAATACTTTTCTTGTATAAGGCACTTTAATATATATTTGTATAAAATATTAGTGTAGGTGATGGAAATATACATTTAATGACTAAACTCTTCCCTCAGGGCGCTGCGGCCCCCTGGCTGGTTGCCCCAGTGGCATTGTGGGGTAAGGGTTGACTCCAACCAGAAGCTAGTAGGCTTCATCAGTGCCATTCCTGCCAACATAGCTATTTACGACATGTAAGTGAACACAACAGATCCAATGGCTGGAATGAATTACATCACATGCTACATGAAATAATAGAATTAACTTTTTGCCGTATTGTTATCTCACTCTCTGCCACATTACACACACTCAGTGGCCTATTCATTAGTTTCAACTGTACAATCTAATTCAACTGTTCTTCCATGAAGTCTACTTTTTTAATGCTGAAAATGTTCAGTTATTCACACCATTTCATAAATGCTTTTAAATAAATCATGTTTTAATCATTGAGGTCTTACTTGGTAACGATGTGGTATTATACTGCATTTTGTAGAGCTTATACTGGCTTTATATTCTGCACTGCTCATTTGTGTAAATGTAAAGGACAGCTCAACATATATATGTATTCCAGTAATACATCACCTTAACCCAGTGCTTCTCAATTATTTTCTGTCATGCCCCCCCTAGGGGACAGAAATTTTTACGCGCCCCCCCTAAATTGAAATACTATTGAGAACCTGCTAATATTTATTTATTTATCTGTACAAAACCACTGTATGAGTTTCTGGCACGAGCATTCTGCATACAATCACCTTATTATCAAATTAGATAACAAAAATGAGCTGAGATAACTTCTGCAGCAAAAACATTCAAAGTTCAGTTTATTAGCTCAATTTGTAACATTTAAACAAGACTACTCAGTCTGTGTGAATCTCAGGACAGAGAAACAAGAGCAAATGATTCACTGAGGTTTGCATTTCATTCAACACATTTTTAAACTGTAAACATAGTTAAGGTGGTGTTTTTTTATTATTATAGGCCTTCTGTCATGCGATAACCAATAATTCATTAACGTTATTATTAGTCTACTTGCTTGATTTCTTTTTAAATAACCTACAGAGACACTTGGAGACACATGTGGACATTTATTTACTGCAATCGCGGCCTTTCGCGCGGATATGACCATACGCAAGCACACATAGCGCTTGCTAGCACTTAAAAAAAACAAATTTTTATTTTTTTTTGTCAGTTGGAAATCAAGGCAGCCCGCGCCCCTCCTGACAACTCACGGCGCCCCCCCAGGGGGGCGCGCCCCACCATTTGAGAAGCACTGCCTTAACCTATGACCTAAATATAATTATAGATGTATAACAGTTTAATCAAAAACTGATTGTTATAATCTTTGTAAAGGAAAAATGAATGGCGGAGCTGCCATAATGAATTGCAATAGAGTCTACAGGTGTACCTGATAAAGTGGCCACTTAATCTTGTGGGCTGAATGTACCTTATGCAGAAAAAGTATATTCACACTGAAAAAAAAAAATGGAGTCATAGAAACAGTATGTATATTGTGTTCTTCCGATATAAGACTCTTATTGTTAATTTGTGCATGTGCAACACGTGATAGATTATTCCTTCTAATGCTTTCATCATATTCATGTTTCTCCCAAGTTCACTGAAGAGTTTCTTGCAGAGTATCTCATTCACTGAAATGTTTTCCTTTTTTTTATATTTTTAGAGAAAAGAAAATGGTTGAGATCAATTTCCTCTGCGTCCACAAGAAGCTGCGCTCCAAACGAGTGGCTCCGGTCCTGATCAGAGAAATCACCAGACGGGTCAACCTGCAGGGCATCTTCCAGGCTGTTTACACTGCCGGCGTGGTGCTGCCCAAACCTGTCGGCACATGCAGGTGGGTCTGACACAGCAGCTCTCCACATACAAACACACACACACACACACTCGCACTCTTCTCTTTCAATGTGTCACTGATTACATTAACATCTGATCCCTCTACACAGGTACTGGCATCGCTCTTTGAACCCACGCAAGCTAATCGAAGTGAAGTTCTCCCACCTGAGCAGGAACATGACCATGCAGCGCACCATGAAGTTGTACCGCCTGCCCGACGTGAGTGAAAACACACATTTGACAAAGACAAATTTTAGATATCATTGCTCTTGGCTGAGAGCAAACAGGAGTTACCGTACTCTGCTCTTGCTCAGAATCACCATTTATTTAATAATTCTCAAATAGTGTTTCAGTCAGTCGTTTTTTTTTTACAGTGGTCTTAAAGGTGGAGTCAGTGATTCTGCGGAACACTTGTTGTTAAAATCCATTTGTCAACAAGCGATTCTGGAACAAGCATCTCCAGCATCACTGACTTCACCTTTTTAGGTAGGAATTACTCCACCTAAGGCACATGTGTCAAACTCAAGGCCCGCGGGCCACATGTGGCCCTCGACACGTTTTGATGTGGCCCGCGAATCAATTCGGCCGATTTGAATCAATTCTGAAAAAAAATAAAATTATTATTTTTTTTTTTTTTTCATGGAGCCTGTGCCATATCCGCACGTTGCATACGCTCCCAACTGTTAGGAAACTTACGTGGCTTACAGCTAGGAATGTCTGCTGAAAGTTCTACAGCTCAGGATTTTAAGCCATGAATTGATGAACTTGCATCTAAGAAGAGCTGTCAGTTTTCTGAGGGCTGTAAATAGGCCAATATATGTGGCTAAATAGCATGCTAATATTGATGATTGATTGTGTCAAGTGTCTAAGGCAGTGGTATCAAACATCCTGCCCGCGACTTGTAGAGCACACATTTCTGAGCATTTAAAAAAAAAAATTAAGTTAAATTAAAATTAAATTAAATTGGGAAAAACGTATTCCAAAACAACAAATAACCTCTGTATTTAAAAATAAATCAAAACAGTAGAAGTTGCACTTTTATTTAATTGTATTTTGTACTGTCTGCATGTTTGCACAAAATGTGTCCCTGTACATATAGTAAACAAAATTGGACAACTGTAAGGTCAGTGCCTGTTGTATTTGTGTATTCAAATAAACAGTTGTTTATTTCATTAGTGCGTATTGGCATCTTTGAGCAAAATACCCCCACAATTTTTGCTGCGGCGCTAATGCGCCGCACCTCCTATTCCCATGGCCAGCAGCAACCTTTACTAAGACATTTCCTGGGAGCTACAGAGATCCCTTGTGATCCGTGATAATGTAGGTTACATATGTAGGCTGAGATATAAAGCATATAACTGAAAAACAAAGCTAAAGATTTGGATTTGACATATGTACGTTATTTTGCCATTATTTTACTGGTCCGGCCCACTTGAGATCAGAGAGGCTGTATGTGGCCCTCGGACCAAAATGAGTTTGACACCCCTGACCAAAGGTGTGTGTATTGCTATCCCATGAGAGTGATACTCAGCAAGAGCAGAGTACGGAATGTACTTTTTTCATCCAAATGCATTTTTATCCTACGCACCTGCATCCAAGTTTGCTCGATGTGCAAATACTCCTGTTTTAAAATATATAATTTCTCTGCCATGGCTTTTCATTCTTCTGTCTTCCTTCTTTCAGACCCCAAAGACTTCAGGTTTGAGGGTGATGACAAAGAAGGATGTGCCGCTGGTGCATCGCCTCCTCCGCGGCTATCTGAACGGGTTCAACCTGGTGCCCGCCATGACCCCGGAAGAAGTAGAACACTGGCTGTTGCCCAGGGAGAATATTATCGACACTTACTTGGTGGAGGTAAACAAATATTTACCTGTTTGTTTAAAGCTGTACTATGTAAGATTTTCAATTTTAAAAGAATTTTTTTTTGTAATTTTTTCAATGGCATTTTGTCCACAATTCCACTTAAATTGGACTGTGACGAGACTTCTTCTTTCAATATTAATCATCAATATATTTCAGTCTCTACTGTCTGCCCCCCACATGCGCGCCAGAATCACGCAGGCACTCGGGAAGTGGTAACGTGAAATCGGAAATGTATTAATTTCTTCAAAAATAATAACAAACACGCTTTGGATAACTATTCGGCTAATTATTTAGACATGTCAGAGCAGTCAAAAAAGAGACCCCAAATTCTTGTTACATAGTTACGTAATACAGCTTTGAAATAATTCTGTTTTTTAAACCCTTTCTTTTGAGGCTTCATATAAAATGTGTGTTCTCTTGACAGAACAATGGCAAAGTGACAGATTTCCTGAGCTTCTACACACTGCCCTCTACCATTATGAACCACCCCGTGCACCGCAGTCTAAAAGCGGCGTACTCTTTCTACAACGTGCACACCACCACCCCTCTGCTCGACCTGATGTCTGATGCCCTCATCCTGGCCAAATCGGTGCGGCTTCCTCTTCAATCCATGTTTGTGTCACTACTGAATGTTATTTACTTCTTAGGCACTCATGAGATATTCTTTTCTTTCCTCTTCTTCTCATATGGTCATGCAGAAAGGGTTTGATGTCTTCAATGCACTGGATCTAATGGAAAACAAGACTTTCTTGGAGAAGCTTAAGTTTGGTATCGGCGACGGGAATCTACAGTATTATCTGTACAATTGGAAGTGTCCCAGCATGGGGTCGGAAAAGGTACACTTTCTCCAATGACATATTTTTATAAGAGCAATAAGATAACCTTTTTTAGTTTCCCCATAAAAAGGCTATAAATATGTTCTATTGCCTGCTGTTGATGGTAATTCTAGTTATAAACTGTTGTATCAGATCACGGCTAGAGATGTTTTACACACACAAGTGAGATTATTGTCACGGTGGCAGAAGGCTCTTAAATCCTTTTTTTTTTTCTTTTTTTTTTTTTTAGTCTGTGCTGAAACAATTGCTCTCACTAGTGCTATCTACAACAGCCAAGAAGCCCATTAAATCATAATGGGATGTGTCAATTTAAGCAAAAGCCTAAATTAATTGGAATTAAATCATGTTTTATTGCTTATAACCCATTCATCTATTTCTGCTGCTTATCTTGATCCAGGTTGTGTTATATACTGATGAGAGGTTAACATACAGGAGACTATAATAAAACATATAATTGCATTCTTGGCAGTATTAAAAATATATTTAAATTGAACGCAAACTCATTAGAAACACTATAAACCAAAATATTTTCCTAATATCTCCTCCCCTTCTCTCAGGTTGGGTTGGTATTGCAGTGACATCTCTTTGCACCATAAACAAGTGTCACCAACAGGCCAGGAGAATGCACCATCACACTGACCACCTGACAGATGGACTTCCTGCTTCACACAAGGAAACGACACCACCGCCCATTTTTACTTTTTGAACCTTCTGAACTTTTGACCTGCACTACCGCTGCCAGGCGGGGAGGCACGGGGACTCCCTCCCTCTCTCCCTCCTCCCCTCGTTCACACGGACTTTAAGCCATTGTAGTTACCATACCAAGCAACTGTATTCCATCTGAACGCTGTCTTGATTGTACCAAACACGCATACACACAAGATGGGTCTGCACGGATGACTGTAATTCCAACACTGTTGGTCATAGCTACGAAAACGTACAATACATGTAAATAATATCAAAAACATTACTGCGGAATATGCTCTAACACACACACAGACTAGAACCAATGGTTTTGTTTTATTCCTAAATGTTGGAAGTGCGTTTTCCTAGTGAAATAAATCTGTTATCCTTCAGTTTTAGAGATAAAAAAAGAAAATAAAAAATATCAAAATTATTTAAAAAAAAACATTTTAAAGAGGAAAAGGCTCAAAGGTGAGGTAATAAATACCAAAAGTGGACACCAGATAAGGGCTTCTGTTAAGATTTCTTTTTTCTTTTTCTCATCAAACCATCTGTTCTGCTGCCAATCTTTAGGGAGTTGTATCAGCATTGCTTGAAGAAAATGTTTATATCAGCATTGGCATTCACCTTCTGGAATTCTTCTTCTCCTTTTGTATTAACTTTTCATGACCCTCCTCCACAGCTTACTGCACTAACAAAACAAGCCTTGAGACACACACTGAAGCCAAAGGAGAACGCTCAGTTGGAGATAAAAAGACAAATCATTGTTGTTGTGGATACAGGTTGGATTGCCAGACAGAGAGAGGTTGATGGCATTTTGACAGGATTTACTCAACACATTAATGAGCAGGGATCAGCTTTGTTATGACACCTGTTGATTTAATTGTGCCCCGGTTGCAATGTCCAAGAAATCTGACATTGGAACTGCATGAGGGGTAATTTTGACGGCTTTTTGAGCTTGTTTTATGCAGCCTTTTTACCTGAGGGATTCACACAGGAAGTCTTAAAAATAGTCTTTAAAAATCCACGTACAAGAAAAGTTGTAAGATCTGGTAACAACTTTACATGCACATAGCACGTTCTGTGTTTAGTTATTTGCTGTAGAAAGGCATAATGGTATGTTTTTATCTACCTTGATGAATCACTCGTTTGTTTTTAATAGCCTTATTTAGAAACCGATGACAAATAATACAGTAGTATTAATCTACATGTTAAGAAATATCAGCAATGCAGGTAGCATTTGAATTCCAGTATTTGGAGCTCTGCATTGTTCATTGGTGGTTGAGCTCAGTAAAGGTGTGTGTGTGTGTGTGTGAGGATTTAGGTTTGTACGCTGGGCCAATGCATGAACAGCAGCAGGACATCCAGGACATTGTGCAGTGCGGATGGTGACGATGATCATGGCTGGGGAGATGCCCCGACTTTTAAAGTGTTTCTTATGAACAAAAATTTTCAACTATAACAGATGTAAAAGAATAATGGGTCTCCTGGTGTCACAATGCAGGAAAAGACTGAATATGCAGGTGATTTTTTTTTGTTAGCAAAAAATGAATAAAATAAAAATCTTGCTGTGAGGTACATGCATTTTTTTTTTAAATCTTCAGTGTCCTACATCTTACATTAAACTGTGCTTGCTTAGACGCAATAAACAAATTAAGACATTTCTATCTCAAGGTCCACCTGCTATCTTTTGCTAGAGATGACCAAGATTAAGCATGACCTTTAATGCTAACTGCAGCAGAATTATTTTCTACTTTTTGAACATGTATTTATTCATGGGAACTTGGGGTTTAACTTGCAATTTATGTCAGCAGTTTTACCAGTGACTATCAACTGACAATGTTTGGAAAGGCAGGCAATTAAATGATTCTTAATCGGATGCATCAAATTCCATTAACTTCTTAATCAGATGCACAAACAAAAGAAACAAGTAATGCTGGTTAGAGTACTAGCACCACACTATGATGCACCTAAACAGCCCTCTTCATGACTTTCACTACAGTTGTTTAATACAATGTTAACCCTTTCACTTAATGTGGTCACTGCAGTGGACAGCTAATCGAACGCTGATTTCATGTAAATGAATTGGTTTTATCGGTTAGCCGCTCATGAGCCACAACTATGAATTTTATTTGAATTATAATAGGCCTATTTGTTATTAGTAGTTTATAGTGAAACACATTACTTAATTTGGAAACTCAAACGCATGCTGTCCACTAGAATGGATGTAGATTCATTTTATAAAAATGAAATATGGCAAATTATCATTAATAGGCCTACTTTGCAATAGTTATAGGTATTTTTACTATTCATTAATATGCATAGATTTTTAATGCATTTATATTTAATACATCTTGTTAATTACGATTCTATGTATCAGATGAACGAGGTCAAGCAGACCTTTGTGTAAAATTATGTAACTGCTTGGGCGTGACCTTTGACTCGATTCTTTTCATTTTAAAGGAGGCGTATCCAGCCCACTGAACTTGACTATGATTGGTCAAGACAGCCTGACGCTTCCCAAATGACGGCTCTGGTTGGTTGGCATCATTACCTGTCAGTTCTTTTTCAGGGGTCTAACGCGGAAGTGAACCTGCGTTGAACGCATGAACGGAGTGGTTCTGCTGGTTGCCGACATCCACCTGCCTGATAAAGTGCAACAATGTGGATCAGCGTCGCTGTAGTTAGTGTGGCTTTGGTCATATTTATTTATAAATATGTCTTCGGAAGCTCCGGGCCGAACCCCTTCGAGAAGGACACCCGTGAACCGCTGAAAAAGATGGTTCACGACAAGAAGGAGAAAAATAAAGTTTTGAAACAGGGTGAGTTCAACTCAGCAAAGTCGTTATGTGTATGTTGAACTTCAGGTTTCCAGCTGCAAAACTGGAATTACTTCAAATCATGTAGTTAGTCATTGCAGCCTGAGGTGGATTTCACTTTGTGCAGAAATGTCTTGCAACATTCTCAGTGGTACCAAGGGCATGGCTATGATTTTAACTAGACACTCAAATGTTACACTATATAATTCTATTCATTATTCAGAGGTTGTTTTTCTAGAATAAAGTGAAAAAATAAAATATAGAATACAAAAATATAGAGCTTATATAGCCTAATATGATTCCTTGTTTCTTGCTTTATTAATTGTAATAAATGTAATATGTTTTAGTTGTTGAACTGTTTGAATATTCTTATGGGCGTTTTTCTGACATATTATACATACATTTAAAGAATTGAAAGTTACGAACATAAGTTAGTACGAGCTGTAACTTATTGCATGCACGTCTTCATCCAAAAATGTATTTGAAAAACTAAATTACATGAGTTTTCTGGGCTAAAAGAAGAAAGCTACAGTATAGTGTATATATATAGTACAAGGGAAAATTGTAAAGGTGTGATTGCCTCATGACTCATCCTGGTGCAACACAGCTGCAACAACATGTTATAATTAGTCTTATGATGATGATTTATTCTTTAATCTATAAAATTGCAAAAGTCCATCCAATCCTCACTTATGTCTTTCAATTAGCTGTCCAAAAACCCAAATAAACAGTTTACAGAAGACATAAAACAGTAAATCAGTAAATTTTTCAAACATGCAACCCAGTAATGTTTGGTCAAGTCTCTCAGATTTAGCGATTCCGTGTCATTTGCTGCTGTTCGAATGTTGTTGTTTGAATGTTGTTTTTTTTGTCTTTTTCCTTTTAGGTTTTCTTGCCAGTAAAGTACCGGACAACCTGGATGCCATCATCATCGGCAGTGGGATCGGTGGTCTCGGTCTTGGGGTGCTGCTGGCCAAAGTTGGCAAGAAAGTGCTGGTCCTGGAGCAGCACGATCGTGCCGGTGGATGCTGCCACACGTTCACTGAGAAGGGCTTTGAGTTTGATGTTGGTAAGGATGATGGCACGTTACTTTTTGTGAATATTGTCATTTTACACTTTGTGCAGAGCTGTTTCTTTTTTTTTTTTAATCAAAAGTGACTTTACAGAGGGCGCTCGTGGTGTAGTGTTTAGAATGTCCCCTCATGAGGCTCAGTCCTCCTCGCAGCAGACGCGGATTCGAATCCGGCCCGTGGTCGTTCTCTGCTTGCCATGCCCCCTCTCTGCCCCATTTCATCTCTGTCTCTCCAAACTGTCATTAAAGCATGAAAAATACTTTAATGATGGTGTTTACTCAACACCATCATTTGGGTAATTTTAAGCTGTGCAAATATGTCTCCAGTCAAGCCTGATGAAATGGGAGTATTTCAGGACAACATTTTTTAAACTTGAAACCACACATTTTCTGCCTTACTTTTCCTTCTTTTTAGGAATCCACTACATCGGAGACCTGCAGGACCACAAGCCGTTCCGCTGCATGCTGGACCAGATGACCAACGGACAGCTGCAGTGGGAGCCTCTGGACAATCCCTTTGACCAAGTAGTGCTGGGACCTCCAGAAAACCGCCGGCAGTACCCCATCTACAGCGGCCGCAACCGCTTCCCAGAGGAACTGAAGAAGTGCTTCCCTGGAGAGGAGGAGGCCATCGACGAGTACATGAGGCTGGTCAAGGTGGGGGGGCGGGTAGCTTTTCATTGCATATGTGGCTCTGGTGGTTTTAAACATCAGGAAAAAAAATATTTGCTATCTGCAGCTTTAATAGCTACATGTTCCAAGTGCTAGGTAAAATATTAGTTCAGTGATAATTACGCCACTACGTGCAGTAGTATGAAGGTTGAAGTGCGGGGCATTAACTGTACTTTAGCACAGGATAGGCTTCATTATCCAGATTTTTGCCTGTGTTGTCATTTATATTGGTCAACGGTTCAAGGGTTGGGAAATCAAAGGTCGGGGAAATTGGCTTGGTCTCTTTTTAAGCCGAGATATTACATAATTCTACCCCAGACTTAAGTTGCAACACACAGATAAAGGAATGTCATTTTCTGGATATCTCTTGTGGAGCTTTAGTCAGCTGTTCATATATTTTAAGCTGCTGGAATGAAACAAAACAAAGACAAAATTAAATAAAAAAATAAGGCAGAGAGATGAAAGTGGAGTAGATAATAGGAGTGGATGGATTGATAATAACAGAGTTGCATTATGATGAATTAACGTTCACTTAATTTTTTTCCTTATGTTTGTGTCTGTACTTTGTAGTTTCCATTTTTATCTGTGTCGGATGCATCCTCACACAGCCAGTGTCCACCATACGTGTTCTTTCTGTTACAGATTATTTATATAATAAGTAAGAACAGTGCCATGTAAGTTAACAATAGTTGGAACATCCGTCCGTCCATCTCTCATACAATAGTACAGCTTTGGCTCCTTTTGAAGGAGACAGTGAGGTCAACTGTACAGATAAAGTCTCCTCTCCATAGACACCAAGGTTGTATTGTTCACTGTGTTCAGCCTCAGAGGCTCAGCTCCAAAACATTGCGATGCCATGGCACCCAAGCCTGGCCTTTAGAGATCGCAGAGAGTGTTTGCTGGGGACAGATTCTAATAGTTAGGTAATCATAGTTACTCGTTTATGATGAAATATCCAATAGAATGTTCACACAAGCTTATAATAACCTTATTTGGTTAGCCTTTGGCTTGTGCTGCCGTCCTGTTCTATTCGATCGAGCTTCAATAAATATTCCTGTTTATGACATCCGAGTCTCCCCCCAAAACTTCTTCAAGGCAGAGTTGACCAGCTTCAGAAAATTCTTAAACACCAGCAACATTTAAAATGGAAGCATAAGTGCCAAAGTCATGTGTCAGTGTATCATATCCGTCATGTAATCAGTGAGTATGTTATGTCCATCATGTGTGAGTGTATTGTATCCATCGTCTGCGTCTTGTGTTTGTATATTGTCTTCAGAAAGTGGGGCGTGGGCTTTGGCTCCTGGTTCTGTTGAAGCTTTGCTCCATGCCCGTAGCCAAGTTCCTGATCTACACGGGCCTGGCAGAGCGTCTTTCTTTCTTCTTCAAAATGGCGCCACGCAGCCTGACGGAGGTGGTCAATGGGCTGACGGAGAACAAGGACCTCAGGGCCGTCTTCACCTACATCTTTGGCACCTACGGTACATATGCAGGCTAAATCCCTCCATATCTGAAATTCTCTAGAAACTTTCATAATAACCATACCAAAGCCCTCCTCATCTAAATCGAAATGCTTACGTTGCTTACTATCATGCAACTATCTACCAAAATTACATAAAGGACTTTGTGGATTTAGTTTTTGCTCTGCTAATAGTTTCTGTCTCCATCTGTTGATGCACAGGTAACATGCCCAAAGAGGCCAGTTTTTCGATGCACAGCTTGCTGGTCACTCACTACCTGAACGGCGCCTGGTACCCGAAAGGCGGAGCCACGGAAATCGCCTACCACATGATCCCCATCATAGAGAAGGCCGGCGGCGCTTGTCTAGTGCGAGCCCCGGTCAACCGCATCTTGTTCAATGACGCCAAGGAAGCTTATGGTGAGTGGAATGTTCCTTTTTTGAAAAGCATATAGTTCGTATATATTATATTTAGTTTGTCCGTGTTGATGGTTTCAGGTGTGAGCGTGATGAAGGGCCAAGAAGAAGTTCACATCCGAGCCCCCATGGTCATCTCTAACGCCGGCATCTTCAACACCTACCAGAAGCTGCTGCCCAAAGAGCTCCAGGCCGTGCCAGGTGAGGAATGCTGCAACTATATAGATAGACTAGAAATTGCCCGAGGTCACAACTAAATCACAATTTTTTTTTTGTCTGACAAGCAAGCATCCCAAACATTTAAAAGTGTATATATAAATCAAAGTAAAGTTGAAAACCTTGACACTTGAGATGCTGGGGACTGGAGATGTTTGGCATATTTCCTTGACAGAAAAATTCAATATTTATCAAATGTTAAATAGGAGTGGATGGGTTCATTGGTCCGCTCTAGAGGGAACTTTAAAGATTAAATGATTTACGCTGTCATTGTATATCTTCTGTGTATAAGTTATATGTTATTAGATAAGATAGAACTTTATTCATCCTAAAGGAAATTATTTTGTCAGGTTGCTCTGAAATGACAGAAACAAAAACAAAGAATAAAAAATAAAATAGACAAAGTGTTATTAAAAAAAATAGGTGTAAAGTAAATGCAAATGAACAGCCCCTCATGAAAATAATAGATAACCTGTGATAGTGGCAAGTCATACTGCACATTGAAGCACTAGTATTAGAAGTGACGGTCACCATAACATCAGATTTAAACATATGACATTATAATGACATTAACCTATTACAAACCTAGAGTTTAAGTAAGTGTGCGAAAATGTCCTTGTTGCTGTTTTATCTGCAAGTTATTGTGTTTTTTGCGATGTGACGACACAACATGCAGTTATCCAGCAGCAGCAGCAGCTCTAGAGGGAATTGCGAAGTGTACATTTTTCTTGTGTGTATACGTAAGTGTGTGTACGTTTCTATGTTGCTGTTTATCTGTGAGCTGTTGCTAAAGTCGTTGTGTGTTTGCGATGTGGCGACATGCAGGTATCAAGCAGCAGCTGAGTATGATGAAGAACGGTCACGGTGGGCTGAGCATCTTTCTGGGTCTGAACGGCACCAAGGAGGACCTGGGTCTGAAGGCAGACAACTACTGGATCTTCACAGAGAACAACTTTGATGAACTGTACGTCTGTCTTTGCCATCTAATGTTATTTCACTGTTTTAAGATTCACATTTGGATGGGGGTGCCCGTGGCGCAGTGAGTAGGGCATTTGTGAATTCACCAGAATGACATTGTTTTGCTTTTCACACAGTGTTGATACCTACATTAAAGGAGAGAGTGAGGAGTCTGCTAAGAGTGTACCTCTCCTGTTCGTGGCCTCTCCGTCCGCTAAAGATTCCACCTGGGAGGAAAGATCTCCAGGTACAGATATTACCCACACATGAAGCTAGATTAATGCATGAGCCTAAAACAGTTTGTAATTGTCTACATTTCTTCTTTTTTACAATAGGGAAGTCCACCTTGAGTCTGGTCAGTTTTGCCAACTACGAGTGGTTCGAGGAGTGGAAGGACGATAAGGTGACCAACCGATCGCCCGAATACAAAGATCTGAAACAGGCTTTCATTGATTCTATCGTGGAAGTAGTTATGGGCGTCTTCCCCAAGATAACCAGAGACAAGGTGAGCTTTCTGTTTCTGCTCATTAGCTCTGGATACTGTATATTATGCAATATTACTACTATATTATTGTCATGCTTCCTCTGTCTGCAACAGCATTTAAAAACTGCTAAATTTGGTCCCTCTCTGAATTCAAATCATTTTATGGCTGCTGATGATTGGGGTGTTTTTAAGTTTTAAATGTTTACGTCTCATTAATGAATTGTTTTGGTTGTGGAAGAATTTGGTCTTATTTATTTATGGGGACAATTTAGACTGTTTAAGTATAATCACGTTTTATTTGTGGTTTTGTGACATTATTTATTACTCAATATTATGTTTTTTCTCTAAGCGAAACATTCCTCTAGCCTGTGAGTGAATTGCCATTTTCTTTTCCTGCTGACCATAAGTGTGCAAATTGTTGGGAGAAAAAAGGGATATTCACATGCCTGCTTTTTGTGTGCTGGTGTAGATTGAGTATGTTGATGCTGGCACCCCCATCACAAACACACACTATATCGGAGCACCCAAAGGTGAGATCTACGGAGCGGATCACGGCTTCGCCCGGTTCAGCCCTGAAGTCAGCGCCACAGTCAGACCTCAGACTCCACTGAAGAACCTCTACCTGACAGGTGGGTCTGTGTGTGCCTTATAAATTGTCACCTGTAATCCCCAACATAGCTACATTTATCTATATACATCTGTTTATACCACCTGTGCATAGTATGATTCTACTGTTAAGTATTTTAGTCTAAAAATTATTTTAGATAAAGTTATTTTTTTAATGTTTTATATTCGCTTGCCTACTTTCTACTTTTTGGATGTTGCATTGTAGGTAACCATAAAATTTGGGAATTAAACTGCAAACTACTGTATTTATTGTGTGTATGATAAATAACCTTGAACAGGACAAAATGATCTTAATTCTCTACATGTGGTGTTTCTGTGTTGCAGGTCAGGATGTGTTTTTGTGCGGCTTCGCCGGCGGTCTCGCTGGCGCTCTCACATGCGGCTCGGTTATCCTCAACCGCAACATCCACATGGACGCCATCGCCTTGGCAAAGAGAACCAAATTTATGAAATCCAAATTGAAAGGAGAGTAACTGCTTGACAACTTCTACTTGGGGACCTTTCATTTACTTCAAATAATCACTACTGGAGGCTTCAACCACATGCAAAACAAACAAACAGCGCAGACTTAAAGATCTCATATACAGTCCCCTCCATAAGTATGGCCAAGTCAATCTCCAGACTTAAACCCTATAGAGCAGGGCTATTCAATTAGTTTTGAATGGGGGCCGGTTGGTGGAAATGATCCAAAATGAGGGGCCAGAAAAAAATGCCTAAAATTGATGAGCATCACATTAATAGCTACATATACTGTAAAACACTACAACGACATAGGAGTGCATATATTGTCTTTATTTTATCAAATAGAGTTCACCAGCTTATCAAAAAAAATCCCTATTTGATTAACATAGGTTGCCTGTTGTTTAAGTGTTTAACAATCTTATCAGTTCAGGAAAACACAATAGGTTAACTCTTCAACAGTTTATCAAAATACATAAATGTATATAAATGTACTCTAAGTGCAACAGCTTATCAAAATACAGGTAGGCCTAGGTTTACTAAGAGTGCAACAGCTTATCAAAAAACATATAAATACATGTAGGCTACTCTAAGTGCAACACCTTACAGTGGTTCCCCCCAAAATGTGTTTGTCAAGGGGTCACTGTCCAGGGTAATGGGAGGCGCGGCGCAGCGCGCCGCGGCAAACATTTTGGCTGTATTTTGCTCAAAGATGCCAATGCACAGTACAGAAATAAACAACTGCTTATTTGAATACAAAAAAACTACAGACACTGACTTTACAGTTGTGCAATTTTGTTTGCTATGTGAAGGTACAAATTTTGTGCAAACATGCAAAGTTCTACTGGTGCAATATTATGCAGACACACTAAATACAAATAATGGACCATACACTTACACTGCGGTACAATCGCGCCCGCAAAGCTGCATACACAGAGCAGCTGATTGTGCACCACTAAAAAAAATATATATATATATTTTTTTTTTTTTTTTGGGGTCGGTCTGTAGTCAAGGCGGGGGCCAGTAAATATTCCTTCGCGGGCCGCACCTGGCCCGCGGGCCACCTATTGAATAGCCCTGCTATAGAGCATGCATTTTACCTGCTAAAGAGGAGACCAAAGGGTGTAACCCCCCAAAACAAACAGCAACTGAATGAGGCTGGGGTAAAGGCCTGGAAAAGCATCACAAAAGAAGAATGCAAAAGTTTAGTTATGTCAATGGGTCACATGCTTGATGCAGTTATTGCAAGCGAAGGATTTGCAACAAAATATAAAGTCTTATTCACTTTATTTTATTTTAAGTCTATCTGTTCCAATACTTTTGCTCACCTAAAAATGTGGTGTTCCTTTACAAAAAATGCTATCTTCTCAGTTGTGTATCAGATCCAGATATAAATACCTGGAAATGAAAGCTTAAATGTTGATCTATTGTCTCATATTCATATTTTGGTGTCGAACCCAAATGTTTCCAGTCTACAGCAAAAATAAAGTAATTGACCTCACTGTTCCGATACTTATGGAGGGGACTGTAACAAATGGAAAATGTTCCCAAACCAACTCACAGCACTTAACTGTAACTGCTCTAAGATTATGCAAACCTTCACTAATTCATCTCACAAATGAAATGAAAACGATTAATTTTTCCTCACATCACTTGACTCTATAAGATATGCAAACCTACATAAATTCATGTTTGAATAATTACATTTTGATAAATGGTGACGAATGTAAGAACAGTCCAACAGTCAACCTGCACTAATCCATGCTACCGTTCCCTCAACTCATGCAGATTATGCAGATTCTTTAAAAAACATTCACTGTGTTGACAGCCATATGCAGCTTTTTGTGTTGTTTTATTGTGAAATGCCTTTGCATATAACTCGTTTGCAGTGTGTAACAGATCTACAAAGATTGGTCCCTTTTTTTATATTAAAGGGGTACAAAAAACAAATTGGTCGCAGTTTGGTCATTTATTACCATGTTTATCTTTGTCACAATATTTGCTCAACAGGTTAATTTATTTTCTAACTACATTAGATTAGGGGTGACCTGATGGAAGGAGCCCAAATCAACCGGTTATGAAACAAGGATCATTCTATTCTGGCTATATGGGGGTGCTGATCGAATGTCTGATTTTACATGGAATGTTTCTCCCAATAAATGATGATACATCGCCTATTGTGGTACACATCGGCCTATAATTAGACTGTTAATAATTCATGAGCTTTTAATCAAATTACATTGGGAAGTCGCAGTAATTTGAATTATTATGCCATTTCAATAAAACAAATTGTTATTGGGTGTTTCAAACGCAGGATTCGACCTATCAGATTTGATTATGCAAATTCTTAGTCGTACACCCATTGGATAATCCCATGGACCTGAACAAAGACATGAAGAAATAATCCACCTACTCATATGGCACCACATGCATGGAACACATGTCTCTTTATAGGTCCATGGCGGTCCCAACCTCTTATAGGTCCATGCTCCCAACTGAAGCTTGATATCAACATGAGCAGGTATTGTTTATTCCTAAAATATCCTCAATATAATTAAACATACTCGCATTGATGCTTATTACTTAGATATACAGTCTTAATATGTAAACTGACTTTTGACTACAAAGCTACATTTTTATTATTTTCAGTAGAAATGGTTGTTTGTGAACCTCCCTCTTCTCAAACCCTTTGATGTTAATTTGTTTATTTGAATTGTACAAACAGTATGTGAAGGAGTGCCCTGAACTCAGTATGAATACAGCATATAAAATGGGTTGACAGTGACACTGACAGGGGAGCACGTGTACAAAAACTGGCCTTAGCAAGATTTTTAGCTTTCTGATTAGTTGGCGACTAAAAAGTGGGAGTGATTTTCTCTTCTTTTTTTTCCAAAGCGGCCTCGACTGGAGTTCTGCAGGGTTCAGTTCGGATTCAGTTGAGTTATGCAGCGACATTTTCCCGTAGGCAGCAGCAGCATGGAGCCCAAAGTCTGAGGTAAAGTAACACGAAAAACTCAAGATTCTTTAAGACAAAAAAAAAACGAAATTCGTCACTTGATAATTGTTTTAAAATGTTGTTATTACAGGTGGAGTCTTTGACATGTGCAAATTAGCTCTTAGCTAACCCGCAAACCTCACTTTACTGACAACCTCGTTTGCTAGCTAACCAAATGGCAACCTTTTTTTGAACAAGTTATTTATACATTTTTTATTTATGACAGTACAACAATGTCAACCCTTTATAAAGTACATTTATTTTTGAAACGTTTGACTTTATTTCTCCTGCTTTTATTCGCAAGAGGATGGACTCGTGCACGAAACCTTTGAGCTACGAGCTGCTGGCCGAAATAGGAGAAGGCTCCTACGGGAAAGTGTACAAAGCCAGAGAGCTGGGCGACAGACAGCGCCTCCTGGCGGTCAAGAAGTTCAACATTCCCCAAGACAATCTGGACACCGGGATCCCTCCCTTCATGATCCGCGAGGTGGCGCTGCTGCACAAGATGAAGTACTTCAACCACCCAAACATAGTAAAGTGAGTTATGTTCTTGCATGCAACCAGTTTCCAGTTTATAATGTTCAACCAGATTTGATTTGATTCAAATTATTTTTCGAACATTTAAAAGAAGAAGCAAAAATGCCATAGGCCAACAGAAAACATCAATATGATACAAATAAAGCACAATGCGGTCTACGATTGTCAAACACTTGATAATTTGGATTAAATATCCGAAAAGGAGTGGGAAGAAGTATTTAAAGGAATACTTCACCCATACGGAACTGGCGTTCTATCATTATAAAATCACTATTATAATATAATGAATGAGGTTTTTCTTCCCTCAGTCTACCCTTGGTCCAGCTGTCCTGTTATTCCTAACCCTACATGTTAGCTGAAGTGATGTCACATTAGTAAAATTTGTAGTAGTAAAACAGTGATACCATAAAACACTATTTCTGATGAACCGATTTAAAAAATGTTGGCACATTTTTACTACATAGGATCTCAGAGTTCAATACACCTTCATATTCCCACCGGTGAAGTAGGTCTTTAAAGGAAACCAAAGGAAGTAGTAAATATTCAGTATATTCAAATACTCAAATAGTATATGAAGTACCTTATAATTGCACCCTAAGTACAGTTGCTAGATGAGCTTAAAAAAAATTGCCTACACATACAGTACACACATTGATTTTTACAATATAATTTATCTGTAATAAAAAAAAGCAGTCAGTCACATAATCAGAGCTGCTCATATTCACTTGACAGTGCATGATGTGTGTTTTTCTGATCCTGTTACGGATTTAAACATGCAGGCTGCTGGATGCGTCTGCTGCACCGGTGGGTCGTAGCTTGGACCTCACTCTGGTGCTGGAGTACATAGACCAGGACCTGTCCACCTACCTCTCCAAGGTGCCTGCTTCTGGACTCAGCCAGGACTGTATTAAGGTGTGAACTCATCATAGTATTACAAGTGTTTACATTGGTCCAATTCATGTGATGTATTTTCCAATTACTTATGATAACCTCAATGTCACCATCTAGCACAAATGCTGTAATATAATAATTATATCTCGTGACATTATTTGTTTATGAGAATCCCCTTAATGTTAACAAATGGCAATGTGTGATGTCTTTGAGATACTAAGAGTGAGGACACATCAGCAGTGAGGGTCAATTTTCATTTTCTGCACTTTTTCAGTCCAACAATTGTCACACATTCAGTCACAAAAAATCCAATCTCCCAAGGATACAGGTCCCCATTTTGCTCTTGAGACAGAGTAGTTAATGCTGCTTTTTTCTGTGTGTGTATGCAGGATGTGATGCACCAGCTGCTGGAAGGATTAGACTTCCTCCATTCAAACATGGTGCTGCACCGCGACCTCAAGCCAGAAAACATCCTCGTCAGCAGCCGGGGAGAAGTCAAGATCGCCGACTTTGGACTCGCACGCATCTACACCTTCAATATCGCTCTCACTCCAGGTGTAAGTGAGGCCACACACACAAACACACACACTGGAACCTCATTGACCGATGAATAGTTAATTAGATGTTATTTGATGTGGACATCCCAATTACAGAACATTAAGCAAACCAAATGCATTGTTTAGTGCATTTCTTTTACATGTTAGTTTCTCAACACATGTCCACAGGAAGCTTTTTTTTTTTAAGATATTTTTGGGCATTTTTTCAAGCTTTATTTGACAGTACAGAGTTGAGATGGGGAGACAGAGAGAGAGGGGGGATGACCTGCAGTAAAGGTCCACGGGTCGGACTCGAACCCGTGACCACTGCAAAGAAGGCCGGAGCCAATATGGTACGCGCTCTATCCACTATGCCACCGGAGCGCCCCGACAGGAAGCTTTTTAAAGAAAACAATTAAAGTAGAAGTAATTAATCAGGGATAGAAAAAAAACTATTTAAGGCTGAAAAGGAATTCTAAACTGGTTGTAACACTTGCAGCGTGTTGGAGACGTTTCTTTCTTCTATATATTCTGCCTGTTCTTTGGCCTGGGGTGAACATTTCTGTGTATTTCTCACTGTTGTGGATCAGGTGGTGACACTGTGGTACAGAGCCCCCGAGGTGCTGCTCAACTCTGTTTACATGTCCTCGGTGGACATGTGGAGCGTTGGCTGCATCTTTGCCGAGCTTTTTCTACTGAGGTAAGGAGAGCTGAGTCTTGTGTGTTGAGATATTTGGCTCTAGAGAGAGTTTCAAGTCATTTGAGAGGCAAAAAAACATTCTCTGACGTTTTTCAAAAATAGAGGGAAAGTTTCCATCTGACAAGTATTTCCCTACAGACCAATGTTTCAGGGATACACAGAGGTGCAGCAGCTGCAGAGGATCTTTGAGTGAGTATTTATTTCTGTCTCTTGTGTCTATAATGTAGATTGGTATCATCACGATGATAACCTTTTGTCTCTCTGTGATTGGCTGCTTAGTCCATTGCTTTACTTCCATGGTTGCGTTCCGAATCGCATACTTTCTACTATATAGTATGTAGAAAGAAGATTTAGGATGTCCCGATTCTTGTGGCCAGATTTAGGATGGTTAGAAGTACCCGGATGTCTTACTTCATGTGGCCAAGATTGTTAGTGTTGAAAACTGCATCCTATTTGGGCAATTCTGACCCACAATCCAGTGCGCACGTGAAGTGACGTCACATCGACAAAGCCTCCATATGAAAACAAACGGGGATGCGACGGATATAAAAGCAAGAGGCAAGATCAAGGCGCAATGTTATGATGAAATAAGAGAGTAAAGTATGTCCCAATAGTATGCCTACTGCATCAGGGCTCAACGCTAAGGTTTTTTTTCACTTGCCCGGTCGGGCAAGTGGGTCTGAATTCTACTTGCCCGAAGTCAATTTTGACTGGCCCCTATAAAAAAAAAATTCTATTAGTCGTGTTCAAATAATTGTTATATTCGCTCTTTATTGACAATGTATAAACAAATCATGGGCAGTATTATAGATGAGTTAAGGGTCATACTGAAAGTGGAGGCTATTATTCAAATATTATTTGAGTTGGAACATTTGTAATCTTTTTTGTTTCTAAACCTACAATAACTGCAAACGAGACATGTTTTATGCAAACAAATCATGTAAAGAACTTTAACAGCACTTATTTTTATTTGTTTTACCTTATTCCTTTTACAACAGCAATTCTTTAAAACTTATTTCTTTTTTTTTACTATAGGCTATTATTTTAATGTGTGTATGAGTGATTTTGATTTGATTCAAAAAATGTTGGCTCAGGACAGGCCGTGTTTTGAACTCTTTTCCAGTAGCTTACTTTTAAGCTTCCACTGCCTGAAGTCAGACACCTCTGGCCCATTTATTGAGATCTATGCAGGCTGTAAAGATGCTCCTCTGATAACTGTTGCTGATGTTTGTGTTGAACTGCACATTAACTGGGAGTAGGCTACTAGCAGCAGAGCTAACGTTAGCATCCTCGCTACTACTAGATTCACGTTGGATGCATAATGCATTTAAAAAACGCGGATATTTTCGCTGCTTTTCAGACGGTCGGGGTCGACTTCACTCCATTTATAATTTACTTGTTGGCTTTTGGACTTTCTGTCACATCAACCTACTGCGTGTAGTTCTCTTCTCTACCTCTCTAACTGGGTGTGTGTGCTCACCGATGTTGTGCCGAGTCTGCGTGTGTATGTGTGTGTATCGGCGGTGGAGCCCCGCCCCCCCTTCACAAAACGGAGCAGAGAGGAGAGGAGAGATGCAACGTAGCAGACACTACGCGCACACAAATGAGCGTTAATGTAATAATTAGCACCAGTTAAATATGAAAATAAACCATAGATAGATTACTTGTATTTGGCGATTCAAAAAAATAAAATAAGAAATATGATTTTTTTTTTATTATTCAAGAATTTCAGCGGAACCTCCCAGTTGCCCGGTCGGGCATGCCAGTTGTCATAGTTACTGGCCCGACATGGCATTTTACTTGCCCCGGGACGTCGGGCAATCCTTATTGTTGAGCCCTGTGCATCCTAACTAGATTATTTTTATCGTCGGATGTAGTATGTAGAATAGAAAAAAGAAAGAGTATGCGATTCGGAACGCAACCCATGTTTCCCCAGGGTGATTGGTTTGCCCTGTGAAGAGGACTGGCCCAGAGACAGCCCTATCCAATACTCTGTCAGCTGGGGACCAAAAGGCTCCTGCACAAATCTGCTGCACAACCTGGGACCGGATGAGGAAGACCTACTTAATGTGAGCTGAGTAAATATTTAATTTAAAATTAAAAATGTAATTTTACTTTTTCAAAAAACATAAAAGCTTTGTTATCCATTCAATGCGAAATACTAACAAAGAAAAGTGCATTTTGCATTTTCCTCCCTCCAAATCCCCACCGCTGGAAAATAAATTATAATAACAAAAATATTAAAAAGATTATACAGAACATACAAAACAAACAACAAATAACCATAAACAAACTATATGAAACTAAAGTAATAGCAGTAATAGCATAACATAGGAAATGGAAAGTTTAAATTTCACATTGATGATTGAACAAAACAATAAATAATAGTAACGTACTGCAAATACAGTACAAATACACTTATTTTCTCCACATGCAAAAACCCCATATGTTCTGCAGTCCAAATATTTAAAGTTTTGATCTAATGATTTTACTAAATGAAAAAGACGATCAACAATTCTGCAATTCTTGTGATGGAGACATGACTGTCTGTGTCGGATTTCATGTCAGTTTATCCAAAAGCTGGATAATTCTGAATTTACAAAAATCTAAAATGTCAGAGGACCACGAAAGTCAGTAAGATCCATCCTCTGGAAAGCACGAATGTCGGGTCTAAATTTGAATGTCAATCCATCGAAACAGGTGCTGAGATATTCCAGGCTGCACCAAAGTGTGGACGGAGCAGAATTACTATCCCTAGAGCTCTGCTGATCGCACGTTTAAAAATAGCAAACGTTTGCCGGTTACACACAAATCTACAGCACATTGCATTTCTGAACCACTAGATGTTTGTGTTGTGTTCTTTGGTTCCCGGTCAGAGAAGGTTGGTTTAAGATGAGAGTTTTTTTATAGCAGGAAATTGTGATTTCAAACAACACAGATTTCAAACAGAAATTTTCTCAGAGTTGGTTCTAAAGTGTGACATCTTTTTTCACCTGCAGCAATGTTTGGCATTCAAACCGAGCAGTCGCATCTCCGCCGCCAAAGCCCTCGCTCATCCCTTCTTCATGAAGCACTGAAGATTTCAGCCGAATGCCGAGTGGAAGAAGAAGATAAAAAAAAAATACTCCCATTGCTGCTTTGTTCAGAACGTGGACTATGACAGTTCACCAGCATCATGAGAAACTGTGGTCGGCTTCATTAGCACACGGCTCTGATGGCACAAGAAAAAAAATCACAAAAAAAAAATGTATTTGATAAGCAAAACTTACATTTTGGAACGTTTTATAGTTTTATACATTTTTAGTTGCATTCATTTCTACACTTGACATGCTTTTCCTCTACATGTAGTGCTTCTTTTTCATTTTAGTGTTTTTGCTTTAAACTGCTGACAACACTATTATGAGCACCTTTTTGAGTTGATAAGTTGGTTTATGTTGCTTCACCGATGCTTTTTTTTCTTTCATTCTGGACTTTTGCACACACTGGAGGAAATTATTATTATTTATTTCTTTCTTTTTAATTTTGAGAAAATATTTATGGTGTAATCACTGAACCAGATTGCACCTGTATTAATGTATTAATGTTAGCATTGACAGAAGATTTTTTTTTACACTGAGTTACACTGTTCATTAAAGAAGCATTTCTATAAATATTTGTACCTTAAGCCCGCCTCTGCATTTGATGGTGACAACATGTTCTGTATTTTAATATTTTCTGCCTCTGTGCTTGTGTGAACAATTACTTTGAAACGCCACATTAGCAGTTAAGATAATGGCTGGATCAACAGTTCTGTTCCATTGCAACTGCATAGTCTGAACAGAAGGGGGCAGTATTGATAAAGTTAGGAAAGAGCCAGGAGCAAAGGCAAATACATGTATACTACGAAATAAACATTTTAATGGGACTATATTTTTTTGGTCCGCACTTAAACGGTCAGTTAACCAAACAAATAAAAAAACAATTCACCTCTAGGGATATCTGGCTGTGTTATCTATTTATTTTTAACATCGTACTAGCCTAGGTACATACAATAGGAGTTATGTTAAAGCAGGAGACAAAAGATGGAACATGACGGAAAGACATTGGTAAATTAATTTCAAAAAAGTCTTATTCGTTCTTAAATTTCGGTTATAGTCAATTTCTACGGACCGAATTACTAAATGTAATATATTTATGTTATCCATATATTAATTTGTGATCATTTAATTAGACACAACTTAGGAATTTGCATCCTAAGCAAAATGTAAAACTATATTTGAAATAAACCTATACAACCAAACTAGACTGTTTAGGTCTTGAGTGATGTATATATTCTTTTAAAGAAAAAAAGAAAACGGAAGTGAGGTGAACCTGATGTTTCTGAAATTCATGAGACAAAAGCGTGGCTGCTTCCTGGACAGTGGAAAGGACGTCCCGCAGTTCGTCTATCTATTTATACTCACCCTTCTTAATACGGAGAGCGCTCCACAGCTGCGACTGTGACTACATTTGGAGCGACCAGTGGGGAGGGACCGCCGGGTTGAGGAAGGGCAGTGGCACCACTCATGCCCACTTCACATGGCGTGCAGTGCACGTAAGTACACGTGTGACTTTATTCTACATTACTTATCTTTAATAACGAATGTACAGGTTAGACATCTGACTAGTCGGCGGTTGGGAGCAAGTCCTGAATATTTCATTACAAGTCACTTGTTTCGCTCACTCATCTGTTTTTCTGTTTCGTGCAGTGCGTTTGCCATGGAGGTTACGGTGTTCAGTTACTTAATGAGCCTTGTATGTACAACATTGTATCCAGCATTGTGTAAAGACAGTTACGAATTGGCAGTTGTCATGTTTTCCGGTGCCAGAAATATGTTTTACGCACAATTTACGCACAAATTACGCACGAATGAAACGGCTACAATCCATATCCATTTTTGTGAAAGCCTGTTGCTGTATTATTGCTTGTGTTGCTTATTTCCAAGTAGACTTAATTGTGAGTTGTGCCTTTTTGGTTGACTGCTTCATTTCTGTTTTCCATGGATGTCTATAAATAAGTAAAATGTACTCATTATCAAGTGTTTTAGTAGCCTAAACACGTTGGTTGTATGATATTCTATACAACCATGTGTCTGGACATTAACAAAGGGATTGTGATAGTTAAACTATTCGAAGTTTGACGCTCTGGGTGGAGTTTTCTCGTAACAAATGTAGGCTATGTGTGTCATTTGAAAAGTGCCATCACAGCAGGGGGTCGCACCCTGCTGGGAGCTAACAAGTGGATTATGTTGGTTACATGAGGAGAAAGCTTTTCTTGCTCTCTGCCCTGGTGCCACATTCCTTTTAATGTAGAGATCAGGCACAGGCATAACAGTGACTGTGCCAGCTGCTGATGTCAATTTCACACATTACTATTCTCAACCCTGGACAATAGGTGGTTATGTGAACCCATCCTTATTCACAATCATATGGCTACACACAGGCCTTTTGTACTCACATATTCAGTGGAAGTCTGAGAATTTGCCCTTAAATGGTGGTGCTCCATGGGGGACGTTTATGCAGGTGTATATAGCCCAGCCAGGACAGATGTAATTGGTCTGAGGCTTATTGTCCATGCGTTTAATCGGGTTTACTTTGCTGCGGCTGGAAGCTGACGCCCTCTTGTTATGATGCATCTAACATGTCAGCACTTTGAGTGAAATCACACTAGTACTAATACTAGTACACTATAACTATTCCACACACAGGTCTGTAATGCTGTGTTGAAAGTGTTGTTGGTGTTTTTGAACTAAGTGGAACATTTGAATTTATAGCCTCGGCTCAGCCTTTTGGTTAACCATCGGGACATTTTGATTTGAATGTGATACAATTTGATTTTTGAAACTTTCTATTTTATTTATGTTTATTTTGCGCACTGTCCACAATATACAAACTGGACAGAGAGCACAGTCAACAACACAAAAAAGGTAAACAATGTTACGTGACAAAAATAATGGCAAATTTTCCTATTAAGGTACAAATTTGCTCAAGGTGCAATGTTTATCACAGTCCCTCCAGCAGCATATAGCTGGGTGACTATCACACAATTGTTGAAGTTTAAGAATGGGTCCTGTGTGCTGCTCATCCGCCCGGCTTTATCTCCAAGCCGGTGTCAACAAGTGTCATTGGATTAGAAGCCCATGATCCCCGTTGAGCTTCGGCGGCGTTCGACAATCCTTCCGCTTGTCACGTGACTTTGACTTAAACAAAGTGTTTTGTCACTTTCGAGTACCCGTGTTCTGCTAGCGGGAAAAACAACATAAAGGAGCTGTGGAGTCAGTGGGGCCTGGGGGGATGCTTGTGGCTTGCTCTCTCTCTCTCTAGGAGGTGAGTTCTCCTGCATACATTTTTTTTTTGTTCAGCGCCGCAGACAGACACACATTCAAGTTCAACCCTTGAGCTCGTTGTCTCATGTCAGGATCACTGGAAGTAACAGCTCAGCTCATTAAAGCTCCCTGCGGTGTACTCATGTTGCACCTACACTCTTAGTTTATCCAATATGACTTTGTAGTATCTGTACATTTCCGTTCTTTCTGACGGATAAGTGACAAACCTTAACCTAGAATTTGACATACATGCTCTTTTGTGTCATATATTCACTCCAGATTTGGTCCCGGCAGTCTAAGAATAAACAATGAACATGTCAAAATAAACTTAAAAGTTGGATCTTTTACTTTGAAAAACTGTTGCCAGCCACCACCACCACCACCACCACCACCAGAAAGAAGCATTCAGCCCTGGTCTATCTGCTGCACTAAGTCTGTGGCTCTCGGCCCTTTTGTTCTGGTCCCTTTGTGCTTCCGGCTGCAGGAATGCTGACATCCACAGTTTTAGAAAGCACACACACTTACACACACACTCACACAAACACACGTTTAGGTTTGTCCATATTTGTTGTGAGCACACACGCAGTCTCGCCCATTTGTGAAAAGAGATGATGGTTAGCTGCTGTCTTCAAATGTAAATGGTGTCATATCAGTAGCTTACTATTTATATGTGGTTCACTGCCTCAGGCTTTGTTGCTGTTGTTTATTCCCTTCCAGGCAACCATGTAACCATCTGGGACTATTTTGGAGCATCTATGTGTGCACGTTGCCCGGGGGAACATGCCATAATTCAATTTATAACATAAAAATATATTTGAACAAATTTAGAAATGTCGCTAATTTTGATTTGACCTCTGTTTTTTTTTCAAACTGACAACATGCGCTACATTGACACACAACACACTGGTAAGGCGGCTTGTTGTATAACATTTGAGCAAGAAAACCGTGACTAGTACAGCTTAGGTTACATCCAGCTGCTTTGGAACAGACCAGTGAGGCTGTGCCATGGAGGCCTGCACCTCCGAATGGAGCTGAGCTGCTGCTGCTGAGGTGTTGAGTTTCGGTGCAAGGGGAGATTCCTGCATGGCCCTGCTGGCTGGCATAGGTCATCTTACATGGACTCAGGCGAGAGGATGAGAAGGGACTGAAATGAAGGATGCAAGATTAGAAGACTGTTAATATATATACTGAAGGTAGTAGCAGCTCATCCATGTTTTCGTGGACCTTTCTAGTAAGGCTAGGCTTGTACGGACTTCTTCAGGGTACACAAGTGATGTGAATGTGTTGTGTTCCTTACCTGATATTTGTTTGCTTATTATTTTCAGGGGCAATGTCTCCCTCACCAAAGAACGGATTGTTCTGCGACCCCTGATTGGTTGGACTCCCAGCGAAGAAAGCCTTTTTAGGAACCAAATGGAATATGATATTTTTTTCTGTAGGAAAGTTTGGCTCTCTTAGCTGAAAATCGCACTCATTGGAGTAGAATCGGCTGAATCCTTCTTAAAGGGAAACATGGACGCCGTGGAGAACCCGGCCCTGGAGCCCAGGTCGGAGCGGATCGCTCGCTACAAAGCGGAGAGGAGGCGAGAGCTGGCAGAGCGCTATGGCAACATGGAGGAGCTGCCTTCCAAGTGGGTAAGGAGGGACGGGAGAGAGGGCCACCACGAACCGGCCAGCCAGGCCCACAGAGGGACACTCAACTCAGACGACCTCGCTGAAAGGGTAAACGGGAGGACACCCGGGGTTACCAATGGATTAGAGGCAGATCCTCTGGCAGAGTCCAACCACTTGAGGAGGTGAGTGAGAGATGACTACAATGAATGAATGGGCTTTTTTTTTTATAAACAATGTTTTTTTTTTATAAGAATGAAGTATGCAAATTCCTCTGTTTACTGACGGTAAGCTGGAAACTCCACACATTCTGGGTGCATGGGGACATACAAAATGTCAAAGGATGTCAAAGGGAGCTTAAAGGTGGGGTTGGCGATTCTGGAGAATGCTTGTTATCAAAATCACTATTTTTGTCAATGTTAGTGAATTTCTCCTCCACAATCTGCTACCTGTATGTGTGCTAAAAACAAAGCTGGTGTTAATACACAGCCGAGGCTCTGAACTTGTGCATATTGGTAGCTACGGTGGGCCCCTTTTTTGTTTACCTACCCTTTGTTTACATACCAGTTTACAAAGCCTAGGATGTGTATTAATTAACACAACAGATTTTTCTGCGTACAATCAGTAGTGGATTGAGAGGAGATATTCACTGATTTTGAGTGTTAGAAGTGTTCTCCAGAATTGCTGACTCCACCTTTTGTCCAAATACCAATAAAGCAAGTATGCATCATATGCATACAGGTGGGTTTTGATCTCTTCTTCAGGAGCATGAAAAACAGTCTGTCTGACCCACTTCCAGATCCACCAGTTGCTCTGTGGCCTTTGCTGGCCTTTAAGGTCTAAATCAGTGGGTCCCAGCAGGGAGTTTTAAAGCCAGTCTGATTCTTCTTATGCATTTGGTTGCCACTCTCTCCCAGCCTGACACTTTCCTCCATGCCATGGTGTGTGTGGGTACTGTTTCTTGAGGCTTGGAGGATTTCTGGAACTTGAGACTGGCCTCCTGTTTACCGTCAGCAAAAAAAATAAAGAAAAAAACAACAACATTGGACCTTTCCTAGACCTGAGCGGCACGTTTTATTTGTCAGCTGTTGTTGATAGTAAAGTGGCTTAAGTGGATACGCCCCCGTTATTGGGCGTATAAAAGCACTGGATTTTTTAATGAGGCATCCTTAGGACCTAGTGAGGGATTTTAGCCTATATGAGCCCAGCAGGGATTTTGAGAAATCTGCATACAACAGTGCTAAAAAATTATCAGTTTTCTTGAGTCTTAAAAAAACATTGATGGTAGTTATGCCCTTTTTTAGCTCATAAATCAGCTTAATCTGATCTGTAATTTAACCAAGCCACCTGACTATGAGGGGAAAGGTTCAAGATTGTTATTTTTTAGATTTTTCAACGTGAGTGTTCCATCCTCACCCCCCCGTTCCACCCTCCACACTCCCGTCCCCCTCCAGGCAGGGTTGCCCGGACTCTGCCAGCATGCTGAGTGGGGAGGGGTGTCTCCTGGTCCCCCCTGGGCTCGACGGCCCACAGCTCCACACGCGGGTGTCGGTGGGCCAGTTGAGGAGTGCACTCCTGCGGCAGACGGGGAGCGGAGCGCAGCCAGAGAAAGCGTAGGGTCACCTGCATGCGTGTGTAACCTACCACATGTGTGACAAAATGGAAATGGAATGTCTGCATGGAATGAGCTGCCAACTGAGCTTAAAGGGGAAATGATATAGCAGGTGTATGTGCCTTGGATGTTTTTAATATGTATGTGTTTGTGTGTTTTTTTTTCTCAATGTAGCTATGTTTCATATGTGCTTGTTTAAAAGCCCTTCTAGGGACGAGCATTGGAAATTAGCAGTAGATATTAAATGCTGTGTGGCTGTACATCTGATATCTATTGTCTATGTGGTAGCATCTTTCCCTATCAAATAAACATGAAATGTTGGCCGTAACATCTTCTTATTCCCCTTTCCTATGTTTTGTGTGGATACCAGTTGCTTACCAGTTTCCTCTCTGGATCTGGCCATGAAGCCGGGCTCGGAGGTTGCTCGGCGACGCACCCGGCGCTACCTCCCTAATGGTGGGACAAGTGGCGGTCGCAAGAACAGCGAGCGCTTCAGGACCCAACCCATCACAGCCAATGAGATGGAGGAGAGCAGCGGGTAGGGAGCTGTGTATTGTAGTGAGTGAATGAATGATTTTTTATTAACGTGGCATGCCAATAGTGGTCCATCATCCCACATGGTATTGCATGACACAGCTTCCGGTCCAATATCCACAGACAAGATACTGTACTTGGCACAAAATAAGAATATAGGAAAAACATATTACAGCAGCCACAACATGACAGTCCAACCCCTAAACGCATAAACTGTCCTACTAGAGCCAAGCATTTTGTATATGAAACAAAACTGTTACCAGTAAACAACCATAAATAAATAAACAGAAAATGTCACATGACGTCACCATTATGCATGCTCTGCACATGTGGCACCTGGTTTGGTTTTTCCCAAAAGAAAATACAGTTTGCAGTGTTTTGCTGACTTAAAGTAGTGTGTATAGCTGTTAGTTTGATATTTGCTCTTCACGATTATACTGTATATAATCCTCATCTTAACAAATAGTCCTATTGAGATCGAGTTAGTTTTTTCAAGAGAGACCTGTGTACAATACAAGATATAAAAAACCCCACATACAATCAATCCAATTTACCACACAATACACACATGAGCAATTACAAGTGTGACTAATTACAGGTGCAGCACCTTTACATAAATGCCCACGGGTGGTGCGGTTTGCATGCGTTTGTCCTCGTCCTTGACTTCCACAGTGCAGAATGCAAATATATGACACCGTATCTTGATTGTTTGGGCTGCATGCTGGAGCACACAGACATGTATTATAAGCTTGAAGCAGGATCTGAAAGAGAACGCGCAGAAGCAGGATATCTTAAGTCCAAATCGCCTCCCCGTCCATGTTTCTCCTGGTGACATCATGTTTGCCTCTTTTCACTTTTCCAGGCTTTTGGACGCCGAGGAAGAAGACACCTCTAAAGGTAAAGCAACACAACCACTGACGACAGAATGATTTAAAGCAAGATAATGGTGACAGGAGGGACAAGGCTATATAGCATATCCTATGTGACATATTAAAGGTGCAGTCAACCATTCTGGAAAATGCTAGTTGTAAAAAAATAAATAAAAATCGTTGTCAAAATCAGTGAATACCTCCATCAGTGAATCCGCTACCTGTCTGTACTGTGTGAATGCTGGAAAGAGAACCATAGTTAATACACAGCCTAGGCTCTTTAAATGGGCATGTTGCTAGCTACAGTGGGCCCCCTTTGTTTACATACGCTCTGTTTACATGCCAGTTTACAGAACCAGTTTTCAGTGCATACACAGTACGGACAAGAAGCGGATCGTGAGGAGATTGTTACTAGAATTATTTCATCAAACTACCCAAGTATTTGAATAATTGAAACTGAGTCAGGCCTTCTTGGAAGCAGGTGAATTTACTTGCAAACAGCATGCAAGGGTCAGACAACATGTATCACAAATAAGCTTACATGATTGAATACATCGAATGAACAGTGTACATGGGATTATATGCAAGAGAAGTTGGTGTGTGCGCAAACACATACTAAGTTTGGTGTGTCCAGCCCTTATTTTGCTGGCGAAAGCAGAAATGTTTTTAATTGGCAGATATTCCCAGAAATTCATCTCAGCTGGTGTTATCCTTCATATAATGTCTGATAACAGAATATGGGGAGTGAAATTACTGTGCACATGAATGCGTCATACCTCTGTATGGGCCAAAATCTTATTAGGCAGTTTCTTTTTCAAGGCTAAACAACAAACTTGTAGCAAAACACTTTGGAGTTCTTAATCTACTGGGACAAAGTTCAACAGCCAGAAAGCATGTATTGTGCATTAAAATATTATACAATAAAGCAAACTAAATTCTGTTAACATTCCACCCTTTTTATAATATTTAATGCAACTTTTTGCAACACTTCAAAGCAAAAGGGCAAAGCATATGAGTAAATATATTTCATTCAAGCAGAATAATATCAAGTACATCAACATCACAGTTGTGAAAATGCAAGTGTGTGTACTGGTGCAACAGTCTATGTACAGTTTCAGAGAGGACAGTTTTTTGCAGAAGCCAGGGAACAGGAACCAAGATCGTCTTGATGGTCAACAAGTCCTTTTTGTGGCATTTTGACGCAAAGTGTCCTTCATATCACAGTCACTGGGGGAATGGTTATGTAGGATATTACCATAACCGATTCAGATTGTTCCTCAGTGTCCAATTGTCCTTATTGAAGCATGGTCAGCGTCGTCTTCTCCTTGCATCTGAAACAGAATGAATTTGAGCAGTAACATGTTCTCAAAAGAAATGCTCATCATTCTGCCAGGGTTGTTTCTAAAATATCATCCTATCCATTTTGCTTGCTCTAGATGTCACAATTAACGCACAACAACATTTTAGGATAGGTTTGATTTCATTCTTCCACATGGTTGTCTGTGTTTGGGCAGCATTCAAGCACACACAGGCAGGCAGTGAGACAGGCCCTCCCTTTTCTGCATGGGACTGAATCACACACACACCACATTCCTTCTAGATATGAGAAGCTCTCTACTTCTCCAAATCTGACATGGTGTTATAGTTTGTTCTTCAAATAACAAAAGTTAACATGTAGGTTAAGTATAGGTGTCTTTACAGTTAACCAGTTTTTGAATCAATTTATATCAACAATACACATTATGATCATATTTTCAGCATAAAAATCCCCTTTAACTTGTAATTCAAATCAAAAGCATTGAACAAGTCTTTTCAGTGAACATTTTCATAAAAAGAACACAAAAGGACGCTTTTTTGTAAGTTTATGCTGGAACTTCAAATGATTGACTGCACCTTTAATCTTTAAGGTTCACTATGGGGCTTGGATTGGTAAAGTCAGATATTTGATCATATGTAAGAGGGGCAGTTGCTTACAAGTAATTTAATTTTTTTTTTTAAATGTAAAATCTAATCAATTTAACAGGACGAACACCCCTATTCCCTCCAATTGATTAACAAAATTCACCAATTTAAAACTAGAACACCCTATGTGATGTATTCTAAACAAAACAAAACAAAATCAGCTGTTAATATTCACCTGATTTCAAGAAAGCCCCGACTCGCTCAGCTTCGGCTCCGGATTCCGTCACCCCCCCTCCGTCCAAGTCGAGTCTGCTGACGGCCTCTCCCTGTAGCAACAGGCTGGAGGTCTTCTGTGGAGAGTCCCAGACTCCCCCGTCTTCACGTGCAGGCTCTTCTTGTCCAGAGAAGAGGATGTCGGATCCGGCAACTCGAAACTGAAACTGAATCAGGCCTTCTTGGAAGCAGGTGAAATTTACTTGCAAACAGCATACAAGGGTCAAACAACAATGTACCTGGCTTGATACATGGTTGAATACATCGAATGAACAGTGTACATGGGATTATATGCAAGAGAAGTTGGTGTGTGCGCAAACACATACTAAGTTTGGTGTGTCCAGCCCTTATTTTGCTGGCGAAAGCAGAAATGTTTTTAATTGGCAGATATTCCCAGAAATTCATCTCAGCTGGTGTTATCCTTCATATAATGTCTGATAACAGAATATGGGGAGTGAAATTACTGTGCACATGAATGCGTCATACCTCTGTATGGGCCAAAATCTTATTAGGCAGTTTCTTTTTCAAGGCTAAACAACAAACTTGTAGCAAAACACTTTGGAGTTCTTAATCTACTGGGACAAAGTTCAACAGCCAGAAAGCATGTATTGTGCATTAAAATATTATACAATAAAGCAAACTAAATTCTGTTAACAGAGATATTCACTGATTTTGTCAAAGTGATCTTCATAACACACGTTCTTCAGAATCGTGACTTCCACATTTTAAATTTGAGTTTTACACCAAAGCTGCCCACTTTTCATTTGCATTTTTCCAACAAACATGCAGGGATGCGTTTTATCTTCAAACAGGCTGATGCTTCATAGATGTCAGTGCGTTTCTGCTTTTAAATGTCAGTTGTTACTTTCTTCATTGGCCAGTTATCTAAAGTACATCCCTGCGTCTTTAGCCTGCTTTTATTATAAGGCTTAAGTGTAAACGGCACTCAAATTGTGATGTGTAAAGATAGTGGATAAAAAATTTTGCTCAGAAAAGGTGTGTAATCAGTAATCGTACTCTTCCAGTGTTTTTTTTTGAGCAATTTTAACATGAAATGGAACTATGGTCACTATAAATTCACTAAGTTGAGTTCAATTAACTCAAAACTTCTTCACTGTAATCAGGTTACCAGCATTCACATTCTATCAGTGTTAATGTGAAAGCCTATAGTGTCAGATAGTGTCAGAAGTTCTCACAAACTGTCATCATGTTTATTTGCAAACCTTTATGGATTGTTTTATATCTATTTTTTTCCCCACCTCACAGCTGATGTGAAAACAGATGACAGAGCCAAGATGAGTGTGGCAGCCAAGATGTCTTTGTTTAAAGTAAGTATATGTTCTATGTTAGTCTCAGCTTTGAAACAGGATCTTTATTGCTGGTCATGACCTGCTTATTGTGTGCTGTATGTCCTAAAAATGAATCTGTCTGGAGATCTGGGGAGGGGGGGGGGGTGTCAGTCAGTCAGTCAGTCAGTCAGTCAGTCCGTCCGTCCGTGGCTTCTCCATCTAACATGATACCACACTGTGAAAATACTCCCCTGCAAGTAAAATATATTCTTCCAAAACATACTGACTTAAAAGTTTGAAAAGTATTGTTGCTGAACGATGTTCCATTTGGTGTGTTCCTATTATTTCTTATGTTTGTTGATGAATCTTTAGTGCTGAGCTCATTCTAACTAATTGTATGTACTATTGGGTAGTTTAATCTACTGCAATGCATTATGTTCTAACTTAACTTAACTTAACAAAAAAAGGGTGGTAGGATGGCATAAAGGAAAAGGGGCCGACTAGTAACCACAAGGTCGCTGGTTCGATCCCCGGCACCGGACAGGAGGGTGTTACTTGTAAAACTAGTGGTGGCTGGTATTGCATGTACGGTGCCCACCATCTCTACCATTGTGTCCTTGAGCAAGGCACTTAACACCAAAACTGATCTAATAATTAAGAAGACCAATGGGATGTCCCCAAGCTAGTATTTTGGACCGGCGGTAATTTGTCAAGAAATGTATTGAACAGCTACTGTGAGCTTCTCACCTTTCACTCAGCCAGAGCTGAGCACGCGGAACACAAGCTGACCATGTTGAGGGATATGAATGGTCCAACAGGTGCCAGGCCTCGATCCACAGTTAGGTTGGATGCTGCAGTGTGTCTGTCTGTACTTATAAAAAGAGACGCTATATTTATAGATTAAACAGAAAGCAGTCAGGAAAATGAACTTCTGGGGGGACTTCTCCTCTATAATGACAGTTCCATCTCCTTTCCTACCTTTCCTCTCCCGTACACTTTCAGTCGTTGAGCACCAGGTGAAAATGTGGCAGACACAGTATTGCCATTGGCAACCGTAGCAGCGCTGTTATAATTAGCCCAGCTGCTCCGTGGAAGGCAGGCGGCGAGGTAACTGAAGCCGGCAGAGCTCTGGTTACACTGTGACCTGTTGGGGCTGGCATTCTATCCACATAGCCAATGCGCTCCACCTTAACAGCTATAGTCTCTTTATTCAGCAGCTATCCAAAACCCTCCTCCTCCCCTCCCTCCATCTGTCCATACAAATAGAACAGGAGACATCAGGCGAGGGAGTTCTCACTAGCCATGTTTTTGTGGTCGCCCTTTAATGTATCAGGTGGAGGTCGTGGATTGAGACCGCTATTTGATCTTAAAGGTGGAGTCAGCAATTCTGGGAAAAAGTTTGTTGTCCAAAATCAGTGAATATCTACTCATAATTGTGTGTGTGTGTGTGTGTGTGTGTGTGTGTGTGTGTGTGTGTGTGTGTGTGTGTGTGTGTGTGTGTGTGTGTGTGTGTGTGTGTGTGTGTGTGTGTGTGTGTGTGTGTGTGTGTGTGTGTGTGTGTGTGTGTGTGTGTGTGTGTGTGTGTGTGTGTGTGTGTGTGTGTGTGTGTGTGTGTGTGTGTGTGTGTGTGTGTGTGTGTGTGTGTGTGTGTGTGTGTGTGTGTGTGTGTGTGTGTGTGTGTGTGTGTGTGTGTGTGTGTGTGTGTGTGTGTGTGTGTGTGTGTGTGTGTGTGTGTGTGTGTGTGTGTGTGTGTGGTAAAAAGAATCCAATATTTATACACTGCTTTATCATTGTTAACGAGCTACAGTGGGCCCCTTTTCTTTACATACCTTGTTTACATAGAAGTTTACAATGCCTATAACTAGATTTCTTTTCAGTGCACACACAGTATGGAAAGGTAGCAGATCATGAGGAGATATTCACTAATAAGGACAACAAGTGATTTTGACAGCAAAACATTCTCCAGAATCGCTGACTGCACCATTTAAACAATGGGATCTATAGTGAGAAAAATGGCTGAGCTGGTCAGATGTCATGTTTTGATGTTTTTCTTTTCAAGTATCTTTTTATTGAGCAATTCAATCAGACAAATATTCCACTTATACATTCAGGGAAAATTTTCTTTGTGGCCATTACTATTGTGCAAAGTGCATATAAAATTGGAATCATCATGGAATAAAATTGTATATTAAGTACAAAAGTAAAAAGGAAAGGAAAACAAAATGTGAAACGACTACATGTGAGAGAACATACACAATGATAAACACAAAGTGAAGGAAATAACAGTTAACAGTCTTAACAATTAAGAAAAGGGAAAAAAAATGAAAAGTTGACCATAATCCCTTTCATGTTTTGGTATTTATATGTTCCTTAACTGCGTTACCTCCGCAGGAGCTGGAGAAGTCTGCTGCCCCCGAGGCCTCTGCCTTCCTGAAGCCTCGCTCAGGAAGTGTCTGTCTGGAACGCAGGGCACGCCGTGGCAACGACCATCGCTTTCTCACTCAGCCAATCACCTGCGAGGAAATCGTGGCCATCAGGTGAGGTGGGGAAGACTGGTGGTCAGATGGCAGGATCATTTAGCACTAGAATACATATAAAGAAGCTTATTTCAATTACAAACTAATATTGGTATGGCATAGTTTTCTTCTTTAGCTTAGCCATTTTTGGTGTAGACATTCCGGTTGTTTAAACAGTAATGCTAGTATTAAACTGTCAACAAAACCAACATGAGAAAAATATTTAAAAGGTAAAAAAAAAATCTGCGGGATATAGTTTTTAACATAAAGTAATTCAAACTGGAATAAACTGAGAATTTGTTGATGGCTATTTCATGTTGTGGATTAATACACTTTTGGTGTGTAACAGGGTTTTAACTTGGAAAGTTGGACCACTTCATGAGAAATTGAACTTGTATCTAGAATACACAGCTTTTCTTCTTCTTGTCTTCCTCTTGTGAAATACTGGATAGATTTACTTCTTACGTTAAAAGCCAACTCCAAACCATGTTTCCCATGCAGCGCCTCCAAACCAGCACCACCAGTGGAGTCCCAGCCAGTACAGGCCGAGCCGGTGGAGGATTTGGATGAGAACTGTAAACTGAGCATGAGTGAGAAGCTGGCCCTCTTCAACAAACTGTCCCTGCCCGGGCAGGAGGAGGGTGGCCCTGCTGATGGGCCCCCAGAGAGACGCAGGGGGAAGGGGGCTCGCTACCGGACACAGCCCATCACTGTGGAGGAGGTCAGCATGGTGAGTCATATCAAACTGTGGTCATTGTTTCATGTTTCATATACTTAACGGTGTAGAATTGATTGGTATTTTACAGAAAAGACTTTGAATAAATGTGATATAATATTCATAATTGGTTTTTGAACGCTTGAAAATATAGTTATTTTTATTTGTATACGTTAGAATTAGCCCTTTATATTTACATAGGAGAGGGGTGCACCACCATGTTGCACCGCCAGTAGCACAGAACTTGAAGGCCTATGACGCGTTTCTAAATCCAGAACATTTTGAACAATTACCTACAGCCTACCTGTATCCCACACAGCTGTGCTTTATCCCTTGTTCAGTTACAGAAAGGCCCCGTGCAGCTCCCCGCCTTCAGCTTGTCCCCTCACCTGTGCGACAGACAGCAGGCCTCATCTGTCAATCTCAAACCCAGCGAGGTACGCCTTAAGCAGCCCAGACCTGACGCTGACACCGACGGTCCCGTACTTGGTGAAGCTGGTGGTGGTGGTGGTGGTGGTGGTTTTACCCAGCATGCCTTGCAGCGCCACGACTCGGAGCCAGCCTTGCGAGGGATCCTGAAGAAGAGCTGTGAGCAGAATGGTGGAGCTGTCTGTGAAGAGGCGGCGGTGAGGACGGTGGATGGCACTGACTGGCAGGAGGAGGTTCCTGTACCGCCCAGGAGAAGCAGAAGAGAGGCTTCCCGCTCGCAGGCAGCCGCTCCCTGGCGGCAAAGGGCTCGAGCCAGGAGGGAAACCATCGCCTGTCCACCCATGACCAGGGCCCTGCTGGTGGAGCAGGACGGTCATATGGAGGAGACTAAGCCCCAGGAACAGCTGCTCTCCTCTGTGGAACACAACTCGGACACTACCGGGAGAGTTCAGTAAGTAGAGGGGGATGAAACAAGCCTTTTATTGAAACAGAAAAAATCAGGAAAGTCTGATTCTCCTATGATATTATGAAATATGATCATTTGAGGGGACGCCTGCAGTTAGTTTACAAAACATATTTTCTCTACATGTATTGAATAATTCTATCATCATAAATTATTTTGAGGAACATGGAACCAAACGTAAGACTAGAATATGTTTGTAAACCAAACTGTGGACCCTGCTGCTGTAAACGACAACAGTGAAACAGTAACTATTTCAGGAAGCTTTCTAACTTCAAACAGTGTTCCAGGGGTCACATTTTCCTGTAAGAAACGTTTGTTTATTCAGTTATGAGAATAAACCTTAGAAAATGTTCTTCTCTGACACACCCAAAGTTACATAGTGCACCTTTTTAAGATATTTAAACCTCCTACAAGGAACTTTTAAATGTTGATGAAACGGTCTAATTGATTCTTATGATAATCATAAATGACCTCTAACAGCAAACGAGACCATCAGTGAAAAGCATCCTATTTTTATATAGTTATTATTATTGCCACTGCTCGGGTACAATCTCCCTGGAACCTGGACAAAACTATTAATGGCAGGCAGACCGGAACATCCTGTGTTTCCTGAACGGTACTAAATCAAATTTTAAATCTGCTACACCGTCGTCATATTACCATTATTAATCTTACATCGTCACATATAAATAAATACATTACCTCATCAACTCTGTAACTCGCTTTCTTAACAAATGCATGCACTTGGGCACTGATGTCGAAAAAACACTACTGCTTTTATCCAAAGGTGTGACTTGAATCCGAAAAAAAAACTCTTTGTAGCGAGCCTCTGTTAAGATATTATGGGGTTACAAAATTGATCAAATCACAAGTGCATACGGTGCCAAATGAACTGGGAGATTTATGGTTTCTATTCTATGTCATCTGTCCATAAGGAAACATGAAGAAGAAGAAAGCCCAGCTGTTGGATACTTTCAGGTCACCCTGGTAGAGGACGCTAACAAACTGCAGGAGACGACCAGCACCAGCAGAAGTAAGGTAAACAGAAACAGTTACTGTAAAAGGCCTGTGTTGCCTTCAGTGAGTACAATGAAACTCCTAGTGGAACAAATCAATCACAGAATCAGCAGCTGTTTGGTCAAATGTTCCCCCCCCCCCTTCTCTCGACCGTATAAGAGGGGAACCTCTATTCCCCCCCTCCAACATGGTTAATCCTTTGAGAACCCCGTTTGGAGCCAGTGGGGTTTCAGATTGGCAGCAGTTTGAAAGGGATACAGTTTGTAGTGCAGCAGCAGAGCCAACACATAACAGAGCCAGGCAATGGGGGTTTCCAGAGGTGCCTATACTGTATACACCTACCAAATGCCACCACTTAACTGCTGCCTACTTTTTGTGTAGGATTTAGTTTGATATAACCTTTAAACAAGAGGCTACCACTCTGCCCTCCTCTGATAGGGGGAGTTTATACATTCATATTCATATTCAGCTTCAGAGGAACACCTGCTGGTGCTACTCAGGGCTTTAAGAATTATGCAAACTGATAACTAATAAAGTTCACATCGCCTTCAATCACATATACTTTATATGAGAAACCAACTTTAAGAAAATGTAAAACACATCTGAGCAGTAACCAATTGTGATGTCTGTTTTACATCATAGGAAGACAGCAAAGATAGTGCAAATACAATATTGATCAATCATCATTCAGGTCTCTATCAATGGAAACTTTAGAGTTAGTGTATTGAATATAGTTTTTAAGTATACCATCATTTTGGAAACATTCGTACATTGATGTGCTGCCAGCATTACATGGAACCATGGACGTGCAAAACATTAGTTTAGTCACTTCAATGTGGTCGGTTACTTTTCCATCGTCTAAGCTTGTTTCCTCTAAATAGGGAATTATCTTTACACACAGGACTGTTTCATGTAATATACCCAATCATTGACTGCAAACAGACACTCTGTTACCTTGTTGATTGTGTGAAACAAAGACTGCAATTGTTATAAAGGAGGAGCCCATTACATCGGATTCAACACCATTCTTCCAACAGCTTTAATTGTTTTCATAAGCACAATGTCACAGACGTTTGCGGATATTTTGGTCTAAATTCTATGGAAATGCCCATGAAAGATTTGCGTGTAGAGGTTGTTGGGTTCACTCCATTACATCCCGAATGGGAAGAGAGGGCGCTGTGTATTTTAATCGTTGTATTTGTCATTCCACTGAAACCCGATATAGCATCTCTTAGCAACAGCACTGTGGATTTGCCATGTGCTAAATGTCTGGGGTTCAGACTAATGTTACTGTTAGAATATGGAGTATCCAAACTGAGTAAGACTTGTTTATGTAGTGAGGTGGGTTTCACTGTCTCAGAACAGGATCTGTAATGTAAACGCATAGTTGATTCTGGCCGTTAAATGTCAACCATTTTTATGGCCTCATGATCTCAGCTGCATCATTGTGACAGCACATGTGTGTATGTATAAGTATTAATTTTAAACCCCCCCGTTCTGTTACTTTCTCTTTTGAATTTTACACTACCGATAACATTTTTATATATATATTTAAATTGTCTATCCCCCCTGCTTTCCCCATACTGCCCTCTGTAGGAAGAGACCGAAATCCTTCCAGTGGAGAATGGCAACCCTCAGTGCTGGGTATGTCTTTGACTAATGCTTCAAAACGCATTTATCGTTCTTAATCTCCTTTTTCATCTCCATTCCTCAAATTTCACAATAGCTTTAGCTTGGCCCTCTCTCTCTCTCTCTCTCTCTCTCTCTCTCTCTCTCTCTCTCTCTCCTAATTCCCCTTCTCTCCCAGGAACCCGTCTTTGCCACCGTCTATTCTAGCAGCACGCCCCAATATATCATGTGTTTCAATCAGGTAACTGTTTCAAGCCGCTTGTAGCATGGAAAGATCGGTCGTTGCTTTTTGGTTTGCAGTGAAAAGTTCCCATGTGGCTGTGACTGGCTGAACATGTGTGAAGTTTCATTAACGATCAACTCTGTCACCTCCAGAGTGTTCTTGTTGTTGTTGTTGTTGTTGTTTGAGAATAACCCCTTGTTTTTTTAGTGAAACATTCGCGGCTCTCACTATCACAGAGTTTCAATGTTATTTCTGTTATTTTTAACTCTTACTGTTGTACTTTTCCTTTTACTTTATACACTTTTCTTTCTGTCATATATGTGTATGAATATGTATATTCCTCTTGGGAAATTATGATGTACCCTCACAACGAAACATTCAAATTTAGTTCTTAACCTGCAATGTACACAGTATTGGACAAGGAGATGATTTAAATGTTGTCAACATGAAACTCACATTTCTCATTAGGTGAAGTTAATCTTGCAGAGAAATGCACATTATTCAGTCATTTGTGTGATGGACTCAGCCAGAACCCCCAAAGATGTTAAATGACACTATAGACAAAATCAACATTCACAAAATAATACACCGATCATACGAAGCAGCCAAACATTGGTTCAATAATATAAACACGTCATCCACTATGCCATGTACTGTATATACAGTACATACTCATTCAGTACTATTCAAGTGAGCTATACTCTTAATAACATTTTGAACATGTTAGCCATGCGTAGCAGCTTTGAGCAATGAAACACAGATAAGGTCAAATGCTTATCAAACAATATGATTCATCTCTTAATATGATTTTTATAGAAACAGTGTGCACTTCAGGTATATGCCTTATTTGTTTTGCTGCCTGAACACGTTTTGCATCTCGTTCTCTTGATGGTTTATTTTTACCAAATCAATCAGGTTCAACAGGTTAATACACGCATGTCTGCCTCTGCTTTCTCACATTAAAGGACTCCTCCCTGTTACCTAATTGTCTTGTGTTATTTTCACGTTTCACTTCACCTTCAGATGAATCAGTCCTTTGAGGCGCAAGAAGTCGCCTCTCCCACCGAGAACCAGCCTCAACAACCTCAGTGGAGACAGAAGGTGTCGCAGGCAGAGGTTGCTTTTCTTTGAAATATTACATCATTCTTAGTAATACCTTTTTTTTTATAATGTTTTAATCTGCAGAAGAACTCAATTGTGTTTGTTTGTTCCTTTGACTTCGTAGACTAAGGGAGAAGAGGATGAGCTTCACATGGACCAGGAAGTGAACGGACGGCAGGAAATGAACGAGCAAGAGGCCGAACGTATGGCCAAGAGAGGTGAGTTTACTTTGCTCACATCATAAACTCTGCATCTTTTAAACTCAACCAGTAGCAATATTGTATATATTATATATATATATATATTTTGTTTCTAAAGTGCAGTTGCTTATTTGGGCTTGCTGCCAATGCATTACATAAAGTTTACATGTTTTTGTTATCTATCTTGTTATTTGGTTACATTAGCCTACTTTTTAGTGATAGGCCTGGTTGCTTGTTTCTTTGGCGAGATCTGGCAACACAGCCTGGTAGGTAGAACAATATGTGATTCTCTTGACCGTCTTGTGTATACCACCTGTCAGGTCTTGGATCTCCAACATCAGACGGAAACAATGCCTCTCATAACAAGTGCTCAATGCAGTCTGTGAGTCAGTGTGAGGGTAAGATCATGTAAAAAAGCTCTCTGAATTGAAGGTTGAGACAGCGATTCTGGAGACAACGCTTGTTGTCAAAATCACTTTTTGTCGGGTGCGCCCTTAGCTCAGTTGGTAGGGCGTCCCCCCCATGGGCCTCGGCCAACAGCGGACCCGGGTTCGATTCCAGCCCGCGGTCGTTCTCTGCACTCCCCTCTCTGCCCCATTTCAACTCTGTCTCTACACTATCAATAAAAGCATAAAAATGCCAAAAAAAACAAACAAAAAAAAAACACACTTTTTGTCTAAACCAGTGAATATCTCCTCTAGATCCACTTCCTGTCCATATTGTGTGTGTGCTCTCTTCACACACCCATTAACAGAACAAAGGCTATGTATTAACACTGGATTTTTTTTTGACAACAAGCTTTCACCAGAATTGCTGACATTCTGCTCCAACTGTTGGAAAAAGGCCTGGTTGGACCAAATACAATGGCCATATGACATGTGTTGATATATCCACAACTCCACTTTTAGGTCGTTCAAGTTAAAGTAGTACGTTTTAAGTTAACGTTTCCTGTTCCGTCTCCCCGCTGCAGGTCCACAGAGCTCTCCTCTCTCAGAGTCTCCACATGAGTTGAAGGAGGAGACGCCCGTGGATGAATCAAACATGCTTGACGGAGGTTTCTACGGCGATCGGTCTCCTCCCTCCGCCCGCACGCTCCCAGCCTGTGGAGACGTGGCTACTGCAGAGAGCGAGCAAGACCTGGATGTCCTTTGCCAGACCAACACACCCATGTGAGCCCAAGAAATGATCTCAAAGATGGTCCTAAAATGTAGGATTAATAAGGGACAAAGAACACATAATATTCTAAATGTCCATATGGACCGTTGAAGAGGACCTAAGTGCAATAGTGCTCAAAGATTGTGATAGTATTATTGAGAAGCTACATGTTGGTATTTGCAGGTGATCTTGTGTGTCAGTCTATGCATGGAGAGGAGAAGTATTACGCTTTGGATTTGTTGCAAGGTATAATACAGCCATCTGCTGGTGACTCCTGGCAGGGTTGGCAAACTTCCGGAGCTCTTTAAAAATGTACTAATGACCAACGTTGAGTCTGTAATCAATATGATTTGCATACATAATCATTAGCTATTAAATTAGATAACTTGTGTGTGTGTGTGTGTGTGTGTGTGTGTGTGTGCGTGTGTGCGTGCAGGTTGACCTCAGCAGTTGCGGAGCACAGGCGGTCAGTGCGTCCATCTCGTCGGACTCAGGGCTCCAGAAACCCTCTCCGGGCCCTGGCTGCCAGAGAGGACGTCAGGCAGGATTACATGGGAGAGAGAATAGACTCGGCTTCTGAACAGAGGATCCAAGCAGAGAACAGTGAGCGGGGAACACTGTCTCTTACTGTCTCTCTTATCTCTATTATAATATGTCTCTCTGTCAGTTTGTCCGTCCGGGCCATTCTTGTGATCGCAATATCTCATGAAAGCTTTGAGCGATTTACTTAAAAATTTTCACATATGGCTGACCACTCTATAAGAATGAACTGAATAGATTGTGTAGGTCAAAGTTCAAGTTTACTGTGACCTTATGCCTCAGGAACCCCATAAATCAAGAATGGTTTGAGGGATTTTTTCGTCAAATTTGCCACAAACTCAAACTTTGATTAGGGGATAAACTGATTACATTTAGTTGATTTCAAAGGTACTAGTGACACAATATCTCAAGAAAGCTATTAGGGATTTTCTTCAAAGTTTCCACAAATGTGGCTGAAAGATGAATTGTATAGACTTTGTCAAAGGTTACTGCAACATTAAATATTGTGAGGTCGCAGTGACCTTGTACCATATTGTAGCTTCTTAGGAGCTTTACCTTATTTAAAGCATTGCCTTTCACAAATGTACTTTTCACTGTTAGGCAACAGCCAGGTGGTATTTCTAGCTATTTTTCCTTTGTCTTTCTTTATCGATTGTCTTCGCCTCCCCACAGAGTCTAAGAACTGCTCCGTGACAGACTCGCATCTCACCAGATCAGAAGATTTGCTCGAGACGTATCCGCCCTTCAGCAGCCTGATGCTCGTTCACATCAAAGGTCAGAACAGATTTGGGTATATCTTTGTACTTGTGACTTTGGGTTTGTGTTTTTTTATTATTAACTGGCGCCTGTGTTGACAGGTAGGCGGCGTGTGCAGGTGCGTCTGGTGGAGCCGTCGGCGCGGTCGCTGAACAGCGGAGACTGCTACCTGCTGGTCACTCCAGAACATTGCATCCTGTGGAGCGGAGAGTTTGCCAATGAGCAAGAAAGAGCAAAGGTACCAACACACACACACACACACACACACACACACACACACACACACACACACACACACACACAGAGGACACTAACTTACTGTGATGTGTTCATTTTCCGAGGCGCTGATTTAAAACGGTGTGTTGTCAGCGTGAAATTACAGAATGTGAATGTGCTGCAAATTTGTAAAAAATAAAAATTAAATAGGAGCTTCGCTTCCAACAACAACAACCTCATTTACATATGCCCAGCATCACTTCATATGCAGCAGAAGGATCTCCTTCTGGGTGTTACAATTTAAAATTATATAATAACAACTTGATTCCTATTCCACATTCATATATTCCATTTCATGCTACAAAACGCATTAAAGAAATGGTACTCAATGCCCTAAGGAGCCTTTGTGAGCAGCATACACATGGGGTCAAATGCACTTATACTGTTTCTGGAGGTATTACTGGCAGTATTGATGCTCTGAGCTCTCAGGTTACATAATCATAACAACAGCCATGTTTATATTTGTTCTGCATTAATCACACAGGCTTATACGGAATTACCTAAGCAACACAATGTGAATGTTTTGATTCAGTTACTTTGTGATAATTTCACAAAGGTCACAACGTGTATTTTGTTACTACCTTATTGCATTTGGCCGCCCTGTGGTATTATAAACTGCTTATGTTTTGTTTTGCAGGCGTCTGAGCTGGCATCCTCCATCCTCAGTCAGAGGGACCTCGGCTGTCAGGCGTCCCAGATGGTGCATCTGGAGGAGGGGCTGAACTGTGACAGCAGTCTGGCTATAGATTTCTGGAGCCTTCTGGGAGGACGGACACAATACAGAGGTTAGAGGTCGATAGAAGTGTATCGAATACGTGGCTTGCAGCTATATTTGACGTGATACAGATATTGGATTGGAACGGTCCTTTACATAATTCACAATCATAATCATAATCATTCATAATCACAACTATGATGCAAATATATATCAAATCTGTGTACATATGGACTGTTTGGCAGTTTAAAAAACTGTTTTGCTTCTCTCCACAGGAGCCAGTGCAGAAGAGGAGGACGAGCTTTACGAGTGTGGCGTGGCAGAGTCTAACTGTGTGTACAGGCTGGTGGAGAACAGACTAGTGCCTCATGAACAGGCCTGGGCTTCCATCCCCACTGTCTCCCTGCTGGGCTCCACTGAGGTCTGAGCTCTACTCTCCTGTTGCTGGATTGGTGTTGGTTGTGTGTTGTTTCTAATTTGTTTAAGGTCTTTTATAAGTCTGTTTTAACCCGTTCAGATCCCCTGTCCATTCCAATGGACATACTTTACACATTTCCAGGATACTTGGACCGAGTAGATGCGGGTTGTAATTTCAACAACGATATTCAAACATTGTCATTGTATGGACCTTAAACAACTTTAACAAGTTTTAGTGCTGTGATAATAAGTCAATAAACTGAACATAGAAAAATAATAATAGAAAAAAAAGGAGACTCTGGACTGACTGTATTTCATTCTTTAATGACTAATTGTGATTTTTTTTGTAAATACAAATAAAATACATGCAATGTGCTTGAAAGCACCACTTAGTATTAAGTAAACATAAATATGAATTATCAATTGATATATTTCAAAAAGGGTTCAGAAAGAAAGAAAGTTTTACTTTTGGGTGGTGTCTTGTGTTAAGTTGTTTTCATTCATTCCATTGGATGTGAAAAAAGAACATATAATAAATGTTTTTTATTATTATTATTGCTTATGATTTTGGAGTGCAATTTGAGACATTTGTTTGGATCATAATTGGGTTCTGAATGGGTTATTAACTGTGTGTGTGTGTGTGTGTGTGTGTGTGTGTGTCTGTCTTTAGGCCTTCGTGTTTGATTTCGGCAGCGAGGTGTACCTGTGGCACGGCCAGGACGTTTCCCCAGGCAGGAGGAACGTTGCCCTGCAGCTGACTCACCAGTTGTGGGCCGGAGCTTACGACTACAGCAATTGTCGAGTCAATCCGCTGGATCCCACACAGAGCAACCCAAGCACACCGCTGTAAGTTCACACCGCAGGCAGGCAAGCTTTCAGTCTGGGCTTCACAACAAAGAATAACACAGCACATTAATATTGGGAAACAGTTCAGAAAACAGTGGAGTATGGCTTGGTAGTATTTACCACACGTATTGAGCTTTGCGGGTTTGGTTAACACAATAAAATCGATTGGTTGTAAATCCACACCACCCGAGAAGTCTGCAGGAGATGTTATTCCATACTGTGTGTAGAGGAACCGAAGCATAACGCATTTGGCCCACATGGCATGCTATGAAATCCACTCCAACAAGGCATCTGGTATAAGCAGCAGTTCATCGCTGTCTCTTCAAACTGTCTAATATTTCTTTTTTTAAATGCAACAAAAACATTTTTTTTAAAGAGAGAAAAAAAAGAAGCATGTGGATAGAAACACACAGCTACCTGCCACACACACAGAGATGGCGTTCGGGTCTACTCTGTCCCTACTCCCTACAATACACTCTGCAGCCTAATATACTACACGGCCAAAAGTATGCCTGAACAAAGCAAGTGGACATCTACAGTATATTATATTGCATATCGTTCCAAACCATGACTGCTATTTGTTTCTGTACATTGTCTGTCGGCGTGCGGCCCATAAATGTACCTGTGACGTGAAGAAGAATTTCCCCTTGGGGACAATAAAGTCTAAGTCTCGTCTGCTGCTCATACTCCTTAGATGTTGGACATGGTTGAGGTCAGGGCTCTGTGCAGGCCAAGCAATTTCCCTTCACAACATACTGGGGAAATAATTTATTTATTGATCTGGCTTTGTGCTCTGTGAAACAATAAAAGGGCCAAACAAAAACTACTGCAACACAGTTCAAAAGTTCTAAATAGCATTGGATGCTGTAGCAATACAATTTTTCTTATTGTAATTAAAGGATCCTGACCAGGTGAGCCATGGTAGCTGAATGTTTCCTGGCATGCCATATACAGTAACTGCATCTACGCCGGTCACGTAGTGTATTAATATAGCTGTAGGTTTATATACCAGAATGTACCAAAATGTGCAAAAGTACACGTAAAATATGATAAAATTGTGGCATAACATTATCATAAGTGCATTCACAAAACAAGACAGTAACCATTTCCTCTATTAATTAATATTAAAGCTTTTAAAAAGTTGATTTATTGCAAGTCATTATACTTTTGGATGGATTCCCTGTCAAATCTAGAGACTTGATTTATGGGTATTTTTGTAATAACTTTGTTTCCTTGTTCAGGAGGGGAGAGGGGCGACCCGGCTGGGCGTTGTTTGGCTGTGTGTCAGAGCACAAAGAGACAGCTCTGTTTAGGGAGAAGTTCCTGGACTGGACGGGCCAGAGAGGAGCCAGGGAGGAAGCTGCCCCGCTCAACCAGGAAACACAGGTTCATCTCACAGTTTTTTAAGTTAAAGGTGGAGTTTGCGATTCTGAAAAATTCACTGATTTTGACAAAAAAAATAAAATTTGACAACAAACATTCTCCAGAATTGTTGACTCCACCTTTTTTTATTTAAAAGTCACAATACGATACCATTGTGGAAAAATATCTAGATTTCTAAAAAAAATCCATTCATTCGTTCATTTACAGCCCGTCCTGGTCCAGTCTTCCCAGCCCGTGTCCCTATCACCGGACTGCCTGAGTGCGTGTGATGCCAAAGCTCTGGTATCGGGCGTGTCTCTGGAAGGGTACGGTTTGGTTCATAACGTGTTGGCCGGGGTGGACGTGCAGAGGGGCCACGGAGTTGTTACACTAGAGGAGGGACGTCAGGCGGAGCTGGACACTGTTGCCGTGGACACCTGGCACGTTCAGGAGTTTGGTGACAGCGAAACCCCTGTGGAGAGCACGGGGCAGCTCCACGAGGGAGACTCCTACGTCATCCGCTGGACCTACAGCGTCAACACTGTTGGTCAGTGCAGAATCTACAAACTACTCAATATGTACAACTTAACACCTTTGGACATACTTAAAAATAAGTGGGAGACAGATTTAGAAGAACCAATTTCATAGGAAATTTGGCACAAAATAATGATGAGAATTTTCCATATGTCTCAGACATGCCGTTATACAATTTAAAATCGTACATCGTCTGCACTGGTTTCTTCTGGATAGGAGACTGATACTTTTTAAATGGAAATACCCTATTCCAAACGACACATAGTTACTGGATCAGGGAGGTCATGTCCCATCTAAAGTTGGAGAAAATCGGATAACATTATACTGCACCTTTTGCATTTTGTATCTCCAACTGCTTGTATTTTTAGGAAGAGGGAATATCTATAGCTGTTGTATTTGGACTAAAGCATCAACTACAAGAATGCCTTAAAGCTATAGTGCGTAACTTTTCCTGAAAAAAAATAAATTTTGTTTTTATTCAAGCTATCGACAAACGAGTTGACAACGTTGATTAAGCCTATCATTCCACAAAACTCCGTATGGCAATGGCACGTTTGGCAATTTACAAATGTCGCCCCTCCCCGAAACTGGTGCAGGAGCTTAGAAAAATCCCAAAAGCGCCCAAGAAATGTTTCAGTTGTTGATTATATATATTGATTTTTTTCTGTGCTTCAGATAAGATGGACAGCTCTGATGAGTGTAGCAGACCTAGAGAAAACACAGCCTTGTTCCTGTGGAGGGGCCGTCAGTCCAGTGTCAGTGGGCGGGACACGGCTGCTTTCCTGTCCATTGGAATGAACAACCAGGAAGAGTCACAGGTATGGCCTTTAAAAATACATCACCTGCTCCTGTACACGACTGCATCCTAAAGTCAGCACATTTACTCAAGTGGCATATTGAAGTACACATTGGGTACTTCTCGACTTGGTGACTGTAGTTAATAGATAAAGTACAGTATAAGGCGTTACATGCAAAATACACATTACATTTGTATAGTACATCATACTTTTAACATGTCTCAAGGATGCAAAACTGTAAGTTGATAATACATTTCTTCTTAACTGCAACCAAATCTACAAATAAAGTTAAAAAATTTCAGCTCAAAGCCGTGTGTGTTGTGTTGTGTTGTGTGTGTGAAGGTGGTGGTTCCTCAGGGAAAGGAGCCTCCGTGTTTCCTGCAGCTTTTCCAGGGCGGCCTGGTCATTCACAAGGGCAAGAGAGAAGAGGCTTCCACCAATGCAGGTGCAGTAAGAACATATTTATGTTTTATTTTCTCTATTTTCCTTTTTTTGTCTGGTTATTTAAAGGTACAGTGTGAAGAATTCATTGGCATTATTCAGAAAATACTTTTGAATGAGCCTATTATGTTCACATAGGAGCGGGGCACCCTGCGATATTGCACTGCCATGTTTATACAGTAGCACAGAATGGACAAACTTTAGCCTTAAGCCTTTATATATATTAGCCAGAAATGCACCTGTTGGAAAACGAAGAAGTACTATATATTGAATAACTTAATACATTCTCACCTCAGTTCTTGATATTGTGGAAAGACTTGAGGCAATAATGGATGATGCCATCTTTAGTAGGCTAACTACTTTCTTGTCCTTGAAGGCCGCCGTAGCTTCTGTAAATTCTCCATACAGGAGTGGTAGAGACGGTGCATTGCAATCTAGAACTTTCACCACTAGTTGACGCCAAAAAACATGACACACTGCACCTTTTTATAAAAAAAACAAACATATTCTTGTGTGTCTGTTTAAGCAGAGTGGCGTCTGTTCTGTGTGCGAGGGGAGCTTCCAGAGGAGGGCTCTCTGTTAGAAGTGGATTGCGTCTGTGCCAGTCTGAGGTCCCGGGGCTGTGCTGTCCTGCTCAATAGCCAGCAGGGGGCGCTGTATCTGTGGACCGGCTGTAAAGCTCAAAGCAGCTCCAGAGAGGTCAGCAAGAGGGCAGTGGAGCGGCTTACTCACATGTAAGTCACACGTTCCACAGGATGGTAGGATCCAATGATGTTTTTAAAATAAAGGTTAAAATCATTCAATCTATTTTTTTATTTTAAAAAGGGACAGTGTATATTATATTACCATCATTTCACTGCCCATATTGTATGAGCATGTGACAAATAAAGCCTTTTGAATTTTTGAAACGTTATTAACATTCTTTAGAGAAAAGGTAAAATGCACCCGAGTAAGCTTAAAAGCTAGTTTTCATTGGCAGTTCCTAGGCATCCTTAAGTGAAAATAACATAAAAATACAAATACATGTAAATCAGATAAAAGCAAATGACATTATTGTCATTTGTAAGTTTAGATAAAAAAGAACGTTATAGTCTTAGGTGTATAGGTTGAAACCATTGTCCAACTTGTGAATTGTATGTGTTATCATCAGGTGTTCACCAGAGTTGGGACTGAGCAGAAGCAGCACTGTGAAGGTACATGCGGTGGAGGAGGGTTCAGAGCCCGCAGACTTCTGGACCGCACTGGGGCAGATGGACAGGAAGGCCTACGACTGCATGCTACAAGGTGGGGAATAGTTCAGTTTAAGTTTATTCGTCACATACACAATTACACAGGATAATGCGCAGTGCAATTCCTATGTACCTGTCCGGCTGTACACAAGTCATGATGGAGACAACACAGTAAAAACATAACTGTAACAGAAACATAACCATATCTATAATGCAACCAACAAATACCCAATTTCCAACTATATAAAGTGCAAGACTAAAATAATGGGTTGGGTGGTGGAATAACAACACTTCCTCTGGTTTTCAACACCCCCTGGAACATTTCTCTCATACGTTCACACTTTAAAATCATTCTTTTCTCTCTCCATCTTGTGTCAGATCCAGGGAAGTACACGTTCACACCTCGTCTCTTCCACCTGAGCGCCTCCTCGGGGAGTTTCCAGGGGGAGGAGCTACAGAGTCCCACACGCATGCCGGGGGTCGTCATGGCGATGCCCTTCGTCCAGGAGAGCCTGTATTCTGTGCCACAGCATGGTGAGAGCACACGCAAAACACTCTCACACAACACACAAAATGACACTTTAAAAAAAGTGGCTTAAAAGACCGAAAGCTGTTCTATATTTAATTACTGTACAGGGTCATTGCTATTCTTAATAAAATAAATATATTTTCACTGACTGTTTTTTAAATACATTTTGTATGTGTATAGGCCTACTGCACTTTATCAAGTTATTTTTATGGTGTTTTTCAGAAAATTTTCTGTAAATAATACATTCACATTGAGCTTGTAATTTCTTAATATATATTTTTCAGCTTAGAAATAATCATTTATTTTGTGGACATTTTCAAAAGCTTTAAACCCACATTCTTTTGGTTTCATCAGCCAGCAGCATTGTGGAGTTACTGTATGTTACTGTAAATGTCAAGGAGATGGTTCAGTTATCACATGATTTAAGTATGAAATATAGAGATACACAATATCCACTTTTATTACACATTTTATTTGCCCTGTTCTTATCTTTGTCTAAACTAAACCTGATATGATTCTGCTTTTTTTTTGTATCTAAAATATCGCCTATCTTTTGTGCTGTGTGCCAGCCTTGTTCCTGCTGGATAACCGACTGGAGGTGTATCTGTGGCAGAGGGGTCAGCCGGAGCAGACGGAGAGCTCGGCTTCAGCTTGGGGCTGCTGGCACCATGAGAGGAGGTGTGCCATGCAGACGGCCCTGCAGTACTGCAAAGGTAAAAGAGGGACCTGTTGTTGGAAATAAAGGCCTCGGAAATGATAAGTTGTGGATTCCCAGGGCGGCTGTGGCGAAGTGGGTAGGGTGTCCACTGGGTTGCAGGGACGGTGGTTCGATCCCCTGTCTCCCTGCCACATGTCCAAGTGTTCCTGGGCAAGACACTGAACCCTAAATTACTCCCGATATTTAGCTTGCACCATGCGTGGTAGCTGCTGCTAGCGGTGTATTAATGTGTGTGTGTGTGTGTGTGTGTGTGTGTGAATGGGTGCATTTGTAAAAAACAATGTAAAGCGCTTTGGGAGTGTGAAAACCCAGGGCAAAGCACTATATAAGTGGAGTTCATTTACCATTCTTGCTGTTGAGGTTAAAAAAAAAAATCTCCCCTCCCCCCCAGAGATGAACCCCAGACGCCCACCACAGGCCTACCTCATCTTTGACGGTTCAGAACCTCTGACCTTCACTAATGTGTTCCCCCGCTGGGAGAGGAGCCCGGGGCCACACACACAGGTACCAACACCATGCACTTATATATGATCAGGAGGGATGTATAGGTCTTCTTTGAGTCTTTAAAGAGAATGTCTTGACAATTTAAGCAAGAAAAAGAAAGGAGCTAATACATGGGCAACACTAAACATATACTGGAAGGGGTCTTTTAAAGTATATGTAATGATTTAGATCTTATAGGAACATGTACGTTGTCTATTTTTTCCAGCTTTTTACATATCGAATCGCTAACATCTTAGTCATAAGGTAAAGGTCAATTTTGTTGACGTTTGCCATCCATTCGTCCTTTGTTAGAAGCCATTCCGTGCTATGGTTTTCTTGCTTGAAGCCAAAAGTGTTTTCAATTTCTTTTTGGGCTTTACCAAGGTATGATGTGACAAGAGAGAACTCAGGTTCCCAAAAAAAAAACATCATCATTGCTTTTATATATCTCTTGCCTAAAAAACAAACAGAATTTGATTGTTTTTCTTACCACACTTCCTCCATTATTCATCCTGTCCCTGATAGCTCCATTGAATGCATTTCACTCTCACTATTGGCTCATAAAAATTGCTGCGGAGCATTTAAGTATAAAATGTCTGGTTGGAATAATAATATTTTTTTTTTGCATTATCTCTTTGAAATTTTAACGGTTATTACTCTAACTGATTAGACCGTTTGCTTTTATTTTGTCGATCCTCGTGATACTAAACGGCTGTTGAATTTTCCAATGAGTTGAGACTCCCTTGTGTGATTTTATGAAGTACATGGCATAAATCGGGAAAGAACCACACTTGTTCTTTAAATGACACCAACATATATACAGTATATATTTTTTAAAGCTATGACTTGACTACATTCAGATAAAACTGTTTATTTCTGTCTACACATTTTCACAAATGCGCTTCTTTCAAGACATAATACAAGAGAGAACTCAACTAGGCTCTCCATTTATAACAGTGTCAATTAATTTGAATAATTCACAATTCAGGGGAACAAATGAGTGAAGCAATGAAGTATTTCATCCCCGACTCACTGTCCTTAAAGTATAGTTCCTATTTGGTTGTCCAGCTATTAATAAAGTAATTTGCTGGCAGTCACAGTCACATCTCTTTCCCTGTGTGTGTATTTAAGGGCGACGCGGCGGGGCGGGTGAAGCTGACCTTGGTGCAGGACGCCCTGGCCCAGCTCATGAAGACCCAGTACCCTCTGGAGGAGCTGCTGCAGAGCCCCTTACCTGAGGGAGTGGACCCCCAGCACCTAGAGCTCTACCTGTCTGATCAAGACTTTCAGGTAAACCAAGCAGGGCCCAGATAATAATTGTAAACTGTGCAATGACGTCTGTCAACCACCATGAGGCAGTGTTCACCATTATCTTCCAAAAATGAAAATAAAACACCCTCATATTTGTAACATGATGATAAATCCTAGGAGGGAGTTATACAGTCTTAACGTTAACATTGATATATTTCAATATAAGAATGGATTTAAATAAATCACCACAATTGTGTTTCAGACTATTTTGGAAATGAAGAGAGATGACTACGACTCCCTGCCGAGCTGGAAGCAAATTGATCTCAAGAAAAGCAAAGGGCTGCTTTGCTAGAGGGAGGAAAAAACTAGTGGAGGCCGACTGACGCTCCACAAAACAGGGACGATGGCCTTGTGTAAGGGGGGGGGTTTATCAGCACCATGTTGCTGTACAAAGGACTGCTCACAACGTGATAAAATGAGGAAAGATATTCACTTTTATTTATGTCGAATTGGTATGAGTGTGTGGACATGGATTTCTCCGTAGCTTTTGTTCAGAGCAACAAAAAAAAACACAAAACACATTTTGTTTTCTTTTCTTCAATGAAACTTCATCTCATCTGTAAAAATCAATGAAAAAGAAAGAGGTGTGTGGTAGTGAGGGGAAAGGACATCAGTAACAAAATGTGGGGTAAGGATGAGACAACAGAGTGCTTAAAAAAAGATCAATGCTAATAAACAATGTAAACAAGAAAAACAAAAATAAAAAGGCTTACCACTTTCTAATGTTTCCTTCTCGACTGATAACTTTTTGTCAAAATTCCCTGCATGCACAGAGAGACATTTCTTTGCTTACGTTAAAAAAACTTCTTCTTTCCTGCCGGATTGTCACCAAAATATGTCATACAATGCATTGATGTGTTCATTTGTCTACCAGCCCTGTTTGCGTGTGTGTGTGTGTGCGCAAAGGTTTGTGCCATTTGTATTGTAGCCTAAGCCTATGTGTTCACTGCGGATGTGGGTAAAGCCTTATTAAGGCTCCTTGGGGTTTCACTATTAGCTATGCATGGACGAGCAGGTAGACGTGCTCCAATAACATCCCCCTGGTCCAAAACAACACACTAATTCTGCTTCACCACAGTCCACACACTGTTCTTAACATCCTCACGACACGGCAACACACAATGATATACTGTTTCACTGAATAATGTGTGGAGGTTCAATGTTTCCGTGTTAACAGTTACACTTTGAACCGCTAATTTTGATGGGCCTAATGTCTTGGTCTACTGTGATAATTGGGTTATATCCTGGCTACATGTAAATAGAAACAGCTGCTACAGTTGACATTTTGTCGGAATTAAAGAACAAGTGCCTCTTGACCCTCTGTCTTACACTGACTTACATAAACTATACAGGGAAAAAACACAAGACTTCTTCACACTTGTTAGCAGCTCTGTGAGGCTGCACTTAGGCACTGTGGTGCTTTAAGCTAAATGCTAGCATCAGCCTGCTAACATTCTCTTGATGACAACGTTAAAATGCTGATGTGTAGCCGGTACAATGTTTAGCATCTACGTTTAGTTTGTGGTAGCACATGCTAATTACCACTAAACACAACAGACATACTGATGGGTTTGTCTTTAGATAGACCCCAGAGTATTGGACTAATGAAACTTATCTGGTGCAATGTTAAAGTGGGACATCAAAGTGATTGGAATTCAACCTCTGGGAATCATTACATGTTAAAAAAATCTTTGAGAGAAAGAGAAATCAGATTCTCCATCAATAACAGTCTCGATCAAACGCAATACAATGCATCCATTGATAATAGAAGGGCAGTACACAACTAACTGCTGTCTGTGTCTGAAAACTTCAAACCGGGTGGTTTTGGACAGCTAAACAAGTCCACAAATTATAAGCGAGTCAGGTTGGTCTTCTACTGGTCCACTGAGTTGGAGCTCCCTTTGGGTTCACTGGCTAACTGGGTGTTATTCTCCTCAGAATGGATTAGCTGACTAAGCCTCCATGTGACGGCGAGATTGGATTTAGGCCCACCGCTGGGTGATGGGGCATTTGAGAAGAAATTTCCAAAAGGCCTTTTTTACTTGCAGGGAGCTTACACCTCCAACAAACCAGCACTAAAAAGATTACATAAAAAAACCCACCTGTATCTGAATGTGTATCTACTAGAGAGCTGTAGCTGCAGTGAATGGGAGGTAGCCTAATCTCCAGCACTTTTTGGCGCAAATAAGGCAGTTTTTTGTGTGAAATGTGAAAATTAGGGTTGTGTTCATATGTTTGCATCCATCAGCACAGCCTGTTAACCACTTGAAAGTGTCCATTATACAGTGAATTACGAGTTTGGAAAGTGTGCATTTTGAACCCAACCTTATCGCATGTAAAGGTTGAATAGGGTATACAAATTTAGAAAACAGGCACCTCAAGGTTAAAATGGAAATATGTTCACGCCATACTGCTGCTGGTTGTTTGTATGTGAGTATATCTGTGTTTTTTCTCTAGATAGCCTGTTCTCTCTGCATGTCAGCCCCAGGTATGCATCGCTCCGGCTCTGAGGCCAGCGCCGCCTCGCGCAGAACCACCATGTGATCTTCAGCGGCGTTGAGTGACTGGTCGATCCAGTCCATACTGCCCGACATGTGACACGCGTTGCGGGTGACCAGCACCAGGTGGCTGACTGAAAGGAGGAGAGCAGTGGCCCTGAGGTAGAAGAAGAAAAACATTAACATACTGTATAGATTTGATTCATCAGGCTCTTTAAAAAAAAATGTATAAGCTACTTTACTGAAAGCAGTGAAAAGTGGCTATACGTGGATCTGAACACACATGGAAATAACACATCACATAAAACAGTGAACAACATTTCAAATCAATTTGAGGAAAAGATGAAAAAAAAACACCCACCCAATTTGGAATGATGTTTTCCTGGTAACATCATTTGTATTACTGTCACTATCTCAATCAACTATCTATTTGTCTAAAGACATTATCTATCTATCTATCTATCTATCTATCTATCTATCTATCTATCTATCTATCTATCTATCTATCTATCTATCTATCTATCTATCTATCTATCTATCTATCTATCTATCTATCTATCTATCTATCTATCTCAACTATTTCCTCTTTATCAACAGTTATTACATTATGGATAAGTCAAGTGGTCGCTCATCTCCAGCTCTTACAGATGACAAATCAATCAACTTAGAAGTCGAAGGTCTTTTCCATTGAGATGTCAAAGTCAATCACCAACAAGCCCCTTCAAGTGATGTAACAACCAATGTGTTTACCTGGCGTCCAGGAGGATTGGATCCAGAGGCGGGTACATGGATCTGACCACGTCGTCCACCCTACGATAAGGGACAGTGAGTGATTAACATGAGGAGGCAGGTTAGCCCCTGTCAGTAATGTGTTAACACTGAGTCGTGGTGAAATAGAAGGGCAAACTTACCTCGGGCTGATGCGTTTGGCCACGCTGATGATGTCACTCAGGCTGGCCGGTGCTTTGACCTTTGCCCCAGAACCCATCGTCAAGGCGACCAGCTTTTCAGTCAAAGTGTGGCAAATCTGCGTGATGAAGCACTACTAGTTAGTATCATCAGCCAATCAGTGAATACAAATATCGACAAGGAAGTAGAAGAAAAAAATCCAGTTACCTTTAAGATGGAGATGCAGTGAGAGACCAATCCACTGTTAGGTAAAAATAAAGAAAACAGAATTAGTTGCGATCAATGACAAAGTACAGGAACCTAAAACCATAAGGCTACCATTGAGACTTACGAGGCGTCCTCTATCCAGTCCTCATTCTCCAAGATGGCCTCGATGTGAGGGTTGGTTATGACCACATCGTCCAGCTCCAGGTCAGACAGCTCGCTCTGGGTCTCCATGGCACCGATCAGATCCACCGTGGGTCTGTAACAGGAAGCAAGGATGACGTCATTGTAAAAGAGGGTCACCCCTCAATTGATCTTTCGAGGTTAAATAAAGGTTACAAACAAACATTACCATGCAGACACTCTCCCAAATTCACAGTCCCATAATTACATTTAAATTAGCTGTGGTGAATTGATAAACGGCAAGGTCATTTTGGACGGAATTTGCATGAGCACAGCAGGGATAAGTGGAGATAGCTTTAACTTGTTGCCGTGTTTTATAATCCTGTGCCTCTGGGAACCGCAACAAAGTCGTACTTAAAGTGGCGGGCCGGAGAAAGGGAGACTAAATTGAGATTGAATTTATAAAGGATATCAGGAAGGTTGTGAAAATGATTAGGATAAGTTTTAATTTAGAAAAACAATTCAAAACCCCCGTGACCCTCAAGGATAAGCCGGTATTGCTTGAGGTTTTTGGAATTTGAAAGTGTAAAAAGGCACCAACCGAATGAAAAGGCAAGAAGAATGACTTTATCAGGTAAATCAGACTAAAAAGTACATAAATGAAGTGCCCCTGTGGGTTTCCTGGCTACTCTCCACTATTGCTAATTAACAAAGGTACAAAATGCCCCAAAAAACATAATCAATATCTGAGACGTTACATAACATTTTAAACCCTTAGTTAAAACTTTAATACAAGTTTGGCTGTGTTCTTCCACAGATTTAAGAGGCTTTGTGTTGAGTCACTGACTTTGAGTCGAAGGGGTACAGCAAGTGGTGAGGGTGGCAGTAGCGGTGTCTGCACACCACCACCAGGGCAACGAAGGAGGCCAGGAAAATGGTGGCCAACACCCCGATGGCCACGATCACCACTGTCTCCATGGTGACTCCGGCGGCTCCCACCGTGGCTGCTGCAGGCGACGTTGTGTCACAAGAGAGTGGAACCAGTCCAATCAGGCGTTTTTAGGCTTGATTTGTCCCGAGCTCGATCAGGGACGGGCGCCGCTCATCTGTAGAACAGAGAATATACTGTAATTGGAGCTCTCAGTCTGATTGGGTGACATCAAAAACCCAGGAGAAGAAGGAAAAAAAACAAACATTATCTGGCACTATTTCCCTGATTTTCATTTTTTTGTTGGAACACAAACACAATGCGCTTCTAAAAGGCGGTGGAGAGAGGGCAATACAATCAGTGGTGATTTGTGGGATTCTAAAAGTGGCACACACCTAAAAAGCACACATAAAAGCCGATCTTTATCTGGAGTGCACTTTACCTATTGTGCACTTTTCATACAGCGTAATGAATCAAAGTGTTGCCATACAGAGAAGTCTGCTTAAATTAGGTTACCCACACAGACCAACACCAAACATTATAGCCTATTAATTCTATTCAACTTTAACAAGCAGCAGCAAAGTCAACAGCACCTTAGAAAATTTCCTTTTAGATTTCCTGTTTTGAGCTCCAGCGGTATACACACACACACACACACACACACACACACACACACACACACACACACACACACACACACACACACACACACACACACACACACACACACACACCTAAACCTGTAGTCAACAAAGAACAAAACCTGAGAACTAAACTCACATGCCCTCTTACCTTCTGCTGGTTTATTCAGGCCCTGGCTCAAGTTCTTTTTGAATATCTGCAGTTAAATTTAGGTGACATTGTTCCCACATTTAGCCTCCCCTCTGAAAGTGTAAAGTGTACCTGAACCTCTGCCCGGTCTAGTCACTCATTAACCCGTCCTGCCCCACCTGATTGCTTGTGTGCAAACTCCTTGGAGGAAAAGAAGCCGTCATTGGCTCCCCAGACAGGCTGTCTAAGTATGGTATCATTGATTAGTAATTAGGTGTGACATTTATAAAGCAGAGAGACACAGCTTCTTATACTGTTACTAGACCAAGCGACCACAGCAGGGCAGCTGGACTTTCAACATTACAACATTGTAAAGCTGCATTTTTTCCCGGATGATTATGTGAGATTCTGCCCATGGAATGCTATAATTCTTTAATCTGATTAATTTGTGTTACGCTCCAAGTATCGTACAGGGCTTTCTTCCAGTCTTTCTCTCCTGTCCCAAAGCTTCTGAATCCTTCTCTATTCCGATGGAGGCCTGTCTAATGGAAAAGATTTGAAAAAAAGCCCTCGGCTAAAAGCAGAATGAAAGTTAACGTAAGAAAAACTGCACAGGCTTTAAATGTGTTTCACTCATTCCACGGTGCCATGTGTGATGATTACGAGACTAACTCCACAGCTGTCTTTAAAGTTCTTCCCTTATCTCTATTTTCATTTAAAACCATCTTTAGGAAATTCTGTTATTGAAAATTAAACAAAGGTTGATTTTAGAGACCCCGATTCAAATTTAACCAAGATGATTTCACAGCACAATTGAGAACAAACTGTTGTGGGAAAAAACTTTGAGGAACTTGTAGTTGAGTATTTCCCCTCTATGCTCCTTTACTCCTCTACTTAAACTCTTTTACTCCACTTCATCTATATTTACAGTGAGCCAGATTGTAAAAACGGATCTGCTTACATGTAACATTTCTGTAGATAAGACAAAGTAACAGTAGGCTATATAAGGTAGTACAAATTAATCATGTGGATACAACTTTTGTTCTTTAACTTTAGCAGTAGTAGGCCTAAAGTACTACTGTATATCTACCCTGTAGTATGAGAACTTTTAGGCTACTGCAGTAAAGGAATTGAACCCTTATTCTACCAATGTACACACTAGTTTATGACTAGAATCCCTTTTCAACAGCCAAATAAGACATACAAAAGAAAAAGGTTGGTGACACTTACATAATAACTAGGCTTTGTCTGTAAAATACACTTACATAATTATGTGGTTTGACACACACCGAAGCTCATCAAAAGAGGACCAGGGAAACTATTTACGAAGTCCTCTGAATAGATGTTAAATGTGGCGGAGATAGGCAAAGGAAGACAATAGATGAAACTTAGACAACTATACTTAATATTTCACTATGCTCATTATTCCCCCCTCAAGTAATAGAAACAAACATGCGCACGCAGTAAAGCACGGAGAACAGCAACATATTGCCATTTCGCTCCAATTCGCAAATACAGACATTATCGACACTTTAACGTCACACTCGTAATATGTTTCAGTTTAACTAAAGTCTAGTGACTAGGACTATCTAAATTGACTTCTAAATCAACAAACACGTTGGACTCGAATGCAACACAACAATTTATTCCCGGTCACTTACCTTAACATTTTTCCCTTTTAGTTGGTTTTCTTTGAGACAAATTACTTTTCACCCCTTCAGCAGGCGTGCGGAGACGGCACCGACATCTCCAAATCTGGGGCGTGCACGCCCACCAAAACTGTCGGTGGGTGATGGATGATGGGGGGAGCAAAACCTTTCCAGCGCGCGCGCCCAGAGCCAATACCTGCGCGTGCGTAAATTAAGCCACACAACTCTCTGGTGTGACGTGAGGTGAGAGTGTGTTAAGTGCGCGCGCTCGCTGCCATGTTATGGTTATAATAATGTGTGTTTAAACTATAGCGGAGCAAATACACACCTACACCCAAGTCGATACAGTCAACGCTAGGTGGCGCACGCTAACCACTGTAATGTTCACAACACATACGCGAGACGGTAAAGTTTTTGTTTCTGGTTACTGAAGTATGCTAATGCAGGCCGTTGCAAAGTCTAATGCTAAATTAGCAAAATAGAGCTAATGCTAAAGGCTACATGGCCTCTATGATATTTGCACTCTACCTGTTTGCTTATTAGCCACTTTTTACTTGGTTTTAAAAGTTCTGTTTGGAAATACATAGTGTGTGTTGGCGCTGCATAAGTGGTATTGGGTTCTGTGGCATACCTATTTAATTATTGCTTATTTGAATTATGTTCTATATTATTTATTTCCTAATATGCCTCTTAATCTGTAGCCTACTTAATTGTGCTGCTATAACACCTGCAGTTCCTCTCTGTGGACCAATATTGATCCTATCTTAAATTTCGATTTCTCTCTTGTGGCTGTCATAGTTTGGGCCTTTTTACATGGCACTCACCATACATAATTTTGACTTGTCTAAGCAAGAAAAGCACAGTGTTAATAATAGCATCGATTAATTAAAGTAATTAATTCCCACCTGTGCTCCTCCTGCCATGACATGTCAACAAGAGGAGTTTTCAGTGCGTCACAGCGAGTCAATGTAGGCAAATTTAAGACGGCCAGTCACACTGTTGTCACTCATAGAAATTGTTATACCTAGTCGAAGTGTAAGAACGATAACTGCTTACAAACTAATTTTGAATTTCAAAGTTTATTCTTGAACTTTGGAAACAACAGTTGAGGAGAAAAAATACAATATTAACAATGGATATTTTTACATCCACATCCAGTATGACATCATCCTTAGTGATTGAACTGCAGTTGTATGACGATATCCCCTGACGAAGTATAAATCAGCATGATAGAAGCCTGATTGAAATGTTAAAAAATGCAACCCCTAAAAAAAAAAAAATTAAATTAATGTATTTTGGCTGGAATGCGTGGAGCTTTTTCAATATTTCCTATCAGCCTTGGGTCAATATAATTTTCCTTCGGCTTTGCAGAGCTTTGAAGCGTCAGTTCACAGATGGACGAGGTGCTGAGGGCGGCTGGCAGGCTTCCCATCACAAATAGGCAGGAGAGCTGATGATACGATACAACTTCAAAGAGGTATGACCACCTCTTTTCACTCTGTGGGCACTTTGTCATCTCATCCAACATTCAACCAGGTCAGAGTGTAAAGTTGCAGCATCCTCTTTGTTGTCCATCCATACCTGTCTCACTATCCATGCTGCCAGCAGAGATAATTATCCCCTTCTACTAAACCCAGGATCAAGCATAAAAGCGTAGTACCTCATAGCACATAGCTGGAGAAATACTAGTTAATGTTATGGCAGTCCTGTCAATCACGGCGATGAATCATTAGGTGTGTCTGTGCTGCCTTCTGGTACAGGCACACGTCTTTTAAAGTTTTACTCGGCACAAAAATGGAAAAGTTTCAGTTTAAATATGTATTATTTCAACACCACTAGGATAGAACTACACATTCTCATTATAATCTCATCTCTCTCTCTCTCACACACACAGACGCACACACACACATCCTTTCATCAACGTTTCTTGATGCTAGTCAATTATCTTTCCTCCCATGTAACTGGAGTGCTGGAGAGAGGCTTTATTTAGTTTCCTCAACTGGACTGTACTCAGCCATGTATCTCTTATTATTCATCATCGGCGAGCGAGTTTCGCAGTGGAGCCAGTTAACAAGCAGGTGAGTGTTAGCCAGTAGCCGTATTGAGCTAATCAGAAGGTTACAGTCGATGATAACCCCTTGAGAATCGACCTGCCAGGCTGTAATTGCCCTATTAACTGTCCTTGATGCTGCAATGGTGGATGTTGGGAGTCCAGGAACTGTACGGAGAGTGTCTTAACATTATCCAGAGCTATAGGAAATACAACCCAAGTTTATTCGTAGTAGAATTGCTGGTAACACTTTACAATAAGGTACACAAAATTGTAGTAGCTACTACATACCTACTACATAGTTTTTTTTTTTTGTGCTACCTATGTGTTAGGTAGCACAAAAAAAAAAAACCCTATGTAGTAGGTAGCACATAGGGGTTTTTTTTTTGTGCTACCTATGTGTTAGGTAGCACAAAAAAAAAAAACCCTATGTGTTACCTACTACATAGTTTTTTTTTTTTTGCGCTACCTATGTGTTAGGTAGCACAAAAAAAAAAACCCCGATGTGTTAGGTAGCACATTGGGTTTTTTTTTTTTTGTGCTACCTATGTGTTAGGTAGCACAAAAAAAAAACCCCTATGTGTTACCTACTACATAGTTTTTTTTTTGTGCTACCTATGTGTTAGGTAGCACAAAAAAAAAAAAACCCAATGTGTTACCTACTACATAGTTTTTTTTTTTTGTGCTACCTATGTGTTAGGTAGCACAAAAAAAAAACCCCTATGTGTTACCTACTACATAGTTTTTTTTTTGTGCTACCTATGTGTTAGGTAGCACAAAAAAAACCCCCGATGTGTTAGGTAGCACATTGGGTTTTTTTTTTTTTGTGCTACCTATGTGTTAGGTAGCACAAAAAAAAAAACCCCTATGTGTTACCTACTACATAGTTTTTTTTTTGTGCTACCTATGTGTTAGGTAGCACAAAAAAAAAAACCCCAATGTGTTACCTACTACATAGTTTTTTTTTTTTGTGCTACCTATGTGTTAGGTAGCACAAAAAAAAAAAAACCCTATGTGTTACCTACTACATAGTTTTTTTTTTTTTGCGCTACCTATGTGTTAGGTAGCACAAAAAAAAAAAACCCTATGTGTTAGGTAGCACATAGGGGTTTTTTTTTTGTGCTACCTATGTGTTAGGTAGCACAAAAAAAAAACCCTATGTGTTACCTACTACATAGTTTTTTTTTTTTGTGCTACCTATGTGTTAGGTAGCGCAAAAAAAAAAACTATGTAGTAGGTAACACATAGGGGTTTTTTTTTTTGTGCTACCTAACACATAGGTAGCACAAAAAAAAAAAACCCTATGTGCTACCTACTACATAGGGTTTTTTTTTTTTGTGCTACCTAACACATAGGTAGCACAAAAAAAAAAAAACTATGTAGTAGGTATGTAGTAGCTACTACAATTTTGTGTACCTTATTGTAAAGTGTTACCGAATTGCTGTAGTATTCAACGATTTATCTTCAAAATATAAACTCGCTTTTCTTTTATAACTGGCGCTATTACATTAACAAAGACTTTTTTCGAGAGTAGAAGTCCGACAAATCGACATGGAGGAAGTGATGCGTTCCACGTCTGGCAAGAGCAACAGTTTGGACCATCATCTTTGAGGACTTGATAATGATAAGCATGAATGAATGGCTAACAAATGCTTGGAAATGCATAGGAGAATCATCAAAACAATGCATGTGAAGCAAGCACCATAGCTTTCACTAAAACATTATTTTGCCCTGTATACAACCAACAGAGATTTCTAGACATATGGACTGAATTATTAATCGACGGAGTGAATTTAATAAATCAAAGTAAGCAGCAGTTTTTTGCTACTAAGAACTGTCCTTTCAGCTTCTCAATTGTGCGGATTTGCTGCCTTTCTTTGTGTGATGTGATCGAAAAATATATGTCCTTGGGAACTGTTTGATCAAACAATTGTTATAAAGAAGTCACCCGGGGCTTTGTGATTGGAGAATTGAGATTTGAACTACTTCCTGACGTTATACAGACCAAAAGATTAGATTGAGAGGTTAACTGTCGTATTGATCCGTAATGGAAAATAGTTGTTAGCTGCATTTGTACTTTTAAGTTGTTAGCATAACATTTCTTCTACATCTTTTTCTCAAATAACTTCATGGTCTTACCACTGAGTGGCAGTAATATAAGTATTGCTAAAGGACAAGAAGCAAGTGGAGTTTCAAATGCCTGAAGTTACCTCTTAAATTTTTGTTGTTTCCCCATCGAGAAGGTGTATGCTGCAGATTTACAGAAGCCTTTAGTTTTTGGGCAGGTTCATTCCCCATCCATAATTAGAGCCCATGGATTGTATAGCGACCGCTATCTCCAGCAAGCAGTTGTCTCCTCCACAACCTGTGATTCGCAAACTGTTGTGCCAGCTGTTGAGTCCTGCAGTCAACAGGAGGTAGTAAATGATGCATAGTCTCCCTACAACTCCTCTATGTCATTTTTGTGTCATTTCTCATTGTCCAAGACTTGCTCCTCACAGCATGGATCGCTTCATGACAAAAGACATCGACTGAGTTAGACGATATATCTCTTGTTGTTTTTTTTGCCAATTTCTAAGATTTTTCAAAGCCATCGTAAAAGAGACGCTCATCACTGCTGTTTTGAACTAGCTGCCTTTAAGTGATCAATGTAGCGGTAGGAACTAGAAAGTGGGTTTGTTTGCAGTCCCTGTGGCCTTTTGTGACATGTGTGGCCCTGTGCAACCCTGCAAACAACAGGGGAGAGGTTTTAAGTGTGTATGAGTGAAGAGGGGGGTCCTTCTTTGACAGATGGCGTTTGAGAAGCTGTGGATCTAGACCAGCATTCTGATGATTTATCTGTTGCCTTGCGTCTCCTAATCAGAACCTGTGGGACTCGGCTGTCATCGCTCGACAACAGTCTTTGTGTTTGGTGCCTGTTGTTTACAGATCGGCAGGCTGCTCAAATACATTTCCTGCGGCCCTCCCGGCAGGTGTGGTCTTTTGAGCGGAAAATCAATCAACTTTGGCAATTTCTTGCTGTATTATTTTACATTCATTTTGTTGACTAGGATAATAATTGAATTCTATTTCACAAACAACTATATATATAGGCCATTACAGCAATGTTCTCAGCCGTGCGATGTAATCAGGTTTTTTACTATTTTTTTCTTTGCCAAGATTTACTTCATATTTCCCTGTGTGAGTTACTTCATCAGAGCCGAGATTGAAAAATAGAACACGTTCGCTTGAAAATAAAAATGTTAAAGAAGTTGTTTCCATCCCTAACAATATATTATACAACAATAGTGGTCAGTTTGCAAAGTTAATTGTTGTTGAAAAAGCCAATGTACCCCTTATTGTATTCTCTATGCACATCTTATGTGTTTTGTGGGGGTGGTAATGCTTCCCACATAAAACACTTACTGTGAAGCTGGAGGCAAATCATGACAATAGAATCCTTATCACAGAAGCACAGAGAAAATTTAGAACAGAAAATGTTGGTTAAGTGGCTCTCCTCCAAAATATATTTTCCAATGCAAAGTGAGGATACAAGTACAACACCAATTAATAGAAATTCTTATTAAAATGGTTTTTACCTTTTTGGGTATGTTATATGTCTGGTATGTTTTAGACCTAAACTCAGACACCATCATTATGACCTGATGTGGTCCCAGAGTGGATTGTTTTGGCATGCTGTGACATTGATTTGTGTATTTGAATCACCCCCTTGTTTTCTTTACATTATTATACAGTTCTACACCTTGAGGTTTGTTAATTATTGATTTTCTGCAGAGGCATTATGCGTGAATGAGCACACACACATGGCTGCCACAGAGGGTTGCAGTATCATTAATCAGTTTCCTAATAATCCAATATGTAATGATTCAAGTGCAGTGTGAGTTGAGTTGTGTGAGAAATGAGTCGTGATTGCATCAGTGACCAGAAAGACAGTCCAACTGCTTTTGTAGGAGGCGGTTAATTATCTCAATCAGGGGTTCTGGGTTCCAAATCAAAATCAGATCAAATAATCTTTATTCATATAGCCTAATATTACAAATAGCAATCTTCCCTTTTTATGTGGAGGTATAGAGGAGACTTGTCCAACTGTAGGAAGAACCAGAGCAGGTTCGGGAGTGGGAGAAAGTTGGGCATTTTGTCAGCCTGTTGCCAATGAAACAACAGTATCTTACAAGCCACCAGAGTACTTGTGATCCTGATGTGTCCACAAACGATTTGCAGCTTTTAATGGGAAACACAACACATTTAGCCTGGGTGTAACCAAAGGTTATTTATCACTAAAAGCATTAGGGAACAGATGTAAAGAGGGACATCTATTGTGTGGACACATATATATAAAAGAAATATACAACTTTCAATCTGCGGATGTGTCCAATGACAGTCTTTTCAGACTATTCGCTTGACATCACATGCATTGTAGAGATTTCACTTGGTGCAGATGGGGAGACGAAGATATAGTAGAAAGTGCCTGTTGTTTAATTCCTAGCATGTCTGTTGGCCATGGTTGAATGGGCCTCTTAAGATGAATAGATTCAATGGTCTGTTCGTTTTGCGTTTCCTGCATGTGGCAACAATAAAAGAGCCAGCACAATTGTTTTGTATAACAATATCTCGAAGAGCTCATGACGTAAACTATGAAAGGCTAGGACTGAATCACAGATGTGTCTGAAAAGATCAGTCGAGGAATGACCCTCTGTAGGGGAGACCGGGGTAAGTAGGCACACTTCTTACTCTAGTGAGAATTGCTCATCACCTAAACATCTTTCAATAGTCATCCATACATTAAATTGAAGCTTAAGGTGTTGGCTTGAAATGTGAACCCCTCACTTTTTCTAACTTATTGTAATAAAGAAGAAATTTACCATCAAAGACACTCTAACACATTGTGACAACCAACCCCATCAAGGGGTCGGTTGTCACACACTATGGTGTTGTTTGTCATAATGTTATCATTATGGGAAAAATCTTCAAAAGAAGGCAAGAAAGCAGAACTACATTTGAAAGTTTAATTTCATTGTCAAGTTGAAAAATAGGCCTACATAACTGTATGCATCTTAACACAAAATGAGCAAGGAATTAACAAAAAGGAAATCCATATTAAGACCAACCTACTGTATGTAACAACATAAAGAACAAAACAAATAGTTCTAACAATAATAGCCTACTCAACTAGGATACACACATTCACTATCTTAGTTACAGTGATGGCAAATGTAGGGTCTGCTCACTCTAACTAAGCAGAGATTGTGTGCCCACTAGTTGCACATACAACACTTCTCCCTTACCTCCCCTGAACGGGTGCTGCAGAACATTTCCATACAAACCAAACACAAACTATCCTCTTCATCTGATGAAGATTCCTCCTCCTGTCTCTTTCTCTTCTGTTTCTTATTCCCCAGCTGCGGTGGAGTGCACTGGGGTGCAGTAGCCTTGGCGACCGGTCTAGTTTGGGATGCACTGGGTCGTTTTGATTTTGTTGCCCTTTTTCTCTTTTGCATGCTAGCTGCCTTTCTTGCTCAATTCTCTCCTTCTCTGGGGTGTCAGTGAGGATACAGCTTGACATTTTCTTTTGTTATTGGGTTCCTTTCCTGGCTGCACCCTTTGGATAACATGTGACAACCAACCCCCCCAAAAAAGTGACGACCAACCCCAACTGGAATTTCTTGCTAGCATCATGGCCAACAACCATCTGACAACTAATTAGCTTGCTAAAAACAATCTAAACTATAGCTTACCCTTCACACTTTTTTAGGGTATCAAGTGTTTTGTAATAAACCCATTGTGTAAAAGCCTAGAAGAAAAATACTGAGGAGCTAAATATTTTCAATTTGACATGAAAAACACTAACAGTCCTCTCACCTCAAATGCAGCTGTCTAACTCCAAGGAAGACTATGTAGGTGACCTCTGATCCCAGTTGTGGATATTTACATACCAAAATTTAACAGACAGCGCCTTCTGGTTCCGAGATATAACGATTGTGACAACCTACCCGTGTGACAAATGACCCCGTTCTCCCCTACCTGCTGAATTTCCAATTTTTAAGTGCCATTTATGATTTTTTCCATAAGACCTGGGGCCGTATTCACAAAACATTTTATCTTAGCGCTAAGAGTACTCCTAAGGAGCACTAAAAGTTCTTAGTAAGGAGTAATTTCTTAAAACCTATTCACAAAGCTGATAAGACCAACTTTTACTAAGGAATGGGAGGGACTCCTAAGCTAAGACTAGAGGGTGTGGTTGACACTGTTGCATACCTTCTATGCCCACAGTGATTGGCTGAGAGGGAATGAGAGCTAAGAGTGAGTTTATGATAGAAACACTGTGGGAGATATCCATATTGTGTCGCTGTATTAAAGTAAAGAGTTTTTATGTACAATTAATGACAAGTGACACTGATTTAACATGAAACCAAAATACTGCAGGGTTTCCCACACATTCGTTCACAATTCACCTACAATAGCGCCACATAGGTCTTTTCATTTTAAATTTTACAATGATTTGAATCGGAAAAAATATCCTCATTGAACAACTGCACGCCATGCACTCTCACTGTATTTCCCTCAACCGCGGCCTATGCAGCAATAGTCAGAGAGCGACAAACCAGGAAATTCACAATTTAGAAACAACAGCCGGCAAAATCGTAAAGTGAATGCGGAAGGAAAAAGGCGAGACGTGCAACTATACAGTAGCGAACCTGTGGAATGGAGGAGATGGAAGAGCCACATATGGGCCTACTCTAGTAACAAATTAAACCCAAACGTGACACCAACAGTAACTTTCAGTAAACCCAAAGCAACTGCAGGAAAAGGAACTTAATAAATAATTTTTTATATAAATATAATAAATACAAATGTGTCTATACTTTCTAAACATAGCTTTACTAAGATCATTAAACCCTTACAGCTATTAAGGTACCTTTTGTAAAGCTCACTAGCATTACATCTCTCCAAAATGCCATCAAATGAATGTCTGTGATTTACTCTTAGTGACTTAGGAGTCCTCTCGAGGACTCCTAGCTTTTCATAGATTTAGGAGCTAGTTTTAGCGCTAAAATGCTTTGTGAATTACACTTATCTTAAAAAGTTAGGAGTCCTAAAATTAGGAGTGAAACGCCCCTTATTTTTGAGAGTTACTCCTAAATCAGCACGTTAGGATCTTAAATAGCCTTAAAATGTTTTATGAATACGGCCCCTGAACTGCTCATAAGGTTCTCTGGCCTTTTAACCCTTGTGTGACCTTAACTTTTGTGTTACACTCATTACCTTAGAGGACAAAATCATCCTCTCCCTATAAACTGCCATAAAAACATTATACAGTAATATTTTTTTCTACTTTTTTTTTTACAAACCTTTTATCCCACTTGACCTCTGCACATACATATCAAATATTAATTCATTTGTAATTGCTTTTAACCCTTTACATGCAAGCTTATGCGATGACGTGAGCCATTTTTATAGCCTGGAAATCCAGACCCTGATATCTTGAACGATAGAGGGTCTGGCGACGATCAATAGTAATTTCCAACTGAAGGGGCGGCTCCTACTCGTGCATTTCAAATGCCACTGCACGCAGTTGGGTAGCACTACAACCAATCAGAGCGATGCACAAGGCGACGTAAGCCCCTTTCGTTTAGCGAACAGCTGTTAAACTGTTAAATTAAACGTTTGCCGTTGTCGGTCGGCAAAATAGAACATTCCACTTACTTGCTAATGAAAGATTTGAGTGCCGTCTTCCAAATCGTTAAAGGGGTAGTTCAGGATTTTAGACATAGGGCCTTATTCCCAAGTTAGCCTTGGTGTTCTTTATCAGTGGAGACCGTTTTCAACACATTTAATTCAGTCCTTCTAGTTGCAGAGTGCGCTCGTGCTAAGCTAGCGCACGGCATCGGGGGATACCAGCCTGCTACTAAAACAGTCTTACCCACTCCACAGTACACCCGAGGCCAATCAATTATAACGCCAGACTATCGATGTAAATGTCTGTGTTGATAGAATAATTTTAGAAATAAAACCAACCTCGCATCGCATGAATTATGGCATTTTGAGGGACTACTTTCTTAGCAGCAGCGGACTTTTACTTTGCTGTGTAACCGAATCACTACAGCAGAAAGTAAACAGAGCAGCGTGGGACAGAAACTGAAACTGCACTGCCACCAGTCTACCGTCATTCTGTCCCGGTTCTCTGCTGCAGCTCCAGCGGGGGCTGTCTCTACAGACGCTCTTTCTCTTTCTGCCCTTTGAGCATCCCTCTCAATTCTTCATCAGTGTATTCCGGCTCGTACAGGTACGGGCAGCAGCAGGTAAACAAACTATTATAGAGCCTGTAACCTAGGTATTAGTCCGCCGCTGCCGCAGCCTACAAGGAATAAAGTCCCTCAAAATGCAATATGCGAGGTTGGTCTTATTTCTAAAATTATTCTATCAACACAGACATTTACATCGATAGTCTGGCGTTATAATTGATTGGCCTCGGGTGTACTGTGGAGTGGGTAAGACTGTTTTAGTAGCAGGCTGGTATCCCCCCGATGCCGTGCGCTAGCTTAGCACGAGCGCACTCTGCAACTAGAAGGACTGAATTAAATGTGTTGAAAACTGTCTCCACTGATAAAGAACACCAAGGCTAACTTGGGAATAAGGCCCTATGTCTAAAATCCTGAACTACCCCTTTAAGGGTCGAGGCCAAAGCAGTCTCAAACTCACACAACATATCCGCAGCCATCTCTGATGTTTACTATCACGGCTTCGACGTCGCATGCACGTCACTGTCGTCATCCGGTTACGTCCTCCCCAGAGTACCATATAAGGGGCTCTGGCGCGCCCGCCAGATTTATGGCTTTCTTGATAAAGCTTCAACGGAGCGTGTCCAGACCAACACACGCAGCAAATTTAATTTGCCAGCGCCTAGTGGCAGGTCTTGGAATGCCAGGCTACCATTTTTATTAAAAAAAACACAATAATTTAAAATGTTCTCATATAGTAGCAAAGTGGATTTTTTTTGAGTGGGATAATTAAACTCTAGGATATGTTAATGATTTGCAATAAAATAGATTTTGATACATGTTTAGTATTTGTGTACTCACACTCAGCTCCCTAAGGACAAAAATGTCCCCTCCCTATAAACTGCCCTAAAAACATTGTACAGTAATATTTTTTTCTACTTTTTTTTTGAAAACCTTTTATCCCACTTGACCTCTTTACATACATATCAAATATTCATTCATTGTCAGTTGCTTTTGACCCTTTTAATTCCAGTTTCTTTGATGATGTCAACAAAGTACTGTGAACCTGCAGCCGCCTGAAAACCCACAAATTGCACCTTATAGCTGCACACATATGCATGCGCACAAAGACACACACACACACACACACACACACACACACACACACACACACACACACACACACACACACACACACACACACACACACACACACACACACACACACACACACACACACACACACACACAGTAATTTCACAACACACACACACACAGACACAACCCTAAGGTATCCATATAGATCCACACTTTCCATACATTTCTCATATTTCTTATGTTTAGGCCTGCAACTCTAAAAAATTACAGAAAAGTACCAAAATGGTTTTAGGGAGCATATTTGATCCTCAGAAAAAACAGGAGGAAATAAATGATTGGGCTAGATAGGGCTAAAAAAGCAATTTGTTGTCTTAAGTTTTGGATTATTGCCTAATATCATCAAATTCACATGTGTTTGTCATCATGGCTGTGGTTTGAAAAAACTAAGTTTTGACAGGATTTAATGCTTTCCAATTGGGCCATTTTTTCCATACAAGTTTGAGTTTGTAAAGTTCGGCTGTGTGTACACAAACACACACACTATATTTTCTGAATACATACATATGCACCACACACTAGCATCCCTACCAACACACTCACACCATTTAGGTTGATTTTTTTTCTATTGCACTGTGGGGGTATTCAGTTAACATAAGCACAGCCAAAGTTATACACAAAAAAGAGCGTTAAAAAAGTGCGAAAGGACAAAAACTTCCCCAAGAGCACCTAAGGGTTAACCATATTAAAAAGCCAACTTTCGGTGAAGAGCGACTTAAAACTGTGGAGCTCAGGAAAATAGTTCCAAAGTAAGTCCAAAGTAGAGAGTTTTTCTGAATGTTCCCGGCTTTTACCCACCAGAGATCTCCAATCCCTGCAGCTCCAAAGGCTTACATGACATCCTATTTTATAAGCAGCCGAGTTGGGATTGTGGAGAAAAAGCATTCTGCAACTGAGAATGTTACAATTGGGTTGGGTGCGGTGGTGGGCCTCAGATAAAGGGTTAGGAGACTGAGTGGAGAACAGGACATAGAACATGTCCTTGAGAATCAAAAGAATCCTCAAGGCTTTTAGCCAAACAGCTCTGTTCCTCTATTTAGCTCATTCTCATCTCTTCAGTGCTGCTGAAATCCCTTTCCTGGCAAGCAAACAGAGAAAAAACATTTAGTCTTTTGTTGCTTTTTGCAGGAGATTATAGGATGGTGTATGCTAGTACAGCATCCAAGTTTGTGTGCTGCTGGTATTTGTAGATTATGCATATTATGTTATTATGTTCATTTAGCAGTCATCCAAGCATGGTAACAATACAGAAATGTATGTGTATCGTCTCTTATGTAATTCTACTTGAGTGACAATTAGATTATAATATTTGACCACAATATGTGATATCTTTGTACTATAATCTTTCTGCACTGCTACAAAGTCTCTCGTTGTTTCCTCATTTGTTGATGAGATGAATAAATGCAATAAAACTGAAATCTATTATCCAAATGATCGATTATAACTTTAGGTCTATTAAGCTTCTTGATAAATGAATTAAAAAAACTTATCAAATCTCTTTTCCTCCTTTCCCCCGCCATCTAGGTTGCTAATTATCTTCCATTCAACAATATTTTGGCACACGCCTTCTAAGCATGATTACCTTCAAGCTTGTAAACCTCTTCTAAATGTCTCTAATATAAGTTTCTGTTTAACTTGCTACACATCATATCAAATCCCAATATATGTTTTAAAAATAAGCTATTAAAAATGTTACTGAAATCGTTCAGCCCTACTCTCTAGTGGAGACTACACAAATCTTTAAATCGTTATTACCTGAATAACTGGACAATTAAAAAAAATACAACATTGTCATATGGCTTTACAGCAGGCATGTATTTTTCGCCAACTAGATGTTTTTGTTACCCTTTCATTGGGGAACCAAGCTGTGCCAAAGAGTCCCTCAAGACAGGTGGAGCTTCAAACTGCAGTCCGTTGATTTTTCGAAAGAACCGTTGTTTCTATGCGGGAGAAAAATCGCTGTGTATAATATCCTGGGCAAGAGTGAAGAATCTTGTGTTTTTGAGAAAATGTTTGCGGCGCTTTCTATCTTTTTCCTGTTTCAAATTCTTCCTCTTCATTTAATGTATTGGTGAGCTAAACTTTGTTCCACTGTTATGTTATTTACGTCCGTCCGACACATAGCCTACCCTACAAGTAAAGCTTAATTTAAGGGTACTGTTGGGCAGTGGAATCGCAAACCGAACTGTACTACTCAGTGGAAACGTGGCATAACTGTCCCTGTTAGCTCAGCAGGTAGTGTGCAGTGAGTTTTTCAGGTGACAGTGAACCAAAGCAATAGAGTAGCAGCCTGACAGCTTAACAATGAGCTGAAACTCTACTTTAAATATAAACCCTGTGTAAAGCCGAGGGGAGCTGCAGATTCAGGTGATAGTTCTCACGGCGACAGTCACTTGACATAACCTTCTACACAGCTTACGTACCAGATAATTTCCTTGTCGGAACAGATTTCTTTGAATTAGCACTTGATTAAGATTCCCTTCCACATTATCACACTGTTTCCATGAGCCAGAGGCAAGACAGTCGAGATGTTGTTTTGAGATCGGCTTCAAGATCCAATATCCTTCATATCTTTTATTTAAGGCAGAGACATTGTAGAGTGTAGTCACCCTGAAAATTAACTTTTGTTCAGCGTCACACGGAGCCTCTGGCTGTTTTGAGCCACCCCTGTGCATGGTGTACTGCTGACTTTACACAAGCATGCACGCTGGCAGGAATACGTATTGTCATGTTAACAAGCAGATACTCTTTTTTTTCACTTGGAGAATAATTTTTATAAATACTAGCATTTTTCAACATGTATTGTTAGACATTGTAAAGATGCACCATGTAGCTTCATGGTAGGGGGATTTTTTTACATTTGCAGACCCTGCAGGTAGTTTGATATTCTTACTCTTCTTAGTATTGAATAATTACATCACCACAAGTCAAAACATAATCATTTTGAGGCACCTGGAACCGAATGTAAGACTAGAATATGATGTACACAAAGCTGTAGGCCCTGTTGCTTGAATAGAAAATGATCACTTTTCTGACAAACCCAAAGTCTCTACATACATAGTGCACCTTTAAACAAATACATATTCTTCACTTTTATCTTAACTCTTCTCCTCAATTTGCATCTATTTGCCTTCTGCTCCAGTTTCTCCATCCACTAATCATAACTGATGATATTTCCTTTATTTTGTATTCATCACGACTTTTCTAACTCTGTTTAATTGAATCAACCTTGATTTGAGTGGTTACGCAGCTCTCGATTTCTCATCACCGCACCATAGAGCTGAGTTTTTTCTTTCTCGTAGGTAAATTGAAAGGTCCATCCCCCACTACTCTTACTGAGCTCTTACTGCAAGATGGACTGGATGGCTATCTCACACAGAAAGCTGAATTACACTAAATTCACCTCAGCATGGTATATCTCTTTAAACAATAATTAATTACCACGGTTTTTCCAACTGAGTCGAATACAGTGCTATGAGAGGTGAATGGTCAAGAAGGGAGAAAATACAAAAGCAGTTTTAGTAAGAAATCAAAATATCAAAGCTAGAAAGTGAAGCAGGTCTGTATGCTTCTTCAGAAGTGCTTGTCACATGGTTGAGAGGCTGCAGACACTCCAACCTCACACCTTTCTGAAAAGTCAATTATCCTTTGAAGATGCTTTCTGGAAATGTATAGCATTTGACTCGTATTTAACTTTATTGGGAACTAACTAGTTCTGTTTGAGCGTTATCCCCACCTTTTTTCTTCTTCTCGGTCAACTTACTATAATAACATTGCCCCATGCATGTTTGATATTTATGCAGGTAAGGAAGTGACAAAGCCATTTGGAATTTTGTTATGCGAAAATGGATCAAATGAGTCAGTGATTTGAATGCTTTTATTTATGTTTTTGACCAGAGTTCCTCCTTTTTTACGTTCAAATTTGAATGTAAAAATGTTTCACTGGCTCTGGCCGTTGAGGTTAACTTCAAACCACATGTCATTGTACTTAAAATGTTGTTCTGTCTCTCTAGAAACTTTATTTTAATTTTTTTGCATTTTTTTCAAGCTTTATTAGACAGTACAGAGTTGAAATGGGGAGACAGAGAGAGGGGGGGTGACCTGCAGTAAAGGTCCACGGGTCAGATTCGAACCCGCGACCACTGCAACGAAGGCTGGAGCCAATATGGTACACGCTCTATCCACTATGCCACCGGAGCGCCCCTCTAGAAACTTTTGTATAAATAAAACTACAATCTTCAAATTGTCAAGTGATAGAAGAAAACGCTGATAATGTGTCAACGCTTGTCCTTGTGGTTTATTTGTCAACGTTCCATTAGTCTTTGTCGCATGGCAACTTTACCCTCTGTCCATGTGTGTGTTTGTATGTGTGTATGGGTGTTACCTTGTGCATGTGGCTTTCTTGGAAAGACTGACGTTAAATTGTTTTGTAATGGCACTGGGGGACAGTCCCAGTCAGCTGTGTTTCTGATGAGGATTAAGGTCCACAGTGACCTCATTATTTAGTAAAATGATTGGAATCAATGATGGTGCATGACGGCTGTGGTGTCGCTCTGACTGACTAACTATCGGACGTCTTAATCAACCATGTGGGGTCATTCAGTCCTGCGTAGAGGACACACACGACACTGTCATAAACACTCCCCAATCTCTTTAATCACATTCTATTAACGGACAGACCTGCCTTTATTATATTACTGTGCTGCTGGTCGACTGCACCGGCTTTAAAGACGTAGTCACTTTTTGTCAATACAGTGAATATATCCTCAAGGTACACCAACTGTGCATATTGTGTGTGTGCTGAAAAAAAAGCCAGTGACGATAATACAAGCATTCTCCAGTATCACTGACTCCACCTTTAACCTGAAAGCTTCAGTGTGGATATTGGTTGAGGTGAAAGGCTGCTTGACAAGCTGCCCGGGCGTAACCAAAAGCCTGTTCAACAGCGCTTGTGAAATCCACTCTGTGCTCTTTTGATCTGGCCTGCACTTTGATTGATGCCGTCTTTAAAAATTCATTAGTCTGAGGTATGGGGGAGCTGCAGGGCGGCAGGCGATCCTGATGGGCATATTTGTCTATGTTTACAGAACCAGAGGCATTCAGTCAGCAGCAACGAGAAATAGGGTCCTGACAGACAGGGCCAACCAGGGTTCAATGAGTCACACCGCCACTCTGTACCAGACACACACACGGTCCCACAAGGTGAGAAAAAGAGGCTAATGTTTTACACCATCTTATGCACCTACAGTACATATCAAACTGTGGTTATTATTGATTGCCTTGTGTGAAGCACCTCATCCTTAACACTCTGCTTCTTGCAGAGTGAAAAGTTACAGCCTGCCTCTGTGCAGGCTATAGGCCTCCACAAATCATTCAAGATGTGAAATACAGTAAATACATTTCATTTAAAGCTGCTGTGGTTGTTCATTTACCTAGCACACAAATCAGCCCTATCATAGGAGGATAATGGGATGCTATCAATGATGTATTGTGGCAGAAACGCTACTGCTAATATTCAACATATTTAATTATATTTGAATAATCCCTGGAACTTTTCAAAAAGGTGATAATCAGACAGTGTGAAATACAACAGTTTCCATGTTTGTCTAAACTTTGCTGTTGCAGAACTTTTCTAATTAGCCCTGGAATGTGACAAACATTTCTTCAGCCCGCAGCTTTGAAAACATGTTTATGAGGCATCATAATAAGTGTGCTGCCAAGAGCATCTTTATGCCCCACTTCTTAACACTTACATTTGTACTCTGAGTAATTGCACCTCACCTATAAACAATTGAAGTATGTGTCACTGCCTTTTAAAAAAAAACTATACTGATAAATACCATTGTTTATGTATAAATAAACCTATTTGTAATCAATCTAGTTTGTCATTTAGTTTATCATCCAGATGAATATCTATGTATATATTTCCTTATTAACATGTTCAGGTTTCTTAGTGGCAGGTCAGATGGAGTGAGGTTTAAATGTGAATTGACAATATGTCGGGAGTGAAGCTTTGCACTTAATGAGCCTGAAGCTGACAGCAAGAGACAGTGAAGTTAACTAAAGACCTACGATAGGGCTTATTGAACAGTTCTCTTGTAAATACTGTTCACAAGCTGATGTTATGTTGGCACAGTTTCTCCCCTATTCTACATATCAGTGACACACTATATGTATTTTCTGTGTCTAGATTTGCACAACTCACTGAACTGTCAGACACTGGCTTTCAAGATAGTCACCATTGCTTCTCGTGTTTATATTCGTATTAAAGCATACACTTTTAACACTTTTCACTGTATTGATTTTACTGTACATTGAAGACACATATCTCCAAGCCTTGATGTCCCAAATTTCTCTAATATGGTTATTGATTCCTCTGTGTCCTTTTTGACTGTGCAGTTCATAACCGTGACCGTAAATAATGTAGGTCCTACAGGCGATAAGACAAATCGATGTGTGTATATTCTTGTGCGTGGGAGGCGACGACAGCGGTGGTGAAACGGTGTGTGAAGGGTTAATCGGCTGAGGAACATCACAGGCTGTTGGAAAAAAATCCCCTGACTTGATCAGCGAGGCCATTAAGATCTGCCAGTTAAAGCTTGTTGTCAATTATAGCCGTGTTCTTTGATTAGTGCTGATTGGAGGCAGGTCCAGTCACTACTTAATGATGAACAATTGGTCAGCTGGAAAGAGCTCTCATAGAGATAACAAGAGAGGTGAGGATGGTGAGTAGCTGCTGGGTATATTGATACAGAAATCGATACCTTGAATTCGTTGGAGGTGCCTGCATGATAGTTTTTTCGATACCAATTTTATGAAATCCTTTAAAACAAGATGATTTTGGTAAAGAATAAATTAATTCTTAAGTTTTATATTCCCGCTCCTTGGGATTTTAACAAAATATCAATTAATACAACTTTAAATGAGAAGAAAACCGACCTAACTGCCTTTAGATTAGCACACATCTCCTGAACCACTGCAGCTACAACAATATATACGAGTAAAAAGAAACAAAGTGTGCCTTGGATGCCTTACACACAGCCAATTAACACCACTTTTCGATTTTGGCACGTCAAGCATGCTGCATGCTTATTGGCTCACTGAAGTTGAAAGACAAGACATTTTTCGATACTCAACATTTCCATATTGAGGCCTTTTGGTCGGTGCCAAAAAAGTATTAAACTTCGATACCCAGCCCTAATGGTGAGTAATGGATACCCTGATGGAGACATTAATGTCGACAGAGCGGATGAAAAGGAGTAAAAGAGGCAGAGAGAAGTGATATAGGGAATAAAAAGGATATGGTCTCATCTTCCTGCTACTGTAATTGTACCTGTTCTGGAAATCTCTCTGAAACCCTTCACCCACTCAGCTACAGCCACACAGACAAACGCCACACACACACACTCTACACTTCCACTTCCACAGTGAAAGCAGAGGCTGAACAGAAGGCGAACCCCGCAGTCCATACTCACAGATCCCCCGCAGTGGATTGTGGGTCAGGTTGTAATCACCGGCAAAGCAGAGGGAAAGCCTCGACTGCCAGGACGTAAAAAAAGCACTTTAGAGCTGCCAGCTTTTTGAAGCTGGGAAAGTAGAGTTTGCCTCTCCTGGAGCTTGAATCACCCAATGCTGCTTCGCCCTCTCTGACGATAGAGTGGGGGGAAAGTTCAGACTCTTCTCGTCGGGCTCTTTCAGCACAGTCCAGAGCCCACGCTGTGTTCTCTATATGTTTTTTGGATGTGTGAGAGATAGACATGTCGTTTTTTAATGTAGAACTACACCACAGAGGATGTGCAGTTCATTTGTTTTGTGTCGCTCTGCTGACAAACTATATCACGGATATGTGCTTGTTGAAATGATGAATTTGCCTCCATGTGCATGTGTGTGTAATTTGTGAGAATCTGCCCTAGGCTCACCTCATCACAACACTCTCCCCATCCCCATGACTCAGTTGGATAAAGTAGCCCTTCAGTCATCAATTTGTTACGCAAGAGGCTTGAGTGTGAGCACAGGAATGTAATGACTTCTCTCTTCTCCAAATAGAAATCATACTCTCAAAGGTAACACATGAGTCCTGAGTCTGAATCATGTACATGTATAAACACTGATTAGTTTTTTTGAAGGGGCAGAATCTGTGACGGTGGCTTCTCACACAGGATTAGGTTAGAATATTGATCAATTCAAGTCTTCACTATTATCTTTATGTTACTTTGAGTGCTGATTCATTTTTTCTCTCATGGTAAATAGATCCACGAATAGATCGATTACAAGACAAACTGAAAGCTTGAAAATGAAAGTCCACTTATAAAACTAATTATGTGTGGACCCATGCAACCCTGACACATGATGACACACTTTCCTATCGCTGGTTTCACACTCTTCCACTGATGGACAGTTTTTGGAAAAATAACACACATAGAATTCGAGTTGTGTGCCTAATATGACTGAAGAAGATTGCAAGCTAGTAAACATAGAGTTAAACAATTAAAGATTTAAATGATTTAAATCTATATTATGCTGAAGGAAATGTTAGTTGGATCTCAAGGACAAAATGCAGAATATAACAACTTTTGTTTGTTAACGGCCAGGCACCTTGTAAGTAAAAGTAGAGAAAACCTTTTCATCGTTTTTACCATGTTTGTTATACAGCACTTCAAAACTGTTCAAGGATACACACATCCTGAACCTTCTTTCTTTCTCTGGTTGTATGTAAACCAATGACGCAAAAGCTATTCCATCTTTATTCTCTTATTCTTTCACCTTGTGACTTTGTGTCCTCTGTAAGAACATTCACTGCACAGTAGTAAGTGGTTTTGTGTTTCATCGACGTATCTAAATTAAAAAGCCAGATACTTTGCCAAACGTAGACAAGGAGGAACGTTTAGGGTTCGTTCATTGATTCCCAGAAAAACACTCAAGGGCGACTAGCTGAGAGCGTCACAGAAGCCTGAGCTCTTTGTTTCTGAAGAGCTGAATAAAATTACTTCAATCGCTTCCATGTTTATTCGCATATTTATTTTGTCTGTGTTTCAAGCACCTTCTAAATATCTGTTGGTGCTATAGATCTTTTAACAGCTCACAGTCTTTGTTTCCCCTTAACCTTTCCCTTTGTGTTGATTCTTTAAAGGCTGAGAACATAAATGTATGATGTTTCTCACGCTAGCGCTTTAGCATCAGAGTGATGGCAGCCCTCGAGCAATATCCGAAAAAGTTAGAACTTTTTATTAATACACTTTTTTTTCTAACATGAACTGTTGTTTATGAAACACTATTATCCAGTGAAGGAGAAGATAAAAATACTCCATTACCCAATATGCTGCTGCTGTACTGTTTGGCCACCAATCTCCGAAACCTCAGAAATTGGTGTCACTTCCCTAATATCGACTGGTGCATCTCGGAAGCCAACTCCAGAACTATTTTTTGCTCCACTGAAATGTAGTGGAGGTCTGGGTAGAATTATAAAGTTGCAGAGCGAAAAAAACAAACAACTCAACATAAGTTACATAACGAAAATCATATGCTCTTTTCTTTGTATGTGTTTGTACAAATCACCTTGTTTCATTTCACAGTGCTCTCCAAACATATTGTATTTTTTTTGTTTTTCTATGGATGTGGTTAGAGGTTAGTTGTTGTTGTTTGAGTATCAAACCCTGCAGAGTGCGTCTCCTCAGGCGAGTGTGTCTATGTTCCCACTGCCCTTTGGTCCCACATTTCTAAGTAATCCAAGAATATAATAGAGGATAATATTTCTGTGTGTGAGGTGGGGTGTGTCCCTCCTTTTCTAACTTCTCCCTGTTCCCTTACACTCACCCTAACCACCCAGCTGTGATGCCTGAACGTAATCGCCAAGTTCAGGAAACATAGGGCTGTGGGAACACAGGGATGACCCCCCTCCTCAGACAGAGATGCTGCCGTGGGAAGGCGGAGCTGGGTGGGCTGCTGGAGAGACGGGCGCTCTGATGAATCACATCTGTTCTGCAGACGCGAGCCCGATGCCTGAACTGAAGCGTGACCGAGAGGTGAGCGAGGGTAGAGCTGATCAAAAGAGGAGAAAACGGAGGCGGGAAAAATCGAGACTTGGGATACCCTTTTCCCAGTCCTCCATTTTCTTCCTCTTCAAGGTAAAAAAAGTGAAACATGAACGTACTCCAGGGATAGAGGAGGTGTGCTTTTTTCACACTGTTCAAACATTGTAATCAGCCACTCAAATATCGACATCGTGTGAAAGCTAAGGTAAATATGCATTATACACCTCAACAAGACATTCACAGCAGTTTCAATCTAACACCTGTGTAATGATGCTGTCTTCACAGGGAACCCCTTTTAACATCTTCTCTGAAAAAGCCACCAAGGGTTTTAAGTATTAGGCTTTCTGGGATATTGTCGTATGTGTTAGTCGCTGGTAGTGATCCCAGTGTTAAATTACCATACTGCAGAACTCCCTGGGCCAGAACGCCTCAATTACCAGAATAACCCGCCTGTGGTGTCGCATTAATTGTGAGGCACAACACCTGTCATTATAAAACACAATTTAAAAGAAATAACCTTTTTGAATTATAAAGAGGAGTAGGAGGGAGTGCTTGGATTCAAGAGGGGGCACTGTGCACGGGACTGTTGCTGGCCCACGAGTGTTAAATGTGCCTGAACACATTAATGGTGCCGCCGCCGTCGTGCATCGAATTTCTAATCAGGCTTCCAACAAAGAGGCGTGCTGTTTGTGTAAGCAGGTGAGCCTCCGTGCCTGCTGCTTTATTTTGTAAATTTTGTTCAGAGACAAAGCACATTCATCAACATCACATTAAATGTGCCAGTGTTAGTCACCTGGGCAATTGTTGTCACTTGTCCAGATGTTAAATTACCCATTTTAAAATATAAACCAGGAATATGTAATGTTAAATCAGCACAGGAGAGGTAGGAAAATAAGACACCTAAAAATGGATGAGTTACTCAAACAATAGATTCACTATTTGGTCTATTAAACGTCTTGTGTCTCAAAACACCATTTTTCTTGTCAGACCAACAGTTCAAAATCCAATTTGTTTTAGTTAACAATGTTATAAAACACAGAAAAGCAGCAATTTCTCAGATTGGAGAAGCTTTTCAGTTTGAAAAATGTTTGAAAGATGGCTTGTACAGTAATCTATTTGTCGATGGATTATTCTATGAATCCTTTCAACTCTACAAACAACATACATAGTGGAAGCTGTGCAATGCAATCAAGTGTACATTTCTGTAAATGCAGTGAAGCCAAAAAGCAAGACAGAAGCAGGATGTATAGCTTTAGAGACAGGAGAGATGTGCAGTGTAAGATGGAGTGTGTCGTATCCTTCACGGTGACTGTGTAGTACTGTGCACTCCACCGTGATAATTAAAAGACTCCATCCCCTCATCCCCCAGAGTGCTCACTGTTGCCACACAATGAAAGAACAACTTCTCTGCATTACCTAACATCCAGAGTCAGACGTGGAGGAGAGGAAAGCCATGAAATCCTGTTGCAAAAGCAATGAAATCCACTTTAATTAAAAATTAAATGATTGTAATACACCCACGACTGCTGCAGGGCCGCTCCTCATTGAGGGGTTTTTAACCTTTCAAAAGTAAGTTATTACAGACGCTATTTTCTAATCACGAATTTGAGAGTCGTGACTTAAAAGTATGACTCGTACAAAGATTTTATTAAACTTTTCATATTAAACTTTGAATTATTTATTCAACTTTTCCAGCTGAAACTAATGATAATTAGTGAGTTCTTCAGGGACTATTGGAAGAAAAAAAACGTTAAAGTGTAAAAGGTTGTTCCCACTCCTGTTACAGCACATTTTATCCATCTGTTGCAGTTGCATACATTTAAGTCTCAAGCTATATATTTTTGTATCCGGGGTTATCATTTGTGGACACCCAGCGACTATAACACAGTTCACTTAAAGGTGGAGTCAGCGATTCTGAAGATTGTGGTTTTCAAAATCACTTTTTGTCAAAATCTGTGAATAAAATCTGGTGTTAATACACAGCTTATGCTCTGTAAACTGTCATGTAAACAAAGGGGACCCACTGTAGCTAACAACATGCCCGTTTAGAGAGCCCTGGCTGTGTATTAAGACCAGATTTTTTTTCAGCACACGCACAGTAAGGACAGGTAACGGAACGTGAGGATATATTCACTGATTTTGACTAAACATTTTTTTTAAACAGACATTCTTCAGATTCACTGACTCCACCTTTAATATCTAGTAGACGTTATCAGCTTATTCTACTAACTACATTTACCTGCTGTCCCGGTTAAACAAAAGGTCATGTCCGTCTCTCATTATTATTGAATCAGCAAACTGTATGACTTACATGATTGTGATCCAGGATGGTTTCCCTTGTTTATTCAGATTGGCTCTGACTGATGTCCTTGTATGTTTTACACATGTGGTGCCTCGGCGGGACGCAGCATTTTCATTTACCAAATAAAAAAATTATTTATTCAGCTTCTCTTGGAAGGACGGCTGATATTGGACGATATCTGACCTTGTGCGGTGAAGTGGAAGCTGAAACTTATTTACCTTATTTTAAGCATAATGCATATTACTGTGTGAGACCCCCCCCCCCCCCCCCCCATGTGGCATGCATCCAGCAAATCTAGTTCTATGTATGGAAATGTCCTTGCTGTTCGTTTAGGTGTAAAGCGATCTGTTCCTTTGGGGAATTGAAACCTAGTTCATATTCATAAAGCAATAAACAAATGTTGTATAAGAAAGACAGTGGAGGTGAGTGACAGAAAGGCAGGCGAGAAAAACGCTACGCTGCAGTGTTTTTCTCTTGCGTGAGGATGATTATCCGGACGTTTATCTCCACGTAGCTTTCTCATGCCAATTTATCAGACCTCTGATGGTTCCGCGCACATGTCAAGTGTAGTTAACGTCTGCTGCTCTGTGTGCAGAGAGACAGGAGAGAGCTAGAGGTGTTCAAAGACACAGCGCGCCGCATTTACAAACAAATCCCCTTGTCGTCATTAAAAATGCATCCTGGTTTTAGTCTGTCATATCACTTCCATTTATCTGCCCCTCAAAGTCTCCTGTTGACTTCCAATATGGGCCTAGTGCACATCTTTAACATAAAAAAATTAATAATTGAAAGGCCAGGGATATTTCAAAATGAAGAAACTCGAGTGGTTTCAATCACACATTGCGCTTAATGTTTTACAAACAACAACCTTGGATATGTTGATTGCTAGCAGAATACACTGGCTGATTCACATGTAAGCCTAATATACTAATCTACTGGAGAATTCTGTCATTTGAATTCAGTACAACCAGTTTCCGGGGCTTTTATGTATTCTCTCCAGGTCTCTCAGTGGTGGCTGGCATGGACAAGTAAACAAACATATTGATGCATTTGAAAAAAATGCATAAAAAATAAATAAACAAGGAAGATCAATATACACAGGCAGCCTTCCTCTATTCATATTATTGCAGTCATCTTTACAAAATACATCCACAAATACTAAATAGAAAACGCATTAAGACACATTACACAGCGCAGAATCCCACAGTGATTTGAGGGGTGACTCATGCTTGCCACGGTATTGAGTGAGACGCCACATAAACAGAAAGAGGAAAACACGCGGGCCGCTCTCAGCCGTCCTCAGGCTTGTCCTCTGCTCAGCACGAATAATTAAGCCCTCTAACTTATTGCTTGTGTTGGTGGGAGATAAGTGGTTGTGACACAAACCTGAAGATGAAGCCTAGCAGTCATATTCAATGTCAGGACAGGGGGAATGTTTTAAGCACATGATGATGTGGTATCCGTATGCATAAGAAGTCCTTAGATTATCAGTGATGTCTCTTAGTAAGAGAAACAGCTGATTGCTGTTTTGATTGTAATGCATGGTTAAGGGCAGACACTGCAGGCAAAAACATAATTAATTTGTCAATCTTTGTCTATTTTGCTTACATAACAACACTTTGTCTTCTTTCTTACTAGTATAAATAAGTAAGTGTTTGTTTTACTCAACATGTCAGTTTTTGTTCTCCTTGACAAACATCTTAAACAGCGGTTATCTCAACATTAGTTTTTGTTCAATTCTCTGAAACAAAAATCAACAAAACTTTCCACAAATCATACTTAGCACTGTTCTGAAAGTTATTACAGGAGAGTTGTTCATGTGTGTGTTCAATTGTTACCCTGAAAATCCAGTCTCTGCGGCAGTAAATAAAAAATTCGCTCCGAAGCTTACTCTGGGCTGGAACCATTGGAACTCATTAACTATGTCGGAAGAGTCTCCAATCAAATCATCCGGTTACGCCCACTTCTTGGCGTAAATTGTTTTTTTGAATTTATAAAATGAAAAAAGGCTATATGCAAAATCTGTTCCGTAAACATTTTGGACACTAATATGTTGTCAACTCTGGCTTAAATACAACATCTAGATGAAATCTACAAGATAAGGTGTTACCCTATTCACCTGCATTGTATTGCCTTTAGCCTGCGGGAAAGGCCGGGTCTGAGTCTTGAGACCCTGCATAGCGGTGTCACTCTGTCTCTTGTGTTGTTGTCAATATGTGGGCAGAGTAACAGAGGTAATAAAAGGGAGATCATCAGACCCACTTCCCCCCTCAGAGGGATGAGCGATCTGATTTTACTGCAGCTTTTTCCTGGAAGATCCATCTCTCCACTGGAGCATTCAGGCGTGAGGCCCGAGACTCAGGTGCACAGTGTCCAGTGAAGCAGACGGTAGCTTTGCCTGTTTGTCACTTTGACAGGAATTTTCAGTTTATGGCTGTGTGTGTGTGTGTGTGTGTGTGCGCGCGTGTGCGTGTATATGAATGTATGTGTTTGTGTGTGGATGTGTGGCTATATGTGTGTAGTTCAGAGACTCCCCCCCGCCCCCCACAATTGTTTTCACTAGCTACAACAACAGTCTCTGCACCATGGTCAGAAGTGTTCTTTTTGTAGTAATGCTGTGCTGTCTAAAGGCTCACACGTGCTCAGTTTGGCACGGCACAGTTCACTTGTGAGTGAAAGTGTCCCAGTGAGGAGGACGTTTCTCTGGGGGATTCCCGCTCTCACAGTAGGTTGCTCTTGCAAGCTGAGCCCAGAGACCCGTGGGAAATGGAGAGGGCTTTTTGAAGTCTCCTGAGGGTCCATGACATAAAGTGGTATTGAATAAGGATTGTAAAGGAAAGGGGTGATGCATTAAAGTAGGTGGTTTACACGGTGAAAACACAACCGTATTCCCCTTAGCGGTTTCAAAAGTTTCCAAATTCAGACACAATTGATTTGAAAACTTCACACACATGCTTTCGGAGAAAAAAGACCAAAATCGTACGCATGCCAAGCCATTAGTCGGCGGTGACACTTGGCCTAGTATATAGCTCTTCCGGTACAATTTGATGCATAAAACCTTACTCTGACCGAAAAGTAATGCCACTAACTATCAACTAAGTGAGGGACAACGGGCGGAAAGCTGTCACTCAAGAGATCGCGGCAATACATTTTAACCTCCGATAAAATAAAAACTAGCGTGGTCCAAAAAAATTCACCCACCCTCAGTGTTGTCATGGAGATATGACCTAAACACACAGACTAAAATGGTTTTGTGGACCAGAATGTAAATAGGTTTAATAAGACTTTGAAAACGGCCTGTCTAACAAGTGAGTCAAAGAAAAACTGCTCGCACTTCCGGGTTACTACAGTTGTGGTCACTTCCTTATTGGATGCTGGTAAAAATCGCTGAGGTTGGGGCTTGTGTAAAGCCAATGAAATGCTTTTAATCTGAAGCCGTAGCCTTAATGCTCTTTTTGTTTGAACAGTAACTTAACTGCTGCTGCGCGCTGATCTATAGATAGTGTTTTTTATGTAGAAAGCCGTGTCCCTGGCATTACAGGTGGTGACACAAGTTCATTTTGCTAGAAAAACCGGCAGAGCACAAATCTGTCCCCAGCCAAAGTGGTGGGTGGTCTCAATAGTTTACTAATCGCTTGGACTAAATTGGCGACTGTTATATTTGAGCCCTGCACGACACTCTCCGCTGATCAAAGTGATGGTGCCGTGGAGACACTGTGCATGTTATGTTGTCTTCTAACTTTATAACTCTCGTGTGGGTATTTTGACAGCAAATGTAATAGACTACGCATGTGTGAAGTGGAGCCGTGACGTCAGCGTTACCAGAGGAACTGGTTTCGCCAGTTTACAAGATTCCAAAAAAGTTGCGGTTTCAAAAAATTTCACCAATCAATTAGAAGTATATAATTCTACTTTGGATAATCCATATACTTCACTGTAAACAATTTCTACAGTGTTGGGATAAATTCAAGTCGGAAAAGAGGTAATTTGACCTCAAGCAATTTTTCCTGGTAAAATAAAGGTAAAATAAAAAAATTAAAAAAATGAACTGTACATAGGGAAGGCTGAATTTTCCCCAGGGGCGATTTTATAAGCATGGAGCAATAGGAAACATTTATCATGTATCTCATATCACAGTTATAACAAAAATCGTAATTAGATAAATTGTAGTTAATTTAAGTAGCTACGAGGAACATTCAGTTTTTGTGAATTCTAGCGGCACATTTGGACAAAAGTGGGAAAGTTTTCACGACACAAGCACCTTAACAGGTGGCTACCGTGCATGCATTTGTTTAGGAAGCAAGTGTAAGACAGAGAGACAGGCAGACCACAGGGTGCATCAAGATAAGGTGTTATTGTGGTCGACTCTGAAGCTAGGGGGCTCTCGATCAATACAATAAATAAAGATGGAGTTTGATGACGTCATGAAGTTGCACAGGATGATGTGAGATTGCTTCGGCCCTGGCACATGTTTTTTTTCTTTTTGCCAAAGAGGAAAGACAAAAACAGAAGTAAGAGGGAGGAAAAGTAGAATATAATGATGACGCATAAGAGCTTTTTGTGTCATCGAGCCTAAAGACCAATTCAACAAGTCATTTTTGGATTTCGCGAATGAATAGAAATGTATTTCCTCAGCTGTGCATCTCTCCATCCCTGGCTGTGCGGTTGAATAAAGGTTATGATTATAGTGTTGGCTCAATCTCTCTTTAATGCCTTATAGTTACACTGACAGTCCAGACAGTCTGCTCTTAGCTGGTATAGCTTAACGCTAAACTCTGAGTCAAATTCTCAGATTTGTGCTCGGTATGAATCCCTTCGATGATTGCGCATTTGGACGATCACGGCACAAAGCACACACAGCTATGCCAAGCGTCACACTATTTAGATTTGGATGAGGGAGAGAAATTCCCCATAGTGCAGGACTAATTAGACAAGTGTGTATTAGTAGACAGCTTTGTTGACTGGTGGTATAAACACCGCAATGAGTTGAGGACTGTTGTTTGCCGTCACGACTGCTCAGACCAGAAGGGATGAGACAGATTCACCCTGTATAACTGGCACAAATGACTCTCCATCAGACGCTGTGTCGTTAGTCGAGATGAGATTTGCAAAATGTTTCATATAAAATGCCAGTTATAATCAAGAGAGCGACTAACTGAACTGGCAGGCACAGACACGCATCAGCTTGCTGTTTCAATTTCCACAGCAATTATATGGTTTTCTTCCAGGAGCCGGAGCCAGGTTCATCCAACACTGAATCATCACAGGAACAACATACACCAATGTCTGTATTTAAGCGCAGCCACGGAAAACTACTCAGTATAATGCGTTTGAAGCGTGCACGCACAAAAAGAACATAATCGAATACATTTATTTCTGTTCTGCCCGTTGTAGTTGGATATGTCTAGGTAACATATCAAAATGACAAACCTCAGCTCATCAACAGTCAAATTCTCTTATTCCCTCTAAACACCATCTGACACACAGGATTTATCATGGGCAAAAAACACGCCTATGAACATTTTAAGTATTCTAGTCAGTTACATTGCAGATACAGTCATATGAAAAAGTTTGGGAACCCCTCTCAGCCGGCATTATAATTGACTCTGCTTTCACAAAAAAAATATAAAAGTGGTATGTCTTTAATTTACCAGGAACAGCTAAGTACTGGGATGATTTCCAAACAAAGATTTTTTGAAAAACAGTATTTAGTTTTATGAAATAAAATAAAATGTGAAAAACTGGCTGTGCAAAAATATAGGAACCCTTGTGGTTTTGTTGATTTTAATGCCTGTAACATCATGTAAAACTGATGACTTTAAACACAAAGTTGGTTGGATTATGTTGTTAAGCCTTGAACCTCATAGAAATGTCTGTTTAATCATGATAAAATGTATTTTAGGTGCCTAAATGCAAGTTGCACTTCTCTTTGACTCCCTGCTGAAGTGAGACAGAATGGGATCATCAAAACAGCTCCCAAAAGATCTGAAAAACAAAGATTGTTCATTGTCATGGTTTAGGGGAAGGCTACAAGAAGCTTTTCCAAAGGTTTCAATTGTCAATTTCGACTGTAGGGAACGTTGTCAGGAAATGGAAGGACACAGGCATAGTGGCAGTTAAACCCAGGCATGGCAGACCAAGAAAAAAACAGGAGCGGCATAGGTGGAGGATTGTGAGAATGGTTGCACACAACCCACAGATCACCTCCAAAGACCTGCAAGAACATCTGGCTGCAGATTGTGTATCTGTACATCGTTCAACAATTCAGCGCAATTTGCACCAAAATATCTGCTTTTTATAAAGACCAAACAACTTCATTTTTGTCTCATCAGTCCAAAGCATTTTCTTCCAATATGAAGCTGGCTTGTCTAAATGAGCTTTTGCATACTCCATGCAACTGTATCTGTGGCGTGGGCGCAGAAAGGGCTTCCTTCTCATCACCCGGCCATACAGATGTTTTGGTGCAAATTGCACTGAATTGTAGAACCATGTACAGATACACAATCTGCAGCCAGATGTTCTTGCAGGTCTTTGGAGGTGATCTTTGGGTTGTGTGCAACCATTCTCACAATCCGCCGCATATGCCGCTCTTGTACTTTTCTTGGTCTGCTAGACCTGGGTTTAACTGCAACTGTGCCTGTGTCCTTCCATTCCCTGACAACGTTCCTTACGCGCCCCACACACATCCTACCTCTACTGCGCGTCTACCTCGCGTCTGACTTTTGGTCACAGACTGTGAAATCAACGTAGAGCGAGCACACATCCAACCTCAGACGCACTGCTGAGGCGCGTCGGAGGCACGTCTGCAGCGACGCTCCCCTTCACCTCAGGAGGCTCGCCTATTTTTTTCTGAGAGCAGCGCGTCTCTCTCGCGTCTCTGTGCTTTAACTGATAGAGAAATACTCTGCTGACAGTCATACCAGCAGCATTCACTCTAGTTACACGTTTACCCGGTGTGTTTATTTCAAAATAAAACATCCCTCAGTCGTATACGCAAATAATCCCTTTATTTCACGATTTAATTGTGCAATCAAAATCCGAGGGATTTAAAACCTAATTTTCAATTAGTTCTGGCATTTCATTTTTGGATAAATTACACATATAGAGATCCAATATAGTGAAGAAATAAAAAAGATCATGATGAGCGCAACAGTTTTCCGTTGCTCTGTGTCTACGGCCTTCTACTTCCCCGACCACACCCCCCCCCCTCTCTCTCTCCCGTATAAATCAGTAAAGTGATTTTTGAAATACTGGCTGAGAGTCATATTGACTTCATACTGGCAGCTTTCGCTGTAGTTTCACCATTTCCTGGTGTGTCCCCTTCAAAATAAAACTTCCAACAAGCGAAAATATGGCAAAAAAAAAGAAAAAAAATGGCAACAGGGCGCACGGATTACTGTCCAGACTCAATATAAATCATATGCATCATAGATGACATGAAAGAACTTCATTTTTAATGGGAATTATCTATGAAAACTCTATGTAGAAAGATAGGGCTTTTAGAAGCAGCGCTGCAGCAGCAGCTGCTGAGACGTTGCATGTGTGTCCGAGAAAAGTCCGAGAGAGGCAGCAGTAAGGTAACGCGACGCGCTCCAGAGGTAGACGCAGGATGTGTGTGGGGCGCGTTACAGTAGAAATTGACAATTGAAACCTTTGGGAAAGCTTCTTGTAGCCTTCCCCTAAACCATGACAATGAATAATCTTTGTTTTTAAGATCTTTTGGGAGCTGTTTTGATGATCGCATTCTGTCTCACTTCTGCAGAGAGTCAAAGAGAAGTGGAACTTGCATTTAGGCACCTAAAATACCTTTTATCATGATTAAACAGACCTTTATATGAGGTTCAAGACTTAACAACATAATCCAACCAATTTTGTGTTTAAAGTCCTCAGTTTTACATGCTGTTACATGCATTAAAATCAGCAAGACCACAAGGGTTCCCATATTTTTGCACAGCCAGTTTTTCACATTTTATTTAATTTCATAAAACTAAATACTGTTTTTCAAAAAATCTTTGTTTGGAAAACATCCCAGTACTTAGCTGTTCCTGGTAAATTAAAGACATACCACTTTTATCTTTTTTGTGTGAAAGCAGAGTCAATTATAATGCCGGCTGAGAGGGGTTCCCAAACTTTTTCATATGACTGTATATACACACAAGAAGATATACTACATGGATAATCTGTGTTCAGTAATGTGAGGGCAGCTTGACTGAGGGTGTAGGCTATGATCTTTTATCCAACATTCAGAGTATTTTAAACCCATATTCTTTAACGAGGTAGCGTGTAAATTCTACTTTACCTCACAGTGCCTTCCTGACCTCTTTTCATATGGAGTTACAGCTGCACACAACTCTGAAATATAGTAGCTTCCTTATGTGTCACTACTTACACTTGACCTTTTAGCTGTACAAACCTCAGCAGACACCATTTTTCAGAACCACAACATTTTATTGACACATACACAGTCGCCTTGGGCCACTTCTGATTGGTGAGCATTGAGCATGCATGAGTGGAACCTCAGGAGGATGTCATGAATTTGTAAAACCATTAACATGGCTATTTGAACCCATGGCCAGACGCCGCATCTTGTAGATCCTAATTGTACTCTCTGCGCTTTGGTAATTGCGTTGTTTAATTTTGATTTGAAATCGAATAATCATCTTACCCTCCTTCTAACAGAGTAGTATTTTCACAGTATTGTATTTCTTCTTTTGCTTCATTAAAGAACCGCAATTCTTCTTCCTTCACCGATTCCATTGAACAGTTTCTATTTGAAGTTGCTTATTGCTTTTCTGGCACTCTTAAACTTTCCAAATAAAACTTAATCCTTTCCACAAATGTGCAATAAACTTTGCCCGCCCTCTCTTATCTCTGAGTTTTGAATGGTTATTTTTTATCGTGTCATTCATGGATGATGACACAATATATTCATGATATAATTTTTCAATGGTATTTTCCGATTTTCTTATTAATTGATAGCATGATAATGGAGTTTCATTTCGTGTTGCCTCAAGACAAAGCTCTTTCAGAGGATGTTAAATTGTGTTGGGTGTGAATGTCTCCTCACGGATGAATAGTGGCTTTAATTTAACTAAGCTTTAGTTTTATTCACATTTCTCAATTTCTCATTTGCCACCACCAAGTTTAGTTTGGGGCATTCATTTCAGGAAGTACAAGAACAAACAAAAAAAAGCGGATTCAGAATGGAGTCTATGGATGTATATTTACGGTGAGACCAAGTCAATTCCCGAGCCGCGTCTTTTGTTATGAATGTAGAATGTACGAGAAAAATGGAGGAGGATGAAGTTTCTGTGACAGATGCTGTCTCATATTGTTTCACATGGGACTTAACACATTTAGAACCCCTGCGGGACTCCCAACAAACAAACAAAACCTTCTCTACAAACACAGAACAGAAGCACATCCCTCAGCTGCTCGATATAAGGCAGAGTTTTGATTTGATTTTTGATTTTTTTTGTTGTGTTTGGGATATTTTAAGAGGATGGATGCCTGACTGTGCACCGTCGAGCGCTACCCTGCTGGCTTTCCGGATGCTTGGAGCCAGTGAGCGGTGCGGTCTATTTCCAGTCCCGCTGCACCATGAAGCTGCCCCTACCAGCTGGTGGAGCTGGGTAGCTGTGGGCCGCCTTGGACTCCGATCAAGTATTGATGTCTGGCTCTCTTTGTTGGCTGACTCACCAAAGAAGAGCTCCTCTAGACAGAGAGAAAGAGAATACAAGCGAGAGAGAGAGTGAGCTGGAGAGAGAGAAAGAGAGAAAGGGAGAGAAAAAGCTCCTGAGAGGACGGTATACCTTCAAAGGGAATCTTGCATAAAAATTGAACAGCTAATTGCACTGTTTTGAGCCAACATTTCCTACTACATGCATATTTAAAGAGAAGCTTTATCTTTACTTCCTAAACCACATTCAAAAAAATCCCTGCTGGTTCTTTGCCACCATTCATTTACTTTATATCTTAAGTTCGTATTAACTGCAAACAAGGGATCAATGCCATCTGGATTGTGGAAGATTTAAAGCTACAGTGCATAACTTTTTCATATAAACGAGTGTCGGTTACGTTCAAGCCGTTGCCAAATGAGTTGATACAAAATTGTTTAAGCCTATCAGCTCCCCAACACTCAACACCCGACACTTGTGCAGGAGCCCATGAAATGTTTCAGTTGTTAATTCTACTGCCGAGAAGAAACCTGGACGTACAGCAGAATATATCATCATCATGGGGGCAACAGAAGTTACACAATATAGCTTTAACAATAGAAAATAAACAGCATGCCTCTGTGTGTGCAGACTGACACGTCCGGCCTCATCAGTGGCAGGTGCTTTGGCGAAGAAGTGTGAGAAACTAATCATAGTTGCTGACCTTTTCCAGTTCCGTCATGCTGTGTGGTGGAAAATCTCCGTGCAGGCTGTCGGTATGCATGGCTCACACCGGGAAGCCAACACAACGGTCCACAGCTCCCAAACTCAATACAGTTTGATAGTTTCTGTGGTATAATCGCTGCTCACTGGTCTGTGCAGTTGGCCAACCACAGCCTGCTATCTAATTGTGTGAATTTGATGCATGTATTTCTGAAGGAAATTGCTTTTTTGTGTGTGTGTGTGTGTGTGTGTGTGTGTGTGTGTGTGTGTGTGTGTGTGTGTGTGTGTGTGTGTGTGTGTGTGTGTGTGTGTGTGTGTGTGTGTGTGTGTGAGTGTGTGAGTGTGTGAGTGAGTGAGTGAGTGAGTGAGTGAGTGAGTGAGTGAGTGAGTGAGTGAGTGAGTGAGTGAGTGAGTGAGTGAGTGAGTGAGTGAGTGAGTGAGTGAGTGAGTGAGTGAGTGAGTGAGTGAGTGTGAAGGCACAAAATGAGAGAAGTAAATGCCTGTGATTTGTTGTGGCCAAATATCATGACACTGTTTTGCTTATATCTCTTAGCACTTTTAAAGTTGGCATCTAAGAACAAGTCCATAGGCTTGGGTTACAGTACGCTAGGAAAAAACTGGGTGTTCCGAAACCAATTCTTATGTCTGAAAAGGTGTAGGTTGATGGGGTCTTCGGAAACTGTTCATGCTATGTATAAGAGCATACCGGCCCTTTAAGAGTTTGGACAATGCTAAAATGCAGCGATAATCTTTACTATGTTTTCTATGATAATAAACTAGTTTATTTTACATAATTTCATCATCATTTTTGTGATTTGTTCATATTCTCTTTTTATGGAATTCCTTATCCTGTCATTGCAGTGTATAGCACGATGTATCTTGTTTTTATTTATTATTTACTCATGTATCAAAGTAAACTCTCTACCTTTATTCAAAAAGGCTGTGAATATTTTTCACACTTTTACAATTATGTGTACTTTCATCCTACTGCTGTGATATAGTTTGCATTTTAAATAAATTCTTATGATGTCATATATTTTCTTTTCTGTTATCATTTTGCTGCAGCAACAGCCCAGTTTGCTCAAGGGTAATCATTAAATTTTCCTCTAAGTGTGCCACAATTTTTTTTTTATTTCTCTGAAATATATCTCAGGTCTTTCTTTACACATTATCTAAAATAAATAAATAAATAAATAACTTAATTAGCCTAACGCTTGGCTGGTCATACAAAGGAGGACTCTACCAAAGTGTTTGCAACTAATTAAAATAAACACAGTTCAATTAGTCATGGTTTATTACTTCACTAGTATTCTGGTAACAGCCAATGAACATGGCGGATTGTTTTGCATTTTATATATTGAATAAGATTAACATTTAGATTAGATTTACTGAAATCGTGCATTATGTTAGGCACTAGTTATTTGTGTCCAGTGTGCCCATTCTCTCACCCAATGCATGCTGGGATACGCTCCAGCCCTTTATTAGCAAACCTTTCTCGCTGACAGAGGGACAAAAAATTAAGTATTGATTGCTACAATGAATAACCATGCTATAGTTTCCTCTTTAAAATAGACATCCCAGAAGCAAGGAGCAGCCTTTGACCACCTGACTCAAACAAAAGCAAAAGATGGATGAAACAACTAAAATAGTGAGTGAGAAAGAAATGCATGTGGCACTGGCAACCATAGATAGTATATAATACCAACGTGAGAGGAATAAATAGTTTGATCATGTTCTCAGCATAGAGGCAATTGTTGCCAAATGACGAAAAAGGCTTAAAAGCTTAACCGCCACTTCATTGTTCACATTTCCATTCAGATTGTTGCATAAATTAGATGTTTTTTCTCTCAGTTGCTGAAAGTGTGTGAGTGTGTGTACGGGGCAGAAGCAGACTCTTGAATTATCCAGGTGATCGTATACCGACACTTAAAGGCATGACTCATCAGATATAAAATATGCACGATGAAGACAAACAAAAGATGCCGGGGTGAAACTGTCAGGCTTTGATCTTGTTAAAAAACTCCCTGCTGGGTGAAAATGTTTCCACGACCAAACAGATAATCCTTTGGTTTGCAATTATTAAAGCAGCAGGAGAGAGTGAGAGAATATCCACATGGATAAGTGTTATGTGTTACCCACATGGCAACAGAATCATCCCTCTTTCCTCGGACTGACTGACCCCAGCAGTCAACAGCTTATTGGCTACATTTATGGAAGCACTTTATGTAATACTGTTTTTCATGCAGTGCAAAGGCCAACTTGTTATTGTACTTTAGTGTCTGTGTCTCATGTAATTGCCAACAAACACATTACATTTCCTGCACATCTACCTGTATGTTATTGTGCTTTTTTGGGTTATTTCAAATATTTAAAAAAAATATACTAATATTAGGTTATGAAGTTTATGTAAGATCAGTGATCTAATGTATAATCCATCATTAGACTAGATTGTTTTCATTTAATAGAGAGGTGACGCCATCATACAGCATAGCTTTAATAAATAACTTTGACAAAAAAAGACAGAATGCATGTGATCTGTAAGTCACTGTGAAATAAGAGGATTTAAAACACTTTAAACCTGCATAGCTTGATCCAGGGCCGCTTGACGAAACTATGTTTAGTCACTAAAAAAAAATCCAATGGTTATATACAGCCTACACTCTGTAAACCTGCATGTTACTAGCCAAGGTGGGTCCTTTTTGTTTGCATACACTTTGTTTACTTACTAGTTTACAGATGCTAAGCGGTGTATTAACACCAGATTTTCTTTTCAGTGCACAGTTGGGATACAGCACTCTAAACCTGCATAGCTGGTTGGGCCGCTTGACAAAACTATGTTTAGTGACAAAACAAAATCCAATGGTTATACACAGGCTAGGTTCTGTAAACATGTTTTTAGTGACTAAACGCTCAGTGTTTAGCATACTCATCTTGATTGAAATCAGTTTTTCTGGGGAGGGTGCTAGGGGATTCATTTGTCAGTTTTCACATTCTAATGTTGTCCCCTCCATTCCCAATGTGTTTGTTTATGCAGTTCCTCAGGCGAAACATTTGTTATTTAATTATCCCAGCTTACCTTAAATATGATTTCAAGGAAAACGATATGCATACCTGAGTGTGTTTCCTATTAACATAATGATACTATGTAATTTAATGGATCTGCCATTTGCTGAAAGTATCAGCAAAATGTTAAAAATATACTTTTTTGCTCAAAGTGACCTCTAGATTATTATAATTATTATGCCCTCTCTTGGCACTTGGTTATACTTTGATAAAGGAAAAGTCCTCAGTGACTTCAATAATTTTTTTTTACATTCACTGAAATATGTTTACCCTAAATGTAACTACAGACAGGACCCAGACTTCGAGCAAGTCCCCTTGATTTTGGGGCACTAGTTAAATAGCACTTAACCTAAAAAATTAACCCCCTTTCCTCAAAAACAGCAAAAGCACTGCATACAAACATAATACAGCCAGTTACGTATACAATTTCTGGGCCAGCAATTTACTAATATATTGTAATAAGAAGCAGAGTTGCTGCTGTTTACACATCCAGGGGCAATGGAGAATAGTATTATTCATTTAAAGTTGTGTTGCTGGCAACCTGACAATGTAAATCCAATACTCACTCTTTTCTTTTTGTTATCCACCCCCCCCCCCCCCCCCACACTGACTCCTGAGGGAAATATCTGGTTCTTTAGCTGCTCCTCTTTGTTCACCAGCCATAGTCTCAAACTTTGTTTGTTTGCCGTTTGGTGCCAAGCATGTCGTCTAAAGGGGATTTTACACTGAAAGTAGTTGCATGCCACTGTGGGAAAGCTTATCCAAACCGGTCTTTTAGCCAAAATGAATTGGCTAAAAGAGGTAAAAAGCTGAAAATAATTTGTCTCCGGGCGACACTTTAAAAAAAAAATATATATTGATTATTGCAGCTTTAAAGCTACCAAGCTGGAAATGAAAGAGAACTATGTTTGGGTTAAAAGCATTGGCTTCAAAGAAGATTCCACAATGGAGATTCTCTTTTACTTGAGTACAGTATTTTTTTTTCTTTCCTGCATGTATGATCCAAGCGTGACGTAAATGGCTTTTACTTTTTTTCACTACAATTCTTTTCATTCCTCATTCTTTGCATTGATAATCAACTCTTCCCGTTCTTTACGCAATGCTTTTGAAAAAAAAGCTCCTCTTCGCACCGCTCACACAGAACAAAGAGAAAATTCTTACCGTATTCAGAGGAAGACGTTAACATTTTAATGTACCATGACCATGAACTTTGCTGATGATTGTTGCTCTGATAGCACCATGTAAGCTTAAAAGAGTCTTACAAGGATTTCCTGTGTTATCAGCTCAGAGATGATCCTGCAGGCTTTGTGTGTGTCTTTCTCTTTCTCTTTCTCTCTCTCTCTCTCTCTCTCTCTCTCTCTCTCTCTGTGTTACAGTTACCATAAATACACATTTCACATGATGGCAAAGATTTGTCACAGTTGTAAAAGATATGAGATACATGAGTTCAGAGTTCTGCATGTAAATGAGCCCCTTTTAACGTACAACACATATTGCAATATTTATATCTTAGCTCTAAGTTGTTTATTTTTATTAATATTTTGAACAAACTGCTGTCTGTCTTTTCCGCTTTATATGATTAACTCTGTTTCATTTCACTAAAATCTCTGGGGCGCCTTTAGCTCAGTTGGTAGGGTGTCCCCCCCCCTCCCCCGGGCCGGGCCCAGCAGCAGACCCGGGTTCGATTCCCGCCCGCGGTCGTTCTCTGCATGTCACTCCCCTCTCTGCCCCATTTCACCTCTGTCTCTCTGCACTATCAATAAAGCATAAAAATGACAAAAAAAAATCTTTCAAAAAATAAAATAAAATCATCTCTCTTAGCCTGATAATTGCAGTTTTGTTTATTTTTCAGTCTATTCATGAACGCCGTTTTGTGTTTGGGAAGAGGGATTAATTAGCCCTGAACCAATTAGCAGCTACTGTATATTATCACCAATATAGTTTTGTCGCAGTCGTCCTGGGGCCTGTTGCATAAAACTGAGATAAGGGATTAACCTAGGATATTTCGGTTATCCTGGCTTGCGTTAGCCATGATTATTCCATGATCTTCTGTGTACTGCTTAATTTTCATTAGCATGTAAAGTAGGCCTACCACATAAAAGACTGCGTTGTCATTTAGTTAAAGGCACTACGAGTAAGATGGCACGTTGGCGTCCCCTTTGGACAAAAGCGGTAGTATTTTTACGACGCCCGCTGTCGCAAATGCTCGTGCCAGGCGCGTGAGCGTGGACTGAGAAGGGCGCAATATAGTGCATGTTCGTGTGTTGAAAGTGTGAGGACTCTTTTCGGCTCCGTGAGAGTGGTTTTGACACTGCATCAACTAATGCCAGTCAGTACACACACCTGCTTGCAATGAGTTGATTCAGCAGCGTCACCTAACTACTCTCTCTCTCACGGAGCTGTGTCCTCACAGAAAGCGAATGAATGAGAGACGGCAGTTAGTAGACTATGGATCACGATGAGGTAATGTGTTTGTGTTGTTGATGTAAATAATGACTATTTCAGATAATGGTTATCTGATGATGGTGAAGCAAAGCAAACTTTGTGTTAGTACCAACCGCTCATTCATTTAGCAGTCTAGTTTCGCTCTCGTGAAATTGTATACACGTTGCTTGGCAACGTCCTCCCGCCCGCCTATCACTCACTCTCCCTTTTCGCTTTTCTTCATTGCATTCTCTTTTTTTTCTTTGATGGTTCAGCCCCGTTATCAGTCATTTATGACGACAAATAACTGTCTCAAACAAGGCTCCCGCTCCCCTTCCCTCACCTGGAGGGATAGGCTTCTCAAATCGCGTTGCAGCGCCACACTGAAATCTGCAACCAATACGGATATGTGACCATAGAGCCTGCACGAGCGAACCGAAAATCGGACTGGGTGTGCGACCAGACCAAAAGCAGTAATAAAAACTATATAAAAACGTCTTTCTTTGCACTGATGGTCTCGTTTGCTGTTAAAGGTAATTTATGATTATCAGAGGAAACATGAGGTTGTTTAAAAGATATTTAAATGTTACTCGTATCCGCTTTAAATAGTTCTTATTTTTTTATTTATTTAACCTGAACCATTTATAATGAACTTAATTATAATTAGATTAAGATGAAATTATATAAATTATAATAATGTATGTGATAGTCTGTTCATATTGCAGGCTATATATATACAATTGGTAATCGATGGCAGATGACGTTGCAAATGTGGGTCAAATAAATTCACTTTGTACTTATAACTATATCGAGGTTTATCTAAAACACAATTCAAATATCAATGAAAATTTCCTTTTTTCTGTAATTTAATTCAAAAAGTGAAATTTAAATATATTCTAGATTCATTACACATGAAGTGAAATTCATCTAGAATAAACATACTTTTCAGAAGGTCAACATTTCTGTATAGGGCAAAACCCCTTTTTTTTAAAACAGACATGGAGCGTTGTAAAAGGTTGTTCACCAGAAATGATATCCAGGACCTTCCAGGATCCCAACCTGGGTGGACAACCTGGTCAACTAGCTGCTGGAAAGCTACAGCGGGCCGATAAAATAAGATAAGATAAGATAATCCTTTATTAGTCCCTCAGTGGGGAAATTGCGGGAATACAATAGTAAATTGATAGTCAATCAATCAGAACCACTGTTTAAGCGAATGGGGGTGGGCTAATAGGGATTTTTTATAGATATCATTATGAAACTTTGCAAGTTGATTACTGACATTAAAACAACAACTTTTTGTATTACAGTATTTTCCAAAAAGTTTGAATAAATATGAAAAATCATCAATATCTTACTAATGATGCTTAAATTTGCATATCTGCAAAGCCCCAAAATCTAGATGTTGGACAAAAGCAGAGTCAATTTGTTTTTAAATTTTGAAAACAAAACAAGTGTCCAACTGCCTGAAGCCTTTCCTAATCACAGTTAAAATTTGATCAATAACCCATAGAAAACACGTTTTTTACACAGTTTTCAGTTTCCTAAAATACCAGCTGGAGACTCCAAAAGGACACTTTTGGTCCATGGCACATGAAATGTAACTGTGTAAAAAATGTATTTTCTATGGGTTACTGATCAAATTTGAACTGTGATTAGGAAAGGCTTCAGGCAGTTGGACACTTGTTTTGTTTTCAAAATTTAAAAACAAATTGACTTTGTTTTCTTCCAACATCTAGATGTTGGGGCTTTGCAGATATGCAAATGTACCCATCATTAGTAAGATATTGATGATTTTTCATATTTATTTAAACATTTTATAAAATACTGTAATACAAAAAGTTGTTGTTTTAATGTCAGTAATCAACTGGCAAAGTTTCATAATGATATCTATAAGTTAAAAAAATTCCCCATTAGCCCATCCCCATTCACCCCCATTCACTTAAACAGTGGTTCTGATTTGCTATGTCGGCCCGCTGTATCTTTCCAGCAGCTAGTTGACCAGGTTGTCCACCCAGGTTGTGATCGTGGAAGGTCCTAGATGTCATTTTTGGTGAACAACCTTTTACAACGCTCCATGTCCATAAAATCACTTTGCCCCCTGGGTAGTATTCCTTTTTCTGATTGGTTGTATGTAATATTCTAATATTTTGAGATACTGGATTTTTTATTCCATGATCAATCAATCATCCAAAAAAAGGCCTCACATATTTCACTTTGTGTAATGAATCTATGAAAGTTTCACTTTTTGAATGGACTTTCCATCATATTCTGTTTTTTAGATGCACCTTCAGACTGCTCACTCACTGTCAACTATTTTATCACTGCAGGGCCATCAAATTCAGTTGGCAGAGAATACGGTTGCGTTCCGAATCGCATACTCTTTCTTTTTTCTATTCTACATACTACATCCAACGATAAAAAGAATCTAGTTAGGATGCATACTTTTGGGACATACTTTACTCTCTTATTTCATCATAACATTGCGTTTTGATCTTGCCTCTTGCTTTTATATCCGTCGCATCCCTGTTTGTTTTCATATGGAGGCTTCGTCGATGTGACGTCACTTCACGTGCGCACTGGATCAGTGGGTCAGAATCGCCCAAATAGGATGCAGTTTTCAACACTAACAATCTTGGCCGCATGAAGTAGGACATCCGGGTACTTCTAACCATCCTAAATCTGGCCACAAGAATCGGGACATCCTAAATCTTTTTTCTACATACTACTGTATATAGTAGAAAGTATGCGATTCAGAACGCAACCTACATTTTCTGTATGAAATGAACTGCCCCCTCACTTACGGTTTAAACTAGCAAGGCATTGTGGGAAAATGGGCCGTCTTTTCCATTTTTACATCAGTAAATCTGTGTTCGATCTCTGGGTCTACTTCTGAAAGCTGTGGGCTGGCACTCAACAGAATTACTTACACCTGGCTTGACAAAGCGGCCCCTTTTCATCCTGGATTGGCGTTTATGCAATTGACTAATCCAAAGTGCCCAGGCTAGACTTTGTCAAGGCTGGCTTTATCAATCATCCTGGATATCTTAATTCCACTTTTATGCAATAGGCCCCTGTTCAATAGGAGCAGTTTACTTTTTCTCACTTAGAAAGCTCCTACCTTTGGCAGCATCCAGAAAATATCTTTTACTATCTACATGTAATCATTTTGTCATCGTTTATCTGTTTTCTACTGTTGCATCTATTGCATGTCTATTCAGAGGCCTGTTTCAGGTAGCTGGTTTTGAGGCAACCCAGAGTTTGTTCGCTCTGGGTTAGTGGAAACTTTCGGTTTTCCGTTTCAAGAAGCAGGTTCAGCGCAACCGAGAGTCAGTTACTGCGGCAACATACGCCATGGGTCTAACCTGCTCGGTAGGTGGTTAGACCTACCCTGAGTTTGTTTTCACTTTACGCTGCAGCTCCGACTGAAGAAAGAGTCACTGTCACAACGCAACCCTGTACAGTTTAAATCAAAATCACTCCATAGAAATCTCCATCGGGATGTTTTTATAATTTCCTGATGATTTTACGTTTGATCGATCATTTATCTGATCAGTAGCCTTGTTCTCAGCCCTCGTGCCGTTCATATAGGCGGCCACCTTACACATCGTGAACATGCTTTACATTCAGATTAATAAACCTATTGTATTGTATGTATCTCGTTATTTATTTTTATCATTATCAGGAGTTTTGAAATGTCAGGTTGAAATGTAATTCTGCGGCTGCACGCGATCGTTACTGTTCACTTGTGTCATCCCAAAGTCACAGACAAGCCTCGTTAAATAGCCCAATATGAATATAGAAATTATATAATAATTTAAACTGTGATCACTAGAGGTCAAGGGATCTGTTAATAAATCAATCAGGCTCTACAATGGAAACTGTCACCTAATGTGTCTGACGTTAATGTCTTTCATTCCCCATTTAAAAGAAGAGCCAGTCTGTTTACTGCACAGTAGGCTATAGCTTGCCTACATAATACAGTGAATATAAAACACTGTCAGCAATGCTGTGCAGCGCCAGCTTAATACTTTTGTTGCTGCTGATATACGTAACTTAATTCTTAAAATAGACTTGCTTCTCATACGTAAGCAATGATGCTCTTGACAAAAAACTTTTGCACCGTTTTTTTTCTGAATTGCCGAGGTGATTAGATCAGAGTTATGAGACAATATCCCCGTTCATTCTTCTCCATAAGCTCATTCGTTAATATTTCTTACTCTAGTGGGAGGAGCGGAGAAGTTTTCTTTTTTTTTTCTTTTTTGAGAAGTGGAGAAGTGGGAGGATCAAGCATTTGTTTCTTCTGTTTCCATGGTGAATCATGTTATCAGCAATCCATTGACGATGGCTTTTATGCACACGCTCCACCCAGAGTGAACACGCTCAGAGTTGATTAACCCAACGCTGATCCACTGTTCTGAAACCGAAAACCCAGAGTTGCTCGTCAACCCTGCGCTCTGAGTTGACCAACTTAGAGTGCAGGATTAAACTCAGAGTATGTAAAACCAGCTACCTGAAACAGGCCTCTGCTGCTCTTCCTCAGTTGTTGTTGTTGTTGTTTTTGGTTCCTTTAGTCAATTGTACAGATTGTAAAGCCCCTTGAGGCAAATTGCTATTCGTGACACTGGGTTATACAAATACAAATTGATTTGACACACGACACCAGCTTATAACATGCAAACACCCCGGCTTATGTCTTATGTATTTGTATCCACTTAAATCATCTCCCTATGACCGCTGTACCGTAAAAACAGTTTTCCCCCCCTGGACTAGAAATAGTTTTTTCCAGTAAACACACAACATGCAACATTCATGTTTCATCCAAAATAGAGGTATGACAACCCTTAAGTAGTAAAATAAATGTAATAATTTCAAGTGAAAATGAGCACAATATGCATGCATTTGAATCGCTAAATATTGTTATTAGAGTTGTGGACCCAGGTTACATCTTTTTAACAATACAAACAAATTATATTGTGTATTATGAATATGAATAAATAAACATATCTATATTGTATCACATGTTGAACTAAAATATAGTCTCCATGTGTTGCAGACAAGACAGATGGAAAGACAAGCGAACAAAACAAGAAGCAGAGAGGACAGAGAAAGGCAGCAATAACTGCAGTCGATTGTTGACGTCTCTATAAATAGTAGTCTACTCATTAGCTTTTATGTTGGTGGGTTTATGAAACTGCCACCGTTAAGTGTCTACCTCTTTCTCATTCATGTGAAGGCTTATACTGTACCTGCCCAGTTATGTTTTGATGAGTGACAAGCTGACAACCACAAAGTAACTTTATTGAAATTCAAAGAGATGCTTTCTGAAAACATCCATATGGGATACAACTGTGAATTGTTCCACAAAGGGAAAACCCTTCCTTAAATCAAATCTGACCTTCATGCTATTTTGCTGTTATTGAATGCAGGCTTTCGTGTGACCCACTCACAGGACCCCAGACGTCAGAGTGAAACCTTGACAAACACAATGGTGAACAGAGTTAAGGGTTTATCATACTGCCTGGAGTAGTTACCATGTAATATACACACACACACACGCACATCCCACACATGCTTTACACCAGGGCTCCTTAACAAGTGGGCTGAAAAGGAAAAACGCTGGGGGTTCATGGGCCACACATACAGTAAAACATATAATGTAAATTAATGGCGGTTGAGACTAACCCAAAACAACAACGGGACTCCGCGGCCCGGTGATAAGGAAAAAGTAGCCTACACTAAGGTTTAACAATAAACTTTATAAAGACACTTAAAAAAAACGATCTCTGCCCATACAAAAAGTTCTGACTTGGATTACTTGATAGAGCGATCGATGTGTATAAAACCATCCGGTACATGGTCTGATGACGGGCCGTTATATTAATAATAAACAGCGTGCTGTACAAATATGAGACTGTCCACCGCGACCTATTACGTCAAGGCTACATTTAAAAAAAAAACAATAGCTTAAGGATTCTCGTTGCTCTAATGTGGAAGTGGAATATATCATGCAAATTTGGCCGGATGAAAGTATTCACAAACAGTCGTGGGGGAATCGTGCTGAATCTTCCTGCAGCACGGAACAGGCACACTTGCCTAGTGTGAGTGCGCCCTTAAGGTACAGTGTGTAAAATCTGAATATTAAGAGGCCTAAAGTGGGGAAACTGCAAGATTGCAAAGCTCCCTGGGCAACCCCTCCCCCTTTTTTTTCAGAAATGTGAATATGATATTACATTTCTACCAAGTCTGCATGTTCTGAAAAATATCAATAAATTCTACACACTGCACCTTTTAAAAGGTTTTCTGATGGCGTCGTTGCACTATCCGACGGAGTTGGAGCGACTTTTTGTTTTTGTAAGTGATTTTGTTAAAAGTCAGCATTGTCCGACGGGGACAAGAGTGAGTTTTCCTGCTAAATCGGGGTCCTCCTTCAACCCTGTGACCGGGACGTCCTCTTGTTATGCGGTCCATTGCCAATGGGGAGCCCGGGACAAGCTGTGGATGAAGTGAGGATGACAGAGGGGACAGTCCAAACACGACACTCGCCTTATCCCCCCCCGCCCTCCCCCACAACACATCTCCTATTTTCTTTAGCGTGCCACATCCAGCTGCTGAATCACAGTAACACAGCAGCTGATGGGAGTTGACAGTTTGCCTGCTGACTGCCTTTGGACATGCTAAACGTACTGACTTTCACATACTAATGTTGAGGTCAGGGGTCACATACAAACAAACACGTGAGTTCTGGAGTGAGCAGCTAAACAGGGACAGAGTGTGATTGTGTGCATGCATATATTCATCATGTTATATAGGCCTACAGTCATTTACAAATCAGCACAGCATCACTGTATAATACATTTTACATCAATTCCTTTGTGGGAGAATATGACAAAGTACCTTTTCATAAAGGAATACTTCACCCTTACGGAACCGGCGTTCTAGCATTATAAAATCGCTATTATAATATAATGAATGAGGTTTTTCTTCCCTCAGTCTTCCCTTGGCCCAGCTGTCCTGTTAATCCTAACCCTACATTTTCCTATGTGTGATGTCACGCATGGGAAAATGTAGGGTTAGACAGTGAGACCATAAAACACTCCTTCTGCCTTTTCTCAGTCTAGGTCTAGGATGAACCGATTTCTAATTTTTTTGCATATATACTACATAGGATCTCAGAGTTCAATACACCTTCATATTTCCACAGGTGAAGTAGGTATTTAAGTACAGTGGAAGACATTGCAGGCATAAACTTTAATTAGCCTAAATAGTTTTTTTTAACACTGGTACATTTAGAGATTTTTTATTATTATTTTGCTTCCAAAACATCGAAGCAAAATAGATGAAAAGTGCATAATTATTGTAGTTCAGAATGCCCCTGTAATGACTCCTCCTTACATCCTCTTATATTGTGCTTGACAGGAACATATTTCTCCCCTTCTTGAGCATTGCGTGCCGACCTCACTGACGTCTCACTGAATCCTCCAGATCTTCACTGGTGTTGACGTCAGTCCCGTCAGATTCAGACCCTCCACAGCCCACAGTCATCAAATATAAGTCAAATTGCAAGAGCACATCTTAATCTCCAACATTTTTCCTGGAAAATATGAGAAACTTTGAGAATTAAGAAACATTTTTGAAATTTGAAAATGTTGAACATTCTAAACTCTTACTTGTTTCGTCAATCAAATTTAAGAACATTTGTTGCACTGACCAACTTAACAACAAGAAAAAGCTGCATTTCACAGTGGATTGCTGTAAAAAGGCCTTGAGACGAGAGAGAGAGAAAATTATTCCACATTGAATGAAACCTAGTGAAACAGGGGTTAAATATTCATGTATTTGGGGTTTTGCTTCTCTTTGAGTTGGACAACCACACACATGCTAAACAGAAGTACCTCTTAACTGGTGGTCTCAGACTTGTGTATATAAATAAGTGTTTGCCTTTGTTTGGTTTTGTCAAAGAAATAGCTTGGATTGCCTGCAGTGGGTTTTGGATGGAAAGCTGTAATGAGGGCTTTTAAATCAATACAATGAAATGAAAAGAGGGATGAGCCAGTTTGTCCTGAATAGAGCAGGAATCCAGAAAGCACAGTTGAAAAAGTAGTGGAAAAGTAAGATGCTGTATAAATGCCATATGTTCTTCTTCCCTCTTGTTAGTGTGTCTAACAGGTAATAGGTAACATTGGTTCAAAACTACAAAACAAGGTTTGAAACAATATGAGTTGATTTTCATAGTTTTGTTAATGTTTTTATTTTATCAAACAACATTTTTTTCCCCTTTCCTTACACATACTGTAGCTGTCTTTTGAAGGTATACTAGATAGATACTTAAGATTTTTCAATGCCACGTAATCTGGAGTTTTGCAGAATTGTTTAAAATAATGCATGGTGCTCAGTAAACTGGGACATATCAGCAAGTAAGACAAGCTCTTAAACCAGGGTGTTTAACCACTGAAGGAATGGTGGGAGTAGAAAGAAAGAGAGAGAGAAAGAGAGCGGGAGAGAGAGAGAGGCATCATGTGGAGATGAAGATCTGCTACGTGATGTGGAGTGACATGTAGCATTTATGTGACAGAACTCCCTGACCCCCTGCTGGTTAAAGGAAGTGAAACTGGGACTAGCTAAGGCAAGCTATGAGGGCTGTTTGCTTCCATCGTTGTCCTGAACAAAGCGCACTTATCCTTTCCCCATCTGCCCTTAATAATGTTATCATAAGGTGAGGTCTTCAGATACATAATATATGTCGATTACTTATCTCTTTCTTAATCTGGCCGTTGGTCCCATGTGATTTTAAAAAAACCCAAGCCGTAAGAGCTGGATTTTTTTTCTATCTTTTTTTCTCCTTGAGTATGAGATAATCTTCATGTATTAAACATTTGATTCTACTTAAATAAAAATAAAATATATATATATATATATACATATATATAGTATCTGCTTCTTCCAACTTGTTTATGAAGCATGCACAACAGTTCTGCTATATTTTCTATCTTTGGAACATGTGGGATATTGAGCGGTAGGCCTTGTCCCTTCAACTTCTCTGACAGACTCATTATAGCTTTCCTTCATTGTTGTCAAACCTCATGAATTATTTAAAGGTTGTTCTATATAAAACCCAAGTAAGGCTTTTGACATTTGATATTTAGCTTATATTCTTGTCAAAGTTTAAAAAGTAATTAAAACTTATCTTGTCACTATATGCTTGACAGCATTTCAGTATTGCAGCTTAGGAAAATGAAAAACTAGTTTTTTGAGTGTTTAGAAGAACTGAACTCATGGATGTAGGCTAAATTTGGCTTATAAAAGCTAAAGCGGATTACTTTTATTGAATTAAATGTATCTCCAGGTTATATATTTTGGGTGAACTGTGTTTTTCCGACATTTCTTTTTGTTCTTCAGTTGTTGTGATATGTAGTGACAGCACATCTGAATGAGCCCTTTTTCACATTTGTTTTGTCTTGATGACGGCATTAGGGATGATAGCCCGTATTGGTTGCAATCTAAATATCATACAAAAGCTGTTGAACTTTGAATGGCAGCAGGAATTGGCAGCGGCCGGCCGGCTCCCCTAAATGCTCCAGCTGTCACTGTGACGATCACAAGGCAAATGTTAAAGGCAAAATCTAAATGTCTCTTGTGATGCAGCGGCTCCGACAGATCGTTTGCCACATGTTTGTTATTGGGTTCCCAACTGTGAGGCTCTGTTGTCTGAGTGGAGAAGGTCAGCGCTTTGGCTTTAGTTTGAGTGTGTTTGGGATCTATTTTCAGTAAATTCTGGCCCCCCCCTTTTTTTTCTTCTCTCTAAGTGCATCTCCGGTGTTTGTCTCTCTTCCTGGGCTAAGAGGCTCTCCCGCTCTGAATTTATTGCTAATCAATTTGTCAACAAAACATTTTTCAGTCTTCTGTTAAAAGGTCAGGGATGATTCCAAACGAGGCTTATCCCCTTTCACCGTCTTCGATCAAAATATCAATGAGAACACGTTGTCGCATGACTGTATTATTAAAGCCCTCCAATCCACAAAATCCTTCTATTTGGGGAGTTAGTTACTGCAAAGAGTTAGGCATATTTATCAATCCAAAGTAAAGATATTGTCATTTAAGTTTGATAAACTTTTCAGAAATTCGGTTATAATATTTATGAACATTTATTTAAAATCACGTGCTTTAAACACATTGACTGCAGTGTGTGCATGCTAGTTCTAGCATTTGATGTCCTACTTTCTCCATATCCTTTCAAATGTAAAAACATATATAGGACGTACAGAAATAGACTCATTTGTGGCAGCCCCGATGTACAGTATGTGAACAGATGCTCACTGTCTCCTGTGTGTCCACTCACTGGAAAGAATCACCCGTCAGAGCATTTCCTCTCGCAGCCTTTCAGCCTGATGGCTTAGTGTTGTCGTGTTGTAATTAAAAATGACACCTGGCGCAGATTTTTTTACACATGCATCCGATCTGCTTTTGGTTGCTGGTCTGCCACCTGTGCTTAGAGACACATTTCATATCAAAGCTTCATCCGGTATACACTCATCCCTCATTATTAATATTTAGGCATCTGGAATCGATGATTAATCCTCTTACAAATATGAAATTTTGATTTAAATGCTGCAGACGAAACTTGGCTTTCTTTACAGATTTTTTATGTAATTTCCTGGGTTTTGTAGGAGAAGATTTGTTGAAACCCTATTTCTCTTTCTGTTGGATTTTTTGTGCTGTAGCTAATTTTTTTTTTGTGCTGCTGCCTGCTACATTTTAGGCCCTTATATGCAATATATCACTCTCATATTTAATACTATGCTAAATGCCCATCATTGTATTGTTTCAAACAAGTTTGTTTATTTACAAATCAAATGACCAATGCACATTACCTCAATATAGACCATAAGATAAAGGCGTTTATCGAACCTCCTCTAAGGACTGAATCAAAATACATTACATATTAGATGTCTTGCTCTGAACTCATTGTCATGGTCTGTCTTTGTCCTGTCTTGTTTTGGTGGTTTCCTGTTTTATTTTGGTATGTCTGTCTTGTTCCTCCCCATGTCCTGTCAAGCTTCCCTCTTGTTTGATTGCCGCTCCCTCTCCTAATGTGTTACACCTGTGTCTCGTTATGTCTTGTATATATACTCCTTGTGTTCCTTTGTTCCTTGTCTGTGCATTATGGTTTGTCCTGTCGTTGTTGGTGAGTCTCGTCCTGTGTTTCTTGTGTACTCTCTGTGTTTTTTTGCCTTGGGAGTTTTGTCATTTTGAGCCTGTAATAAACTACCCTTTACTTTTTACATTCTGCATTTGGGTCCTGCTTGCCTGTCTGCCTACCTCACCATAACACTCATAGTACAATCAATCTTTAAGGATTGATTTGCTGATACCACAGGGACATAACAAAAAAAAATATGGTCACAAATCTTTTTTAATGATAATGTTTTAGCTATATAGGCCTTCCTTTTACCTGACTTATTTCTGTTTGCTTTGCATTATGCATAATATAATCTTTTCATCATCGCAAACGAGTGCCTCAATGTTTTATAGAAACGTAAATGCAACAAGTAGTATGTTTCACACTACTCCCCGGCCTGGCCGAGATGCTATTTTGTGTCAATCTGCAGGTTTCAGTCGCCACACGAGTCTCGCATGAGTGAAAATCCATTATTTAACCAACCACAGCGACTGCAACCACGAGCAGCCTAAGAACCACTTTTGTCTCTCAAATTTGAGTTGACTTGACTGAAAATGGTCTCATATACGAGCAGATGGGGTTCTGCTCTTCTTTCTCTGAAGGAGAGGCAGTAAATCAATGTTTTATATGTGCACAGAGCAGCATTATGGGCAATGATGTCAGTAAAGCTGTGGTGATTAGATCTGACCTCCATAGTAATGGTATAGGTGACCAGATGGATCAAAGTATCGCTGATACTAGAGCTGAGATGATGGATAGGTTCGGCTTCGGGTTGTGTGTGTGTGTGTGTGTGCGTGTGGGGGGGGGGGGGAAGGGGCTTGATGACCCTCAAAAACGATGTTACACCATTGAGTGTAATGAACAAATGCTGACACCATATGAGCGATGGGATGTACATATGTTTCAATGGGATATGATGCTGCTGGAGCTGACTGATAGCATGAAGTCGACACATTGCATTACATTCATTGAAGGTATTTTTTAATGTACTCAAACAAAAACTGTACTGCCCTGGCAGGGCGTATCCTGGAGCACGGCTTGACAGCCAGCTAACATAGATAAAATCCAATATTGAAATGACGAACCAAGGCTTGCTTTTCTTTTTTCTTCAGTGTATCTCCACTGGTTTCTTTATCATTGTAAAACTGTAACATACATAAAAACATAAATCAAGTCTATACATACATCACCAGAACCATACAGACATTAAGTACAATACACGGTAAGTATGACATGAATAATACACAAAGCTTAGCTAACAAATATAAAATAAAGGAGAGCCAGCTAAGAACACAATACTGCTGCAGGCTGCTAGATAATCGATCCACATTAGCCACATTAAACAAGCATACAATAAGAAGCTAACTTTACATGTATATATGAATAAGCTAGAATTAACCACACAAACACTACTCACAGACAAATAGTCTCCAAGGCAGCACAAAAACATTCAACCTGAACAAATGCCTTTTCATTACTATTACCTCGGTTCTGTTTGCACTCAGGGCTGCAGTCAGGGCAACTCAACTCACCCAAGAACAGTTTCTCAGTTTCTCTAGCCTACAACATCTGTGGAGGTGTGATAATATGGAGTCAGATCAGTCTCAATATTAATGAATGCACAGAGAAGGATTCACACTTGTATTTTGTGATTTATATATAAATGTATTTGTGAGAAGAGAGTCATTTATATATAAATCACTAAATGCAAGTGTGAATCCTTCTCTGTGCATTCATTAATATTGATACTGATCTGACTCGATATTAGAGTTTTCTATTTGTGTTATTTGCACACGTTGACAGCCCAAGTCTCCTTATTTACCTCCAAACAGTAAACATGCCTGCTGAGACGCACTGTTTCGAGACTTTCGACTTTATGTCACACACCACCTTGAGAATCAGTTTTACATTCACACATTATGGAAATGTAACACACTTACATAAGAGTTTTTTGTCTTATAGTGCAGAACAGGAACAATATTCTACGCTGTGTGTGTGTGTGTGTGTGTGTGTGTGTGTGTGTGTGTGTGTGTGTGTGTGTGTGTGTGTGTGTGTGTGTGTGTGTGTGTGTGTGTGTGTGTGTGTGTGTGTGTGTGTGGGGGGGGGGTGTGAACTGTATTATAAGGGAAAACAAAGACAGCAGTTATTTAAAGGTCACATATTATGCTAAATGCACTTTTTAAATGTGTTCTAACATATCCATGGGTCCACGGTGTGCCTAGAGACTGCCAAAATATTTAAAAAAATAACAATCTCTCCTTTTCTCACTCTCCCCCTTTCTGGAACAAATATACTCCAGTCAGAATTCTCCTTGTTTCTGACCTCACAAACTGGAAAGCCAGAAGCTTCCACTGTGCAGCCCACACCCCTATTTCTTATTGGTCCACGGCCCTGACAGACAGAGGGCGAGGCATATCTGGCTTCGCTTCCGGACAGGGGGTGGGGGCAGCTCAAAGATTGTATATTTACGAAGGCAGCTGCAGCTCTTTTTAAAAAATAGGCCATTGTGAGATTAGTTTACAATAAATTATCTGAAAGTTTTTTTCAGCAAACAATTAAAGAAAAACGTATTAGGGATCACTAAGACCATATAATATGGGGTATAATTGTACCGAAAAGTGTATAATATGGGAGCTTTAATGTAAGCAGGCAATTCATGACATGAATGAAAACATTTTGCCATCAGAGAACACAGAGAACAATCCTGGGTGAAAATGTTGCTCATTTTAAGCTGAAGAGACGGTTGAGTTAGCGGGCTTCATCAAATCTCCTTTTTTATTTTAAGATTGAATCAATCAATCAATCAATCAATCAACTTTATTTATAAGGCGCTTTTTATGCACAGCGAAGGCGACACAAAGTGCTTCACAGAATAAAAAGAATAAGAAAAAGAACAATGCCAACGCCTCCTCCCCGTCGCTCCCACCAAATCCACAGACAGAAAAGCCAATTACAATACAACACAACTCAAAAATAAACACGGACTGAATAGAACAAGATGAGGTTAAAGCAAGGATCAATAGAGCAATAAAACAGAAGTGACAATATGTGAGGTATTTGAGCATGGAGATCAGATCTGACCTTAACAATAATGATGTAGGTGACCAGGTGGATCAAAGTATCAATGATGGCTCGGCCTCAAAATGGTGGTGTGTGTGTGTGTGTGTGTGTGTGTGTGTGTGTGTGTGTGTGTGGGGGGGGGGGGGGGGGGGGTCTTTAGGACCCTCAAAGTAATATTTTACCTTTGTCAGAGTGTAATGTACAAATTGTTGGACCAAAAAAGTGATGTGGTGTTTGTTTCCCCAACTTATCTCCTAAGATAATCAATAAATAAAAGTGAAGAAAAATTAAACTAGTAAAATAAAAGGTGGAGTCAGTGATTCTAGAGAACGCTCGTTCTGAAACCAAAATCACTGAATATCTTCTCACGATCCACTTCCTGTCTGTACTATGTTAAAAAAAATCCAGTGTTAATTCACAGCCTAGGCTCTGTAGGCCTGTAGCTGCGGTGGACCCCCTTTGTTTACATACCCTTTGTTTACATATAAGTTTACAGAGCCTAGGCTGCGTATTAACACCAGGTTTATTTTCAGTGCACACACGGTACGGACAGGTAGCAGGTCGTGAGGCGATATTAATTGATTAACAAGAAGAAATCACTCACTCCACCTTTGACAATGTGAGATCAGAACCAAGGGGTTTCTTGTAACTGCGGAAGTTGCTATCTTGCTGCTTCAATAACTCTTTGTGAGCACATGCTGATGCTGAAACCCAGTATGTGAGATTGACCTTTTGTCACTCATCTTCCCATCAGTGTTTCAAAGAATGATGAATGAAATATCCACTCGTCGGCTGCTCTGTCTGCACCGCAGGCAATTAGTCAGACAGAGAGAGAGAGAGAGAGTTACTTATATATGATTTATAGGAACGTCTGTGTGTTGATTGCTTGAAACTTTTCACAGACAAGTTCATGGGTGAATGTAATACTGTTCCCATCTCCCTCATATAAGCTAACGTTTTCCTGCACATTGTTCTTTTTTTATGTGTCATTTTCCGCTGCTCTTACCGGTTGCCGGGTAACGGTATCAGATGAACACTGCGTCTTATCTAGTCACACTCCTAATTTCCTGTGGACCGGCTCCCCCCTCCCTGTGGCTGCTGTTCCCGTGGCGATGGAGATGAAGAGAGATGGGGACTAGTGTGTGTGTGTGTGTGTGTGTGTGTGTGTGTGTGTGTGTGTGTGTGTGTGTGCGCGTGCGCAGTGACAACGTGGCTCCCGCTAAGACAACAGTGTAGTTACACACGGTGGAGAGGCCTGTAATGACTGGGTAAACAAAACGTAGGACATGCGGTGTAGCCCTCCATCCATTGCCAGGGACACCAACCACTAAACAAATACAGCTCACATTTTGCAAGTAGATTTGGCATGAAAAAATGTGATGTGTTTTCGTCTTGGCGTTAAAACGAATTCTAGGTTTCTACCACAGAGCCGTGACTGCTCATGCACAGGGCTGAGTGGTCCCTGTTCCTCTCATCATCAGTGCAGCTTGACACAGCGGGTGTGTTTTGTGATTGTCAGGGATTTTTTAAAACAGGATGATGTTACTACCGTCTCAATGAATACTATTTACACCCCCCACTATAAGATAGATAGCCCAGGCAATTTTAAATCTAGTCAGATATGGGGTGGAACGCGTATAGAGGCTGGGCAGATGGTGGAGTGAGTGAAGTTTGGAGATAAAAGCAGAGTAATGGTGTTCCTGCTGTGGTGCCTCCCTCTGGATCAGCAGCAGGGAGTCCAGGGAATAGAGTCGAAATTCATCTAGTTCAGTCGGATGTTCTCCCACTTTTCTGAGGAAATTGAGGGAGAAATTCTGTGAAAGGTGCAGACTTTCCTTTAATGTATAACTTAGCACATCAATTCAAGTGCTGAACATCAGATTGTCCTTTTTTTATGGTTCTTCCTCTTTACTTCAGTTTTATTGCTTTTATTTATTGTTACACTACATTTCAGATAGAAGTATTCAGTTCTTTACTTCACTTATTTATTGTTTAACATTGATGGTTTACTTTGAGCTTATATTTTGCGTAGCCTATACAACATTAAATAAGTACTTGGATCAAATTATTTATTAATAAATAAATGTAAAACTGTAAAATTAGTTTATGTTGCAACAATACACTCCTTTACTTTAAAGGAGCTTGTTTAAGATTGTTCCAAATGAATGCTTCTGTTTGAATCTGAATATTTATTCCACTGATAACTTCACAGATACAGCATTGCATCTATTCTGCACATTCATTTACCAATACACACACACACACATATATATATATATATATATATATATATATATATATATATATATATATATATATATATATAAATGTGAACATGAACACAAACACACAGACACAGACAGACACACGCACGCACGTGTGCACACACACACACACACACAAGCACACACACACACACACACACACACACACACACACACACACACACACACGCGCCCGCTCAAGCATTGGCACCTTGCATGACCCTCCTAATGGTCTGACTGTTTGCGTGCCCCGTGTTAAATAACTTTTAAATTCAGAGTGTATTCCTGTGAAGGGTGCCTGAGGATCATATAAATACTTGGCTCGTGTTTTTCCTTGTAAGGCGCCTCTTCTTGATTATGGAGAGGCCTAAAAACCCTTGAATCCCTGATTAGCATTTTTAGAGTGCAAATGACCAGCACAAAAGAAATCTTGAAAGCTATAATAAGCTATAATAGACCGGCATTGCGGTTTTCTTTAGCGACCCAAGTCCAGTGCACGTGTGTGTGTTAATTGTTGTTGCAACGGGTCAGATGTCAGGCCTGGAGACGTATGTGCCGGCTGTTTCTGTGCCGATGCTCTCGCCCTGATTAAGCTCTGTTACAGCACACAACACAGCAATTCAATTAGTCAAGCCCCATCCCCATGTTAACCAGTGAAGTGTACATGAAAGCCAAGTGGGCCCGTGCTCCGCAGAGCGCCGTGTTAAAGTGATTAAATATGAATCAATCAATCCTTCTTTCAGAGAGAGTAATTGCTGTTTTCTCCACTACCTCTTCCCCTCTACTTATGCCGGGCCATTGGATGAAAAATGACATCAGATGAATGGAAATTTAAAGAAATAATACATCATCCATCTTTTATGTGTGTGTGTGTGCGTGCGTGCGTGCGTGCGTGCGTGCGTGCGTGCGTGCGTGTGTGCATGCGTGCGTGCGTGCGTGCGTTTGCCTGTCTGTGTGTGCGTGTGTGAGTGTGTGTTTACAGAAGCATGCTAATGGCTCTCTCGGTCACTATGTAAATAACTGCTGGTTAATGTTCCATCCTATAACTCTGATATTTTCCCTTCTCACCACTACGATGCAGATAAAACAAATTACTTGTGTAATGTGTGTCCCATACAATGTAGAATGAAACATATCTATTGAATCATAGCAGACCTTGTGTATTTAGTGAACAGCCCATTTGAGTTAATGCTTACACAATGTATGTAATGCTCACTTGCTCATGATTCCGATGCCCGAATATTGAATTTCGCCCCTTTATACCTCCCATTGGTATCTACATCCCCATCATCACCTAATCCTTCATCTTTATGTGTGTGTGTTTGTGTGTGTATGTGTGTGTGTGTGTGTGTGTGTGTTGTATGAAAGATATGCCCTGAGAAGGTTTTGTAAAAGCTAAAGCTAAGGTTCAGTTTAAGCAGCAACAAAAAAAAAACAATGCAAAACTCATCTGATTATAAGAGTGGACTTCAATTAGCTTTTTCTTGTTTCAGCATTTTTATGGACTATCAGTGTAATTCCAAAGGACAATTTAGAAAAAAGATCGCTGTAATTTCCCTTAAATGACAACTTGTGGTCTGACTGTGAAACATAATGATTTCATGGATGAATATATGTATTGAACCCTCCCCCCCCCACACACACACAATCAAAAACAAAACAAGAAAAACACAATTTGTATACAGTTAATTATAGCTCATCAATCTTCCTTGTACTTCTTCAAAAGTACAGAGCTGAGTAACTTGCTAAACAAAATCTTTGGAATGTGTTGGTGCGCATTATGTATAGCATCTGGGAGATTTTCCTCGGTCAGGCAACTTAATCAACAGCTAACAAGCTTCTTAACAGTTTGGTGATTGGGATTTTTTTCCCCCTTTGAAGAGCAACTATTTGCCTGTCAGACAAAAGATGGACTGGTCTTACTTCATATTTGATATAGTTTGATATCACCAGGAAAGAGACAGAGAAAGATGCAAAGCCATGGGCAGAGGGCTGATACATTGATATTGCAACAATTGCATCTCGGTATTTGTACTTTAGTCTGATACTATCCACCAGGCTAAGCTCTTGTTTACTGAGGATTCCTTTGCTTGCTCCGTAGTCAATTGAAACAAATTAGATTTTCTGGCAAGATGGTCTAAGCGTGTTCAACACAGTGCAGAGGTGTTTTCATGTAATAATAATAATAATAATAATAATAATAATAATAATAATAATAATAATAATAATAATAATAATAATAATATCTTAATTTATATAGCACCTTTAAAAACATTGGTTTACAAAGTGCTTTAACAAAATACATACGAGCAAGTACAATCAAATGAATACATATTACAGTTTTTTTTCGATCGCTAAACCACAGTGGGCACAACTGTAGCTCTATGTGCAACTGTAGCTCTATGTGCAAAACTCTAACTACAGTCTGCACTACCAACAGTCATTGGAGCTGAACAGTTCACTTCACCTGCAAAACAGGTTCAGTGCAGCAAACACTATGAACCAGCCTCATTGAGATAACACACACTGTCACTCAGAACCTGCTCAGAGTACAAACACTAGCATCAAACCCCAATACACAAATTACAAACTTTTAATCTTTACAGTTTGAATAATTTGAGTTATTTCACACAAATTACATAATATTTTCTTTGATGAAAGGGTGAAATTCTTTCACATGAAATTGTTTATTTTATAACGTACCAGTTTTTTTAGGAAAACAAAAAGAAATGAAAATCAGAAGTTTGCTTCAATAGATACACATTTTGTATATTTTATTGAAAACATTTCCAAATGTAGTATTTATCTGTGTAAATATTCTATAATTGTAATACAGAAATCAATTCCTGTAATGTTGTCATTTACTTTAAGGATGCAACTCTAAGCTGTTTGTTTGCTGGAAAATTCGTATTACAGATGGGGGGACGCCCTACCAACTGAGCTAAGGGCGCCCCAAAAGTCATATAGAACGTTCGTGCAGAGAACTTCCGTGATTGGTTCAAAATACTTATTGTGTACTAGAAAACCGGCGCAATATATTTACTTTGGATTGATAAATATGCCTAGCTCTTTTCAGATGCTTACTATCATGCAGTAAACTCCTGCAAATGACAAAGGATTTTGTGTATTTGGATTTACAGGGGCTTTAAAAAAAAAGGAGCAGAGTGATTCAACAGATATCCTCTTCCTCTGCTAGTGGAGAGCTCGAGCCCTCCTCCTCCTCCTCTTTCAGCCGGTTGTGACAGGCCTTTTAATTGTCTCATTCTGATCACATGTGGTTTGCAGCGGGGCCGAGGTCGCGCGCTGACACCCGCTAATCATCTGTCCAGCACTTGTTCTCACATCCCACCTTCCAGCCTCTGGGATCTGATTGTCTCTGTGTGCCCTCTCTCTGCCCCCTGATTCATTCTCACCTCCATATCTGTGTCCATGTCTCTCTATTCACGCCCACCTCTCTCTCTCTCTCTCTCTCTCTCTCTCACACACACACACACACACACACACACACACACACACACACACACACACACTACATCACACGCGCGCACACACACACACACACACACACACACACACACACACACACACACACACACACCACACTACATCACACGCGCGCACACACACACACACACACACACACACACACACACACACACACACACACACACACACACACACACACACACACACACACACACACACACACACACACACACACACCTATTTCAATTTCAGTCTCAACATCACTTTTCATTTCAGCCTCCCGTTCTCCATGTGTCCGAACTGTGACACGGCAACCTCTTTTTATTTAGCCCCTTTCTCTCTATGATAGTGTATCTCCACATGCTTACAATGAAGCTCCTTGAAGTACAATTCCAGTGTATTTTTTACAGTTTTTACCTAATGCTTACACACTAAAAGTGGTTGCTATGCCCAAAGCATCACAACCTCTAACTTTGGTGACCATGCCCCAAACACAAGCACCAACCCTATAAACACAATTAGTGCTTTGCACTGTGTTTGAAATTCTCCAACACACTTCTTGCAAAACACTACACACTGTTTTTCACATAAGACACATTGTTAAAAAATGAAATCTCCTGCAATCATTGGGAAAACACATCTATTTAAAATACAAAACACAACTAAAATGGGAAAAGCACACAGACTCACACACATGTGACATGTGTGTATACCCCTCTGAGGGGTATACTACGAAACAAACTCAACAGAGCCCGGCTCTCTTTTTTTGATCTGGTTCAACATAACACATACCCTCGCTCAGAGCTAACTGGTATCACGAAGGAAGTTATCAACCTCTTATGTTGAACGAGGGTTTCAGCTTCAGGCTCTGTGCGCGTCCCCATGAAAGGAGGCGTTTGACCCGTCATTTGACTCTGCATCCGCACAAAATGGACTGATCTTGTGCCGCTAACTTTACACAAACGGACTGATTGTGAGCAGCTGAGTAAAACAAAAGTGTGTCGCCAACTTCATTCAAGAGGAAGAGTTTGTCAGTCTGAATTATTACAGCAGAAATCAGAGAGCCGAAAAAAACTCTTACTGAAAATAAGGAGAGTGGAATGCTGCCAGCATGGAAATGATTTATTTATCTTGTCGATCGTTCTCGCAGTGCCGTACATTATAAAACAATGAAACGTTGAACTCGGATTTAAACACTATACCATTTAGCCTAATATATATACTGTATAGGCTACTTTGCTATATTTATAGCACTACGCCTATAGTCCCACACTTAAGAATGTAGGCTAATTTAAGCCTGACACTGTCCCCAAATGAATAGCCTATGGAAAATCACTTTTGTTTAGGGCCACATCATAATGAATACAATTTTGATTTAGACTATTAGCCTTTTATTTGAATCTTACAAATACCAATAGGCCTACATTAAAAAACCTGTAGTCTGTATTTTTCAGACAAATATGAATCTACTGGGAGAAGCTTAACCTGCGAGTCTGCAGCGATGTCCGAACTGACTTGTCACGTCCCAACTGTAATCGCTACTGATGAAAAGAAAGAAGCCCACAGTGAAATAATGTTGCAAACTGTGATTTTATAGAACGCTTTATTAAGAGCCAGTGTGTGTAGATCGCCAGGTAAAACCATTTGAGGTGAGAGCATAGAGTAGCGCTGCATACAGTAGGTCTAGGCTATTTAACATTTTCTGCATCAATAACTGTATGCATGTGGCAAAAAGCCCCAGCGCGATGTTACAGTTCACTCTGCTGTAAGCCTTATGTCACGGCTTTGTTTCGTTCATTAACTTACTGATCAATAAGTTTACTTATTTAACGAGTTTCCTCAGTGAGAATATATCGCTCAGACAATATAGTCAGGTCCGCGGGATTTCAAAATGTGTAGTTTCCTTAAAGGGCAGCGCTCTAAGAGCCGAATTTAAGCTCAAACTCTGAAACAAAAACTACTCTGAGCAGGTTAGCCGTGCAGCCTCTGTTACCGCGGTGATCTAGCCAGGTAAAAAGAGAGCCACCTTTCGTGATACTGAAAACTCTGGCTTCAGACTCAACAGACCTCGCTCAGCCCTTAATCTCGCTTCGTAGTATACCCCTCAGGGGCCTATTGCATAAAACTAGGATAAGGGATTAACCTAGGATATTTCGGTTATCCTGGCTTGCGTTAGCCATGATCCGGTTGCATAAAAGCGGAGGGACATAAATTACCATGGAGATTTATCCTTTACGTTTAGCCTGGTCCCGACCAGGCTAAACGTAAAGGATAAACTTATTCTGTTGCCTGATTGGCTCAGTCAGCTGTCACTCCGATCTGAAATCAAGGTGTTTAACAGTTATTCCATGATCTTCTGTGTAATGCTTTAGTTTCATTAACCTGTTTTAAGGTACCACATAAAAGACTGCATTGTCATTTAGTTAAATAGTTCTTATTTTTTATTATTTAACCTGAACCATTTATAATTAAATTAATTATAATTACATTAAAATGAAATTATATAAATTATAATAATTTATGTGATAGTCTGTTCATATTGCAGGCTATATTCATACAATTGATTATCGATGGCAGATGACGTTACAAATGTGGGTCAAATAAATTCACTTTGTACTTATAACTATATCGAGGTTTATCTAAAACAAAATTAAATATCAATGAAAATTTCTTTTTTTCTGTTATTTAATTCAAAACGTGAAACTTAAATATATTCTAGATCCATTACACATTAAGTGAAATTACTCTAGAATAAACATACTTTTCAGAAGGTCGACATTTCTGATTGGATGTATGCAATATTCTAATATTTTAGATACTGGATTTTGTATTCCATGATCAATCAATCATCCAAAAGGAAGGCCTCACATATTTCACTTTGTGTAATGAATCTATGAAAGTTTAACTTTTTGAATGGACTTTCCATGATATTCTATTTTTTAAATGCACCTGCAGACTGCTCACTGTCAACTATTTTATCATAAAACAATGCAGGGACATCAAGATTAGTTGGCAGAGATGACATCTGCTGTATGAAATGAACTGCCCCCTGATTTACGGTTTAAACTAGCAAGGCATTGTGGGAAAATGGGCCGTCTTTTACATTTTTACATCAGTAAATCTGTGTTCGATCTCTGGGTCTACTTCTGAAAGCTACGGGCTGGCACTTAACAGAATGATTTACACCTGGCTTGACAAAGCGGCCCCTTTTCGTCCTGGATTGGCGTTTATGCAATTGACTAATCCAAAGTGCCCAGGCTAGACTTTGTCAAGGCTGGCTTTATCAATCATCCTGGATATCTTAATTCCACTTTTATGCAATAGGCCCCTGGAACCAACCCTAAAACTAGAATATGTTTGTAAACAAGACTGTGGGATGTGATGGAAACAGTATATTTTGGGGTAGCTTTCTCACTCTTTAATCAGGTATTTATTCAGTTCTAAGAATATTCCTCAGAAAATGTTCATTTCTCTGACACACCCAAAGTTAGTTCACCTTTAACATTGTCCTCAAAGATGGGTTGTTTAAATTCTAAGTCAACGGATGCTTTAAATAACTTAAATTGGATGTAGAACTGAATTTGGGCATATTGCCAGTAATAATCCCTCAGCACAGGACACTATGTGTGTGTGTGTGTGTGTGTGTGTGTGTGTGTGTGTGTGTGTGTGTGTGTGTGTGTGTGTGGGTGGGTGGGTGGGTGTGTGTGTTTGTGTGTGTGTGTGTGTGCGTCTGTGTGTGCACAATTTACAGAATGGTTTTCGTAATGTAATGAGGTGCGTTTGTGATACTTACTTACTTAGTTATGCCTCTTCTTCCCACCTGGGAAATAAGGCCTAGTTTGTGATACTAGATGTGGTTATAATCGATATTTTTGTATCAACAATGCCGAAGCTCAAGAGCCAAATATTTCCCTGAGGAGTTGGTAGAGAACAAACTAATGAGTGAGTATTGAACTTGCACTCACCTTGCAGACAGAAGCATGACTCCAAATGATTCATAAAGTTGCTCTGGTAATGTTTATAAGCAAGCGTATTTACTAACAACTTTATCATACTCGACGTCAAAGGTGATGATTTGTCGATGTTGTGTTCACAACTTGTTTCCCAGACCATCAGGGAATTGTAGGAGGTTCAATATAGTCTTTCTTATTGTTCATTCACTTATGTTTGGCCTTATTATAACAGACCATCGGCAAGTATATTATTGCTTAGTATTATAGGTTGCTGTTGTTGGACCCAATAAAGCAGTAAAGAAGAAATAAGAGCAAATCAAAGATTTAAAAAAAAAAGTTCTTGTGCAACATCCGGAAAACTAAAGACAAACTCTTCAAACTTTGGACACACTCTTTTTATCGTCACTTTATCAATCTTTCCAATTTTACATCAGCAGCGATTTTCCCAAGATGCGGTTCGATTGACATCCTCCATTCATAATTTTCTGCGAGTCAAAAACAGTAAATGACATGACTGTCAACCAAAACCGGATAAAAATACCAAAAATGTCTATGTAGGGTTTACTTATAGTCATAGTATATAGTGCAGCGTTTGTGCACACAGCTTTGTGTTGTTGTCTTGTCAAGCTACTATATTTCTTCTTGTGTGAGTCTAGAAGTCGACAAAGGTTTTACTGACGTTTCAATCTATTTGAAATGCCGCCATTACTCCCTCGGGTGTATTTTGCCTCTGGTTCTTGAGACATGTTCTCAGGGCCGAGTATGTACAACTTTATGTGTCATTTACTCCTGTGCATCCCCCCACTGTATGTATGTAGCCTATGTGTATGTCGTGTGTGGCGATGCGTGTCGGTATGTACTGTAAAGCCTATAGTGGACGGATACTGTGTAGCGCAGTAGTATAGTTAGTGCACTGAGCCCAGCGAACAGATAAAAGGACAGTCCATGGTAGCTTATACGTACTTGATAACACAAGTGAGACTTGGTGAAGTGGTTGGAAAACATTGCACTCTGGGCTCACTGCCGAGAGAGTGGTGCTGCGATTTTCCTCAGAGATGTCCTCTATACTCTACACGCTTTATTGCCAAGTTCCATATGGCACTGTAGCAGAACAGAATGGATTTATTATTTATTTTCTTGTCCCTGCATCTGTGTGTGTGTGTGTGTGTGTGTGTGTGTGTGTGTGTGTGTGTGTGTGTGTGTGTCTGTGTGTCTGTGTGTGTGTCTGTGTGTCTGTGTGTCTGTGTGTGTCCTTGTACACCCATCTTTGTAAGGACCAGTTTTGGCTTTTGACCATTGGTGTGAGGACATTTTTGGAAAGTGAGGTATTTTGCCTGGTCTTCGCTTCTTCACAGGCCTGTTTGAGGGTAAGGACCATTTTTTAAGGTTGATGTAGAATAAGTTTTAGGTCAGGGATAGTGTGAGTTTTGGTGTTAGGCACTTTGTTCTGATGCTTAAGGTAAGGGGCTAGGGAATGCATTATGTCAATGGGTTTCCTCACAAAGATAGAGGTACAAGAATGTGTGTGTGTGTGTGTGTGTGTGTGTGTGTGTGTGTGTGTGTGTGTGTGTGTGTGTGTGTGTGTGTGTGTGTGTGTGTGTGTGTGTGTGTGTGTGTGTGTGAATGGATACGCGATCCAAATGAGGTCAGACGATTCAGACTGGCAAAGCATGAGAGACCACAAGTGCTGTTCATGGATTAGTATATAGGCTATGCTGTAGCAGTAGTAGTAACAGTAGCTGCCTGTAACTCACATTTCCATGAATACAGGGTCAGGGACACTTAGTGGCTTTCTTTTTCACTTCCCTATAATCTTTATTGTGCCGTTTGCCCTCACCTCCATTTATCAACAGTGCCTTGTCTGCTCCGCCATGGCGCTGACACATCCGGTTATAAATTAGACTTCCAACAGTGGATCACTCTGCATGAATCACTGCTTCTGGCATTGAAAAGGCAGGGGGGAGTGTGTTACAAATTTGCAGGGAGTTTTTTTTTGTCACTGAGGTAAAATACATCTTCTCTCATGGTTTATGTAATCTTATATTCAAATAGCAGGATATCTGAAGACAACTGAATAGATTAAAATGCATATCTATTGGGCAAATAAGAATCTGTTGTCACAATTTATTTGAGTCTGTACACCTCTCTCTTACTTGTTTTGTCTACGTTTGTCTTCCTGTTCCTCTCTACTGTGTGTTTTTTCTTAGAAAAATAATAATAAAAAAAAATTAGCTACAGACAGACTCTCATTACCATGGCGTTGACAGTTTATGTTTTATTCATTATAGTATAATGAATAAAACATAAACTGTCATCTTTGGTATAATGATTATACCAACGATAAGCAACAACGCCGCCTGGGCCCTCGACTAATCACGCTCAATATCTGTGGGGACTATTTTCCATCATTATATTCACCTGTTGGCCTGGCTCTCTCCTTCTGCTACACATGCTAATATGGAAATGATGAGGTTAGATAGATATACACACGACCGCCACCACCACCTGCATCTGTAACTGAAGGTTGAGGGATGACACCTAATCACCAAATCACGTCTTGTCAGTTTCTCTCTGCTTTCGCTGTTGGTGGGGGAAGCATCAGGCAGAGCCGGCCCAAGCCTTCATCGGGCCCTAAGCGGAATATGATCAGGGGGCCCCTCTCGAATCATAGCGCTGCCCAAATTATTGCCCACTGTTAAATGTTATCCCCACACCCAGTGTTTTCTGCTAGTGCATCCAAAATCCAGATGGGTGAAAATATATGACAACATGCTCGTCAACATGCCGTGCTGACTGCTGATTGGACGTCCCTCTTGGTTGTTGGAGTCGACCTCTGTTTCTTTCTCCACTGTTTACTTATCACTCACCATTTGTTTTGGTGCGGCTGAAATTGAAAAAGTCTGTTTTTAAATACTGTGTGGTGTTCAATATGCATTTGACATGACACTACAACCACGTCAAGTTGCGGGCCAAGCACCACTCGAGTCCAGGTTATAATGACATATTCGCACTTCATCAGCATTTCATCGACCAAATGATTTGGATGCAATAGCTGCGGTTTTGGCCACCTCCCCAGATCCCATCTGTCATTTAAAGTAGTTGAGCCAAAATATGTAATTTACAGGAATAATGCCAAACCAAAATAACATACTCCACAGTCAAGTATCATGTCACCTGGAAAAGGTATGAAAAGATATCTTGATGTAAGCCAAGAACTAAGATTACTAAAAGCAGTGAAAGGTGATTCATCATGATATGGATTTAGTAATGTTAGAGCTTTGTTGTTAATTGTGTATTTCCTCATGATACTCTACAATCTCTAGATAAAAGCCCCTTTTACACAGCCAGTGAAAGCCGGGAAAATGCCGGAATTTCGGCCCTCCGCCCTGCTGTATAAATGCGACCGTTGCGGAACGAGGGAAGAAAGGTGCGAGAGATTTTACTACCTCGGGGGGTAGTAAGATTCCCGACACAATCAGTTCCGCCTCTCTGTTTAAATGCTCCAGCTTGTTGTTGCGGAACAGGGGGGCGTTTGACGTTCCATAGCCTACATTCTAAACATGCGACCATGTTAGCAGTTGAAGGGCGTGTGTTTAACATTAATCACGGCGGCCTGATGTCCCGTAAAAATCGCCAAATAAAAGGAACGGCGTATGATCTAGCTGATCATAAGGTCCGTTGCTCAATCCAAACCCCCGCGCTTCATTTTGCAGAGTGTATGAATCTATTTCTGCCCAGGAGAAGTTGTACAATGGGAAAGCTAGGCTAGGCTAAGCTAGGCTAAACTAGGCTGCGACCAGATCGCCGCCGCTATTATTATCCTAAATCTGAGCGTATATCCACACTTTATTTCTGCCTACAGTAACGTGACTTCACACACTGTGTGTATGTGTATGTTTATGTCTGATTGGCAGATCTCTGCCCTCAAAAAGAGACTCGCTCACAGCCAACCTGTCACACAAACACACACACACACACACACACACACACACACACACACACACACACACACACACACACACACACACACACACACACACACACACACAGACAGACACAAAGGTGAAGCGGATTGATTTTGTCAGTTTGGTTAACAGTCCCAGTGATGTTGGACTCAGCGCGTAGCGAGATCAACTGGCACATCGTGGGGACAGTAAAATACGGCCCTCTTACTGCAAGCTCCAGCACTCATCTGCTCTCAATTCACCGGCCAGTGTTGCTGTTGTAAAGCAGCTGACCGGCGCGGCGCTAAATGTTTACGTCACACCTGACGCTGTTTACAAGCACCTCTTTCATTCCGGAACGCTGTGTAAAAGGAGCTACTGATGCGCCAGCAGGCCGGCGTTGCTTGGTTCTGTGTAAATAACACAGAAGCAAGCAAAGCCGGCATTTTGGAGTGATGTTGTTCCGTCAATATGCCGCAATCTCTGTGTAAAAGGGGCTAAAGATTATAGCAGAAAGGGATTCATAACCAGGTCTCCTATTAAACAAAAAAAAAATGGTGCCAGTGGTGGTGAGTGGGTGGAAGGCGATCGTGAAACAACGGGCCTGTTGATGGTTAACTGTATTTGGTCTTATTGGGCTCTGGGGATTATGGGAATTATGGGTATCCACGTACTGCCCGTAAAATCCTATTAAGGGTTCATTATCTATTCTATTTAGAGGAGAGATGAACAAGGTGCTTTTCTCCCCTCTCCATATTTCCATTTCACTATGTCACACACAAACATTCATAGGCCTATATCCATGTTTTATTAGTGCTTAATATTTATGTTTATTATTTAGATATTTTTCTTTTTATTTATAAATTTATAAAAAGGTATTCTACCCATTCTTATCAAGTTACCTGTGTGTTCTTGGAATATTGAACTGGGGAACATAGGGCCCTGGAAAAAATAGGTATGCTCCGTATCTGTTGATCTTTCTGCACACACCATCCTCTCAAATTAACTGTAATACTGCAATGCACACAGAATGATAAACCATTGTGATATGAAATGCCCTGACACCAACACCTCTGAACAATTACTACATTTCCTTCACTGTGCTAACAACCTAAAACGTTCGGACCTCAACTTTTTAATTTTCATTAACATCAACAAAACACTCACTCTCACTCGGCTTCTTATTCATTTATTTTTATTTCAATTTTTTCCTTCTCCAGTTCAGTAAATATTGAATTGGTATCTAGCACAAGACGGTGCCCACGTCAACAGGAACAGTAAGACCCAATTGAGCACAACAGAGCTCTGCTGCTTTACACTTCAAAGGCGCTCATAGTATTGGCTGTCTCTGGGCTGACAGCCGGCAGCTGAAGGAGCCACCTCACCCCGTCTGTGGCAGAATATACAACAGTCAGAGTGACGCCGTCTTTGACAGGAATTCACAGAAATCGCCCAGAAAATAAGTGTTTCACTGAAAAGATGTTTTTTATTTATTAATTTTTTATTTTTTTTACATCTTTATGGTTCTTGAACTGTGATCAATGATCAGACAGCATGGGGATGAGGCCAACGTGCTGAAAACATACAGTTATGTGATTTCAATACATCAAGCCTCGGTTATATCATCATGGACCAATAAATAAGAAGGACCCAACCAGGTCACTTTACTGCTGTTAATTAAAGCCTATAACATAATGCTATGGCAAAGTGCTATGCTATGAAGCTAATTACACTGACTGTTGTATATGAGCCTCCCACACATGCGGAGGGGTTGATAGGGTCAATCACACACCTACACAGCCGTCATGGTGGTGCCCTCCCTGGAGAGAGGGCTGTGACTTCGACTGCACAATATCAAATATTCTGTTTTTCTGCTAAAAGAGTCTTTGAAGGTGGGAACAGTCTACCATTTATCAAACAGACAAGAGTGTTAATTAAGGGGAAAATTGGATGGACTGTGTACAGTATAATTGACTTCAAAGCCACATCGATACAATCGCTAAAGCATATTGAATATGGAGAGCTTGCCGATTTTTGGGAAATTCGATCGCCGCATTCTCCCATGATGAGTATAATTTGATGTGTCAAAGTATCACTAAAAGAGTTCAAATTAACACCACATATTGTATATGTATTTGGTCCCACTCAGAATTGGTCATAAATTAGCTCTGTCCACAGTGTTACAATTTTAAAGTAAAATTAACACTTTTTTTTTAAATGTAGTTGTTTTTACACGCTGCCTTTAAACCACAGAAATGTTCACCAACAGTATAGGTGGATTCTACTCCCGCCGTTGTTGTAATGGCTCAAAAAGAGTCAGTGCAAGGGGCGCCCTTAGCTCAGTTGTTAGGGCGTCCCCGCCATGGGCCTCGGCCAGCAGCGGACCCGGGTTCGATTCCAGCCGCGTTCGTTCTCTGCATGTCACTCCCCTCTCTGCCCCATTTCAACTCTGTGTCTACACTATCAATAAAGCATAAACATGCAAAAAAAAAAGTCAATGCAGTTTACCACTGTATATTTAAAACTTGGGGAATTTAGCTTTGTGTACAACAATGAAAACAAACAATAACCAAGCAGAAAGATGACATAAAAGTCCTATCCTTCTTTCCTCTCTCAGGCCATATCATTTGTTGGCCCTAAAGTTCTTTTTTTGCACTTTTCCTCCATCCATCCCTTTTTCTCTCCCCTTCTCCTCACGTGGGACCCACAGGTCTCCAGGATTAGTTTAGCTATCATTTATAGCCGGCCCGGGAGGCAGTGAAGAGCAGACTCCATCAGATGGAGAGATAATGGTGCTTTATGATAGATCCTGGCTAATGAAATGCCACTGTCTGTAATGAGATCAGTGAAAAGTGAGCTTTTGACCCCTCCGAAAAGGGCAGGCGACATATTGAGAATTTCTACTGAGGATTTTCTTGACGCTCTTAAGATTTCTGCTCTGGTACTCTCTAGTCCTGCTGTCCCTCGGCACGTTCCTGCCTAATTTGTGTCAATAAGAGTGTTTGTTTGGAGGGGGGTAGAGGGAGGTTATAAAACTGTGAAAAATCTCTCACTCGAGCTGAAGCACAGCGCAAATCACACATGCAGAAAGGCAGCAAACAAAGTGGAAATGCCAAAATGCTAATGCCAACATTTGCCCGAAGCTAGTGAGGTGGGGCTGTTCAAACAGTGTGTAAGGTCAAGAAGGGGATTAGTCATTCTGGATGTGATGTGCCTCAGAGGACCACACGTGTAAAACATAGAAACAAAAAAAATTATTCCTGACAGCAGCATGCACAGCGTAAAACAGCGTGTCAGGACTACTAAATCAGAACATGTCCACATAGCTGATTGGAATATATTCTCCAAAATCAATCATGTAGTCTGAAGAGTTACGACATTGTTTAGTTTAGTTTAGTTGTCACGGACCATGTACAAAAATAACATTAATCTCATAGAGAAAAGATGCTTTGTGCCAGATTATAGCAGTTGTCTTATTTCTGTCTGCAGTCCCTGGGCAGGTCAACATAGAACACATACAATAAGAAATATAAATACATTTCATATCACAATGTATTTCATACACACGCCAAGACTCCACACCTATGAATAAGACACCAGCATTGCCTTCCTGTTGCGTAAAGCTATAGCATACCTTTTTCACATAAATGAATGCTGGTTATGTTCAAGCTTTTGCCTAACGAGTTGACACAAAGTTGATTGGGCCTTTCGGCTCCACAACACTCTATCTGTATTTCTCAGTATTGCAACGTTTATAAACTAGTATCGCCTCCTGACACTGGCTCAGGAGCTTAGAAAAATACGAAGAAGCGCCCACGTGAAAATGTTTCAGTGGTTGATTCTACTGCTAAGAAAAAACATGGATGTACAGCAGAAGGTATAAAATCCATGCGCCATCGCCGAGGGCTTACCTCATGTAGATGCGTCGACAGCCTTGTTGTAATTACTCAGAATTCCTCATGGGGGCCACAGAGGTTCCGCAGTGCGCACTAATGCTTATTTACTTGCTTACCTTTCTTTCTCCCCTTCTTTCATCTAAGAAAGAAGAGGAGAAAGAAGGTGTTCTCCCTTTAAAGGCCAGTCCCCTGTCATCTGCTCTCGGCAAGTCTAGAGAGTTGTGTGACAGCAAAACACATTTGAGAGTTGTCATGTTTCTTATGTTTCAGTCTGCAAACCAGGCGACGGGTTTGGGTGGAAGTCGACTGTTTAGCTTCAGGACAATTCTGAAGGGGCTTTATACGCAGCCGACAAGTTTTCATTTTCACCTTCTCCCCTCTCCTCTTCTCTCCTCACTCACACCACTTAATTTTTCATCTCCGTAAACTGTCATTCCCGGTAGAGTAGCACACACTTGCTTCCCCCTCGAAGATATACGTCTCGCATCTCAGACGGAAAAACCATTTACAAAGAATAAATTGGCCTCAATTTCCCCCTCGTACATTTTGTCTATTAAAGCGCCATGCTGTTTTTATTGTATATACCTCGCCTGTGGCTATTTAATTATGGCAATTTTACACAGGTTGTTCTGTTTCAATGCAGACAGATATTTTAAAACCCTCCTGGCTGTCAATAGACAATTTCTTAAAATTATAATAACAAGTAAAGTTTATGACCACACGCATGTTAAATCAATTGAAAAACCTCTCACAACTTTCACAGTCTACATGTCACTGACAGCAGATGAAATGTCCTAAATTGTCAATTTCTCTTTTTTTTAATGACACTTCTATTATTGTCACAAAGTCATTTCACTGGCTAATCGCCCTTCGAAAAGGACATAGCGGAGCCACAGAGAGTAATACACTTCTATCAGACTTTTTTTCTTTAATTGAGGAGTCATGGCAGGATTATATTTTATTTGCTTCGAGGGAGCAGCCGGTCCAGACGAGACGACAAAAAGGAAATTGATTTTGTGCCCCACATCCTTTTGCCTGCTGCTCCTGACTCACGGCCGTATGGTAGCGGCCCAGAGCCACGTCAGGGCAGAGGGCTGCAATATAGTTTCATGCATTTCTTTATCTCAGACTCGGAGCGAGTGTAGGAGTTGGATTGACAGTCTTGTTGTTTGGAAGGCAGGGAACGGGCAAGTGGAACAAGTGAGAATAGTGGGTACAAAAAGTCATTGCAGTTTTAATGGATTTGTCTGAGTGTGTGTGTGTGTGTGTGTGTGGGGGGGGGGGGGGGGAGGGGGAAGGGTTTGGGCAGTCCAATCTAATGTCTGTCAGAAGTCAGTAGCACCCAAGCAACTAAACAAGTGCAAATGAAAAATGGACCAACAGAAAGTTAGGGGAACGTTCTATAAGTGCATATCAATGGCCAAAGGTACTTGCCAGCTTTATATTATCATTAATTTATGATTAACAAACCAAACTTTAGTTTATCTGTTTCAATATGACATATTAACGCGTGCATATGAAAAATGTAGATGAGATACTTAAAGCAAATCTCCTTTTTTACTTCAGTTGCTCTCCCAAGTTTTTCCATATTCACTTGGCCTTGCATTTCAACTATACGCCTATAGCGCTGAGGGAAACCTTTTATAGAGAATGAGCCGGAAAGGGGCACACTGGCCTGAGTGGACCCCTCTGGGCAACTTGGCATGCTCATAATATCATGGCCCTGCCGTCACCTGGGGCGTTTTGCTGACAGGCTAAAATGTGCTAAGCTGACCTTTTGCTTCTCATTAGTTTGGTGTGGCCAGATGTGGTGGAGCGGCCTATATCGGGGTCCGCGGGGAGAGGGGGCCAATGTTCTGAAGCGCTTTGCTAGCTCGTCTGCCTCACTGTCACCTCCTTCACAGCGTGTTGTCTACTTTACAAATGTGTGAAGTCCTGACACCCTGCTCCTGAGTGCTGTGTGGGTCACTGCTGTACAGGACCAACTCTTAAGTGCTCCCATAACACTGATTCCAATGTGTCCATGGACATGCAGATGAGTGGGGAAACTGTGCAGGCAGCTTCCATGTGCACGCACGCATACACACACAAGCATGCACGCACGCACGCACACACGCACAGTCATAAACACATGTTGACTCTCTGGAAAAACGGAGGAGCTGCCCTGCTTGTCTTTCCATTGACTTTTCTTTGCATCGGTAGGAGTTGTCAGTTTGGAAAAGAGAATATTTCTCACTAGAGGCCTTTCAAAAATAGTTTTAAGTTAAGTGGCTTTATTGATCCATTACGTAACACAAGGCTACATCGATTTTTTTAATTTTTCGCATATCCCCTCTCACACCACACTCCAGATGGGGTTCCTTGCGCATGGTCTGCCAAAGTGGAGCTTTGTGGTTAAGTGTCTTGCTCAAGGACACAATGGTAGAGATGGGGCTTGGGATCTAACCAGCAACCTCATGGTTACTGGTCGACTGATGGACCCCTCTTTCCTCTAGGCCATGCTACCGTCCTTTTTTTATTTTAAGGTAACGTTTTTTTTTCATTAGGAATATGTGACTTTTGGCTGATGCTGTACTAATGGCATTTTCCCGATCGAATTGGATTTCATCACAACAAACAAAATGATCCTTTCTCATTTTGAGTATGTTGCAAATATGAAACAAAGCAAAGAACCAGCGAGGCAGTACAACCCATGTCATCAAACTAATGGAGCTAGTCTTTTCAGTTCGCTTGGAAGATCAAACAAGAGCCTCTTCATTATTCTATTATAATGAAGAAACACCTGTAAGGTCCTCGAGAGCTCATGAATTGGCTTTTTCTATGAATGGATAAAGAAATCTCATGATTGAGTCCACTTTTGTAAATGTAAGAAATTACATTTTGACTTGTGAGGAGGACAAGGGGCTGCTTTTTGTGGGGAACAGTACAAATTCATTACCACTTGTTTCCGAAAAAGAAAAGAAAAAATTATTTTACTAAGAAATAAGACAACAACTTAGAGACATTATATGGGTCAGAAACGGCACATAACAAAAGTCTGAAATGAAAAAATTGGTATTAAACTATTTAAAAACAATGTTTTATTTAAAAAGATTGAACGAAACAAACCATCTCTACTTTTTATTTTTTTAACATTATATGCAAATATAATGTTAAAAAAACAACATGTGGTAAAGTGATTCCTCCTTGTAGCTGTTTTTTCTGTGTGTGTGTCTGATTAGTAAAATGGCCTTATCGTGCTGGCTGCAGGAGAGAGCAGATGGGCTTGCGGGGTCAGTTGCCGTCTGATGGGAGAAACTATCTCCTGCGTTCTGACGATGGTCGTGCTATTTGCTGGCTCTCAAAGGTGTTGGGGGGAGGAGATAGCTTTTAAGAGTCCTTGCACATATTACAAAGCTATCACTGGCGCGGGTGTTGACAGCTAATCGTACTGTGGGAGTGAGAGACAGACAGGGATGCTAAGATAGTAGTTGCCAGTGAGGTCAAAGGTTGGAGAGACTTTTTCCAGCATACTTATTTTTTTTCCTCCTCCTTTGTCTGTTCTCCTCCTCCCACTATACAGCGTCCTCTGAAAGGGACAATGAGCCGTGACTTCACCTGCCGTTAATATCCATCCTGGGTGATTGGATTATAACCGCACTAATCCCAAACAGCATGTACAGTTCAGGCATAAAAAAACACTGTGGATGTGAATTTCCATTATGTCATGCGGGCGGTCAGAGACACATACAGTATGGCTGATGCTAGAGACACAGAAGTGGATCTAACATAAAAAATATCCTAATATGTATTATGTGTGAATGCCCACAGATAAGTGGACTTGAGATAACAAGGTATAGACGTAGTTTATACGTGTGGGATGTTTCTTATCTCTTCTACTTTTTGTGCCACATTTGTCTGAGTCTCAAAGTTAGATACAAGATAGGGGAGACCGGGGTAAATAGGCACACTTTTTACTCTAGTGAGAATTCCTCATCACCTAAACATCTTTCAATTGTCATTCCTACATTAAATTGAAGCTTAAGGTGTTGGCTTGAAATGTGAACCCCTCACTTTTTCTAACTTATTGTAATAAAGAAGAAATGTACCATCAAAGACACTCTAACACATTGTGACAACCAACCCCATCAAGGGGTCGGTTGTCACACACTATGGGGTTGTTTGTCACAATGTTATCTTAATGGGAAAAATCTTAAAAAGAAGACAAGAAAGCAGAACTAAATTTGAAAGTTTAATTTCATTGTCAAGTTGAAAAAAAGGCCTACATAACTGTATGCATCTCAAAATGAGCAAGGAATAAACAAAAACGAAATCCATATTAAGACCAACCTACTGTATGTAACAACATAAAGAACAAAACAAATAGTTCTAACAATAATAGCCTACTCAACTAGGATACACACATTCACTATCTGAGTTACAGTGATGGCAAATGTAGGGTCTGCTCACTAACTAAGCAGAGATTGTGTGCCCACTGGTTGCACATACAACACTTCTCCCTTACCGCCTCTGAACGGGTGCTGGAGAGAACGTTTCCATACAAACCAAACACAAACTATCCTCTTCATCTGATGAAGATTCCTCCTCCTGTCTCTTTCTCTTCTGTTTCTTCTTCCCCCGCTGGGGTGGAGTGCACTGGGGTGCAGTAGCCTTGGCAACTACTGGTCTAGTTTGGGATGCACTGGGTCGTTTTGACTTTGTTGCCCTTTTTCTCTTTTGCATGCAAGCTGCCTTTCCTGCTCTATTCTCTCCTTCTCTGGGATGTCAGTGAGGATACAGCTTGACATTTTCTTTTGTTATTGGGTTCCTTTCCTGGCTGCACCCTTTGGATAACATGTGACAACCAACCCCCCAAAAAATGTGACGACCAACCCCAACTGGAATTTCTTGTTAGCATCACGGCCAACAACCATCTGACAACTAATTAGCTTGCTAAAAACAATCTAAACTATAGCTTACCCTTCACACTTGTTTAGGGTAACAAGTGTTTTGTTATAAACCCATTGTGTAAAAGCCTAGAAGAAAAATACTGAGGAGCTAAATATTTTCAATTTGACATGAAAAACACTAACAGTCCTCTCACCTCAAATTCAGCAGTCTAACTCCAAGGAAGACTATGTAGGTGACCTCTGATCACAGTTGTGGATATTTACATACCAAAATTTAACAGACAGCACCTTCTGGTTCCGAGATATAACGATTGTGACAACCTACCCGTGTGACATATTACCCCGTTCTCCCCTATCTTTTGGGCATTTTTTGCCCTTAATGGTTATCATAAAGCTCAGGAGTGTACAGGAAATATATAGAGATAAAGTGGTGAATGACCATTGCAACAAAGGCCACTGACTGGAGTCGAATCGGTGACGTTACGATTAAGTGACATGCACACTCTAATACAAAGTATTTTATAGGTTCAAATATAGATGTATTGTGCAAGATTCATGATGGATTATATGTATGAAGACATTCTGTTTCAAAAAGTATTTTCTCCATAAAATCAAGGCTATACTTCGGCCTGATTTCTCTTTTTCATTTGTATCCATTCCTTTCGCAGGCCCATTTCCCCTCATTCTCAAAATGTATTTTAGGAGTCCAAAAGATATTTCCCTCAAACATATCTGACAGAGTGTTAATATGGTAGGGGAGAACGGGGTAATATGTCACACGGGTAGGTTGTCACAATCGTTATATCTCGGAACCAGAAGGTGCTGTCTGTTAAATTTTGGTATGTAAATATCAGTGAACTGTGATCAGAGGTCACCTACATAGTCTTCCTTGGAGTTAGACTGCTGAATTTGAGGTGAGAGGACTGTTAGTGTTTTTCATGTCAAATTGAAAATATTTAGCTCCTCAGTATTTTTCTTCTAGGCTTTTACACAATGGGTTTATAACAAAACATTTGTTACCCTAAACAAGTGAGAAGGGTAAGCTATAGTTTAGATTGTTTTTAGCAAGCTAATTAGTTGTCAGATGGTTGTTGGCCGTGATGCTAACAAGAAATTCCAGTTGGGGTTGGTCGTCACATTTTTTGGGGGGTTGGTTGTCACATGTTATCCAAAGGGTGCAGCCAGGAAAGGAACCCAATAACAAAATAAAATGTCAAGCTGTATCCTCACTGACACCCCAGAGAAGGAGAGAATAGAGCAGGAAAGGCAGCTTGCATGCAAAAGAGAAAAAGGGCAACAAAGTCAAAACGACCCAGTGCATCCCAAACTAGACCAGTAGTTGCCAAGGCTACTGCACCCCAGTGCACTCCACCCCAGCGGGGGAAGAAGAAACAGAAGAGAAAGAGACAGGAGGAGGAATCTTCTTCAGATGAAGAGGATAGTTTGTGTTTGGTTTGTATGGAAACGTTCTCTCCAGCACCTGTTCAGAGGCGGTAAGGGAGAAGTGTTGTATGTGCAACCAGTGGGCACACAATCTCTGCTTAGTTAGTGAGCAGACCCTACATTTGCCATCACTGTAACTCAGATAGTGAATGTGTGTATCCTAGTTGAGTAGGCTATTATTGTTAGACCTGTTTGTTTTGTTCTTTATGTTGTTACATACAGTAGGTTGGTCTTAATATGGATTTCGTTTTTGTTTATTCCTTGCTCATTTTGTGTTAAGATGCATACAGTTATGTAGGCCTATTTTTCAACTTGACAATGAAATTAAACTTTCAAATTTAGTTCTGCTTTCTTGCCTTCTTTTTAAGATTTTTCCCATTAAGATAACATTGTGACAAACAACCCCATAGTGTGTGACAACCGACCCCTTGATGGGGTTGGTTGTCATAATGTGTTAGAGTGTCTTTGATGGTAAATTTCTTCTTTATTACAATAAATTAGAAAAAGTGAGGGGTTCACATTTTAAGCCAACACCTTAAGCTTCAATTTAATGTAGGAATGACAATTGAAAGATGTTTAGGTGATGAGGAATTCTCACTAGAGTAAAACGTGTGCCTACTTACCCCGGTCTCCCCTATATTTGTTAGGCAATTCATTGCGTCATGTCTAAGGTTTAGGGAAATTATTCGGGGGACATTTTTTTGACTCTGCTGTGGGTTTTTTTAGTCACTGCCAAAGGTTTCCAGTTCAAAAATAAGCATGTTGTAACTGTCAATGCTTGAAGACTGCCGTGGTGATTTTCGACCTATCTATATACTTTTATAGAAATAAGAAGAACTAACACTCAACTGAGTTTAAATAATTTCATAAATAACACAACATAGACAGAACACAAAGTCATAGAGTAATGATTCAGAATAAGGAGAGGAACTGACACAACCTGCACCCCAAAAGGTGATAGGAAGGTCTGCCCCAGATCAACATACATACCAACAGGGTATTTAAAACCCTCTACGGCAGGGGTGTGAGCTGAAGATTGGCCTCTGACTATTTGTTCAAAGGACAGGAACTGCAGTCTTATTGCACCCCATAAACATTCCGCTTAAACATCTATCTTCAGGAAACTCCCTTGTTTCTAATACATTAAAGACTGATGTAGAATTATGTGAATGTCTGAGAAGTACATAAGTACAAATTCATTTGCCATCACAAAGACACTTGCTGAACAACACTGAAATATTATTAATTGGAGTTTTTTTATATTTAAGCTGTCCCTCGAACTAAGCCACACACATTTCCACTCTCGCCTGCATGTAGGGACGACTATTATAGTTTCACCATGTGTTGGTATTCTAGCGGGGAATTACCTTTCTTAGAAGTTTTCCAAATGAAAAAACTAAACAAAAACGGAGCTATCATACTGTATATATAATTAGTATAACCATCATATCACTCATTATTACTGCTCCCTTCATCAACAGTCAGCAGAGTTTAGAATGCTGACGGCCTGTCTGATATTGATAGCACAAAGTTCAGAATGGTCTGAATGGCAGCTATTAGGACGGTGTGTTCCAGGTTATCTGGAGGTTGTTTGACAGTCTCTTACGGGAAGGGACGAGCAGACAGAGAGCAGAGGACGAGGCATCACTGACTCCTATACACACACACACACACACACACATCAAGGAGAGCCGGCTACATTAATTCTGTCCATTAGTGCCCCTCCCTCGCAGACAGGAAGTGACTGATTGAGGAAGATGTGTGGGATTTATTTATATCTCCGCCTATTGAGCTGCTTTGTTTAATAGACGATTGTCAGGCATCGCTTTAAATAAATGTTCTATGTCATCTATGACAGACAGGGATAAGCAGGAAGTGTGTGTATGTGTGTGTATGTTTATGCATAAGATTAAACATATGAACATGTATTTCTACATCATTGTGAGAAAAAGAGTTCAGAAACTCATTGATTCAGAGCTCTGTTTAAACAGTTTTCCTGTGGAGAGGTCCCTCATATTAGCAAAAAAATTATATCAATAATGAAATGGCTTCTAATATCAATTATCAACACATTTTCCCATTTGTGAGAAAACAAATTAAAAGCTGTCAAGGCCAATAATGCAAAAGTCTTGTGCCCAATGCATAAACGTCTGAGCAAATTCTAAACCAAAAAGGAAAAAGATTAAACAAAATCTACAGCTGAATTTGAATCAGGTTTGACAGTGAGGGACATTTTTTAACAACCCACACAATGTTTTATTATTAGATTCTATGTCTGACCTTTTTTTTACCTCATCATCTCCCCCTTGTTTCCCTACGAGCACGCTGTATGAAATATGCACAAAGTGTTTTGGCTAATAATAGTACAATTGTGTGGATAACTTTTTCCTTTACAATGTTTCAAAGTGCTTCATGCTATACGCTGTTTTTTGTTATTGCGCGTGTATTTTAAACGAAAAGTAAAAATACAAAACTGATTCAAGACGCTCAGTCGGCTTGATGATTTGGGGGTCAATATTTGTGTGTTGATTTATTGAGCAGGTGGTCTTTTTACTTCACAGGCCAGAAAATGCATGTTGGAGAAATAACATGATTAGGAGCTGAAGCGTAAAATAAACCAGATAGCCCGATGTAGCCTACCAAAACCTGACCCCAAATAGAGGCAATATCTTACTGATATAAACCAGATTATAAAGATTTTAAATAAATAAATATGCAACAACCAAACACACACACACACACACACACACACACACACACACACACACACGATTCCTGAATATTTTTTACCACCCTTTCTATGAAGAATAGAGCTTTAACCTTTTCTTTGTTAATCTTTGCATTCATGACCTCATTTAAAACAATGAAATGTAGCTACAAACACAAAAGAGAGGAGAATACAGTAAAACATTTGTTCATGTCATCAGTCATTATTGTCCTGTTGACAATCATGTTAAGACTATTATTATTATTTTTCAGTGAACGTTGCAAACAATGCTACAATCACAGGCTGCACTGTTGTATGATATTAAAACCACATTCCCCCCACCCACCCCTTTGTTTGTTCTGTCTCCATTGACAACCATCATGACACACCGAGACCTTTAGCACAATGAACCAAGAAGCTGTGCAAATATGACAAGTGGTTGATAATAATAATAACAGCTATTTCCCTCCTCTCTACCAGAGCTGCTCTAAGTGCCTCTCTTAGTCTCACTGAAGCCTATATTGATAACCGAGATGCAATATTATTCAATCTTGCAAACTCACTGTTTAGCTTTGTGCTCAGAGATGTGGGTCGGAGAGATCATTTGTTTATTGTAGATTGTGAGATTTCCTTAAGCACAACAGGGCTTAGGGGAACAAATTGTTTTCTGTCTTCAATACACTCTCTTACATTACAAATCAAAGTGTGATTGCAGATGAGAACATGCAGGTTGTTGAAAAACTATTGTGATCTATCGGTGTAGGGATGGAGTTCTATTAATACCTGATGGACGGATTTTTGTGGCAGACTGAAAACACAGTCGGGAATAATTTGTGTCTCTATTTACCAAGTCCATTAGGCATGGTCTGAAGTATTCCTGGAACCAAACCACAATCTAACCACATTCACTAGTATTACCTGAGTGTTTAAGGTTGAGGAAAAAATTTGGAAACATTGTGACATTGACAGTTAGAACGCAGACTCACAATACAATGAGACTTCCACGAAAATATGCAAAGTGCATGTTTATAAATGGAGAACTGACTCTTAAAAGTGTAAAATGTGTCAAATATGACAGAAATATAAAGTGCAATCAATTAAAAAAATTCCATGCTGGTTATATTACAATTTTGAGATGAATTGAAGCAAGGTATTTCTGTTGTAACAGTTAATGGGAGTGAGCGGGCAAAACAGAGTTCACGGCTTCGCCAGTCCATGTGGGGAGGGCACGAGCCCGGGTGGGGGGTTTAGGAGGAGTTGAGGAGGTGAACAGCCTTGGGAACAAAGGTTGCTTTTCTCCTCTGTGTCCTGCAGCCGGGGCATCGTAGTCGGCGCCCTGAGGGGAGCCACTCAAAGGCGGGGTGTAGAGCGTGTGAGGGGTCATGCATAATTCTGTTGGCTAACCGGAGTGTTTGCTGGTCATGGATGGAGGAGAGAGTTCTTGTTGGAAGTCCAATTATCTTAGAGCAGACTCTGGCCGTACTCTCTAGGCGGTTTCTGTTTTGGAGGGTGATGGAGTGGAACCAGCAAGTTATGGAAAATGTACAGATGCTTTCAATGAAGGAGTAATAGAAAGTTAGCAGTATGTTTTTGCTAACTCTAAAGGAATTTAGTTTCCTTAGGAGATACTTCCGCTGGTGACACTTTCTAAGGATCTCTTCAGTGTTGGAAGAGAATTTCAACTGGCTGTCGAAGATGGTGCCCAGGTATTTATACTCCTCCACCAGCTCCACCGGTTTCCTGTGGATTGAGATGATGGATGCTGCGGCCAGCTCTCCCTGCCTCTTAGAAATGGTCACCACCATCTCTTTGGTCTTACTCACATTCATCTCAAGGCATGAGCTGTCGCACCACTCCACAAACTCCTGGAGAGCTGATCCATGCTGCTGTGAAGGACCTGAGAGCAGGGACAGGAGAACTGTATCGTCTGCGTACTTCACCAGGTGACATTGAGGCTGTGTGGATCTGCAGTCATCTGTATAGAGGATGAAGAGCAGAGGTGAGAGCACACAGCCCTGAGGGGAGCCCGTCGAGGTGTGTCGGAGGTCGGAGAAGGTGTTGTTGACCCGGACTCTCTGTGACCTGTCGGTTAGAAAGTCCAGTATCCACCGGATGAGCTGGTCGTCTATGGAATTAGGAGATGAGTTTGTTCGCCAGGATGTGGGGCTGTAGTGTATTGAATGCAGAGGAGAAGTCTACAAACAACAGTCCGCCTCCTACTCCCAGAAATGAATGACTATACTTTGACTTTCTTCCTCCTGATTACTGTTTCTTAATATGGTCCAAATTGTCAGAGACGCCTTGATGCCTCATAAACGCCTAATATACTCATTTGTGTCAGTCAGACCTTAATGAGCCTTAGGCCATGCATGTTGCATGAGTTGCATGATTGAGGGCACATGCATATTAAATTGTGTCCAGAGTAAGAGACAAATTGAGTCTAATTATGTTTCCATCGCAACTCAGAGTAGTGCACCCTTTAGTTCTCAGGCTGCACGGCACTCTAATGTACATAACAATACACTCTGGTATAAATATTTGGATGTTCTGAGAAGAAAGAAAACATCATCAGTTAGTGGATCAACTTAATTGGTCTTTAGACTGTTTTGTATAAGCAGCTTCCACTTCTGAAGCGATAAACAAATGATGGCTGGTGCATTTAGCACCAGGGGAAGGTGTCTGCGCACAGTCTTCTACTTGTGTTTGACAGGGCTAAATGCAGGAAACCAGTGGGTTTACATATCTCTCTCTCTTCACTGACCTGACTGACATGATCATTTCAAACCCCAACTCTGCTTTGCAGTGAAGCGCATTGTCAGAGGCCAAAACGCTGCGTTTGGCTACCGCTCCCAAAGGAAGCATTCTGCCAAATAACATTCCTCAAAAAGGAGCAATATATGAAGTTTATGTATTTCTGTCAGTGTTTGACTTTTACAGTGAATAGAACAGTAAAAAGGGAAGACAGAGCTTGTTAACTGAGATAGAATAGATATAAGATTATCTATAGATTTAAGCTGCCTTTGTTCTCATGCAACATATCAACGTAACGGAAGAAAAGCAGACATACAGTATTTTACTCCATGGAGATACACAGCTGTCAGTGTGCAAAGGCATCATGCGAAGAGGCATAATTAGCCTGATATATTCACAGTGGTGTTTTGCTGAGATAGAAAAGAAAATGCATAGTTTCCTGCCTATGGATAAGACCCTTACACCTTATGAAACGTGCTCTCCAATCAGCTTAGAGTACCCTCCAGTGTGCATTCACCAAACCCAGTGAACCCCTTCACTGGGTTAGTGAAGGGGAGGGGGTTGGATATCTCCCACACATCGGTCTTCAGAGAGAAAATAATGGCTGGTTCTCAACAAGTAACTATTTTGGTAAAGTTACTCTTAATCTCTTGGATCTGTTCATTTCCAGCATACCACCAAATAATGTAATGTCACTCATCCATCAGTTTTATTTTTAAGGCACATGCTAGACAAAAGTATTATCAAAAATAACCCACACACACACACACACACACACACACACAAACACACACACACACACACACACACACACACACACACACACACACACAAACACACACACACACACACACACACACACACACACACACGCACACACACACACACAAGCATTGGACGCATATTGTGGTGGACTGAGAAATACAGACCAAAATGCAAAATGGGGTCCATAGTCACCAAGGGAATAATGATCTTATGTATTCCCAAAATAAAAACCACACATGGATATGCACAGACTCATGGAAGGGAGGACATATTCTGTGTATAGTCTGAAATAACCTGTTTCCCCTTTTAACTTTTGCTGGTAAAAATGGAAACCTGTCCATATTCACCAGCTTCACATAGCACCAGATGGCCAGACAGAGACTCTGCATCATGGAGGGATGGGAAAACTCTGTGGCAGACGGAATATACTAGTCTGAAATAATGTGTATCCATATTCATCAAGTTAATAAGGCATAATCTGATGTACTTCCAACATAAAACACTTCATGGACATAGACTAAGAATTACAGTCTGAAATAATGTCTGTACCCAAATATAACTTTTGCTAATAAAGTAGAAACCTTTCTATTCAACAAGTCCATTAGACATGATGAAGAATTCCCAAAATAAAACAACAGATGGTCGGAACGAGAGCTTGTATTGTGGAAGGGGGAACACATTCAGTGGCAGGCCGAGAAATATGGTCTGAAATAATCTGTTTTCCCCCCTATAACTTTTGCTCGGAAATTAAGAACTGCTCGTTTTTTTTAAGGGGAAAAAGGCGGAATATTTCTCAAATAAAACACCTCATTGGACATGCAGAGACAAGGGATGGACACATAGTGTGGCGGACTGAAAACACAGTCTGGAATAATGTGTATGTCTATTCACCAAGTCCATAAGGCATGGTCTGAAATATGTCTGGAACCAAACCGCAGACAGCTAGTCATAAACATTTGTGACTAGCTGGTGGACAAGGTGAAGCATTTAGCAGCTTAATTAATCCGCAGACATTTCCCTCTGGAGGTGCTCGAGACCAAAACAAAGTTAGTGAATATTGGATTTAAAATTCATCAGGCATCACATACATTACTCCATTGGGATAATCATGTTGCTTGCTGTCTGTTGGGTTTGTTAACTGGCAACTTTTTGCTATTATGTTAACTATAACAACTTGATAGGATGTGAATGTGTCTATTGCATTTATTTAACAGCTGATTGATTATGCTGCCCTCAAGTTGCAAAAAAAATAATGAAATGAAATAGAAAAACTGCCAAATAGGTATGCAAAACCGTGTGTTTGTAAATATATCAAAATATAGTTTATGTTGGCCACTGTATAGGCCTAAATGTTTTTGGCCATTTGTTTGCACATTTGACACATTACATTTAAAACTGAGATGTATGAAAATTATTTTGTGTACAAGTGCAAGTGCCATACTTAAATTGATCATTTTCATTTTACCGTCGTGTTTGAAATTCATTTTTTTATATTAAATTGTATCTGCAATTTCAACTTGTCAATGTATGGTCATTGGTCAATAATCCAAACTATCCAACTGATCTCTCTTTTGGATTGAGTCTGTTTTGGCTTGATTTCTCCTCAGCCTTCTTCCACAGAAGCATTTCTAAAGCAATGGCTAAAAGAAATGCACCAGCACCAATTTAACCTTCTGCAAACGTAAGATGACAGCACTCGTACTTGTCCTTTAATCATTTCTTATCAGGAATTAGAGTCTTTCAACTCTTACAAGGCAAAGATTAACACTCATATACATAAATCCATTTAGAGGCTCTCAAGATTCTAACACAGAAGCGTATTACTCTTGACGGGACTCGCTTTCTCCAAAATGTCTCCCATTTGCACAATGAAAGTGGTCACTAAATGATTTAATAAGCATAATAGTCAAACACAGCTCATGTCATAACTGTCTTCTCTAAACAAATACAAAGAAAATGAAGAGTCTAGCCTTCTAAAATTTTAAGAGGAAATGAAGATGAAAGCGGCGCGTACTGTAATTCAGTACTGGTTTAGCTTTCATGATCAAGAAAGGCTTTTAACTTTCACTCAAAGCAAAGAAAAGTCTGAAGAAAGTCCATGTTTTTTAGGGGAGTTTCAGAAGAATGCAGTGATTAGGTGAATGTAATATCCTCAGGCAGGCTATTACAAAGATCCAACAGAGCTCAATCGCACTTCTGCCTCATTTCTTGTCACTTTGCCTTTGGTGCCGTTTTCCATTATATCGACACATTATACCAAAATGTACAGCTCTGACCATGCTTACGAACAGAATCTATTGGTAGAATAGCAATATTATAAGCGCAAAGCAAAGCATTTAAGAGTGTCAACATCTGCATTAACACTAGAACCGCCATTGTTCTCTTTATACCTATAATCGCCACACGTTTCAAATCTACCCGTGCATTTCTAGTGTAATATAAAGTCATTCATTTGTTTGTTTAATCGTCATCTGTGTTTTGGACCTCTTGTTTTATAATCTAAGTTTCTTTAAGAACACTTATCACGTTTCGTGGCGACTCAGTAATGAAACTGAAATTAGATATAATATCGCCAATATATCAATGAAAACAGACGGTCAAAACAGCGTCCAAATGAGCTAAAATCCTAAATACAATGAATAGTCACATGGCACACTTATTTTTAGGTGAACTCTAAATGATTATTCATTAAATTTGTCACACGAGCCGTGGTGACTTGCCAGACTCGCCAATCACTCATCACTTAGTTGGCTGACTCTAATATTGTTGGGAACTTATCTTCATCTCTTATTTATTGAAACAGTTCATGAATGACTGCACGTAAAGTTGTCAGATTCCGGACCCCAAACAATGCCGTTGCCTAACAACTTGCTCGAAAATATCACATTTTCCCATGCAGCAAGCTTTCTTTTGTTTGTGAGCCAACAAAATATGTTTTGCTTTGATTCAACCTTGTTTACAAGGGTTTCCATTTCTGTGTTGGAGAAGTTTCTTTTCGTTGCCCTATTTGCCATTGTAGCGGAGAGGTGTAAAACACGTTCACATGGTTGATAAAGGGATGTTTTGTGACCATATATGGTTAATTGGAGGCATTTCTGAATGCAAATGGTCTGAGCGTGAACGAGCATGGTACTTAAGAACATGTGGGATTTATGAAGATTGATGACTTACTGGTGTGCGTACGATAGGCCTGCACACGTTTGATAAATACCGATTTTATTGTACTTAAGCACATACTAAATTTCATTCGTAAGAGTGAATTTAGAACCTTTTCCACGCAGTGTTGATAAATGAGGCCCCAGGCCTTTAAAAAAAAAGAGTGCCTCTGATTCCACCATCGTAATCACAACAGACTCTCACAGGCACTTAATTTCAGTTCACTGAGGCCCTTTTGTGTGTTGTGTGAGGAGCAACACAATTACAGCAGTTACAAATTACAAAAACAGCAAGTGGAGAACCCCGTGGTCCCGATGTGGTCCCACTTTGAAGAGACCTGTGTACATTTAATTAATTTGCCGGTGTGAAATGTCTGAATATGTCCGGGGCTCCTTTTAACGGGCGAGCTGGCAAGCTGACAAGCTGACAGACGGGCAGATGTTCAAACAGAGTGTGCATTCTTTCTTTTGTGAGGAGAGGGGCTGCTGTGTTTGGACGCTTTTAAGCAGACACGGTGTGATGGAGATTAGGAGCAAACTGTGCAACCGGTGTTCACAGTGGGTCGGTCAGGCCGGCAGAGAGGGGGAAGATTTACATATCAAAGCCAAGGAGACAGAGGAGGGAGAGTGAACATCAGGTGTGGTGATCTACTATCAATACTGTGTGTGTGTGTGTGTGTGTGTGTGTGTGTGTGTGTGTGTGTGTGTGTGTGTGTGTGTGTGTGTGCACGTGTGTTTGTGTCTGTGTGTGTGTGGGTGTGTGTGCATGCGTGTGTGTGTGTGTGTGTGTGTGTGTGTGTGTGTGTGTGTGTGTGTGTGTACCTGCTTGCTGAAGACAAGAAAATGTAAAAAATCAAACATTAACCTTTGAGGTTAGATGTTATACTCTCCATTAACCCAAGTAATGGACAAAAACACTCTCTGCCTACATGTGTTCACACTGCAGCTCTCTCTACTGTTTCGTCTTGGCTAATACTTGCAATGAAACACTGCAAAGTACAGTTTAATTCCTGGCACGACTGACCCCAACAAAAAACTGCTCTGCCAGCAAAACAAGTTCAAATTGCCTCTGTAGGTGCAGGACAAGTCGTTGTGGAAACTTTTGATTTAAGCGCCTTTATGGAGTTCTAGGAACTCAATTTCTTGCAGTTTTATGAGGCACAATTTTATGAAAGGGATTAAAAAATATATATACTTATACATACTATATATATTTATATTTACAAATATATAGGTGTGACTGACTTACATAAAAACAATTTATATAATTATCTATTTGTCTAAATTTTTAAATGCTCCATTGTAGGGATTTTAAAATCTGAAACCCATGCTTATACATTTTTTTTAATCCCTTCTTTTAATTCCTATTTTATGACACCAAAGATCATTAGATACCCAGGTATCAAACAGAGTTTCTCTCTCTCTCCCACCATGATATGGCTACAATCAGCAGTGATCAGTACACAATCCCAATATATTCAGATTTGTTTCACATATATTCTTTCCCGCAGTTGTATTTTAAAGTCTAGAAAATCTCATTGACTGCAATTGATCACCAAAACCTCCCTCATAGGTTTTTTGGTAAATTGGAACTTTATCAAGTTTTGGAAAAAAAATACAAAAGTACACACCTTACACTGTAACAAGTTTGGAAAACCTTGAGTTATTCTAACAAAAAAGTTTAACTGCCAAACTGCTAGGCCATAGTAAATGATTACTCACCTTACTCGCTGAGAAAATGCTAATGACTCCCAATAGGCGACTTGGCCAATATTCTACAAACATTCCCAAGGTGGCAACCTGACAACACTGTCAACACCTCCGCCGCTCATGTTAACTAACCACATGTTCGAATTCGGTGACTCCATTTTCCTCGGTTCTAGAGAATCAGCTCCTACGTGAGGTGTATTGGAAAGGGTTTCGCTCCCTGCTATAATGACCGTGACACTGATGTTTCATCAGGTTAAAAATACCTGAAACATGAATACTTAATAGTCAGACAAAGCACGGAGAAGCTCATTAGGAGCCCGTCTCACTGACTTTTCCGAGAGCTGTCCTCCAACTCATATCTCCCTCTGACGTGGTCGTCGGCTCCGAAGTGAGGGAGTGGAAAAAGTTGGAAATGAACATGAACATTAGTCTTCTCTCTGTCAAAAAAGATGGACAAGGCATTAAAGCTATAGTGCGTAACTTCTGTCGCCCCCATGAGTAATTTTGATTAATTGCAACAACACTGTCGGCGCACGAGGTAAGCCTTCGGTGATCAACAAGTAGATCAACAACTGCAGTAGAATAAACAACTGAAACATTTCTTGGGCGCTTCTTAGGATTTTTGTACGCTGCCATACTGAGAAATACAGAGACAGTTTTGTGGAGCTGATAGGTTTAATCAAGTTTGTGTCAACTTGTTTGGCGAAGGCTTGAATGTAACTGACAATCACCTATATGAACATATATAGATATTCAACATTAATTTCCCACCAGATTAATTTGGTTTGGGGATGTGTTCCTGTATAACTAGTTCATTTATAATACACAGTAAGATATTGCTTTGTGCTGTGCTGCACCAACTGTGAATGAATGGCTAATTAGGCCACTTGTGGTGTCTAAAAGGGAAATGTGCTTGACTGAACCACCTTACTCACACACACACACACACACACGCGCACGCACACACACACACACACACACACACACACACACACACACACACACACACACACACACACACACACACACACACACACACACACACACACACACACACACACACACACACACACACACCATACACAGAAAAACAACAACTAACAGATGGAGCAGCTGTCTATCAAAAAACAAGCCACTTCTTTACTCCACTGTCACCACGGCAACATGGGAATCTCTTTGCCCCGCAGCGGTGGGGATGCCACATACAGCTGTGGTGTGCGTGTCTTAATGTGTTTTCCCACTCTCATTTGACTTAATTCAAATGCAATGCTTAAAAAATACGAGTGTGTGTGTGTGTGTGTGTGTCAATGTGGCTGAGTTGGACGGTGGATCCATACAATATTACATATTAGACGTTTTATCTGTAGCACTATGATTTATTCCTTCTTATCTATGGAGAGTGTATAGCCTAAGCCTGGGGGAATTGAGTGGGGGAAAAGAAAGATGGCAAATAACATCAGCGCTCATATGTCTGCGTAGCAATTTAATTTCAACCTTCGAATCTGCTTTACGGTGGAGGCAACCACTGTCGACATGCTTTGAAGATAAGGAATGGCTGACCGCATTGATTTCTTTATATGCATACATCACCATAATATTCGCCCGTGAGAGTGTGGGGAAGGTGCAAATATTGGTTCTTTAAAGCTCTACTCTTCGACTGGACTTAAGTGCTGGAATGAATAGTCCATCTTGAAGACCGAAGCGTACACTCCCAGGCTTTTCTCTGGGGACGTCGAAAGATCGAAAGGACCCAATCAATATCTGTCTCACTGCTGCAACCCAACCCGTGACCTTCCACCCAATCCGATGCTCAAATGCTGGGATAATCACTGGGCTCTGTAGGGACAACTGGTGGATGGAGGTGCATCGGCGGCTAAGAGTGAAGCTTGGTGCAAACCTAGCACAATGACCTAATGCGCCCTCTCGAAAAATAAATGGCCCTGAGCTCTATTCATCACAGCGACACACAAAAGGGACACTCCGACGGATAGAAATGGACTACTTCCTTGAAAATAACTTGTCATCTTCGAAAAAAAAGTCTTGACATGCTGCTTCGTCATACGCTATTTCCTTCCTTTCTTTTTTCTTTTTCTAAGATCTGGTCTCCCACTGTATAATCCTCAAAGAAAGGGATTGCAACCCCCTGTTTAGGTTGCTTCAAGGCATCATCTCATATTCACTCATTTGTATTCAGCTGTACACCTGTTGGCTTCAGAGGCTACACTGTTTGTTTTCTTGCTTTTTATAAAATTGCATCCATTGTATCATTTGTATGTGACATATACATAGGCAGAAGGGCTGCACATAATAGTCAGCTATCAATCAATATCATGCTATAAATATTTATATTTTTCCAATATTCATGGATATCAAGGTATGTTAAATGTATGCAACAACATACATCATCCTAGACAGTGTATCTGTTGGTTAAGACAATGGTGGGTGTCACATGCTCACATAATCTGCCCTTTTCTTCCTTCATTTGCTCCACATATTGAAAATGTTAAACCCATCTATCCATCTGGGCATTTTGCATGGGAGGAGTGAGCCCTTAAAGTTTAACATTCTGTGGTGAATTGTGGTTGGAAATCATGTGATTCGGTCATACCCAAAACATCATCCTGTACCTACGCATTACAGAATAAGCACCAATTATATACTTATTGTACAAAAATGACCCTCTTATGTTGGCTAAGCATTTTGCATTTCCAGCAAGGGCTTTCACTAAATGGCAGTATAGGTTGAATTATTTTGTGTTCAGTCTATCAAAAAAGGAGAGTTAATAATACATAATAGATTTAAACCGGCACACTTGTTAGCCACACTGTCATTATAATGTTACTAATAAAGCAAGACACATCCACGCTGCTTTGTAATGTGCAACATCAAGCCATATGTTTTCATGGACTCCAGCAGATGTCCACTCATTTTCAAAATACATATTTCTTCAGTTCATTATGCATTTAGTTTGTAGTAGGCACTAGCCATTTGTATGGTCATGATTAAAATGTAAATACATGTTTTAAAGAATTATGGGTGTGTCTAATAGGTACTGTATTCCGAGGGGGTTCCGGTTTGGTGCCATCTCTCTGCTACTGGAATTGTCTGCTCAAGTGATACTGATTTTTTTTGTCCATAAGCCCGGTACTTTGAGAGTTGTGAAACTTGTTTATGGTCACTAAAAATTCAGAGCTCTGTAGAAAAAGAAAAATGGAAAGAAAATGCGAGTTGCTTGACTGATGCTGCTCATTTCTCCATCCGGCTTCACACCTGCTTGCTTTCATCCTCTCCGTAAAGGTTCACCACCATCAAAAGCTTACAATAAGAACCTAGCTGATGCTCGTTTTTATTAATAAAAGTTCCAGCTAGCGGCATCATTAAACCACAATTTGGTATAGCACACAATAAATGAAACCCAGAGGCACAGTTCACCTCGGTCTCTATGTCTCTCTCTCTTACACACGCACGCGCACAGGCACACGCACACACACACACACACACACACACACACACACACACACAGTTTAGCAGTGATGTCAGGACTAAATGTGCCTCTGGCTCAACTTGTCAGGAAATTAAAACGGATACACACACACACACACACACGCACACACACACACACACACACACACACACACACACACACACACACACACACACACACAAACACAAAAACACACACACACACACACACACACACACACTCACACACACACACACACACACACACACACACACACACACACCTCCTGCCCTGTCATGCATTGCTGCACCATCATTACATTACACTAAACACTTCCTCTTCTCTCTGTCACCTATAAATGAAAACCTTGAGTGTCAAAACTGTAAACATGAGTAATGGCTTCCCTTATGCTCCAGTTGTCTATTTACTCCCTTTTCCTTCTCTCTATCTATCTATTTCTTTCTTTTTTGTTTCATTTCAGCTCTTTTACGTCTGCGTTCCGCTGGCTACATTGTGCCCGGTAAGCACTTTTTTTCCTTCCCGGACAAATCGTTTGTCTGATGCTACCTCTTCTGTGAAATTGTACTTGTCACATGCAGGCGGGCGCATTTTGACGAAATACGATCGTGCAAATTCAAACACACACATGTTGACGTCATTGGATTGTCTGCCAAGACAGTGAATGTCCCCCCTCCTCCTCCCACTCCCCTCTTCCTCATCATTTTCTCACTTCACAGCCCTCAGCAAAAGATGGAAAACTTTTTCTGAGAAATGTCTTCAAAAATCCATTTTCAGACACTGAGAAGACTTTTACTTTTTAATCACACTCTTTACAAGGACATTTTAATCATAGTCCTCCAGCAGTGCACTATATTGTAATGTGTGTGTGTGTGTGTGGGGGGGGGGATAGAGAAATGTGACAGTGATGGGGGCAGTGAGTGAAAGCCAAGAGAATAAAAAAGACCCCGTCATTACGTTGGGCTGTTCTATCGTTCCATTAGGAAGAGCAAAATGACCCTCATCACCCTGTCTCCTTCCCTACAGAGACATAATTGGGTTTTCATGGGGGGAAATTTCTTAAGACCTAAATTGAATCTGTACTGTCTCCCCTTGTGCTGCCCTGCTCAGCCTAACCCCTGCAGCGTTTAAATCCGCGAGGATATAATAATTCCTGTTGTCACACTCTAATGGTCATTGCTGCATCACTGCGTCGCCCACATCGGAGAATAATACCAGTCATTCTACTCTCAGTGTCGTCAACTAATGTATGAGGCCAATTTCTTTGGATGTACGTAGGATGAGGTTGTGAAATTATATTAGAGAAAAAAGCAAAGAAAAATCAAGTAACCAACGACCCATCGGCCATTTGGATTGTCTGATTACTTTTGGTCCTCCGGTGATACCTGACACATAGGTGGTTAATGACTTCAATTAAGATAACTGAAGGATTAATTCACACCACCAGGAAGGTAATTGAGCACAGAGCTGGATTACATTGCTTGAGGGGCCATGGAAAAAAACTAAGCTATGGGCCACTATTGATACTCTGGATAGGACTGCATTATTTCATATATTTAATTTTCTGTCTAGGCATATATTTTCTGTCAGTATATTGTGATATAGTACATTTGTCGGAATTTCAATTGGGAAATCATTAATGTATAAATAAAATGACAAAGTAGAAATGTGTGTGAAATTGAATAACTGATAAATCAAGCTGTATGTGATCATTAATTTTACCAATCATGCAACCAGATATTTAGGGGATAATGACCTTGGTTACGGTTTGGGTAGGTTTTGACCGTTCTTGACCCTTATCATAATACAGTAATTCTGTCCACTAGACTCCTAAGAAAGCATAAACAAATCTATTACATACACACCCACCCACACCCTGACATATACTGTAATACAGCTGTCAGCAGTGTAGAGAGTATGAGTAGAGTAGTAGAAATATTATCTCTTAATAGACAGATAGATCATACTATAATATTCCCCAGGGAAATTCACATTTAACAGCCTGGATGATCAGGAATGATCTGCTAAGCCGCTCTGTGGAACAACTTGTGGTAGGTATTTGGCTGAAGATGGTCTTATTCTAAACCAGTATGCTGTGTGGCAGGAGTGGGAGATGTTTTTTATGATACTAACTAACTTGGACAACATCCTCTTCTCTGTTACAACCTCCAGTTACCACCAATACCATTTTATAAAAGGCTACATTTAATACATTTTGGATTCCGACAGAATCAGTGAATCAGAATCAACAGATTATTTCTATATCTATTTCAGCAGAGACATGATCGTCTGGTGAATAAATGAGTGATGTTTAGACAGTTTAGACCCTAGTTCCTGCGGTGCAAATAGTTCCTGCAAAGGTTCCTAGTTCCGGGAACTAGTTCCTGCGGTGGAAACGCGGCTTAAGCTAGTAGTTTGAGGCAAATCCACACCCACTCCACCACTTATTCATATGCCCTATTCTGTCACTATCCCATCCCTCAGCTTCTGACCTTTTGGTATTGGTGGCACCACTTATATTATCAGGGGGATGTGCAGGGTCATCTACTACACAGTGGCACATAATGACAGCAATAATTATCTTTACATGTGCTGACCAACGGGTCACTCTCATCAATAGTGTTTTCTGGTAAATCATAATTTCCACTTTTATTATTATTCATCTCATGTTCTCTGTCTGGTAATGAGCCTATTTCTATTCATTGCTGCGTAATTGGGCAAATCATACGCAGCACGAGAATGGCACAACAAAATATGTGTGTGTAGTTAGTAAACACACAAACACACAAGGCTAATTTAGAGGAACAGGGCATACTGAGCACACAAACAAACTCACACGGCTAACTTAGAGGAATAGGTTGTGTACAAAGGAGTTTAAGCTCTGTATAAACTGAGTGGGTGGTCAGACCTGCAGATATTTAACGAGAGGGAGAAGGTCTCTGAAAGTGTGCATTTAAAGCAGGGAAAATCTCCCTCTTCCATTGATTTTCCTGTCTTTGTGCTGCAGTGGTGGTGAAATGAGGTCTTAGGAGTTCTAAGTACCTCAGATACGCTGACCCTAAGGTGCTGAATAAGCTTTTGGCGGAATGACATCGGAAACAATGTGTTGTGTTTTTTCTTGGATTTAGTTTAGCCTTCAGTGCTCTTAGGTTGTTCTTTTTCAAATTGTGATTCTGGTCAGGAACAGGGGATTCTTGTGCTATAGTATACAGTAAATCTCTACTTCCACTTCTGATGATACAAAACCTTACCAAGCGTGACTTGAAATAAATCAGTTGTAGGAACATACCTGGATAAATGGACACAACTTCTACCGAGCAAAGATTGTGGACCACCTAGTCGGTTTTCCAATAAACACCCTTCATATTCAGCAGCAGCATAGCTCATTATCCCGTCTCTCTTATATGCAGAGAAAAAGTGTTGCTTGCCAAAGGGACAAAATTAAGCCATTAACAACAGCCTATTAAAACTGCAATGCACCACACTTATTATTGACAAAACTGTTGCTCCTAACCATCAAAGTGACGACATAAACTAATCATTGACTTTTTTTTTTATGCGACAGCAATAAAAAAAACTCATGGAAGACAAAGCTCAAACAGCCTTTATTATAATCTTAATTTAATATAATTTATATTTAGATAAAACTAACACTGACTATAAAGTGTAGTGGTGCATACATTAAAACAATGGATTTAGTGTATACGTGCACAACTCTTGCAGAATGATCAAGTTTCGCAATGAGCATGACATTTGTGATTTCTTTAAGTTTTGTGTCATGTGTAACAAAGCCTGCATGAATGCCTGTGCTATGAAACACAAAAATCACAGTAATTCCAGTAAAGTTTGTGTCTCAAGAAGAAAAATAGTCATTTTTTTCTATCGAAGCCTCCAAAGGTGAAGTAAATCTCTGAATCTATTTCCATGCATTTGTCCACCTGTCTGTTGGTGGAAGTTATCAGGAGTCTTGTGTTTTTAGCGGTCAGCGTTCATCCTCCGTAGCTTTGCCGGCAAGTTGTCCTCTGGCCTCCCTCCTCCGGAGAGCAGAGGGCTGTGTATGGGCACCGGAGCAGGGGGCAGCGAAAGATCTCCAGTAGACTGGGTCATGGGTTCAAAGCCCACCTTGAGGGACTTGACGAGTTGCAGCCGATTCTCCGCCTCGGCTCCCGAGTCGGAGCTGAGGCGTTGGAGCTTTAGCGGCAGGTCTCCTGTGCTGCAGGCCTTCTCCGAGTGCTGGGAGCTGAGCAGAAGCACCTTCCTCTGCAGGTCCTCCTTCCCAGAGGAACTCATCCTCTGGAGCTTGCTCGGCAGTCGACTCCCGGCCCCTCCGTGGCGGTTCCTTTCCTCTTCTGTGTTGATGCAATCCACTGAAAACACCCGCTCACGCCGGGCGCCATAGCTCTCAGTCAGTGCGGGGTTGGGAGTAGATAGGGGCGAGGGCCGGGAATTCTTATCTTCGTGCTCCTTGACGCTCTGCGGCGGCGTCGTCACCTCGAACGTGTTGTGGAACTGAGAATAGTCCACCCGGAAGAAACCCTCCTCCAGGGACATGACCGGGAGGAAGCGATGGCCCCATAAAACCTCATCCTCGGTATACGACGTACGTGCCTGGCATGTCATACCTAGAGAGAGTGACAGCATACGAAAAAAACATACATAAATAACTGAGGTTTACCTCTATCAAAGCAATTACTGGCTGATAAGGAGTAATGGGAAAGGGCAGCATTCCCTCCCATTATCTCTTCTCACGCTCTGCTCTCTTTTATTGCTTGTGGAATCACTGCTTCATGCTACTTCCTGTGCAATCTACCACGTAGACCCATTAAGTCACACCCTGCAAATTCAAAGACTGTTTGAACAGTAAATCCACAGGGAGGGATTCTTGCCATTTCCCGACTATTATTACTACTTCATATCTTTCCATATTCTAAGCACATCACCTCTAATGAATTGGAATTGAATTATGTTAGGAGAAAGAGGATATCATGCACAAGTCAAGTCTTATATAATAGCATCTTTAAGTATTCTTTCCTGGAGCTCAAATCACTGATGTTTGTTTAACTTTGTATGTGTTGTGCTGTTAATTTAGATGAAAGGTGAGTGATGATTATTATCAGTGTGGCTTGCATCAGTTGTGCTACTTGCTAGACTAAATGTGATTAGTGGTCATCCGGCAACATTCCAATGTCAACGCATCGATGGTGAATTATACTTGCCTGAATCCCTGCTGATCTTAAATACATGATACATCGACAAACTCATAGCATGCCCTTTTGGCAGTTGTTTTTCAGTGTGTATATGATGCATTGAGAAAAGATTTTCTAGTAACGCTGGTGCCTGTGTGTCTGATCTATGTAGTATGCCTGAATGCATCATGAACACACTTTCTCTCTCTCTCTCTCTCCCTCTGTCTCTCTCTCTCTCTTCTCTTTTGCCCTTGTATTGCATTTGAATTACTGTTGGAGATCCTTCACTATCCATAGGCATTTAGTGCATATGTTTTCGGATCCAGTGGCTCTGCTTCAACCTGAGCTTTTCTGTTAAATACTACAGTTAGCGCTAGAGTAGGAGTCTGATCCTGTCCCTCTGATGGGTGATGTTTGCAGAGTTATGTCATAGCATAATGCTATTTCAAGCTCACAACTCATTTTTATCCACAGAAAAACCTTCACAGTCCTTCTTCCACACATTCCTTCTTACAGTACTTTTTATTCCTAATTCCTAATGAATCTAGAGGATTAGCCCAGGATAGGTTTCCAGCTATATTGCCTTTTCTCAGCAGGAGAATGGTAGTATTCCCGCTAACTGCAGATACATAAAGACAGAAGTGATATCAGTGCAATGGAAGTTTGTGGGTGTATAGCCCGACAGGCATGCCACTTTTGTTTCCTCATTCAGCTGTTGTAGCGGTACTAAACCAGATGGTTAATGTTTACAGGGTCTTGCATGAAAATAAAAACCTTCAGCACATCTACAAACACTTGGCAAACAGCAAGCAGAGGGTCCCTGAATAATAGAATACTTTATGTAAGTTTTATGGCAGTAGCTTCACCAACTGCATTATAATGCTTTGCCTCCATCTGAATCTGACTGCTGAGAGGCGTGTGTCATCTGGATATTAGTTGATGTGTAACCTACAAATGGAGTTGATATGCCAGGACAATCAGGAGTAAATGGACTTATATCAGGCCACACTCACTACTCATTTTTAGTTGTACTACTACTATGGTATCCTCTTTTCACAATTTATTTTTAATTTTTTTAGATGGCTTCACAGTCCTCTTGGTTCCTAGAAACCTGGTTAAAATGATTGGATACGGTAGGCTCCTGTGTTTGTTTGTTAATTTGTTATACACTGGTGGACCTGAGCAGACTCGCTATCAGATCTGAAGATGTGATATCTCATAAATATCCCAGTTGAGAGTCTGAATTCCTGTTTTTATTTACTCACACGAAAATAAAGACATGAATTTCTCTTTTTATGTATTTTCTTTAGCTGCAGTTGCTTGTTACTTGCTGAATCATGCTGCAACCAGTGTTGATGTTCTGTCTGAATTGTCTGAACTAAATGATTAGATGGTAGCTTGAAATGTTTTTTTCTTTGTATTGTAATTTTTTTTCTCAACAAAGAAAAAAAAAGATATTGTTTACCATCAAATACCCTGGAACCTTCGGTCGTTATATAATAGACTATATTCCCCATCTATACATCCATTCTCTTTAGCTACTTACAAATGTTCAGGGACAATAACTCAAGTTTGGTTGAAACATAATTGCAGTGAGTTTAGGAGATGATCAACCAGCTGAACATCTCTGGGTATTACTCTTAATGTGTCTCCAGGTTAATGAAATGTGTTTCAACATGAGGACGACGGGATATTGTGGGCTCATTGAAGGTGACACTCCAAGGGCTTCCCTCTTCTACTCCTTGGCTGCCACAGCACTGCAAATCTAAGCCCTGTCTGCGCCCTCATTTATGGTATTATCAACAGAGCACAGACCATGCCTCTACGTTTCCCTGCTGATCCCTCCCTCCTGCTCTAAGCCCTATTCAGCTCTGTGGTTTCTTCCACAGCAGTGTCACAGTTAGAGTTATGGGGGATTGATAGAGGCAGAGCTAAGAAAAGAGGGAGATGGATGTATTCTATATTGGACTTTGGGTGAAAATCATCCTGTTGAATATGCAGCAGAGAGCCCAGGGTCGTCTCCAGCATGGCTGCCTGAGTTTACAGTAGCGGCTGTATAACAATGTCTATCACAGGCTCAGAATTACCTCTTCTCCCAGCCGTCATTTGAAAAATGGAGTGGAACTTCTACTAAAAGCCCAGCTCATTTGTCAAAGTGACACACGCATCCATGACCACAGGCTTTTATTATGCATAGGGTGTGGGCATAAACCGATTCTGCAGTAATAAAATATCCCTCATAATTCAATCAGGGTGTCGTTCTCGTGTGTTGTTCTCATTCTCATATTTTTCTAGCTGTCGCGTTCTTTAAATATGCAAAACTGGGAAGGCGGGGGAATGAGATTTCCCTGAGTCTAGATTACGGGTATCTATTAGATGCTAGGAATTTTGGGTTGATGATATTAATATTTGAATTTACATATAGATCGAGAGTGAAGGAAAAGAAGAGAATGGGAATGGGATACAAAAAAATCATAGAGGTGAAAAAGGTGGGAAAATAAGTTCATGAGTTCATTCAGGATGTATCCCTCACCAGTCGTCTCCACGATGCCCTCAAGGATGACCACAATCTCAAACTCTTCGTTCTGGAGAGAGCGCTGGGATAAGTCGAAGAAGGGGCTTTTGGGATTGATTTCGTGGCAAATGGTGAGTGGGGACACCAGAAAGAGCTGGTCGGCGCCCGTCCCAAAGCCAACATCCAACTCACACTGGTCCAGAGGCAGGAACTCGCCCTCAGGCGTCTGACGAGACTGAGAGACAGTTGACAATCAAGGAAGAGAAAGAAAAGAGGACAGAGGGGAATATGGATAGAATAGAAGAAGAAAGAGACAGAAAGAGGATTAGCTGCATGTCAACACAAAGAAGGATTCTTGTTTGTAAAACTAGTGCTGGCTATTTGCATCTATGGTGACCACCATCTCTACCATTGGTTCCTTGAGCAAGGCACTTAAACCTGAACTGCTCCAGGGGCGCTGCATTGTCGCTGACCCTATGCGAGGACCCCCTCTGGAGTGTAGTGTTTGACATAAGACACATTTCAAAGTAGCCATTGGGCAACAAAGCAACTTAACTCAACTAAAAAATTTAGCTTATATGAACCCCTGTGAGATGTTTTGAGGGTAAATCCGTAACAACTCAAGGACCCTCAACTAGACACTTATTTGCAAGGAGTAACAAGCCAAATAAGTTGGAATCCACCACTGCTTCGGCCTAAAGGTGTGATGGGGTATGCATGTATTACCCTGCTCTTGCAAATGTGACAGAAGATATTTTCTCCCTATCTTTTCTTTCCAAATGTCAATCTGTGCCCTGTTTGCTGTGGAAACAGACTCTTCACTTCACATTGATGTTCAGGGGAGTTTGCAGGTGCACGTATAACACAGCCCTGTTTGAACAGCATTGCCCACAGATTGTTAGCTGGTGCGGAAGCATTTAATTGCCCAGATGATGTTGGAACACAGCGTAGAGGTCCTGAATGTATTTTCCCCTCCACTGTCTTATTCTGTATAATCAATCTGTCCACCTTTTCTCTTCCTGTTTGCTTCCCACTCTTAACTGTAATCTGCTTTACCCTTTCCGGCTTATCTACCTATAAGGGAAGGAGTCGTGTGTCGGTCCTTCTTCAAATAACTCGTCAACTGTTCACCCGATCCGCTTCACACTTGGTGGGTGTGTTGCTGAGGATTCAATGGAGTGCAGTGCAGAGTTGTTTGGATTAAATTGTTTAGATCAGCGGGTTATTCCACTCTTACATCGGTGAAAGGTATATGTGCTGCTCTTACTGTATGTACCATGCTTGGAAGGACTTCGAAGGGCAAGAGTGCGCTGCTTACCGTAATAGACGTGTCATGTCTCAGCTTATGTCAGGTTGTCATTACAAAGACATCGACAAGTTATTTTGTTTTAGCTTATGTCAGGTTGTCATAAAAAAGACATCTCATACAATGTCAATGTGGCATTAAACGTGACATAATTTACCGAATGACACTTTATGACAACAGTCATAACCATTCATAACCATTCATAATGTTCATGACAGGTGTCATGACAGTGTAATGACAGCCTAATGACAGTGTTATGTATACGCCTTCAAATAAAGTGTTACCAGATTATCTTTGCAAATCATCACGTTTTAGTTAATAAAGAGTATGGTTACTTCTGTGGTAAGGATGTGATAAGACACTTCATTTAGTTGATTTAACTGTACAGTGTCTTTCTTTTTTGCTCAAATTAGTATCATGAAACAAAACATTTCTTTTAAGTAAAAAATGTACACAACAATTGCAACAAAAAGTTTGCTCATAGAGAAAGCAACTTTTAATTTTCTCTTTTCCTACATTGTTTCACCTCGGACTAATAATTGGGATGCGTCAGCCACCACCCACCCACACACACACACACACACACACCTACATTAACTGTTCTTCCACCACACATGGCTTCATAATGATCTTCCCCGCGGATTCAGACACATGCAGTCCCACCCTCTTCTCTGCAACCATTCCTGCAATTTCTGGATCTTTTGTTCTGGTAAATCCTAAAATTATCGACACAATATCTCCACAAAGGCTTTTCCTCTTTCAGCCTTCAAATAATGAGTCTTTGTCATCCAGCAATAAAAAAAAGTGGATAATTTCGACTCCAACACAATGTTACATTAGTCATTGTTGCTATACCTTTCTCGCTTCACACAGAGCCATAGACTGCACATACAGTAAAATGTTTACGATGATAAAGTTTGCTAATTTACAATAGCATTTCTTTGTCATTTTGAAACAATGGGTCCATCAATTCAGACAGAAGCGGACAAAGGCAGACTCATTATTCGTATCCTGTGACTACAAAACCTGCCATTTCGTCTTCTGTAATGTTCTGTTCTGTAGCCAGTTGACAACTGTTTTGAACCAATGTCTGAATACATAAGCTCCAGTTTCACAATAATACTTGTTTGGTAGCCCACGGTTTGCATCATATTTCGACATTGTTTCCGGCTATTTTATAAAATTGTTTTGCATAATCAATGATAAAAACCTGAGAAAATTGGATTTCATTGGGTTTACTACATCTCTGCCTCCTCTTTCATCCACTCAACCCAGACCTCTCCTGTGCTGAAACCCAACTCCATCCCGACCTCCCGGTGACATTGCCTCCCAGATGCACATTTGGAATGAAATTCTGAGTAAACAGGCCTTTGCATTGCCAGAAAAAGATTGCACTCTATTTCTATCTCCTGTGCATATCAATGAGACACTCTTCTGGGTTTATGTTGGAGAACCACTTTCATGTCATGGGGGTTTTTGTTCACTTGTCGGGGGGTTACAGGCAGCTGAACATTGTTTTTCCATAGCCCCTCCATGTGGGTTATCTGGTGCCAGCTAAGGGAAAAATTCTACTTTTCACTCGCTGTCTTTGTCGCTTAAGATTAAAAAGATGGATGACTATGTATATGCAAAAATTGACAGACAAAGCTCCTTACACAGGGAGCCCATGGCAACCTCCTACGCTTCTCCTTTCACAAAGATCCTGAGATAGCTGAGCTGTTTACTGTTTTTTTCTTCTTCCGGTAAATAGTAGGCCTACACTCCAAGAAAAATATATATTATTTCTGATGTATTAAGAGCTTTTATTCATATTTTATTTTCATTTATTTTGATATTTGTTTGCCGTGTTCATATTTTTAATGAATAGTTGAAGCACTGTGTTGAAATGGGGCGAGAGAGGGGAAGACATGCAACAAACTGCCCGGGCCAGAGTCAGACCCAAGTCCGCTGCAACAAGGACTTAGCCTAGTTATAATTTAAATGTTCTACAATGCTTTTGTGGAGCACTATACGGAAAGCTGTTTGAAATTCTAGCAAAACCCCCAACTGCTCACTGACCCAGTCGAGCTGACAGCTGCTCATTATCATTAGAAAGCTATGGTGGTTTTGTTTTGTGATAACAAAAGCTGTGTTTCACAAATATGTCAATGACGCTCACGGAGGAAGACCTATGAAATGGATCAGACCTAAAGTGATCTTCTGACTTAACTCCATTCCATGCCCTGCCAGGCATTCATCAATCAGTAGCTTGTGTGTGTGTGTGTGTCTGTGTGTGTGTGTGTGTGTGTGTGTGTGTGTGTGTGTGTGTGTGTGTGTGTGTGTGTGTGTGTGTGTGTGTGTGTGTGTGTGTGTGTGTGTGTGTGTGTGTGTGTGTGTGTGTGTGTGTGTGTGTGTGTGTGTGTGTGTGTGTGTGTGTGTGTGTGTGTGTGTGTGTGTGTGTGGGTGGGTCTGTGTGTGTGTCGGTGTGTGTGTGAGAAAGAGAGTGAGGGAGAGATGCGAGGAGAGGGAGGTGTAGGAGCTTGTAGGCAATCAGGTCAACTGTCAGGCTGGCTGAATCACGCAGGCTTTCACACCGCCAGATACTGTCTGATACTGTCTGCCTACTCAGTACATTTAGAAAGGTTGGGTGGGTCTAACATTTCACCCACTGCAGACTGTGAGTGAGAGTGATACCAATTTCACTCAACTTTCAAGCTTTTCTCGTGTGGGCTTTAGCTGTACGCTCAGCTAAAATAAAATGCAGTTTGTGTTGCTGTTGAGAGGCACTTTGTATTATACAGAGGTGGACAAAACAATAGAAACACCTCTCATTAAAACTCAATCAATTCAACAGCATCACAAAAAACGCTTCCTCCAAAATGACCTTCAGGCTTATGTAGCACATTAATAAATAACTTAAAATGGCGTTTGTACGCTTGGATTCATTGCAGGACTGTTGCATTATACTGCATTGGCTTAAGCTCAGCTTACCTAATAAACACAAACACATTCAAAACTAATTAGCAGACAAGTTCAGGTAGCTAAAAGCTGATGAATTATAGTTTCAAAATGTATGGAAAAGTAATGGAACAACTGAGTGTGTATGGTCACAATAAAGTGGCTGAATCCGAAAACTTTTGTAAGTGTGAAAATGACATTAGGTCGATTTCAGTAAAAAACTAAGTCTCTTTCTTCTCTTCCTTTTTCTTTTGGTAGGGAAGAATATTATGACATAATGAACAGCAATACAGTGCTATGTGATTACTGACAATCTAATAAAAGTGAAGACAAAGAGGCTCTGAGGCAGGAGGTATAGCTGACGCAGCTCCCTGCAGGGGCAGTCAAACCATTTTCCACTCATTATGAAACCATCATTCACAGATCTATCCGCTCTATGGGAGCACGTGTGAAAAGCGCCTTTTTTCTCGGCGTGAAAAAGAAAATACATGGGTATCCATATTTACCTGGCCAAGTGTGGACGCAGTAACTTTAATTCTAAACTTTTTTTTTATTTTCGTTCTTTCTTTTTAATTGTACACAGTGAAACTGAAAGAACGCTTTGGGCAAAGTCACAGAAAATGACTGTTCGCTGTTTTCCTCAGGTTTATGTGTGTGTTAACGGGACAGCTGTTCACACACATCACTGAGTCTCATGCTGCATCTGTTCTTCTTTTCTTCCGGGCTAATGTCTGAATCATGGGACCATCCAAATTTGAATCGGCCAATTACCGACAAACATTTCCAACTCACTACAGCTAGTTCTCACGAAGCGACAAGGATGACACTGATTGGTCAAAAGTTGAGACTGAGACACAGGCTTTTTCCCATTGACTTCAGTATCAAATATTTGTGCATCCTAAGCCTCTGCCTGAATGCACTTTGTATGTCTTATGTTCTGGTTCTGATATCTTCTTTGAAAAGTGTTTTGAATGGCAATGTGACACCCAGTAACCTAGGCTGAAATGGTGTCATAATGTTCTGTTTCCTTGAGACTGTTTACAGGCCCATACATTATCATTGTCAGGAGCCTTAAGATCTAACGTTTATTCAAGAATAATAGTGCTGTGTTTGTGTATTTCTGACTTAAGCATGGTAAGAAAACTTACTGATTAGACTGAGGTCAAACAGTTTTGTCCTTGTATGTGTATGTGTGCTTCTAAAGCATGAACATTCCTACAGCAAAACATCCTATATCCTATGTGTAGACTCTGATTCATTCAAGTATAGAACACAAAGGCGAGAGAAGTGTGAGCAGCTCAGAGTCTTAAGGTTTTCCAAGCCATTTCTCCAACCCTCCCAGCCCAGTGGTATAATTGCACCTCCATTCGTATTTGAAAAGAAATGGAAATCAATTCAAGTCCTAGTGACTAGGGTATATTGCCTATCCTGCAATCCTCTAGGGAGATATACGGCCGAGAGGATTTCTCTCCCTTGTATAGTAGTCTTTGAAATAGATGGCACCACTCATACATTAAGAATAGTAAGTAAGTCTGTTGGTGATTCCTTTTTATGTCTCTCTCTCCCGCTCTTTCACTGTCAATCAAAGTCCCTTGCCCTCCTCCCACCCTTTTACAGTAATACCAGAGTCATATTTTCAGTGGGTTGCCCTCTGAGGTTGCCATGGATGCCCCTGTCTGCAAAGCTGCATTTCAACTGCTTCTGGTGGAACTCTGTGTGACAGTTTCCATCGGTCTGTCTCTCTCACTCCTTTCTGCCGTCTTCCGGTAATAGTCCGCGACAGTTCAGCAAAGCTGAAAGACACAACGGCATATTGTCCAAACACAACCGAGTCAACAAGTGGTTCCTCCTTTGTCATGAACTGTATCAGGGGCTCGGGACAATGAACCTTTTGTGTGCGCATAGAATATTGAAGAGTCCAGGAGGTTTAGTCAGCACCAGGGTTTGATTGACAGCTTTCAAACGAGCCGTACTAGCCAGCCAATGATTTTTATTTTTAACGGAACCCAACAGGTTAGTTGTGAAAGTAACCTGCTTTGCGGTGGTAATTCCGGCTGATATTTTAGGTAGCAAAAAGCGCATTATTTACGTTCTTGTTCTATAGGGCAAAGCATGTGCGAGACAGAAATTATAGTACGTATTATAAGCCTTTCTCTATGAAAACAGGTGTCTGACAAGGATCATCCATAACCTGCTTTTACACAGACAGACTTCGAAAAATCCAGATGAGAGAAAATACCACTAATAGTTAATTGATCCTTAAGAAACATACCCCTCAAATACTATTCAAACCCTCAAAAGTCGGCCAGCAGTGGGAAGAGATGACATGTTTCTGACAAAATGTCCTTTGAGGCAAACTCAATTTCGAACCCTTCATGAAACGGACCATTGTAGTATGTTTCTCTACTCCAACTCAGCTCCAGGAAAGTACTTTAAAGTTAATACAACAAAGGCTTATTGAAATTCTTTTTCACAACACTGTACGTGATGGGTTTTACTAGTTCAGTGTTCAGTTCAGACCGACCTTACAGGCAGACAGCGCAGATGTTCTGGAGTCACATCTGCAGACCTGAGTGCTCTAAAGAGTCCAATTAGAATAGGACTATAGAGCATGTTCATAGAGCTAAGATTACAATGCTTGGCCACTGTTACAACTGAACTGCTTCATCATAAAAATCCACAAAAGCATTTTCCTTAAATTGCTCAGTTTTGATTTTCTAGAATGGTTTGAGTGCATGGTTAAATTTCATATCCGTTCCATTGCTCTTCTGAAGATAGCAGCTTGATGAAAATGTCGACACAGAATAATTTTCCCAAACTCTCTCACAGACGGACACAGTTTTTACACAAGTGAAAATGATGAGTATTTTAAATGACGAGGCATTACTTGAAGAGGGTGACAGTTCAACAGCACCACCACCATTTCTATATCGGGACTGCACTGCCAAGCATTCGGTCTAAAATGTGACCAATTCAGTTTTTTTATTTATTTGGTGGGTATTTGAGTCGATGTATGATATACCTAAAGCTATATTCAGCCTAAACAGTGCCCTTTGGTAATGCACAATGACTCACGTACTGTTATTTTGTGCATGTGTGAGTGTGTTCGTTTAGTTGTGTACTCTGGCAGAGCTGCTGCAAAAATTCTGTCTCGGTAAGAGGAGAGAGTCTTTGAAGCGAAAGAACAAGGTTAGACCACAAAGCCCTGAAGCATAAAAAGAAAAAAAAAGAAGGGCATTAGGAGCATGCAGTGGATGCTGTTTTTGTATTGTATTTCTCAGAGAGAAGCAGAGGTTGGCAGAGCTCTCTAGGAATATATGCTGGTATTATTTCTTGCAGTGATACAGGAAAGGTAAAAGGAGAGTGGCATTATACATGATACAATTCCCTGAGCCTTAATTACCCTGTGTTGTGGTGGATGACTTTTTCTTTTAGATTATTTTTATATTGAATAGATCAAGGTGTCATTGCTTTACAAATCCTTTCTTTTAACCAATTTCAAGGTTGATACAGCGATTCTGGAGAACATTCTTTGTCAAAATCACTTTTTGTCAAAATCAGGAAATATCTCCTAACGATCCGCTACCGTGTGTGTGCACTGAAAAAAAATCCAGTGTTCATTCACAGCCGAGGCTCTGTAAACTGTCGCTAGCTACAATTGGCCCCATTTGTTTATGTACCCTTTGATTCCATACCTGTTTACAGAGCCTAGATTGTGTTTTAACCATAGATAGTATATAAAAGGTTTTAACACCAGATTGCAAGGGCACACACAGTACTGACAGGTATCTTGAGGATATATTCACTGATTTTGACAGGAAGTGAATTTGACAACAAGCATTCTTCAGAATCGCTGACTCCACCTTTGAATATACTCTATAACTATGAGTCCTACTTGTGCTGATGAACTGAAACTGGTGTACACTTGTGTGTGCCTGTACTGTATGCCTATAGGGCTGCTCACTTCCTCCACGCTTGTAACTGTGGACTAGCTCCGTCTCTCCCCTACCTCTCTCTCTCTTTCTCACTCTCTTTCTCACTCTCTCTCCCTCTCTGTCTCTCACCCTGTCTGCATGCATCATTAGGCTGACCAACGCTCGGCTAGATGTGTCTGTACAGACGAGAATGCAGACATAAATAATCTCCAAGTACCTCACTAATGCTGTGTGTCTTCTTTGTGGCCCATTTTGCACATTGGACATGGCTGCGGATGAAAGGATCTCTATAATGATCAATTAAAAGGGGAGCTGGTCCAACCTGGCTAGTGTTTTCGGTAATTTATCTGCATTGTCCCTTGTTATTTCTGAGTGTGAGTGTCATCAGTAATACAGTATATTATATTCCGTACCTTGTATTCAAAGGTAACCAATGTGGCACAATTTGTGAAGAGGAAGCAATCCCAGAACTACATTTTGAACTAGAACAGTGGATCTTGTTGTTATTGAGGCCATCTTAAAACAGTGTGATGCATTGTAACACATTTTATATCTCGGGTGGAGAGAAATAAAAAGTAGGACTTATAGTGGATGAATGAGAGGAAGCAGAAGAAACATATAAAACCTATTTTTACGGATGCCATAAATACTTCTTATATCTGCACTGCACGCTCTGTTCTTTGAAGCAGTGCTTTTTTCCCCCGTAATCGGCGGAATTGTGTGAGACTCCCTGTCACTACTGATTCACTGAGACAATACCTTTGTTCCAACACACCTATCTGTCTGTCCAGCTGTCACTAGCTGAAGAGAGAGACTGACTCTGGATCCACCGACACATCCTCACAGCAACACATCTCCCACAACCTTCACTCTCTTATCTTAGTGGGTTGAGATGCACGGCCGCCACTCACTCACTCAGCCTCTCCTGCATCCTGCAGCTGAGGGATTATGGGTAAAGCTATATTAACAAGGTGTGTATTGTGCAGTGGGACCGGCTAACAGAGCTTTGAAAGAGAGAGTGGGCTCATTGTAAGTTAGCTTTCATATGCTCCCTTTCCCTGTGAGTTTCAGATCAGACGGTGTAAAGATTTCTTCACAGATGCCAGCTGTCAGTCACAACACAGTCATGCAAAAAGATTTTTATTTTTTACTTCACTCAGCTTGTGGCAGTACTGATGCTCCAGACTTCAGCCCCAAAGTGAAATGCCTGGGAGCTCCACCAAGCCACATTATAATACAAGAGAACACAAGTATTGGGTGGGCAAAATGGCAACTTATTATTTAAAAAACAAACAAAAAACAAATGCCTATTCAAATATAACAAACAAATACCTATTAATGATTTTTCCCCAAAGTTCCATTTAAGGAAAATGGTTGTTTGCCAAACAAGCTTCCACTATTTGCATTGATCTGCATCATGTAATACTGATTTTAGGAGAGGATACATTACCATTCACCAAGTCTTATAAGTTATAATAAGTTAATTATATTGTATGTTTATGTCCATTTTAACTTTAATTACATTGCTGTATGGTGTAGGAAGGTGTGATTTATGTTATGTATACATCATGTGTTAAGCTTCAACTCAGCTCCTACACTTCAAGTTTTCAGGGAGTTGTTATCACCAACAGAGTAGTAATACTGCCTTGAGCTTTACCTTTATGAGTTTGCACCGGATCTGCGCGGACACCATGTGGCTGTTCCTCAGGTTGCCCACGCGGAACATGAGGCACAGTTTGCCGTCTCGCTGCGAGATCACCGCGGTCTGGCTGAACATGAGCGTCTCGGCGCGCTTCTTGGGCTGGGACATCTTGATGAACATGCAGCCGATGAGGAACGCGTCCACTATGGAGCCCATCAGCGACTGGAACAGGAAGAGGATGATGCCCTCCGGACACTTCTCCGTGATGTACCGGTAGCCGTAACCGATGGTGGCCTCGGTCTCGATGAAGAACAGAAAAGCCGAGGGGAAGTTGTAAACATTGGCCACGCAGGGGATATAGGACGAGTCGTGGCCGTGGTTGATGTCTCCCCTGATGTAAGCGATGATCCACCACATAGACGCCATGACCAGCCAGGCGACCGTGTAAGTCAGGACGAAGATGAGCATGTTCCATCGCCACTTCAGGTCCACCAAAGTAGTGAAGAGGTCGGAGAGGTACCGGCTGGTCTCGCCGCCGAGGTTCCCGTGCTGCACATTGCAGCGGCCGTTCTTGTCCACGAAGCGCTGGCGTTTCTTCTTGACCGGCGCGGCGACAAAAGTGGCCGGCCGATTCGTGTTCACCACCTGGTAGTCTTCGCCGAATTTTCTACGAAGTGCCGCCATTTGAAGCTCTCTCCTGGAGTTTAAAGGGAAAATAACTTGCGGTTTAATCCATGTTTTTTGTCTGTTGGAGATGGTTACCTGCAGTGCGTAAAATGCGTAAAATGCTCCATGGCTACTTTGGCGCGCACAGTAAATCCAAGGAATTCAAATAAATTAGAAAGAAAAAATCAAGTGTAGCCTATTTCAAAGCTTGTCAAGCACTAATATTGTCCCTATTTTTATACATTTAAAAAAATCCACTATATTCTGACATGACATCGGTGTCTCGCTGACTGTAGCTGTGCGCTCTGCTCCGTCTCCACTCTGACTGGCGTGGTGCTCACCACTGGAGCGAAATACGAGGAGGAGCTGTCTTCCATTCACAGCTTCTGGTGAGCTGTATAGGATGGAGCTGTGTGTGTGTGTGTGTGTGTGTGTGTGTGTGTGTGTGTGTGTGTGTGTGTGTGTGTGGAGAGAGGGGGGGGGGGAGTTACACAAGACTGCGCGGTGTGTGTGTGTGTGTGTGTGTGTGTGTGTGTGTGTGTGTGTGTGTGTGTGTGTGTGTGTGTGTGTGTGTGTGTGTGTGTGTGTGTGTGTGTGCGTGTGTGTAGATAGAGAGAGGTGGACAATTTGACTGTTGTCTATAGTTAATGAGTTCAATTAAATCTGTGTGCAACGTCATTGATAAGTTAGTCAAGTATAGCTCTTTAATGTATTAATTAATTCCTTGCGGTGAAGTGCTTACATTGTCTTTATAATGTAGTGGATCCTCAGTTGGTTACCACCAGCATGGAGATATAAAGTGAGAAGGAACTCTATATGCTTTCAAGTTAAACTGTGCCATCTACTGGAGGGACGACCTCTGTGCATTATTTTTATATAATAGCTTGGTCAAACAAGGGCAACATCAGGGACACTGACTAATTGAAATGCAGATTAGCTGTACAATAAATATTTGTGCTTCTGGTAACCTGGGCCAAATTACTTAAAATGATTAACTTAATGTGATAACCTTAAGTAGATTAACAATAACAGAAGATAAACGTATGCAGTATTCATTTACATTTGAAATGTTTCAGAAATCTTGCCATTTTCTGGGCATCTCACTTTAAATACATATAATTGTGTTTCTCAGTGGGTTTATTTCCATTGTTTTAGTCAGACATTTAATCTGTTATTCTACTCTTTCCTATGAAGCCTTCGTATTGATTGAGAAATTGGATGACGACTAAAGTGGAGACATTTCTGAACCAATATCCTCCTAAAGGACAGGCCCTTGCCTCTTTGCTGCCCCTGTTTCAATCAGACAGAACACAAAGGTACTGCATGTAAGCACTATACTATTATGAACCAATGCGTTACAATCACACTTTGTATTGACTGGGTTTTGGTTCAGACCTTTTATTTGTGTTGAAGCCTAGAAGTATTTTTGATATGAAATAAATTGACATTTAAAAAAAAGAAGAAAAAAAGACTAAAAATCAGCTAATTACACAATGTACTGGTGACCTGCTCTTAAGATAATTATTCAATGTATTTAAAGCACTTAATCTATACATGATGTAATGAGCCTAGTTTGGAGTGTCTGTCTCGTTGTACTGTTTTAGATGCTGTTTTACAAAGGCAACACCTAGGAATTACTTACTGGCTTTAAACAAAGCTGCTTCAACAGTGCAGATGTTAAACACTGTCGTACATTTTTTACCAGCATTATTGTCAATGTTCATAACCTCACAGTTGCCAGTTTATACACATTGCTAAAACTAAAACAATCTATTACAATAGTCCAGTCCTGCAATAAAACTGCACTGCATTTCTGTTATCAAAGCTATCCTCTGATAAGGTGGATGAAATAATAAGATCAGTCAGGGCCCTGCAGGACCTTCGTTTTATGTTGTGTAAATGTTAAATCCTGGACAGAGAAAGAAAACATCAGGGGAACTAAGCTCAAAAGATAGCTCAAATGTTCTCCATCACTTGAAAAAAATATCTTTGCAGTACCAGCAGGTCATATAAGCGAAAGACCTTAGTCAATTTTTCCTAAGATCAAATTCATCTAGTCATTTTATCAGTCTGCTACCTATCATTTAAATTAGGTGTCACAGTTATAATGAAACACAGGCCTTGTGTTCCACCATTCTGGCAGCAGGTGATAATACTGACATCAAACAACAAAATGGTATTTGGACTGAAACTATCAGACGGATCTAACATTTATTTTGGAAGGCAAGATGAAAGCTGAATCAGATTAAAACATTAATCAGAAAGTAACATTTTCATTACAGATAACTGGAGGAAAGTGAAGGTTGCAAAGAGATTCACAAGTGCAAAATGTTTTGTTTTTTGCTTTCTTTTGTTTTGTTCTAGAGTGTGTGTGTCTGTGCCTGTATGCTAAATAGGAAGCTGCAGCTCGCCAGTTAGCATAGCTGAGCACAAAGCCTATAGTAGAATTTTTTGCAAATTGTGATCACAATATGTTGATTGTGGTGAATTTCCACACCAGAATCATCGTGAATATAATTGTTATATCCAATATTGATACCCTGATTTATTTTTAATTGCCTGAGGGGGAGCTGCATCTTTCCAGTTATTCCAAAATCCTGTCACCATGAAGGCTGAAGGGTGGGCCTTCCCATTGTATCCCCTTCAGGAGAAGTTAAGATTTTTTGATTTTTATTCCCTAGAAAAAAGATTTGTGTCCTATCTGTGATGCAATGAAAATATTTATTCCTTAACAACATGTAAGCTAAAGTGATTCTAGTTTGTTTTGGTGTTTTACGAATATTTTGATGATTATCGGCATAATATCGTGAATCACTAATTTTTTGGCCTATACACAAAATTCTCATGTCGTGCTTGGCTTGCATAGACTGTAGGCAGAATGAAACAGCTAGTCAGAAATACATGGGTGTGGTATCTATTGCATTAAAACATGTCTTATAGTAGACAGAAGTGGAATCAAATCTTTACATTTAATTAAAAAGTTGTAAGTCCAGTCCCTTGTCAGACACAATGAGTTATTATAGGTGAAGGAAGGAAGTTTCCCGCTGTGTGTAGTTGGCTGTAACATCCGACCCAGTCCAACACCTACCCAATTGGGTGTAGCATTGACTAGGTTTCTGATTTGTAGCATATGCCGCAGAATATCGAGTAGAATCATCCAAATGTTAAATTATCCCCAGAATGCAAGTCTTACCACTTTACATGTTTCTAATAACTGACAGGGGACTTCTTTCTCAGTAGAGGGAACTCATTTACTGCTGTGATCCTCCTAACAATTGAGGATTAGAGTGTAGACAGCCCAAGATGGCCATCTGTTATGTTGGAGGCACTAGGCTTTTTCCCATGCAGTGAGTTGAATCCAAAATGAGCATAGCATGCCAGGCAATCGGCAAAACCTTGGCTCTTCACTGTTCACAGTTTTCTTGGGGTTTCATTATTGGATGAAGAAGAAAACAAATTGACATTGTTGCCCAAAATTATTTGTGTGTGTGTGTGTGTGTGTGTGTGTGTGTGTGTGTGTGTGTTAATAAGATGGATCCAGGGGAGGAGGGAGAAGGTACAGAGACATGCTACACAGGCTGAATTATTAATGAGGAGTTAGGATTGATAACCATCCGCTACATTCACAAATGAACTCAAATTCCAGACTTCAATAATATTTTGGACTGTTTATTGCATGATGCCCAACATTCACAGCCGTGGTCCGTGTGCATGTAGGCAGACATGCTCGCTCCTCTGCTCTGTCCCATTCAAAATGAGGGCAGATCGCTCCATTTAAAGTGCAGTCAGTTGCATATGATCTGACTCAGACAGCCAGGAGTCATAATGTCTCTGACCTTAATGTCCCCAAACGCTCAACTGACATGATAGGGACTGATGGGAAGTTGAGCCGCGTGGTGACATTTCCTAACCTCAGCTGAGAATGACATACAAGACGCATGAACATGACATTGAAATAGCATGACATACAGTATGTCCTCTCGATATGCGCTTCTTAATACACATTCTAAAGTCAATATTTGTTTTATGGTTTACCGATAAACCATTTTTGTATCTTTCAGCTCATTGTTTTGGTAGGCAGCTGTTTTTGGTGAAAGCACAGTTAAAAACCCATTGTACACTGAGCTATAAGGAGAGTGTATATTGGAATTACACTCGTCTGGTGGCATGAAACAACAGCCAACACATTATTGCTGATTTTGCTTTGTTATCATTTTAATTACTTTTGTAAGATCTGCGGTCAAATTCAACCATTACACATACAAAAAAATCTCAAAAGTTTTTCTAAATATTGGATTTCTTAATTTGTTTTTTTTAATTCATTTTATCTTATTGTGTTTTCGAAGTTTTAGGCTCAAACCTTGATGTTAAGTCTTAAAATGCTGGAAGTTAGTTTTAATTATACGAATATTACTCCCCCCGGATGGCGTGCGATTAACCAATATCACATGATTTCTCTCACATTTAAATACATTCTACTTTTGCTAATACAATTTGGATTGTTCTCTACCCACACCCTCCACAAAGAAGCCATACAAAAACAAAACATTACCTGATTAAAAGCTTATTTAAAAAAAACAAGACTTACTTCCAGTTCAAGCAGGAGCCACCATCATACATATTTAAACACTCCAAGATGAGAGTGATTTCTAAGATATCACTGTCAGCCGTGTGGGTTGTTCTCTCGGGGTGTATCAAAAGGAGCGTGGACATCAAAAAGATGCTTGCTGACCTTTTTACATTACTCCACTGTCTGCATTTCATTTATACTCACTGCCTTCTGAATTAATTGGTTCATTAGCTAAAGGCTGTTAGGAGTGGGGGGTGTGTGAGGCCTGACTGATGTGCCTTTAGATGTGTATAGTAATTCATTCTGTAGATCTAAGAGTGTCACAATCATGTGAATGGCTGGTCCGAGACTCTCTCTGTTATTATTATCAGCCTCAGTGATTTTCATACTGTCCTCATACTGTGTACATAACTGCTATTCAAGGTGCAACATAAGTTTATTAATGACTGTAATGAAACCACTTTATTTGTTGAAATTCAAGAAAACAATAAACACATCCACGTGTTTCCCCCCTAGATAACCATTACCAAACTAAACTTCAAACTAAATCTAGACAGTGACAAACAAAAACTAGACTATACCATTGATTTGCTATTTTTGACATATGCCACAACCATTATTCTACTGTATATGATCATGATTTAACCTCTGCCTTGTGGTGAAAATACATTTAGTAGCTTATATTTACTCAACTTCGACAAGACTCAAATGTAGCTGTCATTCTGTAAATGTTCTGTCTTTTTCCCCTCCTCTGCCTGACAATGGATACATTCGTTTTCATTTTGAAGACTCTGCTTCCACATTGTGGAATTTGTTAAGTGAAGGATCTGTGAACTTATTCCACCACGACCTATGTGTGTAAAAACCCACAGGATGTTAAGGATGTTTATATGCTCAAATAAAGAGTGTGCAGAATATGGAGAAAGAATAGTCTGTTAAGATTTGCTTTCTGTTTTTCCACTAGCATGCTAACTTTACAGATAAGAGATCAGATGCAAGAATGAAGTAAAAATTCAGGAATTTATAGACCATTAAATATAGATAGATAGATAGATAGATAGATAGACAGACAGACAGACAGACAGACAGACAGACAGACAGACAGACAGATAGACAGACAGACAGACAGACAGACAGATAGATAGATAGATAGATAGATAGATAGATAGATAGATAGATAGATAGATAGATAGATAGATAGATAGATAGATAGATAGATAGATAGATAGATAGATACTTTATTCATCCTCAAAAAAGTGTTGGTGCAAAAACGAAAGAAATATTCAAGGATCAATATTTACACCGTGCATGCAGCCTATAATAGGCCTATCTGTAGGCTAATAGCCTAACCTAAATAATAAATAATTATCTTATTGTCTTAATAGCTGAAGATGTATTTTTTACAGTGGCGTTAAAATCACTGGAATAACTTAAAAACATGATAATAACAATACCAACATTGTTATTTTTTGATGTTGTTGTTGTTGTTGCGTCTCTGTTCAGGACGCGTCCGTCTGCGGGACCCATAATCCCCTGCGCCTAGGCAAGATGGAAGAACCCAGCAGCTGCGGGAGAACAATGTTTTGGCTCTAGATCCTGAAAACGGACAGCTGAGGGTGAAACCGCGCGAGCCAAAGCACTAGGTCATGCTCCTGCACCGGTAAGCGAGGGGTATTGGGAACAAATTTGTTTTTTTGTGTGGAAGGGACGTGGGTGCAGTGGTTTAAAAGTCCTCGTGCGGGACAGACAACAAAAGCACCGCTCGTGCGCCGCCGTAGCTAAGGTTAGCAGCCTCGGCTAATCGCTACGAGCATCATTGTTCGCTTGCTGGAGTTGCACGGGCCGTTTTGTTATGGGTCACGCTCGTGTTGTCGCTCCATCATTTTACAGTCGAGCAGGAAACGAAGCCTGGAACTTGAGAGAAAGGAGTCACAGATAACTACAGATAATAATGTAAGAGAGACGTGTTGTTTTTTTTTATCCAGCGTTCGTCCTTGATCTTTTTCTTTTTGTCTGCGAGTGTGTGTGCGTCCCGTCCCGTGCAACGTCTACGCCAGTGTGCTTGTGATATCGGCTACTAAATCAGTCTTTCTTTAATTGCAACACACACCTAAATACAAAGCAGCTTACACACATAACTTTGTTTAAATGTTTCGAATGCACCGACTTCCTCTCGTGCTGTAGCTTTAGTGTTTGTATGAGCACATTAGCACGGGTTTTGTTGGTTTTTGGTGGAGCGCTGATCCTCTGCTGTTATTGCATGGCCATATTAATTATTGCCTGATCCTGCATCACAAAGAACACAAGGGCCCCGCAAGAAGGAGAGTGGTTAGCCCAAATGCTTAGCTTGGTAGCTAATTGCAGGCACAGCGAACCAGCTTTTGTAGTAAATGCACGCAGACTACAAGGTCCACTGAACACTATTTGTATGTTTTAACGACCGTGAGAAGGAAATAGCTAAAGTTATGTCGCAGGGACTCCTAGGTTGTTTACATTTTTTTATTAGAAAAGTTGGCTTTGTGTTAGCTAGGTAGGTTATTGTTGCTAACGCAACATCTAAGCTAAAGGCATTTGGCAGTAGCAATAGATCTCTCATTAGCTGGATATGTTGTTCATGTGGTTCCTTCATATAGGAATTACAACAATCTGTGATTTATTTCCTCTTATTGCATGGAACAGTGGACACATTTTTCAAGTAATATTTCATCTGAAGTGCTACATGTTTAACTCACCAATAAATCAAATAATTTTTTTAAATTCAACATACAAATACAAATTACAATGTAAAATCCACCCTTGTGGCTGATCATGTGTTCATCTTTACCATCAACACCTCAAAGCCTATACAAGTAAACAGCAAAAAAAAAGCTGTCCGCTGTATGATTTACAATGCATCTTAAATTCACTAAAAAATCATGTTGCATCATGTAAAAGACACTTTCCCAACGTCTTTTTTAAATGTGCAATTTATGCATATTTACATTTATCAATTTTTAATTATTTTATTTAACCTTTATTTATACAGGTAATCTCTTTGAGACACAGTCTCATTCTCAAGAGATAAAAAATATGCATAAATGATCACATCTAATTAAAATGTTAACGTGTAAGCTCTTTCAAATATCTGCATTAAAAATCCCCTTTCAGGGCTATTACAAATCGTGCACTATGGTTTGTGCTGAGGCTGCGCCATTACACCAACAGTCCTTCTAACATTACACCAACAGTCCTTCTAATGCAGCCAGTGTGCACTCTCATTGGCACATAAGCTCATGCAAATAGGATGACTGGGTCAGATGGGTTCCCATCAAACAGATTAACGCACAGCTTCAATCCCCTCATTCCTCTTCTCGTGTTGTGTCTAGCATTGATGGTCGCCGTGACCTTTTTGCCCCGCTAACACTGTAACATGCTCACTGTAATCAACCAGAGACATGTTTAAACTCCAGTGTTTTGCCTGTTTTTTACACTTGTCATTGTGCCAGACTACAGCCCTTTGTTGACCCACAAAAACGTTAGTTTTAAATCCGATAAGCAGTGCCCAGTTGTGAGATCAGAGGCTGTGACACCGATTCCTGGAGACCGAGCTTAACTGGCTCCTTAATGGTTGTCTGTTTGCTTTTATTTGTAGGTCTGTCATGAGTGAGTATCACTGATTGATTGCTAGGGCTAATGCCGAGTTTTAAAATATCAAGTATCAAAAAGTTTGTTGTCGTTCAACGTCAGTGAGCCAATAAGCAAGCAGCAAGCTTGGATTTTCCAATATAAAAGAGCTGGTGATTGGCTGTGTGGGGCTGCAGTCGCTCAGGACATCGGGCATTTGTCTTTGTTATCTGATGACAGTTACTACGATTTCAGCTTAATTAAGGTTTTATTTATTGCTGCGAGGACTGAGGCTCATGTGTGGGACGTTCTAACCACTACACCGCGAGTGTCCCCAAGGTTTCATGTTTTGATATTTTGTAAAAATGCCAATGAGCTGAAAAATAAAACTTAATTTCTTCTTCTTTTCACAATTGTGTGTATTGTTATCGTGTTAAAACTGATGTTTAAAGTAACTGGTATTGGAAAAAAAGTATCGTTCAGGAACCGGTATCAAAGTCAAGGTATCAATATTGGCATTTTTTAAACCATACCTAGCCCTATCAATTGCTAGTTATGATGATTCCTAATAATTTTTTTTTTTTTCTCTTTGTCACAGGAGGACACTGATTGCCAGCCCATAGTTTTACCTCCCGGCAGCATGGACTCCAACAACTTCGGCCCCGGCATGCTCATGTTCAGCCACCTCCCTCCGATGACCAGCTTCCCGCGGCTGGCGGCCCACTCCGTCATGCAGGACCTCCCGCCTCACGACATGATCCTGAAGAAGGAGCGCGACTCGCCCGACTGCAGCATGGGCATGCAGCAGGGCAGCCGCATGGGCTGCTCCGGCGTGGGAGACTATGTTCACACCATGGGCATCAAGCAGGAGAAGCTGTCGGAGCACGATTACCGCCTGCCAGTCTATCCAGGAGGGCTGGGCAAGAGCACGGAACTGCTGGAGGTGACAGTCAGCAACAACCAGAGCCTGCAGCACGTGCACGACCTTAACATGGGCAACGTAAGTAGGACCACTGATAGCTAATCAGGACAGCAGGGGTAGTAACAAGAGTAGTACACCAATATTTGAGTTCAGTTTTGTAAACAAGGAGATGTAGAATATCAACATATCAATGCTAGGGGTGTGCATGTGTACACATGCAACTGGTGAGGTAACCATACGTTTTAGGAAAAAACGACAAATGAAAACCATTGTTTTGTGTTTAGTTTTTTTAACTTCCATTTTATATATATATATATATACACATATATATATATATATATATATATATATTAGTGCTGTCAAACGATTAAAATATTTAATCGCGATTAATCGCATCAATGTCATAGTTAACTCGCGATTAATCGCGATTAATCACGATTAATCGCATTTTTTTTTCAAATATTTATGCTCTTATCACACCCATTCTAATTATGATAATAAAGAAGAAATACACTGAATTACAATGATGTCTACACCATTGTAATTCAGTGTAGCCTATTTCTTCTACAATATCACAACTTGCAATTCAGTGCAAATAACAATAGGCTATATAACCTCCCTCCCCACCACCCCTAGAACAGCATTCACAAACATATTGGAACTTATTTTTTTATTTAAAAACCAAACCATAAAACAACATAGGGTATATAAACAAATAAGTATTAAAGCTAAATTAAACTGGTTGTTGTAGGCCTAAATGTTTTGGGAGTCTTTCATCCACGGCTTATTTCAGACTGTGTGTGGAGTGGGCACACTATGCCTGCGTGCAGGTGGTTGCCATGGTGCTGCTGCAGCCGAGGCTTCGTAGCGAAAATTAAAGTGAAAATGAATGACTGGCGGCTGCCACTAACATTCATGGAGGTTTTGGTGGGGGCGCAGAGTTATAAGTAGGACTTTTGCAAATGACAGGCTTTCTTTACTGTTCTTTTCCGCATAGTCTCAGACTCACAACACGGAAGAAGCTACTAGTAAAGGTCGCGCAGCAGGAAGTGCTAGGTTCCGGTTTCTGCTTCAAAATAAAAGTCCGAATTGACTTGACGTTTCGCCGTTTTGTCAGTTAAATGATTTTATTGTGAAATTACGCTGTAGGACATGTTCCGTTTGAATTGACGGTAACTTACCTTCGAGCAATATGAATAGTTTGTAGTGTTAGTTGTTCAAACATTACTAGTTGACACAACAGCATGTGAAACAACAATCACAACATTTCCTAGGCCATGACGAGCGTTAATCGCGCGATAAAAAAATTGACGTCGTTAAAATGGGTTTGAGTTAACGCCGTTAATATCGCGTTAAACTGACAGCACTAATATATATATATACATACATAAATACATACATACATACATATATCACCAGATATTCCATGTAAAGTAAACGATTTTGCTGCCTCAATTGATCTATTCCAGGCCTCCTGCACCACCTTATCTAGCTCATTTCTGTCAGGCACAGATATGCAATGCATCATTGCAAGAGTGGGAGAAAGTGTGGAGGTCTGCATACACGTTTAGGGCTCTACTGCAGTAGATCTAGCAATAAATTTAGGTTCATCATTTTATAATGTTACATGTGAAAACAGATGGTGTTTTATGTGCTTTTCCTTTTAGACGCTCCAGTTTTAATGCGTTTGTTGACATGACCAATGTAAAATCAACCGTAAGCAATATTGGCCTCTCCCCGGATAAAAAAAATAATTAGATTCCGATTTATTTTTGAATAATTTTAGGTCAGTTTGCTCCCATAAAAAGGCCTGCTGTGTTCATCATATTTGAAAAGCCTGAGAGAGGGCGGGTGCAGAGGAGGAGCTAGTGCAAAACTGTTTATGGTGACATAAATCTACTGACGGCTTGAGATGCAAAATATAAAAGAGCCCCCCTCCCTTCCCCCCCTCCCTCTGCTTCTCTCTTTGGGAAAAAATGGATGATGTCATCTTGCCTCAGCGTGAATGAAAACGTCACGGCAAGGACACAGCTGTCTTGTTTAAGCTTGCACTTCATTTCAGACGTCTTTTGTGCTTATTCAAATAGAAATACACACAACCACACACTTCTAACAATAGCCGGGCATCAGAGGTCATCAGGGCTGTAGGTGCATGGTTGATAAAAATAAAATAAAACATTGTATTATTGTCTTCACTGTGCCAAATTTTATTAATAAAGGACTATTTTATTATTATTTTAACACGTGGAACCTTTAAAAACCTCACATTCCCATTTTTCATTCATGCTCTCACTAAGATTTTCTATTGTAGATAATGCCACTTTTTGGGATTGAGTGGCATTTTTTATATTTTTTTGCAAACCAACGCCAACTTTTTATTTTGCCTATACTCCTGTTTTTTACCCTAAAAGATTTGGCTTATTTTGAGAACAGCAGGTGCACCCACATTCACCCAGTCAAGTCTCCATATGGCACTGAGATTCAGCATGCCACAGACAGACCAAGAAAGGGGGGAAATGGGAACCCATTTTGGTCCTTCTTGAATTAATACCCCAGACAGATTGTTTGTGATGCAGTTAAGTGTAGAGTATACATTTTGAATGTTTAGTTTGGTGTGTGTGTGTAGTGTGTACGTGTATGGTTTGTCTTTCTTTGGTGAGAGTAGTAAATGAAAGGCTCTCACGGTGAATTACAGGCTGCTCGTGCAGAGAGTGGTCGTAAATTTAAAGCTGTGTTATTTCACCCACTAGAACCACATCTTGCACAACAGCAAGTTTTCCAACAGACAATCGCTAGACATCGTTTGAGTGTTTTGTTTGTTTGCCTGAGAAACAAACATGGACCGCATTTATGCTGGAGGGCCTTAGCCTTCAATCAAGCTATGTCCTTGTCACGGCTGACTCTCACAGCCCTCTCTCTCTCTTTCTGTCTCTCTCTCTCCCTCCCTTTGTCATCGTCACAGCTGCCGAGTCAGTTAGGAAAGGAGCCCACTGGGAGAAAAGGTCGAAGGTCAAATGGTGATGGACAAGAGGGTAAACCAAGAAAGAAGAGAAGCGAGGCAAAGGTTTGTCATATTTATAGCTCTCTCAATGTAGTCATATGTTGTGATCTTACCGATGATTGTGGTCAAATTTTTATTTACTGAAAATTATTTAAAAATAAATAAGCATTTGTGCACATAAAAATCTAATCAAATCAAATCAGTTTTATTTGTATAGCCCAAAATCACAAATAACATTCGTCTCAGTGGGCTTTACATTTCATACAATATGATACAATATGACACCCTGCCCTTACACCCTTAGATCGGCTGAGAAAACTCCCAGTAAAAAAAAACCCTTTCCCAAAACAATTGTGTGAACGAATACAATGAAAAGCATATAGGGGAGACAATAGACCACATATTTTTGAAGAGCTATCCATTTGACTCAGCCTGTAAAGGAGGGAGACGCATGGAATGAGATGTAAGCACATTACAGCTCAAAAAACAGTTTTTTGCCTTTCAAAGTAAAATTTCTTTGATCGAGGTTTAATGATTATTGTGTCCGAACAATTATAGACACGTTTAAAAACATTTGACACGTTTTAGTGCTTTAGTGTGCTACATTTTGAGTCTATACAGCTAGCAAGGTGTTAGCCCTAAACTGCTAGTTTTTCCAAAATGCTGCGGTTGTTTGTGCCAAAGGGCCTGGGGTGAGTTCTAAGTAAATAAGTAAGTAAAATGTATTTATAAAAGCACATTTATAACAGTTCGCACTGACCAAAGTGCTGCACATTGTGCATTCAGTAGGTAAAAAATTAAGGTAAAATAACAATAACAAAAATAAAATACATAAAACCCAGACATCCACTTATAAACAAAGAAAGTAGAGCAGAGGTAAGATAGGTAATGGGGAGGACAACCTAGGGTGTACAGATGGGTTTTGAGCCTTGATTTAAAGGCAGAAATGGAGGGGGCATCACGTATCAGGTGGCAGTTGGTTCCACAAGCGCAGAGCAGCTACTGCGAAGTACATTTCTGAGAGTTGTGCCAGTCGCATGGCTGTGTATACGCTGGTCACCAAAAAGAAAGTGATAGGCTACAGTTGCTCAGAAGAGACTGACATCTCCATTCCACTTAACGACACCACTGATGAGAATTCAGATGGCCTGATGAATGATGATGATGATGGTGACTTTGTCATTGTAAGCTTTGCAGGTAAAACCACCTAGACATGCTAGGCCTTGTTTAAGAAAATTGACCTTCAATCTTTGTAAAATATTTACTTTATTTACTTAACATTAACCTTAAATGAGTACATTTTCTAATGGATTTGTCTTGCTTTTATATAGCATTACAGTTTATGAGATATATATCAATGGCACAATTTACCCCAAGGTATTCTCTCCAAAGACACAACTTACCCCGCACCGGGGGCAAGTTGTGCCACGAGACCACTTTTTTTCCCGAAGCTATATCTCTTAAACAGTTTATTTCAGATCCAAAGTTATTGTTGCCAGGTATGAACACCATCCTGAAATATACATACATATTTCAGTTGTAGACATTACTGTCAAGGCCTCCCTTTTTAAAGTCACTTTGAGCAAAAAGTATCACAACTCACCCCACTCTCCCCTAACTATTTATTAAAACAACTTGTTGATTTGTTGTTGTCTTAAATATATGGAAGTCATCAGCCCTATCTAATAGAGAAATTGCACATAGAAACATTCTATATATAGAATATACATAACTATATATTAGTGCTGTCAAGCGATTAAAATATTTAATCGCGATTAATCGCATTAATGTCATAGTTAACTCGCGATTAATCGCGATTAATCGCATTTTTATTTATTCTAGCCTGAATGTCCCTTGACTTCTTTTTGTCCCATTATATTTTCTCATTTTAATGCTCTTATCACACCCATTCTAATTATGATATTTAAGAAGAAATACACTGAATTACAATGATACAATATTTCTTCTAAAATATCATAATTTGCAATTCAGTGCAAATAACAATAGCCTATTGACCCCCCCCCCTGCACCCTACCCCTTGAACAGCATTCACAAACATATTGGAACTTCTTTTTTTATTTAAAAACCAAACCATAAAACAACATAGGGTATATAAAACAAATTAGTATTAAGGCTACATTAGACTGGTTGCTGCCTAAATGTTTTGGGAGTCTTTCATCCACAACTTATTTCAGACTGTGTTGAGTGGACACACAGGTGGTTGCCATGGCGCTGCTGCAGCCGAGGCTTCAGTCTCCCTTCGTAGCGAAAATTAAAGTGAAAATTAATGACTGGTGGCTGCCACTAACATTCATGGAAGTTTTGGTGTGCGCGCAGGGTTATAAGTTAGACTTCTGCAAATGAAAAGCTTTCTTTTCTGTTCTTTTCCGTGTAGACTCAGAGCATGGGTCTCAGAGTCACACACGGAAGACTAGTGACGGTCGCGTAACTGAGCTAGGAAGTGCTAGGTTCCGGTTTCTGCTTCAAAATAAAAGTCAGAATTGACTTGACGTTTCGCCGTTTTGCCAGTTAAATGATTTTAATGTGAAATTACGCTGTAGGACATGTTCCGTTTGAATTGACAGTAACTTAACTGCGAGCCATATGTATAGTTTGTGGTGTTTCAGTTGTTAAAACATTACTAGTTGATTCAACAGCTTGTGAAAAAACCACAACGTCTCCTAGGACATGACGAGCGTTAATCGCGCGATAAAAAAATTGACGCCGTTAAAATGGGTTTGCGTTAACGCCGTTAATATCGCGTTTAACTGACAGCACTACTATATATATATAGTTAAAATACTGACTATGTAATTTTTTAGTCTGTTTAAAAAGTTTAGTGTGATTTAAAAAAAAAAAAAAAACAGACAGGGCTCATTCTACATATACAGGTCCTTCTCATATAATTAGCATATTAAAAGTTAAAAAATAAAGTTGATTATTTTCCATAATGTAATGATAGTAATTGAACTTTCATATATTTTAGATTCATTGCACACCAACTGAAATATTTCAGGTCTTTTGTTGTTTTAATACTGATGATTTTGGCATACAGCTCATGAAAACCCCAAATTCCTATCTCAAAAAATTAGCATATCATGAAAAGGTACTCTAAACGAGCTCTTAACTTAATCATCTGAATCTAGGGATGGGACGATCCACTTTTTTTAGTTCTGATCCGATTCCGATACCTGGGGTTTGGATATCGGCCGATACCGATACTGACCGATACGATATCATAATTGTTATACATTTTTTCGTTGGTGGTGATGTTATGTATAGGAAGGCTTAAGCAATTCTAATTTAAAAGAGCAATAAATATACACAAATGCATATAGGTTTATCTTAAAGGCAGAAATCCTTCTCAATGATCACTTCTGCCCCACTAGAATATGTGGTGGTCTGTTTGTCTAAACAGTCTTTCTCTCTTTGGCTGTATTTTACATAGTAGAATTTGTCACAAGCCTCTCCTTGACTTGGATTAGCTTTGGTTAGCTCACTGGCTAACAAACTCATATGTACTGTATGTCAAATTATAAAGTGATGTCCTCTCTCCCTCCACCGAACGTCGGCGCATGTTACATAGAAAAAAAAAAAAAAAAAAAAAAAATCGGATTTTAATATCGGAGCTGTCAGTCCGATATCCGATACGCAGATTTCGGCCATATCGGACCCGATACCGATACTGGATCGGATCGGCCCCATCCCTATCTGAATCAACTAATTAACTCTAAACACCTGCAAAAGATTCCTGAGGCTTTTAAAAACTCCCAGCCTGGTTCATTACTCAAAACCGCAATCATGGGTAAGACTGCCGACCTGACTGCTGTCCAGAAGGCCATCATTGACACCCTCAAGCAAGAGGGTAAGACACAGAAAGAAATTTCTGAGTGAATAGGCTGTTCTCAGAGTGCTGTATCAAGGCACCTCAGTGGGAAGTCTGTGGGAAGGAAAAAGTGTGGCAGAAAACGCTGCACAACCAGAAGTGGTGACCGGACCCTGAGGAGGATTGTGGAGAAGGGCCGATTCCAGACCTTGGGGGACCTGCGGAAGCAGTGGACTGAGTCTGGAGTAGAAACATCCAGAGCCACCGTGCACAGGCGTGTGCAGGAAATGGGCTACAGGTGCCGCATTCCCCAGGTCAAGCCACTTTTGAACCAGAAACAGCGGCAGAAGCGCCTGACCTGGGCTACAGAGAAGCAGCACTGGACTGTTGCTCAGTGGTCCAAAGTACTTTTTTCGGATGAAAGCAAATTTTGCATGTCATTCGGAAATCAAGGTGCCAGAGTCTGGAGGAAGACTGGGCAGAAGGAAATGCCAAAATGCCTGAAGTCCAGTGTCAAGTACCCACAGTCAGTGATGGTCTGGGGTGCCATGTCAGCTGCTGGTGTTGGTCCACTGTGTTTTATCAAAGGCAGGGTCAATGCAGCTAGCTATCAGGAGATTTTGGAGCACTTCATGCTTCAATCTGCTGAAAAGCTTTATGGAGATGAAGATTTCATTTTTCAACAAGACCTGGCACCTGCTCACAGTGCCAAAACCACTGGTACATTTTTTACTGACCATGGTATTACTGTGCTCAATTGGCCTGCCAACTCTCCTGACCTGAACCCCATAGAGAATCTGTGGGATATTGTGAAGAGGAAGTTGAGAGACACCAGACCCAACACTGTGGATGAGCTTAAGGCCGCTATCGAAGCATCCTGGGCCTCCATAACACCTCAGCAGTGCCACAGGCTGATTGCCTCCATGCCACGCCGCATTGAAGCAGTCATTTCTGCGAAAGGATTCCCGACCAAGTATTGAGTGCATAACTGAACATAATTATTTGAAGGTTGACTTTTTTGTATTAAAAACACTTTTCTTTTATTGGTCGGATGAAATATGCTAATTTTTTGAGATAGGGATTTTTGGTTTTTCTTTACTTTTTTGCCAAAATCATCAATATTAAAACAATAAAAAGCTTGAACTACTTCAGTTGTGTGTAATGAATCTAAAATATATGAAAGTCTAATGTTTATCAGTACATTACAGAAAATATTGAACTTTATCACAATATGCTAATTATATGAGAAGGACCTGTACATTCTACCCAATATAACGGATATCAACCGATCCTTTTTATTAAGAGGATATAAAAGACAGGTGACTGAATCTGACGCCTGTTCTCTATTGTTCTACAGCAATCAATGATGCTGGATGGAGACGGAGGCAGCTTGTCGCCGGGAAACAAGCCTCACATCTGTGAACACTGCGCCGCATGCTTCAGAAGCTCCTATCACCTACGCAGACATGTACTCATACACACAGGTAACCGAGTCTGCAAGTTTTCAACACCCTACTCATATTTTCTCCCTTATGTACTTTTTCGATGTGGAGTTTTTTGAGTATAGCAAAGTTGGCACAAAAAAAGAAAACATTTTGATTCTATTATTACACCAGCTGTATACTGATGCTCCACATTGTTGATTTGCTGCTCTGATGCTGAATGCTAACAAGGTCAGCAGGACTACTTTTGAGCCACACAATAGTGCAATCTCCTTATATTACAGTTTGATTGATGAGTGTTATTAAGGTGCATTACTTCAGATATAATGTTGAGCGTGTATAAAAAAAACATTTGCCTAAACTGTAGCACTATTTGGGTAGCTGACTCCTTCCTTCTGACATGAAGCATCGCTGTTACATGATGTCTGCTTATGTAACTTGAAATTAAATTTCAGCTCTAAGTTATGCATCATGTCATGTTATTATCACTTTATTAAGATATTTTGGCTTCCAGATTGATGAAATGTATGGTCCATTTGAGGTTGTGCACCATTCACAACTTATTATTAACATAACACATAGTAAAGGTATAAGCACCCTTTACTAGCCATTACATTCAGGTATACACACAGAATCATGATTAAAAGTTTAAACGTTTTTCAATCACCAGTCTTTTAAAATAATGAACTGTATCCACAATAACGTACACGGAGGCATACACATCTGTGAAATGCAATGGAATCCATTGCAGTAGCAATTTTTAAAACATACCACTTTTGGTCAAGAGTGCGTCAAATGTTGGGCTTGGCTATAGCCCAAAGAATTAGCATGGATACAAATTAACTCTTGAAACTTTTTATAAACTAAAACTAGGTTGGAATTATCTTAAATTGCATTGCATTACATTAAACTTAATAAGTTAAACTTTACGATTCTGGGGGATACAACATAACAAGCATACATCTCTGGGGTTCCATTTTAGGTGAGCGACCCTTCAGATGCAATCAGTGCAACATGAGTTTCATTCAGAAGTACCTGCTCCAGCGACACGAGAAAATCCACAGTGGTGAGTGATTAATGACCCTCCATCACAAAATCTCCCAATTCAAACTGTGATTTAACGTCTGCTTCTGTCCGCTAACCTTGAGCGTTGCTGTTTTTTGTACATCAGGAGAGAAGCCTTTCAGCTGTGACCAGTGTAACATGCGTTTTATTCAGAAGTACCACATGGAGAGGCACAAGAGGACGCACAGTGGAGAAAAACCGTACAGATGTGAGACATGCCAACAGGTCAGTGAGCTGCTTAGTGATTATTATGTAATGTGATCATTCATATATCAAGAATTTTAAAGCAGGAGTCAGCGATGTTGGAGAATGCTTGTTGTCAGAATCACTTCTTGTCGAAATCGGTGAATATCTCCTCACGATCCACTACCTGTGTTTTTGTTGAAAAATAAATCTGGTGTTAATACACAGCCTAGGCTCTGTAAACAGGCATGTTGTTACCAATGGTGGGACCCTTTTGTTTACATACCAGTTTACAGACCCTAGGCTGTGTATTAATCCCATATTTATTTTTCAGCGCACGCAGTACGGACAGGTAGCGGATTGTGAGGAGATATTCACTGATTTGATAAGAGATATTGACAACCATTTTCTCCAGAATCGCTGACTCCGCCATTTTAAAATAACCCCTTCATTGCTTGAAATAATAATTGGTGTGTGTTGTCCCCTTTAGTATTTTTCTAGGACAGACCGACTGCTTAAGCACAAGCGAACCTGCGGAGAAGACATAAAGAAGGATATGGATCCCGGGATGATGGACCTGGGTTGTGTGGACATGGGACAACATGGCAGCTATGGAACCACTCAGGGAAACAATGGGAATACTGGGAAAAAGAGAGGAAGGTCCAAGAAGAAGAAGGGAGACAGCGGAGGAGGAGGAGGGGCGAGGGTCCCTCACATTCAGGGGGCTGTGTCTGGAGGCTACAGCATCCATGAATACTCTATGGAGAACCAAGCGGTGTCTTCCTCCACAGAGCCGGGTCCCAGCATGCAACAGGACCAGCACCAGGGCCGAGCTCCAAAGATGGCGTTCAAGAAGGCCAACCGTAAGAGCCTGGACAAAGCAGCAGCAGCAGGTCTGGATCAGAACAAAGCTCAGGGCTCGTTGGAGCAGAGAGGAGTGGACGGCCTGGGACTCATGCAGAGTAACGGGGCAAAAGCCACGGGGCCCACCAACACCAGCAACAGCAGTAACTACGATGACGCAATGCAGTTCATCAAGAAGAGACGCTACCTTAACGCGGCTAACAACACAGACTCTTCAGGGCCGGTGTCGATCGGAGGAACCGGCGACTACGACGTGGGCATCGGCCACTTGTCTTCCCACCAATCCGTCATTCAGGGCCTGGTCTCCAGTGTGATGGACAGCGATGTGTCTCTACTGGACAAGTCTGGTATCCCTGATGAGGTGCTGCAGAGCCTCCTGGACCACTACAGCCAGAAACACGACGGCTCGCACCACGACCTTCACTTTGACCTGGGCGACCACCACCATCACCAGCAACACCACCATGTTGACCTGAACCCCGAGGGCCCCGACATGCGCCACACGCCCAGCCCCTCCGGAGGGGACAAGAACTCCATGATGCACGAGTACTCTCGCTTCCTGCTGCAGGCTCTGGAGCGCACCAGCCACACGGGCGGCTTCCCCCTGGGCCCCGCGCCCCCTAACACAACCACCTCAGGACCTCAGTTCACCACCTCCCACCACTCGGGAAACAACCCGCTCTACACCGACAAAAACATCTACACTACGTCCCCCCTGGAGTGTGGCTTCGGACAGTCTTCGCCTTCGCTGCCCTCCTCCTCCTCTTCCTCCTCCTCCTCCGTGCCAAAGTCCCACTTTGCCATGCTGACCACCACGGGCTCCTCGCCGCAGCACAGCTTCCACCTGAGCAGCCTGGAGCAGCAGCTGACGCCCTCTCAGGAGCTGACAGAACAGCATCACCACCAGGCCTCAGCCTCCTCCTCCTCCACGCCGCCCCCCTCCTCCTCCGCTTCATACCAGATCAGCCCATCTGACCTGAGCCTGAAGGATCCGCAGGGTAAGAACGGGGTCTACCCTCAGGACCTGGCCTCCCTGGACTCCAAGCCTTCTTCCTTCCACATCGAACATTTCGCCCAGGCCTTTGGCTACAAGTCGGACGGGCGCGGCCTGTCCTACGCCACCGACTCCAGCGCGGAGGTGGATCACCGGGTACGGACGCCCGTGTCTGAATTCTCAGGGTATAGTAGTTTGTTATCGGATGTCAATGAGCCAGTAAGTACGGGTTCCAAAACTACAACAAGCCAAAGCTACAGATGAGAGCCTGAGAGGAGGGAGAGAGAGAGAGAGAACACTCGTCGTTAAAGTTCTTTTATTTTATTTTATTTTTTTAGTGCTCCTATTTTATTATTATTATTATTGTTATTATTATTATTTTTTCAAGTGACGTCTTTCTTTTAGTTATACTGTTGCTCTGTTTTTTTGTGCCCACTCCTCTCCTCACAATAAGCCTGCAAGGCGTCCTCCAAATGCAAATGTTTTTTAAGGTATGATATTTTTAAGTTAAATATGTATTTTACTGTTATGTTCAAATCATGTTAGTGACATTCTGGTCATTAATCATGAATTGAAGTACTTTTTTAATAACCGTAGAGTAGCGCCGGACGTATTTCTTTTCTAATGAGCTGAGCTGAAGTGTTTGAGCAATCAACGTTACAAATGAAAAATAATAATGAAAACTACCACGATGGCAGGGAATAGCCCAGTATTGAAATAGCAAAAAAAAAAAAGTTGTCTGTTACACGGTTGAAAGTATTACTCAGGAAAAAGTGAAAAAGGAGAAGCCTACGAGGTGCAGTGCGCACTCTTTTCAGAAGTTTTAAGTTTGCGACTTCAAAGCGGATATTTCTTATGTTTTGTTACTTGTTGAATGAGTGTGACATAGACAGACTGCTGCCCGCTCACTTGAGCACTGAAAACACTTTCTACTTGGCTATATAGAGATTATGGTACTTTCGTGTCAATGTGAAACTCATGTTTTCTTCAATAAGGGCCATACATATATATATATATATATATATATCTATATATATATATTTATAAGAATATATATTAATGTAAAATAACAGATTTAATCATTCTGGGGAACTGCCAGTTGAAGTAGAGGAAGAAGGAGGGCTGCTTTGGGGGGTTAAATGTTGTCCTTGGTATATTTTTGGAGAACAAAAGTGATAAATTCAGGGCTTTTCTTTGGCCAATAGAGGTTGCTGTTGGACAGCGATGGAAAGGCCTCCCCCCTTCTCTTCCTCAGTTCTCTCTATTTCTTTAGAATAATTCAATTAGCACTTTGAGCAGGTTTTCTTACAGTGAGTAAAAAGTACCCGTCAGATCAAGGAAGCTCAGGCGTCAGGAGTGGACTGGCTTTTGGAGAGAGAGAGACGAAAGGTTGTTTGGGCATATGCAGATGGGGCTGAACATATTCTGGGTGTATGAATGTTAATACCCCTTGTCTGGGTTTATAATGGAATGGTGGGAGGGCGGAGGGTGTCGATATGTGGAATTGGGATTTTTCATTAACATTTAGTCTTTCTCCTTACTTTTAGGAAGGGTTTAGCTTGGGGGTGGGGGGTGGGTCTTTTAAAATACAGTAACATTAAATTGGGATATTGTAAATGTAATTCAAACCCTTAGTTTTAGTTTTGACTTGTTACCCAAATTAGCAGCTATGCTTTTTTTATTGAATTGGATGACAAACGTGTTAGTGATCAAGTATTTATCTAGCTGTTACTGAGGCAGCCATGATGCAGTTTAAGTAACAAAAATGACTGACCCATTCAATTTGTGTGCATTTAGGTCTTTCACGTGTGCTGGCAGTACAAAGCATATATTTCCCGCTAGATAATTGGGTGCCTATTCCTCAGAAGCGCACGGGTGCAAGATATTGTCTAGTAAAATTTAATTTCTCGCTGATTTTTAATTGTATTTATACTGCACGGTTTAGTTTTGTACAGACAACAATAATTGCGCTGTCTTCCATAGCGGCAACTGGCCTTTCTAATGCTGGAAATTATATCACTCTGCTGAATGAATTTCCAAAGCCCTTTATGTCCTGATGGTCTGTTGTTTTAAGCAATCATGAAACATGGCAGAGTGAATGCAAATGCTGTAATATCTTAAATAATGTGTTGCCATGTTGAGCAGTGGAGGCGTCAACTCGAATTTGCCTCGCATATACCTCATATCACAGTAAACCAGGAACAAAGCAGTGACGGTTTGGTGTGTGTAGCAGAGATGCTGTCAAATGTAAAAAGAAAAGAAATGTCATGTTTCTGTGCGACTATTTTTAAACATTGTTGGTCATGACATTTATGTGACCCATTAACGCACTGTTGCTTAAGGGGTTCTGTAAATGTGTCATGCAGTGTTCAGTTCTTCAGTTTTGACCTTATTATTGTTTACAAAAAAAATTAAAAAACAAAACAAAAAAAAACACTACATTTGACTGTACTGAACTCTGACCCCTGTATACAATTTATATTACTATTTTTCTTCCCCCATTTTTTTTAAATATCACCGCCAAATTTTTGTAGCTGATATCTTTCATTTGTATGTTCTTTCAGGTTCTTGTGACGTGGTTCACAAGGCTGTACTTGTCCATTGAATTTAAAACTGATTAGGGAGAAAACAATAAAAAAAAAAAAATACATCGACTTTACTGTCATCCTTTATGTGGTGTAAAACATGTTGATGCATTAGTCGATTACATGTATGTGTAGTTATCTGATGTGTTAAAAGGATTTTCTTAATGACTGAATGTGGTTTGGTCTTGACAATAGGGAGCAGGCTCTGCATATTACTGTTTGGTAGAACATAAGAGGCTTACTTTAAGCTAAATGGAGCTGTTTTTATTTCAGCCAATTGGGGGCGATGATGTTCTTCAATGCGCGGTTTAACTTTGACATCAGTTATCTGCAAGACAGACTGCAGTTCAGATATGCTTTGGTGCCTATCCTGTAATTATGACTGTCTTTAAGTAACTGCTCATCTTTCTCTCAACTTTTTTATTTTCTGATTTTCTTTAGGGAACGTGCATTTAAAAAAAATTCATCTTGGCTAGAATTTATATTAAGTTTCTAGTGTCTACTTATGAACTGCCTCAGAGAGTTGTGCACCCACTTTACTCAATAAACATAGACAGTTTTGCTTTTTAAGACCTGTGTGACATATCCTTAAACAAGGCACAAATACTAAAACCTCACCTTTAATTATCATTTTAATGTTAGAATTGTTTTTAGATTTCACAAAAGGTCAAATAAAAGTTAACCAAAATAAGGTGAGTCAAATATAAATGTAGATATTTAAAAGCCAATAAAGCGCATTTAGTCTATCGAGATTCAAGGATTATCTACAAACAAGTGATTGGATATCATATACTGTATCAGTTCCCAACACCTAACAAGAGAATCCTCCATGAGCGTTGCCAACACAACACGTCCAAATAAGTTTGACCTTTTTGCTTTGTCACATAGGTGATTGTATGTCCTTTAATTTCCTTCTCTGTATCTCTTTTAGGGGAATTAAGTTGCTTCCTTAATTCAAAGACAGAAGTCATGTACCTTCCCCTCACTGCAGGTCGATCAAAACATGAATTTCACCTGTGATTTTTTTTTGCCTGCAAGCATGAATTTGCTAATCTTAACCACACTGTTAAGTACATCGGTACACACCCAAAACCTGCGTAATTCAGCACCAATCCCATCTAACTTCAGTTAATAAATTACTGCATTACTATTCATCATTGGGATGTTGGTGATATGGTTATAGATATGGCTTCTGTTCTGTTAATTTTTTTCCAAAACTCTTTGTACATCATCATGCGTCAGCAGTGATAAGCACATTGTATCTTTACGTTTACTGGAAATTGAGAAATCTGAACGGTTCTAGTGTGAGCTGATTTTATTAAAGGTGGGGTCGGGGATTCTGGAGAATGCTTGTTGTCAAAATCATTGAATATCTCCTCACGATCACCTGTCTGTACTGTGTGGAAGCTGAAAAAATAAATGTTGATGATACACAGCATAGGCTCTGTAAACACGCATGTTGCAATGGGTCCCCTAGTGTTTACATACCCTTTAACACACAGTACGGACAGGTAGTGGGTTATGAGGAGATGTTCACTGAAAAACAAAGTGATTTCGACAAGCGTCTCCAGAATTGCTGACTTTAATAACTGTTAATGTTTATCCATATTAACTGAGCATTAACTAACTGTTATGCTTAGTTAATGCTTAACTAGGCATTAGTTGACTAAGCATAGGTAATGCTCAGCCATGCACCTTACCCTTATTGTAAAGTGTTAACTATAAGAGTTGTTTTTGGCCGAACACACCACAACACACCCTGAGTTAACCCCCATGGGAGGCTAGGCCCGCCCAAACTGTTGCTTAGTACATGAGCTTTTGCAGCGCCATCACAGTCTGCCTCGCCTTTAGCAGAGGACTCAGGTCCGTCTGTTGACAGAGTGGATGTGAGAGTGACGTGCGTGATGTTCTTATTCATCAATAGGATGAATCAAATAAAGAATGCAAATTAGTTTTTCTAGACATTGCACTGCCACTGCTTATGGGATGGCAATGTCAGCCTGTTGGAACGGTCAGTCTATACGGCTTTGATCCAGACTTAAAATATCTCAATAACTGCAGTATTTGTTGGATTGTCATGAGGTTTAGTTTGGAGAAATCCTACTGACTCACGTTTCCTCTGCAGGGGACCATGAGGTTCATATTTGTGGTTTTGGGTGAAATGTCCCGACAACAATTGGATGGACTGCGATGCAATTTGGTCCAGACTTTCACGTCCCGTTTAAGATACATTTCTAACAACATTTTATGTGCCAGAGTTGTAGACACCTATACAAGAATATACTTCACTTAACCACCTGCCTCATGTACTGTATATCCATTTAATCCTTCTTTCTTTGTGTCTGTTTGCGATTCACAGTCATTAATGGTTTTGATATTTGTTTACATAAGAACGTATCTACTTATAGGTATACAATAGTTCTATGTTTATTTTTGCTTATTGTTATTCAGCTTCTTTGTCCTTGTTTTTAGCTCCATGTCTACCTCTGTTTTTTACTGTTACATTGAAAGCAGTGAAAGGCCAGAGTCAAATTCCTTCTCTGTGTACACATACTTTTGTTTATTTATGACTGAACACCTGTAAAAACTAATGGCCTTCCCATCAGCCTCGGACCGAAGCTTTATGTGGGTCGGTCATTGAGAACATTTGGTCAGCTTCAACCATTGTTATAATGTTTTTCCCGCTCAATGGTCCAAACAAGCGTCATCTTGTCAGCATATTTGCTGCAGGGGACAGCCAAGGGCAAAGTTAATCCATCAACGACGGAAAATGAAAGTTAATATAAAAATGACCTTGCACAATATTAAGAAATGGCAAACCCTGTCCCCAGTATCCACTCCTGAAATAAGACACACTTGTGTCAACAAGGAAAGGTCCCTCTGGGTGGTTGCCTGGCTGAAAAATAAACACAATGCATTGAAAAAATGTTGTAATGTTCCAGAGTATTTGCATGAGATAAGAGTGAGGTCAGTTAGGTGCATGTGTTTGTACAAATACTGGACATTTGTTATGTCTTTTATGAAGGATCATCCCAATGCAAAGCCATAAAAGCCGCGCTATGGCAACGCAGGGAATGTGAAAAGATAGAGCGTGAATTTGCCTGGAAAATGCCTCATATGAATAAATGGAATAGCTGGCAGGTTGCAGTGAGAAATTAAACATTAATGTTAATATGCTCAGATAAAGTCCACACCTTAGTTAAATATAACAATCTGTCATACGTGCAGGCTTCAGGGGGAAAGATACTTCCTTAACGCTTGTTCAATTTTTATAACACTCAGTGGCATGTAATTACTGTCAGAAGAGAATATGCACACAAAAAACACAAGATCTTTTAGATGTACTAGGTATCAAGCTACAAGAATATACATTTCATTATTTTGTCATTAAGTTATTTATTCAAGTATTAAAACAGTTCCTAATGTCATTATTTTCAACACGTGTACAGTGTGTTTCAAGTGGGTGTCCTGAACTGACTCATCTACTTAGTTAGATACTCACTTATGTCTCAGCTCCAAGTGGGAATAAACAAAATACTTCCTCGACAATCTGACCCAGTTCCGAGATATCCATTCAGCCTTCAATTGTATTGTTGCAAAATTCACAATGCAATAGTTTCAGGCTTCATTGGATCATCTGATAAACATATTTACTAGTGCCCATGTCATCTCTCTGCTTTGCAATATGTGTTAATTACCCAGTTGTGCCACCTACAATTAAAACAATGCAAGGAAAAGGATTGGTCATAACAAAACAGCGCTGATTTTCTGATGGTCTGTGCATGTGTATGATGGCGTGTCTGTGTGTATGTGTGTGTGTGTGTGTTACCTGAGTGTGTGTGTGTGTGCTTTTGGCACAGAGGTCTTTTGGTAAGGAAGGAGATTGACACACATAGATAAAGTTACTGAGATTGGTGATAAATGACCTGTTTATGAATTTTATCATCAGGTTTTAATTTTGTTCTTCTTCAGAAGTTGTTTATATGGTGTGTGTATACAAGGTGTGTATACAAGATTGTACCTAAGATATGATAAGGCTAAGCCAGTCCAGACTTGTGTGATTAAAGAACTGCTTTTAGGAGCCAGAGTTCTGGCTTTCTTTCTGAACCTTCCGGAAGTTTTCGAATGTGTTTTTTTAATAAGAATCAAAACTACTAGTCTACTACATGACTTGATGCTGTGAAGTTGATTGGGAAAAAAAGTTTTTGATTTGGATAAAACTGAAATTTTTAAGCTGTCAACTCCAGAGGAACAAATAACAAGGGTCTGTTTTGCGGTTTTCCTTCATAAGACAGTTTCAGAGGTTACTACATAAGCACGAGACAATGTAACAGAAAGCTTTTTTTAAGGAGATGTCTTTGCATTTCCATACAGACTCTATTTAGCTTTGACCAAGGTAGAGCCCACTTAGAGGTCCACGCTAACGACTTGAAGAGAAATGCGGACATCGTCAAGGGTTTATTATGGTTCTGTTCAGAATGAGGGTAAGCTCAGAGAGGGGCGCAGCTCCAACGCTGACCCTGCGCTTCACGACTAGTTTGCCTTGTTCTCTCTTTGTTTTGGCCCATGAAGTTGTTTGTGGTGAAGCAGAAGAAGATTTTCCACTTTCTCAAGTTTCCCTTGACCTCGATTAGTGTGCACCCGTCTTGCATTCTCATATTTGGACGATAAGAGGCCCTCATAAAATTATAAATAGACTCTTTGAAGGGATATTTCTGGGATACTTAATACTAAATAATAGGATATAAGCTCACCATGCCAAGTTTCTGTTCAAAACCTTTTCCACAAACAACTTAAAACACCGCTCCCTCAAACTGTCGACCACATCAATTATATATAGTGATGAGTATTAGTCTCTCAACACTTGTCTGAATAGCAAACATCAATATCAAACATCACTTTACTTCATGAACTCAAATTCATGTCAAACCGGGTGACCCGGTTATGGTTCATTGTCTGTGGACATTATTTTGTAACAGGTAAGATAAATACTTTAGTTATTATACTGTAACATTCTGGGAATTGAGGGTAGCCTACAATACATAGATCATGATGAGTGTAATGTAAGGTAAAAGTATGTTGTTCTGTTTTAGAAATGAATTAGATAACATCAGATATGCCTTTTTTATTATTAAATTGGATCCTGGTTTGGGAACACTCTTCGTAGGGTTAAGCTTAATAGATAAAGTTCAATGGTATTTGGATTATGGGTAGGTCATTTTGTTAAATCCATTGTTTAAAATATCAATAGACATAATAATATGATAAAAATTGGTCAAATATGAGAGGAATTTCCATTGTCTACAGCAGAGAGATATTGTTAAGTTAACTTATCAGTACAGGTCTAGTAAGTTATTCCTGACGTCATTTTTATGATATTTGTATTCATGCTAGTTATGTGGCTCTCATGTGGCAATGTTGGCTTTTGGTCCCGAGGTAAGTATTTCAACGGTTGGTTTGATCACTATGAATCATATCATGGCTCTGCTGATACTCTAAATGTTCCTTTAGAGGCACAGTCAGGTTGACATTAAGGTTTTTATGACACGATTATTGTTATGGATATTCATCCGTGATATCTGGTGCAGATATCCATGATGCCCAGAGGATGACTCGTATAATCACTTTGGTGAGCTCTGAGAAGGCTCAGAATTTTTCGCATCATGCGAAATATTTATACATCTGCTGGATGGATTGGCATAATACACATTTGTGTCCTTGTAAATGTCTTTAGCGTTAAGATCAGTGCAGAGCTGTCATTTACAGATCCGTCAGTGTTAGGCCTATACCGCCTACTAAACACCTATTGCCATCACGAGTGAGCTCGCAGTGAATTATATTAATCAAAACTATCCAGGACTAAATGGCACTAAGGTTAGGTTGGAAATATAATTGTGATTTGATTTAAACTCAACCATTAAAGCTATAACTGCGTAGATCCTTAATTAGGCCTATGTTTGGTTTTGCTACCAAATGCCTCACAGTGATGCCGTGTGGTATACGGTAATACTAAGGTGGTTCCTTGAGCAAACAACGAAATTACGTATGTCCCTTTGTGTGCAAATAATTAGCTAAAAATAGTCGTTCTCTTTGGAACACCAGTTTTTTGTTCTCTGTATGACAGGTTTATATCATAGACTATGCACACTGGTCCATGGGTGGAGGCAGAGCCTAGCAGCAGCCTCAGTAGTACAGTAATGATGAGTGACAGGCGAGCAGGCCAATCAGAGGAGGGAGTAAAGCTTTTAATACTGTCAGAGGCTGCAGCCCCCAGACTGAGTCACCTGTAGCAGGCAGTGTGTAGCCGACACCCCGGAGGGAAACTGCGTCCGTTATATGCGTCCGTTATATTCCCCGTTACACATACCGGCAGCAGTACACCGGGACTTCACTCTTTACAAAGTCACAGCTAAGACCTCAAAAAATGTTTCTCAACCATCTGCCTGTCGTGTTTCTCCTGACCGCTGTCGTCAAGGGTGAGTACAACAAGTTTATTTCCACACTGTTAATTTCACCAGCAAACTCTTGGCAACTGTGTGTTTTTATTGACATAAGAATTTTATTTGCAAAATGATCTTAAGGGGAAACACAAATATTGTCATGCGCCTTCTGTTTTCAGCTGTATCACACATTTAATCACATTTTGGTAGCCTTAAATATGTTGTGATCCAGTGGTCGAAACAAAAGTAGCAAAAACACACAATACAAAATAGTCCTATAAGCTAAAGTAGTCCTGCAGTTCAAATGTTACACAAGTAAAACTTTTAAGGTAACATAAGTAAATGGTTCTTTATGCACAAAGTGCCCCAAGTGAGTAGGCTATTATATTATGAACATTATTAAAAGCCATGTTGTATAAAGTGTAATAACTTTTTTTTAGATGAAGTCAATTGTAATACCACCGCTATGGGGAAGATCATATGTATTACTTGATCCGACACTTTCATTTCAATTATTATTAAAACATATAAACATTTAAATTAAAGCGTCTGGCAAATACACAAAATATTATACTAGAACCTCCTTCTGCCCCACACATTAAGTGTGGTGGCTTTATACCTGTTCATTATTATTACGTGTAGTGACAGAAAATCATACAAATAAAGATACATTTACATTTTTCTCAGTGCAGAAAAAGTGAAAAAAGTATCCTAGACAACTCAAACAGGTGGTTGTCAAGGGTGTATTGGTAGATATTTACATCTTGACACAGTTCAAGATGTAAATATCAGTGAATCATACAACTAAAAACCTATTCAAATATCCACTTTATCTCACTATCTAGCAGCCTTAGCTGGAATGTTTTGAATCCACCTTAATACAAAAGGAGCTTATTGTATTTCTTATTTATAAGTTTTTAAAGTTTTTGTCTTCTCTTTTTTACCCCCACACATTCATGGGGGGTTTCCCTAAATAGTCTTAAGGTCTGACTCACTGCTCCTTCGGTGGGGGGGTGCCAGCAAGGGGGCATCGGTCAAACAAGAGCCGGCCCCCTGAAGCGCAGCACACGCCACACACACAAAGTTGATTGTGTGTTGTGTGTGTGTTGTGTGTGTGTGTGTGTGTGCATAAGCGGGGCCCTCTCGACAGCGTGCTGAAGCTGCCCTGAGGAATTTTGATGAGCTCCCCACTGTACAGGCTAGCTCGACTTTAGCTGTGGTTAAATCCATTGGTCAACCTTTGGTATTATTTTGGACCTTTCTGAAGTGCATCTCTGGGCTTTAGTGTTCCCATTATGACGCATTCAGGGTCCGTCACTGTCATGTGCCGGAGCCTGTGGGCTGTCTGTGTCTTGTGTCTACTTGTAAACACGCAAGTTACAGGGGGTTTTAGAGGACAACTTTAGGAGCACATACAACCTCTGATGACAAGACCAAAAAAAAAACCCTGAAAAATAAAAAAATACATAAAAATACAAACATTATAGCAAAAGAAAGAAACAGTTAAAATGATCACTTGAGCAATTAAGAACAAAAAAGATAGTAATAATATTTTGATGGACAGTGCCAAATCATATTCTACTTATGACATATAGTATGTATATGAGCTTAGAGGAAGACTCAGTCTGGGGCGATGGAGGCTCCAGTTTGGGGGCATGACTGAGTGTGTCTGAAGTAGCAGCAGTTAAAGAGGAGCATATGAAAAAAGACTTCCTGAGGGGCCAGGATCCTCCTCCTCTTGAGTCTCTGGCGCCACATTTTCTTGTGCCCTCCTTAAGATATCTTCCAGCCAGAGAGAGCCGAGCAGCAAGTTTAAATGCCTCTGCCCTCCGTCGGACCACATGTAGTTTATCATGTGTCCCCCACATGTGTCATGTTTTGCCGGCTAGTCATCAATGGCTCATTACAAGAGCATGCGAGGGGCTGCTCATAGGTTGACAAATGGTTATAGGAACATGAAGCAATTCAGGGCTCATGTAGTGGTTAAAGGTACAGTGTCTAATATTTTTTGGCATCATCTAGTGGTGGAGGTTCTAGATTGCAACGCTGCAAGTCTACCCCTCCTTTTAGAGAATTTTCAGAAGCTACGGTGGCCTTCAAGGGCGATAGGCTATAGTTACTAAATATGGCATCATTCACCACCGCCTAAAGTGTTTCAACAATATCGAGTGGTGAGGTGAAGGTGTTTTAAGTGATTTATCCTATAATATTTATCTTTCGCCTTCCAACAGATGCATTTCCGGCGGAAATCCATCATTTATGAAAATGCTTAAGGCTGTTCTGAAAAACGCTTCCTTCTACACACTGTGCCATTCATCCAACCTTTACTATCTAAGTCAAAGTTAATGGAATCCAGATAAATGCCCTCAAGTATATCATATTGTCCGACTATCTATAAAACATTATGATATTCTATTTACTGCAATATATTGCAGTTGAAAACTTGCAAATCACCGCAATTTAAAGACTTGAGCCTGACATTATTTGGTGTATTTGCTAGAGAAATCAAACTACTTGCAGATACGTTGTACATCAACTAATCGTTTCCATTGTTGTACAATTATCTACTCACATGTTATCAATAATTATTTTAAATGATTATTCTATGTTAATAGCCTACTAGGGCTGTCAAATTAACGCGTTAATTTTGATTAATTAATCACAGAAAAATTAACGCGATTAAAAGAATTTACGCAGATTAATCGCACTTCTATAATGCCCTTTGACCCGGTGCAAAAGTGGTGCGGAGCTGCACCTGTAGCTTGCCGGGCCGGGCGCGGGGGTTAAAGGGCTCTATGGATGGTTTATGGGATGCATGAAGGTAGGAAGACATCTTAGCCTACTTAATTCTCCGCAGTGTCCGTGCATTATTGATTTAGTGGGTGCAACAATGTTCAAAACAGTAGGCCTATCTCTCAATCTTCCCCCAATTTTGTTTGCTAGCTGTCTAGCACCCGCCCCGTGTGTGTGTGTGTGTGTGTGTGTGTGTGTGTGTGTGTGTGTGTGTGTGTGTGTGTGTGTCAATATTTCTGCCTATGAGTAGGCTACGAAATGGTGGCAGTGCAGCGCTGTCTGTTGTGGGAGATGGAAAGTCGTAATTTTGTCTGCTTGTTTTTTTGAGAAAATTCGGCGCTAGTTCATGTATAAAGCTGGCTGAGGGGAGGAGACAGAAGTTACGAGAGACGGAGAGCGAGCGCGTGCGCGAGAGAGAGAGAGACACAGAGAGAGAGACAGAGAAACAAACTGTAGTAGGCTATACAGCTGTTTACAAACAGGTATAAAAGTGTCATATAAGTATGTGATAATTTAGATTAATTAATCACAGAGCCTGTAATTAATTAGATTATTTTTTTTAATCGCTTGACAGCCCTAGTTAATACATAACCTGCTCACTTTCAGTAAACACCAGTGTTGTTTGCGAACCATTCTGTTCCTCATTGTCCCCTTAGTTTCTGTGCAATATTGATAACTGATCTCAGCTTCCTCATTTGACTCCTTCTCACCTGGATTGTTTTTTACATCCACTTCTCATGCACACCGGTTGCTTTAGTTTTTCTCCTGTCTTTTCCCTCCCTCTGTCTCTGTAGCCTGGCTGCATCCTGTTGGATTAGACCTGCTCCAGGCCAGTAAATCTCACTCTGTAATTGGAAAGCATGTGCTGGCGGAGCTTTAATTGGATATGATATGTGCTGAGACACTGCGAGTGAGGGAGCCATCTGTTACCTCTGTGTTACAGTATAAGAGCTCTCTTTGCTCACATACACAGAACTCCTTTCTGTATGCCTCCTCCTTTTGAGGACTGCTATAGTATACATTTTTATTTTTTTTTCACCTCTATTTTTACAGGCAACTCATTAAGGACACGTTCTCATTCACAATGGCGGCTTGACAAATACAGCCATACAGAACACCCATATGTATTGATCTATCAAAGGCCTAAACCTAAACTTTTATTTCAATATCATAAATTGAAAATAAATCCGATATTTTATATCATTTCCCCCCCGTATATGACCATGTATGCACATTATCAATTATTGGAAAATTACAGAATAGCCCTCTTATAGTCAGGACTTTTTTTTGCCACTTTCCAAAATCTAGCCGTATTGTTAATTTGAGTAATCGTTCAACTCCACTATAAAAAGGCCTCAGTGTATCCTGTGATCGGGGCTGTCGACACTAAACAGTCAGCAGGATGACAGACGTGTCGGTAGATGAAAATGAAAGCTTCCTGTCAGAGCTGTGAGGTTGCTCTTGGTGACCCTGCGTCTGCTTTGAAGTGGCAGCCCCCAGGCCTTATAATGTGTGCTGCCAAAGGGAAACTGACCTGTGTGTTTCTGTTGGTGATTGTACCGTGAGTTTTTTTTTAAAGGCAGACAGGGATGGGGAGCTTTTAATACCAGGAGCTCAATAGGTGGCATGTAAAGAATTGTTCACTCTCATTAACATGGGCAAAGGGAAAGGCACCCAAAAAAGTGTGACCGGTGATTAGCTGTGAGCTGTAGTCCAGCATGCCTCCAGCATTTCTGTCTTTAATAAAGCTTGTTTCAGGGGTCATATTGCATTATTTTGGAAACATACGAATTACAAACGCATGCATGCACGCATGCACGCACGCACGCACGCACACACACACACACACACACACACACACACACACACACACACACACACACACACACACAATGTGTCAACTCTCCACATGAGTCCTAATAAGATGCTGCCTTTTGGCCTTTGGCTCTTCCAGCTGCAGGGTCACAACTCGCTGGTTCGTCTCCTGCTCTATGTGTGTGTGTGTGTGTGTGTATGTGTATGTGTATGTGTGTGTGTGTGTGCACGCTCTTTAATCATGTCCGGTCATCTCAAAGTGCTTCTGGATGTGATAAAGAAATAACTATTTCAGGGACGCACTTTTCCCCCCTAATCCCAACAATAAACTGCAAATATTTCACGGACAACTGTTTGTCTGCAGCTCCCTAGGAACCCTCCTCGTATGTCATCATTACAGACAAGGACTTATTCTCCAGTAGTGGCAGAGTAGACAGGAAGTTGAGGACGTGCGCTAAGGGAACTGGATCTGACAGTCAGTTTAGTGAGCAGGTACTTCACAGGAGCGCTATTGTGTCGCATGAATAGATATCCCCTGAAGTGAAACACAGCACTGAAATCTGTCTCTGTCTCGCTCCGTTTCTGTCAGTGATTTGAAGTGAGGCAAAGCTTTTGACAGCTGCTGGCAGACATCTCCCACTCCCATACTGCACGCATTTGATTTCTATGTCGAGGAACAAAATTAAAAGATGAAAGACAGTTGGAGAGGTGTGGCAGTTTGTAAGGCAAATAATCTTCATGGAACTTTGCGAGCTGATTATTAACATTAAAACAATTATTCTTTTTATCACAATTTTTTTCGGATATGTTTGAAAAAATACTCAAATGTGGCTATATACCGTAGATGTTGGAAAAAGTTCAATTTTATATTTCATTTTTTCAACTTGTTAGTGTCCAACGTTTTAACAGAACAGATTTTGAAAACAGCCTTTTTTAAATTGTATGAATAGAAAAAATACCAGGTCTTAAAAATGAGTTCCCGGCATGTTTTAAAGAACAAAATGTGGTCAATGTTAATATACAACATATAAAAAAATCCTTCTGTTTTATCCTTCAGAATGAATGATTTTTGGAAGTTTAGTTCCAGTTTTTTAAGTTAGCAGTTTTTTGGTTCAGAGTATTGAAAAAAAACAAGTTGAGATAATGAAGACATTTTATGGAGGCAAAATTGCCAGTGATTTCAGAACAGTGGTAGTTTGTCAAACCAAGGCAGGACATCAGGGCTCTTTGAATGAAGCCGGACCTTCTTATCCACATCCTCCTGAGTGTGTGCACGCAGGCAGGCCAACCCCAGACCCAGTTTGTTACCCTTCCCGACCCTCTCATCCCTTTTGTGTCTGCAGGGGATTATCCGGCTATAGGTTAAATCCTTAGAGACAAGGCTCCCTGCTGGACGTGCGAAATAGAGCGTGCTCTCAATCATTCCGCTGTTTCAAGTGTGTTAAAGGTTAAATGTGAACACTTGTTGTCAAAATAATTTTTAGTCAAAAACAATGAATATCTCCTCACGGTCCGCTACCTGTCCGTACTCTACCATAGTAACAAACATGCCAGTTTACAGTGTATAATACCAGATGTTTTTTTCAGCGAACACACAGTATGGACAGGTAGAGGATCGCGAGGATATATTCACAGATTTTGACAAAAGTGATTTTGACAACAAGCATTATCCACCTATAAGACTAACTGAGTTTGTGTTTCAACGTCTCCAAAGGGTTTTGGAAACTTTTTCGAGTGTTGGTAACTTCACTGGAAAAGCCCTGTCAATGTCTCAAAAACAATAGGATTGGGTGAGCTAATATGTAGTTTAAAAAATGCCATGGTCTGTGTTGGCTTGCACGTCATATTTTGGTCTGTGAAACTTGTCACAGTTGTTTCTGTGTACTGATATTTTCATGTACAGTGTATATGTAAACAGAATCAGGGTTGGACTTTGAACGTGGAAGTCACCATTAAAATAATGAAACAGTGAAATGAGAAGCACTGTGCCACTTCGTGTGAATCCATGCACGCTCGCATTTATGTCGGAAATAATTTCCATTAAGTCCATAACTTCCCTGTTTATGTAAATACTCAGTGTTTTTATGATGAGACCATAACCTTCTAGTTACCTTTATTTGTATTATCTATGACTTGTATTTAGATATGGGTGTGTCGGACAGGAACATTTTAAGGTCGCAGCATTGTTCGCAACATCAGACGATTACTAAATGGGAAGGGAAAAAAAAGCTGTCGTAAACTGGAAATGACACTGACATGCTAATTTAGTCCAACATTTGAATTTAATGTATCACAATACTCTTCGGAACTTTAGAAATGTCATCACACCAAAAAATTCCCACCATGTCTGTTTAGTACTGGCAGTACTGACAGGTGATACTGTTTGAGTTATAATTGTGTTATTGCTCCAAACAAAAGCTTTTGTTCCTCTCTGTTGTTCTCTATTTGTACTTGGCCCTGCTGTAGTTTCGGGAGGTGATACGGCTGAAAGTAGTTTACTTATTCGGGGAAACTGTTGGATTTCTTCCTTGCCAAAACATTTATCCAATAATCCAACTGATATAATGCTTTGATGTTGTGGTCAGTCAACCTGTTATTAATTATACTGCTTGTCACATCAAGAGCCAATGTTAACACCCTTAGGTTTCCAAGCCAGGGCTGCTAACTTTCATCATCAATAGGAGTGAGTTGTTGCTCAGAGTTTTCATTGGGTGTATTCTTTTCTATACTTTCCACACTAAGGACAGATTCTAGAATGAGATGTTGAATTTACAATGTATGATTTATATAAATATAGCTTTATATATGGATGAATGTCAGGTTATTGAGAAAATAGTAATTTAAGAAGTAATATGGGTGAACTTACCCTTACCCATAACACAACAGAAGGACAATACCAATATGTTGTCTTTGTAGTTGACAAAATTGTTTTAATAATAAACTTTACTTAAAATTGAGTGATGATTACTGAGACAGAGTCAGATATCTTTGCCCTCTTTTAACCTTTTCCAGTATTTCTGATTTATTTCACTAATGAATGCGTCCACACACACACACACACACACACACACACACACACACACACACACACACACACACACACACACACACACACACACACACACACACACACACACACACAGATAATAAGGCTGACCCACCTGCTGGCTCTGACACTTGCATGGCACACAGCAAGTCACACACACCTGACTATTGTACATGGATGGAGTGTAAACTGAAGCTTGGTGCAGCTTTAAGGCAAAGCAAGAGGAATCTGAAAAATGGCTTTAATGTGATGATTTCTGATATGCAGATAAAACTTTGTCCTTGGAGATTTTAATAGAATGGAAAGTATGCAGGAACAAGGTGCACAGTGAAACCCTTAGTTAACCTTCAACATGGAAACACAACTCCTTGCAAATGATACTCTACTAAAATATAAACATGGCTACTGAAGACAGGGTTGACTAAATCTGATTTACTGTTAGAGGTTTTTGCATTAATCTTGATCTCTTGTCATCCAATAAGATAAATCCATTGCTCTTAAATCTTAATCTATAAGAAGAGCCAGCCACAAATTGATACATGTGTTTTACAGAAATGATCTCATGCTGTGCTGCTTGCTTCACTTATGATTTAAGCCTTGCCTAACTTTAACACTCCTTCACTTCACGACTATTACCTGAGAATATATATGTTGTAGTGACTAAGTCCAACACTTTAGCCGCTACTTGCTGCTAATTGATACTGGGGATGGGAGTTCACAATCTTGGCTTGTCTTTGCTAAGGAAGATTTATGTGGTGGTGTCCACGGCGACTGTAGGCTTGTTGATGGCTGGTGAGACCGATGCGGGACAGGCAAGTTTGCACGCAGAGCCTGCAGGTCTGGTCTATGTCTGGTCTTGGGTTTCTTGGAACTCCTCTTCCTGTTCCAAAACCTGTGTGCCTCCTTCAATCATCAACACTTGTCGTTGCTGGCATGAACCTGCAGTGGCCAGCCTCGGCCTTCCATCTATACCCCCAATCAAAATACAAATGGAATACATGGCTCTCTCATACTGTATCTTTCCCAGATTTGTATCACTTCTTCATCTATCGTCGTTGATTGCCTTGTGTCTTATTCCACTCCCGTAATAGATACTGTAGGTTTTGAAGGCGGAAATGGGTCTGTGTGTGTACATTCATTACATCATATCCATAAAAGTGATGTCGCAGGGTGTGTGGAGCGTGTTGTGTTTCATCTCTAAATGAGTCTTGGTTACTATGCAATAAAAACATTAGGTCATGCAGGACCTTGTATACAGAAAGTAATCAAATCATTCCCAGGATCTGATATTAGTCACTCACACTTCCCTGTGCTTTTAAGATGACTTACTGTTTGTCTAAGGCATTTACCGTCTGGCTCCTAGTAGCATATTCAATTTGCGGCTACTGAAAAATGGTTCTGAATGTAATCATTCAATGCATATAGATGAGGAGCTGAGGTAAACAGGCTAAACCATTAGCAATGAACTCCTACTGCTTGTACTTCTCTCGTCTAGCTGCCCGCTGGCTCTCTCGTCCCCCATAAACAAGAAGTGAAGAGTGGGAACAGGTTAAGTGAGAACAGGCGTTACGACAGCACACTGCACAGATAGGAGGCAGCTTTCCCTTAAGTTGGTCATATTAAGTTGGCGGATACATCTCTCGGTGTTGTAAACAGCCGTCACCTACGGTAGTTCTTATCTGTTGAGTCTGTTATCGGCTTTTGTCCACTGTTTTACAAACTAAATGTTAAATGATCAAAACACAACCTTGTTGCCCTCATTGACTACTGTTTGTACTTCTTTGGATTATTTGGAATGTCACGACTGCCTTCTGTAGCTCTTATTAAAAAATATATATATGTTTTCTGTTAGCGTCTGTTCGTAGATACATTAATGTTAATGTACAAGCTTCCCGTTCCTGTTCCTAATTAGATTTTGAACACTGAATCAATATTAATATGCATAGCTCACATTAGCTTTGAATAGGAACATGTGATCACAAGTACATCGAGATGGAAATATTTGCTAATTAATGCATTATTATTTTATCTCAGTAATTAAGATGAGAAGCTGTGATGTGGATGTTACTCAGCTTAAAGCTCTAATATGCTCTAATCATATTTATATATTAAAAACTGATTAAATGACTGTATGTGAAAGGTGATCGATCAGCTCAAATGAATGCTAATTGTATTATAATAAGGCGATTTCACGTCTTTGTATAGTTTTAACATCTTGCGCTGCCCACAAGTTGCCAAAAAATCAATTAATGTATTTTCAAATACTAATACCACAAAGCTGTACATTTTCAAATCTCACACATACTGTAGCTTCCTTTAATTTGTCTTTTTCTGGTGGGTTACATAGATGTGGACTAACATTTCAGTGAGATGTGCCAAAAAGAAAGAAGGTAATGAGCTGATTTTTGTTTTTTTTTGTTTTGAATGCAGGAATGACATCAGAGCCCCCCACACATAGTGTCACCACAGATGAGGATCAGTTTAATGCAACTTCTTACACAGCTGTGACTTCAAGCTCAAATTCAGACAGCAGCCCCACAACCATCGGGTTTACGATTTCACCACCGTCCACCATAGAAGAAGTCACAACCTCAGGAGATACTACAACTCTAGATGCCACAACAGGAACTACAACTATGGAACCAACCACAGCCCTTGTAGAGACGACCTTCTCTCAGCCGAGCACCGATGCCATGACGGCTACAGAAGATGTAAACAGCACGGTTACTGACAGTAGCTTCACTACCAGCAGCCCAACCGATTCTCATAACAGTGGTGCAACTCTTTCCACTGCAAACCCAGAGACTAGCCAACCCACCAACTCCAGTGAGACTTCAAGTACAATGTCACCGATCACAGACATTGGCAATGATACACCTACAACCGCCCCGATTACACACACAAGCAATTACCCAACTACGATGACTCCAATCACAAACACTGGTAATGATACAACTATGATGTCACCGGTCACAGACACAAATAACAACACAACTACAATGACAACGCTTTCACAAACAAACAGTGACACAACTACAACTTCCCTAATCACACATACTGGCAATGATACAACTACAGCATCACCGATTACACACACAAGCAACGACACAACTACAGCATCACCGATTACACACACCGGCAATGATACTACTATAATGTCACCGATCACAAACACTGGAAATGACACAAGTACTATGACACCAGTTACACAACCTGGCAACAACACAACAACGTCACTGGTCACAGACACAAGCAACATCACAACTACAATGTCACCAACAACACACAATGGCAATGACACAACTTTGATGACGGCGATTACAGACGCAAGCAACAACACAGCTACGATTATACCGGTCACACAACCTGGCAACGACACAGCAACGTCACCGATCACAGAAACAAGCAACGACACAACTACAATGTCACCAACAACACACAATGGCAATGACACAACTTCGATGTCGGCAATTACAGACGCAAGCAACAACACAGCTACGATTATACCGGTCACACAACCTGGCAATGACACAACGATGTCACCGATCACAGAAGCAAGCAACGACACAACTACAATGTCACCGATTACACACACTGGCAATGATACAACAACAACGTCACCAATTACACACACTGGCAATGACACAACTATGATGTCGCCGATTACAGAAGCGAGCAACAACACAGCTACGATTACACCGGTAACACAAACTGGCAACGACACAACTACAACCGCCCCGGTTACACACACCGGAAACGATACAACAACACCGTCACCAACAACACACAATGGCAATGACACAACTTCGATGTCGGCGATTACAGACGCAAGCAATGACACAACTACAATGTCACCGATTACACACACCGGCAATGATACAACAACAACGTCACCAATAACACACACCGGCAATGACACAACTACAATATATCCGGTTACACAACCTGGCAACGACACAACAACGTCACCGGTCACAGACACAAGCAACGTCACAACAACAATGTCACCGACTACACACACTGGCAACGATACAACAACAATGTCACCGATTACAGACACAAGCAACAACACAACTACGATTATACCGGTCACACAACCTGGCAATGACACAACAATGTCACCGATCACAGAAGCAAGCAACGACACAACAACAACGTCACCAATTACACAGACTGGCAATGACACAACAATGTCACCGATCACAGAAGCAAGCAACGACACAACTACAATGTCACCGATTACACACACTGGCAATGATACAACAACAATGTCACCAATTACACACACTGGCAATGACACAACTATGATGTCGCCGATTACAGAAGCGAGCAACAACACAGCTACGATTATACCGGTAACACAACCTGGCAATGACACAACAACGTCACCGATCACAGAAGCAAGCAACGACACAACTACAATGTCACCGATTACACACACCGGCAATGATACAACAACAACGTCACCAATAACACAAACCGGCAATGACACAACTACAATATATCCGGTTACACAACCTGGCAACGACACAACAACGTCACCGGTCACAGACACAAGCAACGTCACAACAACAATGTCACCGATTACAGACACAAGCAACAACACAACTACGATGTCACCGTCTACACACACCGGCAACAACACAACTACAAAGTCACCGATTACAAACGCAAGCAACGACACAACTACAATGACACCAACCAACAACACAACCTCGGTAACCGCCACAACACAGCAGAGCAATATCACAACAACTCCGACTCCAACAACCACCCAGAATGGCACAGCGAATACTAGTACAGTAACTACCATGACACCGGTCACACACACTGGCAACGACACAACTACAACGTCACCGACCAACATCACAACCCCGGTTACATCCACGACACAGCCTAGCAATATCACAACAACTCCAGCAACCACACAGAATGGCACAGCGAGTACAAGTACAGTAGCTCCAGCAAACTCTACAACTCTTCTAACTACAACTCCACTAGCAAACTCTACTAATACCCCTCCTGAAACTCCCGCATCCACTACCACACCCTCTAATATCACCACGAACTCAACACCCACAGCCGGACCCACACCCTCTCCACTTACTACCATCTCCATCTCCGCCTCCACCTCTCTCCCTACAACCACATCCCCAGGCAATAGCACTGCACCCCCTACTGGAAACACCACCACCCCTAGTCCCTCAACAACAACCTCAAGAGGTAGGACTTGCTGCATTATGAGTGTTGGTGTGTGTTCAGTAACTGTGAAATCCAGGTTCGAAGGGATTCAGGGTGGACCACGAGTTAAAGCTGCACTATGCAGTTGCAGGGATGGAAAATATTTGTTTCCTTTTGTAGAGCTGCAGTTGGTTTACATAAACCATTTTCTCTACATGTAATTCTTAGTATTGAATAATTATATCATCATAAATCAAAACTAAATTATCTTGAGGAACTGAAACCAATTTTAAGATTTTGTAAACAAGACTGGGCCCTGCTGCAGTAAACATCAACACTGAAACAGGAACTTTTAAGGTAGCTTTTTAACTTTTAACAGTGTTCCAGGGCTCCAATTTTCCAGTAATGAAAGTTTGTTTATTCAGTTATATGAATATATCTTAGAAAATGTTCACTTCTCTGACACACCCAAAGTCACATAGTGCACCTTAGCTGCACTAAGATATTTTTTTCGGGTGCTGTAATGCTGGGTTTGGCATTTTTGAAACAAGTCCGGAACAGGCTACAATTCCTTAAAACCAACTTTTCAGGCCTCTAATGCTGATTTTTTTTTTGTTTACGACATAGCCTTGACACAACACTTGCATGTGTACTTTGTATTTCCCACCTTCTAGACAGTCATCTGTTGTCTTACTAATCATCACTAATCAACCTGTTAAAACCATAATCAGTTACAGTCGCAATCATGATGCCCTAATTGTTTGGGCAACTCATCTACATCGTTTTATCTTAAGAAAGTTCTCAAATGCAGGTGAGATGCTTTGAATGCAGTGTTGTTAATGGGCTATAGCAACAACAGTTTACCTCTGTGCTCCCTTTAAGATTTCACCCCGTAGAATAATTTATTGTAATGCCAGCAAACAGCAGACAATACAAATTTCTAGTCAGCCTATGACTTCTTTAAAGGCATAATTTAAGATTAAGGTAAGTAATAATATGTTTTATGTTATAATTTTGCCTACTTCAGATTTGTGCAGGAAAAGGTGCTTTATATAAATAGATGTTATTGTTGGGATGATTTTTCTGTTTGAATGTTTTTGGACACATTTTTACATTTTGTTTTGATGCTACAGTGACTGGCCTCACTACAGAACCAAACACTTTGACGACTACTACTAAACCAGCTTCTAACAATACAACGACAGCCTCATCCACCACTGGTACTACTGTCGCAGTCACCACCAGCACTCCTGCAGCCCCAGTTCCAGTCCTAGGTTTGTACTTTTCTCCAAAGTGTTGGATGTTGTTTGGATGTGGTTACCCAATCTAAAACTTCCTGGTCAGGACCAAAGTGAAACATTTACAGTGAAAGTCAAACAATGAGCCAGATATGTCCTCTAGCAGTTGATGGCGAGCAAAAACAGAGTGAATATTGAATGTACATTCGCTAGGTGGTCAGAAACACAACCCCAAGAAAACTGAATGATGATGTTGCTCCGAATCCTGGATGGGTAATTTAGCAGCTGGTTGCTAGCAAAGTTAAGCATTTCGGTTGCAGGTTTGACTAAATATATTCACATGAGAAAAATAATAACAATCTGACGCCCACTTGTTTAAAGTTTCATCCTTCTTCCATCTCTCATCAGTGTGTCCTGCTAAGCCATGCCCACCTCAAAGTGTCTGTCTGAATAACACATGTCAGTGTTTCGCTGGTAGCTTCCTGGTGGATGGCGTCTGTGCACCCGGTAAGACAAATATTTTATGCGTGGACAGTCGTCATAATGGAAAAGTGAGACTTGTGCCTTATTTTTCTCCACTCCTCTTCACGCAGCCCAAGTGTTCCCAGGCCAGCTCCATATAACCTCCTTGGAATTTCAAAGTCAAATGAGCAACAGGTCCTCGCCGATATTCCAGGAAACGGCGGACAGAATCTCAACAGAGGTAGGCTATGTGTCCCTCAAGGCTGTTGAGTCATTCATAATTATGCTCATTCCCAGTCATTAAACCACATCTTTTTGTTTCTTTCATAGCTCAGAGAAGCCCTTAAAAATGAGCCTGGTTACGTACGTTCTGACGTCGTGCAACTTGAGTGAGCATTTTTTTTTCTCCTACTCCAGAAAGATAATATGCAACAACATGTTACAAAATATTCTTATGGCTTTTCCATGTTTCTCTTCTTTTCTGTAGACCAGGAAGTGTGCAAGCGACTGTAAATAACATCTTTCAAAACACCCTCGCCACTCAACAGTTTGTTGATGAGTTAATTACTAAAGCGATAAACAATTCAGCCTCAGATGGACTGTTTGCCGGAGCAAGTTTTACTGGTAAGTACTGCTTCTATACTATCAAAGCCTTTGATTCTGGAACTTTATGTGTATAAGCCACAGGCCAACTTGTTTCAAGAAGAGTCCCCACCACCAGATATACTTGCATATACACACATGTCAAATGATAAGGCATATGACTGTAAATAATAAACTGTATTATGATAAAAAAGTAAGTATTTATTATGTGAGACCTGATGTGGATTGCTCTCTAAGGTTGTGACAGGTAAATATTTATTGTGCTCATATTTGAATGCAACATTTTTCTCTATATCTGTTAGCTTCAAACTTGTGTGAGCAGGATCCATTACCTTGCGAAGTCGCCACCACAACGTGTACAAACACAAACGGCCGGGCTGTTTGTTCCTGTAAAACAGGCTACATCTCCATCATGTTCTCAAACATCAGCTGCAAAGGTAAAAGCCACTTTTTAATATTCTTTTTTTCGTCTCCTTTATCAAGACTAGTGTATTCATGTGTCTTTTATATTTATAAAAGTACCATAGCACTTCAGATTTTTAAAGCCTCCTTTACAGACTATAAGAGCTGATGACCCACAGCGTTTGCGACAAGCTCGAGTGACATTTTCCCGGCTGATCCACAGTAAAAAGAGAACTCTAACAAAACCTTTTTATTCACAGAAAATACTTGTGTGTGAGAATAAGGGAGCAAAACAACAGGGAGTGAGAGTCAGAGACAAGGTCAAGAGCTGTAGCCTTTTCTCCAGGCCGACCCTTGGCCCTTACCTCATTTATCTCTCAGATTTATTTCTTTTTAATGGGGTTGTTTCCCTAGAAACACATGGAAGAATCACAGCTTTCTCTTTCTCTCTCTATGGAGGTTCGTAGTGACCAAGGAGATCAGCTATAGGACGAACAAATAAAGAATAAGACTTTCAGGCAAATACTGTGTACTGTTCCTTTCCCAGGAAAATACATAACGTACTCTTATGTGCCCGTTTGTAATGATCATAAAGCAGCCTCTATCAAGAGGCTTTCATTGTGCCCATGTTTTCATGTGAAACCAGGCGTACTGTACGTCTCCAATGACCGTGACTGAGTCTGAAACTGTAGCTTGTTATGTACTCATTTCAGTCTCTCCAACCCTGTGTGTGTGTGTGTGTGTGTGTGTGTGTGTGTGTGTGTGTGTGTGTGTGTGTGTCTTTCTGTATTAAAATAATTTTGTTTGTCTTTGTAGCTTGTCCAAGTGGGCAGAGGGCAGTGGGTAACATGTGTGAACCGTAAGTACACACTATTTTAAAAATTTTGTTTGTCAGAGTAACTTTTGCATTTTAGGTTTAGTGTGACGTGGGTAGGCTATTAGTGAGTATGTGCTGATATGGAGTTGGCTCCCCCATGTGGATTCAACATTAAACTCTATTAGTTTGTTACAGGACAGCCACAATATACAAATATCATTGTGTTTAACTCTATTATTTACTATCTATGGTTTAACTGCTCCGTTTCCTCTTCCAGATGTCCATTTGGATATGCTGGCTTCAACTGCGATGACTGTGAGTAACAACTCTATTTCAGAGGCACACATCAAGCAGCAGCAGTACGAGTTAAGTGCTGGCCCATAACAATCCTAATATGTCTATGTGTGTGTGTGTGTGTGTGTGTGTGTGTGTGTGTGTGTGTGTGTGTGTGTTTACAGCGGCCTTGCTTGCAGTGGTGGTCATCTCCTGTGTACTGGGAGGAGTTCTTCTCATCCTGGTCCTGGCTTTTCTCATTTACTACTGCTGGTGAGATACTCACAACGCTACTAGCATTAATACTCTTATTATTTTCTCACTGCATATAATCAACTCATATAGTAGCTGTCTGGCAAAAACATGTTTTCACTCTGCATGTTGCAACTCTGACCAACATTAGCCCTGTAAATAAAGCTTAGGTTATTAACAGGTCAAAAGACATAAAGCCTACCTCTCAGTTTAAAAATTAATTTCTGGAGTAAATGCATAATATTTTAACTGCATAATTTCAATGTGTAGTTAAACCCAGTATACGAATTACGAATATTGTTAATACATGTATTTATAATAGTTTTTTGACAGCAACGGAGCTGGATCACACAGAGGAATAAGATACATTAGGCTTTTGGAAACACAATTGATACTTTGGATTTTGAAAATATACATGCACATCATACATTCCCTATTTATTTTATATCAGGAAAAAATGCACAAAGAGCAAGCTAGCCTCCAGCAGAAGTCCGTACTCATCAGGTGACCACGTAAACCAGTCCTGGCCCGCTGGCATCACCCACATCCCCCGGGCAACCAGTAACTGGGAGTCAGCTCCTCCCATGGAGATGAGAGAAGGGGGCAGCACTAGCGTTCTGATGGACAAAAAGCAAAGCAATGGACACGTAAGTTTTTAAACCTTCCCCGTGTCGCCTCTGTCGTCTGAATTCCTCACCCCTAATCATTGCATATCGTCTATCCACTGAATCAGCCGCAAGTTTGTTCAATGTTACACCACCACCACCTTGCATCCAGTTTGATTGCATCTAAGCATCCACCTTAAACCCACCCATGCATGGATTTGGTCATTTGCAATTGAAAAAACACACTTTAGGTTAAAATGTAGCTAAATTAGGTTGCAAAGGGAAGTTTTTTTAAGACATCGAGGCTCAATCTTAATGTTTCAACAAAATTCTACTGATAACATCCCATTCTTAGTTGGGATCCGCTAAACACAATACTCTTTTATTTAGCTCATTTTATAACTACATTTTTGACATTAGTAGACCTGAAAAATCAACAAATACTTGCTCACCACACAACCATGCTCACCACACAACCAATCATTCATCACTTCATATTTCCATGAAGAAATATTCGCCATGCCTACCAGTATGTTTCACCCAATCACCCAGAAAGTATACATATATATATATATACAGTATATCCTATATATATTGGTAGCACTCAGCTCCCTCCCATGCTTTGCCTGACTCCCAGTGTGTTGCTTTAGGGGTTTCATTTGAAGCTGAAAGGATTGAAGAAGGTAAGGAAGGCATGGCTTTGCTTTTAGATTGTGATTTGCCATTGATGGCCCTGCCTGGTGATTTAGACAGGCCACAGCGGGAATCAAGGTGATGGGAAAACTCCATGAGAGATCTTTTGTGATTGCTGTTAACAGCCATTTGCTTTAAATGCCAAATCTAGTGAGTGATGGTTCAAATACATATGATGCTGTTTGGGGAGTAGTAGTAGTGAGTAGTTTTCAATGCTTAATTTGTACGTGTGCTTGGGCTTTTGTTCATGTTTGCGTTTTTCAGGTGGAGTCAGCCATTCTGGAGAAGGCTTGTTGACAAAATCGCTTTTTGTCAGTATCAGTGAATCTCAATCTCAGTCAATATTTGCCTTTACTTACTGTGTGAGTGCTAAAAAAGACAGTGTTAATTAGGGATGTAACGATATGAAATTTTGGGTACGATACGATACGATACGATATTGCGATTGATATCACGATATCACGATACGATATTAAGCGCGGAATTCATTTCTACCCCCTCAAATGAAATGTTGTACCACTGATTTAAATAAAACATAAACACAAGAATAATTCAAATTTTTTATATCTTAATATGAAAAAGAGATTTCTGAGAGATTTAAACAACTTATCACCAAAACAAAGACACTGCTTCTCTACTGCTGTTTTTAAAGAAGCTTTACATCTATATTTTTCAAACTGAAATAGGAATTTTAAATCTAAACTTAATTTAGTCACTTGTCTGTAACTGTAAAAGTATGTATAAAATAAAAATAATTTAAATAGTGTGATAATTTCCCCATTTATTTATGTTTTATTTGCTTATCAACTCTATTTTTGCAAGCCATGCTTTTACCTTATTAGGCCTACATTATGACAAGCACAATTAACTGTAAAATATTTATTTATGATTTTTATTTGTTATTAACTTAAATTGCAGTCTCAAAATCAATGTTTTTGCAGTGCACTCCTCTCCCCCCTCCCTTCCTCACACTTTCGCAACGTCACCTTCATTTGACCAAAGTAGTGTCACCTAAGTTTGACATAGTAGGGATTCCATAGTATTGCGCAACATGCTGTTAGCTACTGTCTGCTGAGTTCACGTGAAGTTGTGATGAATATATCAAGGATCTTTGGACTTATTTCCTTCATCTGCCTTTCACGGAAGTTCGCCGACTTTACCGGGGATTTAACGCGCGGTGGCGGTGGATTCTATTCTATTCTGTTCTATTTTTTTTTTTTTTTTTTTTTTTTTTTTTTAATAATCTCATTTCCTCACGTTCGCCTGGATTCATAATGATATAATTGACCCGCGAGCAACTTTCTCTTCAGTCTGGTAAACTAGTCTATCTTTTTCTCTATCTCTCCCTTTTCTCTTTCTCTCTCTTCTTTGCTGCTACGTGACTCAATGTTGTGAAGCTGCACGCGCTAGTGTAAACAACGGCCCACGTGAGACGTGACTGTTCAGTTTAAAGTTAGAAGTCATGTTTCAGTGATAAGATGTTGTTTCAATGTGTTATTGTTTGGTTTCCAATGTTGGTGTGGCCCATACAGTGTTAGATTGAGTGCTACGTTTATGACAACGTTGCTTACCAGACTCTCCACAATGACGGAGCGCATTTACCATGCACGCTCGCCTCAATACCGTGACGCGGTATAACAAGAAAAAACTTACGGTTGACATTCGTGGCCTTTTCATATCGCGAACGACCGTTTTGCGGTATATTGTTACATCCCTAGTGTTAATACACAGCCTAGCCTAGGTTCTGTAAATGCGTATGTATGCCCCTCCCCGTAGCTAGCAATGTGCCCGTTTAACACTGGATTTCTACACAGTACGTACAGGTAGCGGATTGTGAGGAGATATTCACTTTGATTTTGACAACAAGCCTCAAGAATCACCTGCACTTTAAAGACACTAATACTTTTACTGTTTCCACTGACATTTCAGACGGGGTCCTACGATCTCCACCCAGATGGAATGAAGACTTTCCAAGGTAAAAACCCGTCCCGTTACTCCTATCTGGTTCAAGGTCACGAGAACCCCTACTTCTTACCAGGAGAAGAGTCGACAAATTGAGATGAAATCCTTGTAAAAATGAGGAACTGAACACCTATTTGAAACTCTGGGTCTTCTTGAAGGCACTTTTACAATGTTTCTGAACTTACTTGGATCAATGACCAATCACAAAGGACATTCCTTAACTGGCAAACAGCGACCAAAGAGATTCATTCATAAGAGCAAGACATTTTTTAACAATATCTTAAATGTGAGGTTGTGTGCATCGTCATCTGCTAAACGGTGCTGATTGTAACCAGTAGATGTCGCCATTGCTCAGCATAATCCTTCTGCGGTTTTTTTAAGGTACCTTTTGACTTTTTTATGCTTTGGATAAAAAATGATGTAGTCTTTGAAAATGAAGCTTCTTATATTGTTGATTGCACTAAAGTGTGTGTTAAGTTTACCACCAGTTTTCTTTTTGAATTCAAAGGCAAACTAAATGTGGGCTTTCAGGGGATACTAGATATTTTTCTCAAGGGTGTGATTACTAGAAGAATAAATCTTGTATGACTAAAGGGGCTGGATCCCCGGTTCGGGTATTTTCAAAGGGATTTATATTGCAGCTGAGAACTCTCTATCACTGTTTTTTGAAGCTGCACTTGCAATTTGTGCCTGTTTTCACGGTCCGTTTGACAAATAGGAAACATGCAAAGCTGGTGATTACACCTCTCCCGGATGTGCCAATTATCTATTACATATACTTCTTTTGAAAAACTCTTATACATATAAATAGCTATATATTTATCATTTTGTGTCCGAGTCAGTGCACTATTTTATATGTGTGTAAAAGTTTTTGTAAATAATTGAATATCTTTTGGCAGAGAATGTGTGCTTGTGTATGCTATGGAAATAAATTAATTTAAACACAACTGACTTGTTTCTCATCAAAAAATGCTGGAATACTAAACAATTTTGTTTACAGCAGGATCTCTTTAAATATGAGAAAAGGGCCTGACTCTGACAGCCCTGTGTGATTTGCATGATTTCTTTATTATTTTTTATATATGTACCAGCATGTAAAATAATGGCTGTTTTAATTTTCAATATGTCTGAAAATCAGGTTCCAAATTGGATTTTTTCTGCATTACTTTAACTACTAATTTATATTGAATAATATGTGAGTCTCATCATGCATATCATAGCAGGAGAAAGCTCTTGAATGAATGGCCTCATGATTTCCAGTGTTGTATAGATTATTTATTTGCAGGTGGGGTTGATGTAGACTGCACATTACTTATACATACACCACCTGTGCAGCACTTTGTCACGCTAAGTGACGAAGAAGTGTTGGTCACTTGTGTAGATAGAACGTAGTTGGCAGGCTGTTGCTGTGTCAGAGTCTCCTCTTAAGAGCTTGGATTTGGTTTTGCTGTGAGGGTTAAGCTGGCTTTGGCTTTACCCTTGGTCACTCGGTCACTGGAACACTGTGACTGGCAAATCAGATCCAAATGTGCTGTGGTCATTTGTACTTCATGTATTAAATAATTTAAGCCAGTTGCTGCAGGCAGGGCTGGATTTTAACTCTCATCAGTCTGATATTAAAGTATCACAATTCACAAATCTTCACAAGCAAGTGGCAACGCAGTGTTTGGCTTGTTGTGTTGAGAAAATCTGACCAAAGCTGCAATGCCTGCGATCTATTTAACATTCCTGCATTAATCAAACAGGGAACTTTTAGGTGTTGTGATGAAGAACAACGGAGATCATCACTATTCTTTTCTAAAGTTCTTGCTGTATATTGAATTTGATTAAAACCCTCTGTGCCTGCAAATATTTACCAATACTTTTACCATCTATCACTGTCTCCGTTTGGCTTGAGGCCAGTGTTTTATGTGTTGTTAAAGTAATAATATTTTCATTCAAAAATATGAACTCTCACAACAAGAATATATTTTGATCTCATATTGTTATGATAATGAATATTGGAATTATGTTTCTGGCTTGTTCATCTAAAGTGGGACCATTACACTGAAGCTCACTTATGTTAACAGAAACATAGAGTTATGCAGCAGTTTGATGTATTATTTCATGTTGAATAGGGAAAATAAGTAAGCGTCTATTTAGATGTCTGGTGTTCATACAAAGTGGCTAATAGGTCTTACCTATTTTTACCTCAGTGAGATAGAGGTAAATATATGACCTTCAAACTCACTCAAAATCCAGTGAGATAAATCGTAAAAACTCAATTTAAAAAAATATCCGATTGCAGTGAAATGTTAATGTATAAAGTGTGTGAGGAAAATAATTCCCATTATACTGATTTTCTTCTTTGGCTGTAATATACTCCTCTCGCTGACTGTCCGCTAAGAAGGCAGAGAGCTTCTAATCTGTGCAGGAATGCATCGTTTATTGTGGCCATTACCCAGCCTGCCATGCTCCTGGCCCCAAATTGACTGATCGATAGACCACTTAGCGGCTGTGAGCTACACATCCCAGTCATTTGACCCAGCCGGAGCTGCGGGAATGGGAACGCAATCCAATAAGCATAGAGCCGCTGAGAAACATGGGAACTGGACGGCCGTATACTCAAGGAACTTCCTGATACGCTTCTCTGCAGTCACACATCGATGGGGAGATAAAGATGAGCTATTGATTTTGTGTCCCAAACTTTAAAAAAACGTCATCTTTCAGACATCTTAAACAGTTTCAAAGTTAAAGGGGACATACTTCATTCACTTTATCAGAATGGATAATTACTGGGTGCAGTATTTCAAAAGAGCAATGCCATAAAAAAATACATTGAGTTTTATGCAATGTTTGGCCAAAAGTCATTAAGTCAGTTAATTGATTATTCTTCAACTACAACTTTTAAAAATCAGTTTTAAAAGTGAGTCACTTTCTTTAAATGTGTTTATTCTTTTTGCTTTTCTCTGTTTTTTATCATTCAAAATTGGATATCTTTAAGTTTTGGTCGGTTGGTTGGACAAAACACAATATGTGTATGTTTTGTCTAGGGCTCTGGGGAAAAGGGCGAGGGTATTTCACCCACCTTTTATGATATTCTAAAGAAAAATTAAATAATAATAAGCAGTTTAATTAAAGTAATAGTTGCAACAGCAAAGCAAACTGCTTTTCATTAGTAATTTTGGCCGCATTGCTGATACATTTACACAGTATAACCGGATCCTTAGAGCACAGGTATATTAAAGTTCAACGTAAAAATCTAACAGGATTATGGTTATTATAGCACTTTTTTTTATTAACGAGATACATCTAAAAATGTGATTCTGAAATTTAAATAAATATGAAAAAAAAGAAGAACTGAGCCAATTATACAACATGACATATTGGTGTGGTTTTCCAGCAGCTTTGGTGCTTTATTCAGCTCGTAGTGTTAATGTTTGGTTTAGTCTTAACGCTTTCTTTCACCTCATCTCCAGCAGCTGTTTCTCATAAAATTAACTCACTATACAACACCTGTCTGGCATCCAAACATAGTTAGAGACCAGTTAGCAGAGAAAGTTGAACATGGAGCAGCTACAGAGATCAGTGGTTTGTTTATTACTACATACAGTCATATGAAAAAGTTTGGGAACCCCTCTCAGCCGGCATTATAATTGACTCTGCTTTCACACAATAAAGATAAAAGTGGTATGTCTTTAATTTACCAGGAACAGCTAAGTACTGGGATGTTTTCCAAACAAAGATTTTTTGAAAAGCAGTATTTAGTTTTATGAAATTAAATAAAATGTGAAAAACTGCTGTGCAAAAATATGGGAACCCTTGTGGTCTTGCTGATTTTAATGCATGTAACAACATGTAAAACTGAGGACTTTAAACACAAAATTGGTTGGATTATGTTGTTAAGCCTTGAACATCATATAAAGGTCTGTTTAATCATGATAAAAGGTATTTTAGGTGCCTAAATGCAAGTTCCACTTCTCTTTGACTCTCTGCAGAAGTGAGACAGAATGCGATCATCAAAACAGCTCCCAAAAGATCTTAAAAACAAAGATTATTCATTGTCATGGTTTAGCGGAAGGCTACAAGAAGCTTTCCCAAAGGTTTCAATTGTCCATTTCTACTGTAAGGAACGTTGTCAGGGAATGGAAGGACACAGGCACAGTTGCAGTTAAACCCAGGTCTAGCAGACCAAGAAAAGTACAAGAGCGGCATATGCGGCGGATTGTGAGAATGGTTGCACACAACCCAAAGATCACCTCCAAAGACCTGCAAGAACATCTGGCTGCAGATTGTGTATCTGTACATGGTTCTACAATTCAGTGCAATTTGCACCAAAACATCTGTATGGCCAGGTGATGAGAAGGAAGCCCTTTCTGCGCCCACGCCACAGATACAGTTGCATGGAGTATGCAAAAGCTCATTTAGACAAGCCAGCTTCATATTGGAAGAAAATGCTTTGGACTGATGAGACAAAAATTAAGTTATTTGGTCTTTATAAAAAGCAGATGTTTTGGTGCAAATTGCGCTGAATTGTTGAACGATGTACAGATACACAATCTGCAGCCAGATGTTCTTGCAGGTCTTTGGAGGTGATCTGTGGGTTGTGTGCAACCATTCTCACAATCCTCCACCTATGCCGCTCCTGTTTTTTTCTTGGTCTGCCATGCCTCGGTATAACTGCCACTATGCATGTGTCCTTCCATTTCCTGACAACGTTCCCTACAGTCGAAATTGACAATTGAAACCTTTGGGAAAGCTTCTTGTAGCCTTCCCCTAAACCATGACAATGAACAATCTTTGTTTTTCAGATCTTTTGGGAGCTGTTTTGATGATCCCATTCTGTCTCACTTCAGCAGAGAGTCAAAGAGAAGTGCAACTTGCATTTAGGCACCTAAAATACCTTTTCTCATGATTAAACAGACATTTCTATGAGGTTCAAGGCTTAACAACATAATCCAACCAACTTTGTGTTTAAAGTCATCAGTTTTACATGCTGTTACAGGCATTAAAATCAACAAAACCACAAGGGTTCCTATATTTTTGCACAGCCAGTTTTTCACATTTTATTTTATTTCATACAACCAAATACCGCTTTTCAAAAAATCTTTGTTTGGAAAACATCCCAGTACTTAGCTGTTCCTGGTAAATTAAAGACATACCACTTTTATATTTTTTTTTGTGAAAGCAGAGTCAATTATAATGCCGGCTGAGAGGGGTTCCCAAACTTTTTCATATGACTTTAAATAGTTTTTTTGTTGCTCCATAACAACTGTGAAGTCAAAAATACGAATCAATTAGACAACACAGATTCTTACATTCACAAAGCTAACATAACAGCGATTCAGTCGAAAGTTTGTTTTCAAAACTACTTTGTGTCAAAATCAGTGAATATCTCATCAGGACCCGTTACCTGTCTGAACTGTGTGTGCCCTCCCCCCAAAAAATCACTTGTAAATACACAGCCGAACGGGCATATTGGTAGTTATGGGGGGCCCCCTTTTGACCTTTGTTTATATACCAGTTTACAGAGCCCAGGCTGTGTATGAACACCAGATTGTTTTTTCAGTGCATACACAGTACGGACAGGTAATGAATAAAGAGGAGATATTCACTGCTTTTCACAAAAAGAGATTTTGACAACAAGGAACAAGCATTCTACAGAATTGCTGACTCCAACTTTAAATGCAGTATTCATAGTTTCATAAAAGAGACAAATCATGGTGAGCGTGATGCGTAGTTAGTTTTGGATCGTCACAGCCACAATCAGATAGACTGGGTGCAACATATGCACAATGTGAGGCAAAGATTGGACTCTTAAACGTGTTTGCGAAGTATCGTCCCCATCTGCTGCAGTTAACTTTTGCCAACAAAACAATCTCATAAATTCTTGCTCACAAAGGAAGCCGAACCTCCTGCTCTACTATTTTGCTGCTGTGAATCAGTGGATATCCTACCCGGCCTTTCTCCTCCTTAGCTTTCTCTCTCTCCCTCTCTTCTTCTTCTACCGCTATTAAGTCACACAGAGGGCCGTAATTCACTTTGACTAATGCAGCAGCTGGAGAAGTACATACAACTGTGAAACATTTCCCAGCAACCTCATAGATCTCATCTTACACCTATACCACACTCCTTAACTTACTTACTGCTTGATAGAATTATCACCAGAGAAGAAAAAAGGATTGTAAAGCCATTTAAACTCAGTTTACTTACTATTTTTTATCTGCAAAAGAATTGTTCTGGCTGACACATAACCTTCATTTGCGAATAAATTAATATTTAAAGTACTTTACTGCAAAAAAGAAAATCCTGGTTTTGCTGTGCTCTCTGTTCACAAGTAGAACTCAGATTGTGTCAAGTTACTATTTCAATTTATTTTCCACTTCTTACAGCCCTCCCCTTCACCATCATTTTACACCTTTAAAACATCTTCCATTTTTATACTGTATCATGTAAAACGTTTTACTTTTTAAAGGCCCCCCAACACTCCAGCACAAGGGCTGTCTTGTCGACAGTCATATATAAGTCACTTTATGGTCGTTGTATGTCTACTTATCATCTTTTATTCTGACATGATAATTTACCATATTTATTTAGATACTGTATCGTTGACTTGAGAAAAAAAAACAAGTCGTTCCAGAAATATGATGCTTTACTTCACTCTATCATAGTGGCACTGTAACCTGATAGTGGCTATACTACCTGATTTGTTATCCTCCCATCGCTATCTCGGACAGTGGGGAGGAACGAGCAGTCGGTCGGAGGCCTTGGAGTGCCAGCAGATAATGCAGTGAAGGCCAGACAGACAATCACATTGATGACTCTTGGAGAGAATGGTGGTGAGAAAGTTGTGGCGCCGGACATAGGCATTAGTCTGAGAAAAGAAATAGTTCAACATTTTCAATTTTTAGTGTTAGTATTTAGTATATAAAATGACCTTAAGTGTAAAAAAATATAGAACGCAACATAACGTTGTAAATAAACAAGTCCCAACAAGCACACAGGAGCATTTATTTAGCGATGTTTCGACCTGCTCCCCTTGACTACCATGTTTACATGTCAATGTAAACATCAGCTGGAGAGGACGCTGTCTGTTCGCCGCTATCCGTTGCAATTTTTTGGCCAATTTTGTTCAAAAAGTTATTTCTAAAAATGGACTGGCTTGCTGTGAAAAGCACCCCCCCTCAAAATGTAATTCTCTTCATCCGAGAATCAAATGCTTTGGTGGGTATATTTGCATGACTGATGTTAATAAGTGGAGTAAGTTTCCTGACGCTCATGAAACTTACTCCAAAAACTTACTTTTTTTTAATTTTTATCAAAACTACATAGGTTACACTGTCGTTTTTTTATTTTTCAATCAAAACGACACACACATTTTTCCTACAATGAAATTCTGACGCTCATGAAACTTACTCCACTTATTAACATCAGTTATGCAAAGGATTTGATTCTCGGATGAAGAGAAATCAATTTTGAGAGGGGTTGCTTTTCAAAGCAAACCAGTCCATTTTCGGGCGATTTAAATTGAATTCCATTAATTTTCTGTAGGGTTAGGGTTGAGCTAGGGTTGTTATCTCCCACAAGGAAAGTCTGACGCTCATGAAACTTACTCCCCATCAAGAAGACCTGTAGACCTACTCCATCCGACACCTTGGAGCTCACTCTATCACTGGCACGTGTCAATGCTAGATCAATACCAAATAAGGCATCACTGCTGAACGATTTCTTCACGTCCAGGAACTTGGATTTTATGTTTCTGACAGAGACCTGAAACATCTGAACAGGAGCGTTAAGCAGCTCTTGGTTAGAGGAGATGAGCTGAGGAACTGGAGTGATGTTGTGTTACGGGTTCATTTAGAAGAATATGTCATAAATGCCACACATATTTCAAGGCAGGGCAAGTTTATTTATGTAGCACAATTCAGACACAAGGCCACTCAAAGTGCTTTACAGGGGCAAGATTAGAATACATAAAACACATTATAAAACATTTAAAAGCGAGTAAAAGAAGCAAATAAAATGAAAATTGCAGGTTAAAATGGAAACAAAAAAGTCTTCAGACTCGATTTAAAAGAACTGAGAGTTGCAGTAGAACTCAAGTTCTCTGGGAGTTTGTTCCAGATTTTTGGTGCATAATAACTAAAAGCTGCTTCTCCTTGTTTAGTCCTAACTCTAGGGACTGTAAGTAGACCTGTCCCAGACGACCTAAGGGCTCTGGACGGTTTCAGAGGCTGAATAAAATGATACAAGCGTAATTTCACAGGGTGTTTTTAGCTTTTGGTCCCTGCAGTCATTCCTGTCTATTACATAATGCCACTTGCTTTCATTGGTTAAACAAAAGTAGTTAAACCTGCAGTGCCAAAGTAAGAATCTTCAATACGATTGAATATGAGAAGAAATGAGTCTGTGTTCTATTGAATTGCATTGGTGCGCAACACTGAATCATGAAATTAAGTGGATGTCAGCAACTTGCCACACAGCAACATTGCACCGTATTTGTTATTTTATCTGGATTTCTATCAGTCCTTGACACATGGCAAGACTTAAAAGTGTGACATTTCTTTTGCAGCATGAATGCATAACATTTCACTAGGCATTTCTACTTTGTTGTTGTGCTTACATCATGAATGAGATGAAAATATGCCAGAGGGACTGATGTGAAACAAAGCTTAAAGCTCCCATATTATACACTTTTCGGTTCTATTATACACCATATTATATGGTCTTAGTGGTCCCTAATACGTTTTTCTTTAATTGTTTGCTGAAAAAAACTTTCAGATAATTTATTGTACTATGCTGATGTTCAGCTAATCTCACAATGGCCTATTTTTTAAAAAGAGCTGCAGCTCCCCTCGTAAATATACAATCTTTGAGCTCCCCCGCCCCCTGTCCGGAAGCGAAGCCAGATACGCCTCACCCTCTGTCTGTCAGGGCCGTGGACCAATAAGAAATAGGGGTGTGGGCTGCACAGTGGAAGCTTCTGGCTTTCCAGTTTGTGAGGTCAGAAAAGGGGAGAATTCTGACTGGAGTATATTGAGGGGGAGGGGTGGGGGTTTCAGAAAAGGGGAGAGTGAGAAAAGGAGAGATTGTTATTTTTTTTTATATTTTGGCAGTCTCTAGGCACATGCACACGCATGGATATGTTAGAACACATTTAAAAAGTGCATTTAGCATAATATGGGACCTTTAACTCACTGCGGTCCATGTTTGGCTTGTGCATAATTTTTGAATGGCAAGTAAATATGTGGATTCATCTCTCTGTTATAAAGCTTAATTTGTATTTCAGCATTTCTGCGCAATGCACACAGAATCTCCAGCATGTGCCCCTATTATCTGATGTCCCCATGGAGCTGATGTGAGCACACACACAGACCCAGTTTATGATCCTATTTGTGGGGTGACAGGATAGCTTGGTCTTCCTGGTCCCACCTCTCATCATGGACATGAGGCCGGCCTGTCCTGTTCCCCAGAGGAGGTCAACAGATGCCTCTAAATCAATTTGGCCAAAGACCCATAACGACCTGTGGTGCAACTATTGGGGTCGGATGTTTAGTTTGTAGACACTCTGTACAGAGAGCTCTGCCAAACTTACCGGACTGCAGTTGAATCAGAGTTTATTTTACCAGCATTTCAATAAAAGCGAGAACTGCATCGTTTATCCTGATGTCACATGAACAACCTGGGATACATTCAAAATTATTCAATTTGTAAAATGGTAGAAAATCACAACCCAATGAATGGAAATACAATGTGAGAGCTCCAGCTAGTGTTTGTAAAAAAACACACTTTTATGTAGATTATGTAGCAGATTTGTGTTGTTGTTATGTTGATTTACTGAACTGAGAACAGATAGATTTCTCTTTGAAACTGACTGGTACATTTCCCAGAGAAAAGGAAAGAGGTTCAGAGCACACTTATTTAACCCTTAAAAAGTGATACATAAGAAGTGTTACATTGACATCAGTTTGGGACACTGGCCTTATTCTACAAACCTGAGCAACACATGTGGCTTGCTTTGAGTTCAGTCAGTGTAATTGAAACAAAGCCTGTGTGTTTGCATGTTCAGGGCATGTTTGTGTGTGTGGTTCATTTCCCCATATCCTGGGGGCCTCGGCGGTCCAGACACGAAAGACGAGTGGGGCACCCATGCACAAAGACAGAATGGAAACACCCACAATTAGCATGTGAATGAAGGCATGGTGTCTGTGTGCGTGCGTGTGCATGCGAGTGTGTGTTTGAGTGTGTGTATGTGTGTGGAGGAGAAGTTAAACCCACCATTAAGATGCAGTGCGTCCCCTGCATGAACTACATGCTGGAAGACAAAGAGTGAGCAGCCGCTCCAGAGTTGGAGGTGGGCGACCATAACCCCAGCTTCAGCTGAAATCAGCTGATTTAATCTCTCCTCCACACAGGGAAGAGGGGGAGGGGAACTCTCTCAGATACAATTAGCCACCCCAACATGTTGAGAGTAGGATCAAAACAAATTGATAGACAGTATTATATCCCAATAAAATGTCACATCCCGGACGAGCCCCCATAATTGTTATATCCCATATAAGGATTAACAACTAAATAAACCCAGTGGAAAAACAATGGACTAGTGGAAACAGTTAATCGATCAATCAAGTAATTTATTATTAAACTAAGGAACAACACAAGTAAATAAAGGCAATCTCCACAAAAACAACCAAAGACGGATATTAATTATACAAGGCCGATATTAATTTCAACAAAAAACAGCCAAAACCAAGAAAACAGCCACTATGGCACGTAACATAGGGGGAAAATAAATGAGGAGATACAGCTTTTGCTCCAATAGTGGTGACCAAATTTGTTTTAGACCCAATCTGTGGCTCTATTATCATTACATTTAAGTCTCTGCTCTAAAAATAGGTTTCAATTAAAGGTAAAAAGACTTTTGTACAGATGTCTTTTTTAAATCAAAAACAGTATTCATAGATATTTCTAAGCCACTTGGGGGCAGCAGAACAAGCTTTACACATAAAACTGACCTATTATCACTTTTTGTTTTAAACTAACCTAATTTGGTATAGGAGCTGCTGGATAATTATTGCCTAAAAGAGGTATTTCTGTATAATCAGGGTATACCAAATGTGGTTAACAAAATAATACACACAAACATACAGTACAATGGTACAATACAATTCAACTACATCCCTTAAATGATCATACAGTAAAATCACTTCAAAACAGTAAATAATCAAATTTTTGGTGTGGTAAGCAACATGATAAACATGTATAAAAAAATGTGCAGCAGACAGACAGAAGAGTATGAGAGTAAAAAGCATTCTTCGTTCACTGATGCTGAGGCCGGAGACAAGCATCATCATCATCATCAGAGATGTAGAGGGAGGGCCGGTGGTTAAGGGGAGGGGCAGAGGGAGGCAGAGAAATACAGGGCTAGAGGCAAAACACTCGAGCGGCAGCAGGTTTTGTGAGAGCAGCAGCCAGGAAGAAGGAAGAAGAAGGAGGAGGAGGAAGAATCAGAGCGAGAGAAACAGTGTGTGGCTGCAGTCGGGAGGGACACACACACACTCTGAGAGAGAACAGAGAAGGTACAGTCTGTCATTTCTGTATCTGTTTTTGTCTGTTTCAAGCCTTTCTGCTTGCATTGTTTTGTTGATGCTCTGCTTGTCCATGTCCGCCTGCAAGCTGACGACATGCTGTGTGTGTATCTGGAGCCTATGTGGCAGAGAGAGGCAGAGCGGCGAAGCACTGCAGAGTGATGCAGAGAGCTGGAGGAGAGAGGAAGGGAGGGAGGGAGGGATGGATGGAGGAGCAGTGTTATGCTCTACAGACATGAGGAGAGAGAGAGAGAGGAGGGGAAACAGAAAGGAATAAACATCTACCCGTGCTTTGCGGTGCTGTGTTTGTGTGTGTGTATGTATGTGTGGGTGGGTGTATGGGGAATTGGGGATGGGGGAGGTTGATAACATTGGAGTGACAGTGTGCAGGAGTGTGTCAGCTGTCAACATCAGAAGTTTCCCTCCATATTGGAGATGATATGTACGTTCTTTGTGACCACACCCTCAGAGATGTGATATAATATGACGGGGATGTTTTGTGGTCGCACTGGTGCAAGTCTGGGAAATATGTATGTGTGTGTGTGTGTGTGTGTGTATTTGGGTGTGAAAGGTATGTTGGATGCTGGCCATACATGCTTAGTGTTGCCTCCCATTACTGTCAGGGCAATGTGTGAGCAGCGTTCATTCTCGAGGCAGCACGGACCCGACCAAGATGTTGTCACTCTCAGCTGTGTGTATGTACACTAGATGTACCAACCACCACTGTGTGTGTGTGTGTGTGTGTGCCTATGTTTTGCAGAACACACGTGAAAAATGCTGTAGCACAGCGATGCTGCAGAGCCAAATAGCCATCCAACCTTCTGCTCCTGGCATTGCTCTGCGGTTCAAATTTTTCACTTCCATTGCTTGGAGACTGATACAGAAAAAGATATCCTACACCATATTGTAAAAGCACATCTCTCAGAATAAGAGTGTGTGGCTCTTGTCATCTTGCAAAGTGATATACAGTCAGTCTGTCTGAAAGGCAGCATGTTTACGACAGCTTGACCGAGCATTTGTTGTTTAGGCATCTCCTTGCCAAGGCATTTTCACAGCATTGTGGACAAAACATTTTCATTAGGAGCTGTTATGTCTGAGAGGGTGTTTTCTAATGATCCTTTTACCCTCAGGCAACAACAATGATAGCAACCCCAGATGGCACATTTGGTGTTGAAACATCTTTAGACATACATAAAGAAGAGCAAAGGCATATTCTGTCAGAACATAAACAATGCACTCTCCTCACAAGACCTCCAAACAACATATGTTTAAGTTCAAGTGACAAATCCCTCTAGCTGTAACTATGACGGGACCAAAGAAGGAAGTTGGGGAATTGCTTTTAAGTGCGATTTAACAATCAGGAAATAATATTGTTGGTTTTGCGTTACATACCCTGTTTTCTTTCCTTGTACAGCATGACCCCAATTCTCCCCTTACCTTACAATGTGCTTATTTATACAACATGATGAAGAGCATCCGCTAACCTTAGCAAAAGTAGTTTGTACCCAAAACATGTATTTAATGTTGTTTTTGTTGCTAAACCTACCCAACAAAACCCCAACCATTGCATTGTTAAAACAATACAATTGATTTACTTTTCAACAGTGATTTGTTAATGTTTTGAAAGGACATGTAGTTCTTCATCAAGTCCAATTAAAACATTCTTTATTCATATTTTTCACAATTTTCTTTGTATTGTATTGTATTGAAAATAAAATAAATCGACTAATTAACACAATCGATGCTGAAAATAATCATTTCTTTTTAAGCTTTATTCTTTAAAGAAGAAACCCTTAGTGTCAGCACAGCAATGGCTGCCTTATGTTATCTTTAGAAGCTTATGACTGAGTTCTTACTGTATGAGATCAAAGAGACTCCGAGACCTGATGAAACTCGTGGCAGTGTGTTGCTGGCTGTGAGGGCCAACCGCTGGCCTGCTCAACCTGCTGACGTCACACACTACCTCCAGGGCTGGTTTGCTAAAAGCAGGAGGATAAAGGGATTCAGCAAGAGCTTGTGTTAGAATCAGAATCAGAAATACTTTATTGATCCCCGGAGGGAAATTCAGTTTGTTGTAGTTGCTCCAATAAAGAATATGAAAGAAATAAGTGTAGCTAAAGAAAAATGTGCTTAATAATGCCACAAGGTATAGTCAAACAATAAAATCTAACAGTAGTAATATAAGAAAAAAAGTAAACAAGTATGAACATTATACCAATGTATGTACACAATGTTACAGTATGTAATGTGTACAAATATTGACATCAGAAAGAGAAAGATGATTTAGTAACAAAAAGACTGAATCAAAACAGAAATTGGGAAACAAAGTTACAGTAAGAGTAGGGCACAGCCTGTGCATGTTGGCTGCATGTTCCAGTGAGTTGTTTATTTTAGTCCAAACTGCTATTATCTGATTCCGAATGAGCATATCAAATGCGGACGAACAGCACGGAGAATTACATTCAGTGTTATTTTGGTCTACAAATCTCTTATTTAACACAGGATTATGCTATTAATGCAGTAACAGCGAGATTCAGGGCTGATCCGTTTGCATTTTGTGTCTGGCTAAGCATTTTTTTGATGAAGGCTGTCATCTGATCAGCTTTTACCATGACCTCACTGGGACTCTATCGTGTTTGTGTGACCTGGCTGCGGCTAAGCTCTTAACTAGATTTGGACTGAAAATGTAATTTTTTTTGCCGGGACGAAAAGTAAGAAAGTGTGATGCCTGCATCTACGCCTGCATCTATTTCTGAACCAGTGACGTTTGATGTTTTTATGTAGTTTCTGCAGAGATATGCAATAGCTGGAATGTGGCGCTTTCGGAAGATTAGAAGAACTTGGACTGACTAATGCTGGTTCAGAAAAATGGAAGTCATGTAGAAAAGAATTAGCTTTTGCTAGTATTCAGCAGTAGATATATAAAGATTTGTACCAAAACAATGGGCAACAGCATCCAACAATAAATAATCAAATGTCAAGGACTTTAATGTTAATTAAACCTGCGAGCAGTGATGACCGGGCCCTCCCACCTCCGTGCTGGACGCCGTCCTGGCCGGCCTCGGCGCTCCGGGCGACCGCGTGAGAGAACGCGCCGCAGTCTCCTCCTCTTCGGAGCACGCGGCACAGTAATACCTGTCACCGGAAGTGTGGAAGTTGCCGCGACGCGCTTGATACGGATGTGAGGCAGTCCTCAGGCCTGGGCTCTTACCAGGCGGGTGAAGTTTGGAGCACATGGGACAGTGCAGAGCGAAATTACAGCGACTTCCTGTTTCGTGGCGATGACGCCGAGAAAGTACAAAGGCCATGGAGTCGATAGAACCGGCTTCCCGTGTTATCATTGTCTCTAGACCTCCCTGAGCTTCTTTGAGGTTGATTTGATCAAGTGTGTAGGACTTAAAATAAATAAGGGTAAATAACTAGCATGCAATATTTACTTGACCCAGCAGTTGGCGCTCTCACTTTTTCTTAATATTATTGTGTAGGCTTACTCAGGCTTTGGGTCTCATTAAGCGTATCAAATGTTGAGAAGATCAGACTGAGTATAGTGGAGTTACAGCTACTTCCTGTTTAGTGGCGAAGACGCCAAGCTACGGCGAAGGCGTTTTGACAGGTGGCGCTCTCACTTTCTATGAATATTAGTGTTCGGGCTTCCTCAGGCCTTGGGTGTCATTAACCATAACAAATTTGGAGAAGATGAGACAGAGTATGGTGGAGTTAGGCCAACTTCCTGCTTTTTTGGCGAATATTTCAAATTAAAAGACTTCCTGTTGATTTTGGGGTGGGGCGTCAAGAGGCTTTTTTGTTTGTCCTGGGATATTACATTGATATATGAAATATTGTGCATCCAGGTGTAACACAGCCTGAGTTATGATCAATTAAAGGGTTCATGAGGTCAGTTTTTGATGTTTTTTGGCGAATGACGCGTCAGTGCTGCAAGACGGTGGTTCCGATTAAAACAAGCTTTCGGGTATATCATCTTCCATGTCTGAGGACTTAACCTATCATATTCTTTTTTGCACAAAAAGTTGTTATTTTGTGGGGCCTGCAAAGATACATTTGGGGTTTAAATTTGGTGCAGCTAGGTATAACACAGCCTGAGTTATGATGAATTAAAGTTTCATGAGGTTCGTTATTTATGATGTTTACGTCAACTTTGACCCCCAATAGCTCCCTGGTACAATGAGAATTTTGAAATCTTTTCGCAATTTAACATCGGGCAAGCGTCTTGAGTATTTGAGAAGTGGTTTGACGTCCCTGGCGTAAAAACTCTAGGACGAGTTATTAATTTGCCCATTATTTCTACCTGTCTAAAAGATCAAACAGTCACATGATGCCTGGGGGAGGGGACTTTTTGAAACAGTTTCTTTGCTGATGATGTGGCGTAACAAAAAAAAACTGTGAAAAGTGACAGAATAAAGCCCTTTATCTGTTCCAGAGAAGCTGTTTTGATCATTGTATAGATGGTGAGCTTAATGCTGAGAGAATCCCAGCTGACACACTTGAGAGTAAAGAGACTCATGTGTTTTGATCCAACTGACTCTCCTGTGCTGCCTCCCTCCTTCTCCTCTTCTTCATCTTCTCATCCCTCTTTCTGGCTCTGTAATATTTTCTCTTTTCATTATTCATGAGATTGTAGATGTCTCTGCTGAGACTAATCATATTATAATTATGGACCATCAAAGCACAAGGATACGTTTTAGAAAATGATTTGGTAGGAGTGAACAATGTGCAATCTTAAAAACATTAATGTAACATTTTGGCTGAAAGTATTATAGTTTGTCTCAAAGCTTGTAGTGATGACATAAAAAAAACTACTTAAATAGCTGAATATTTCAGAGACACTCAGGTGAAACTATATTTTGTCGTCTCACAGTGGTTTCAAAATAAAAAGCTTTAGATAATAATGCTGTCTCTTATTTCAGATGGCCAGAGTTCAAGTTTGTAACCCCAACACATTTGAATCTGCTTCCTCTCTGTCCTAATTCAGGAACTCCTCACTTGCTGCATTACATATCCATTTTGATGTTTTTAGGGTAGGGACTCTAAAAATACTATTCTGCACTGGTAACATGATTAACCTGAATCCTATTTTTTGTCATTATGAAACACCTACACACACAATGGTTCATTACTAGACAAACTGAAAAGTGGAGCAGAGGTTGGCACTAGGTAAAAAGTTTGGGGATCAGCAAAATGTATAGATTTCGTACTGATGGGAACAAAAATGTCATGGCATCCATCAAATAATGTTAAAGACCTACTTCACCGGTTGGAATATGAAGGTGTATTGAACTAGGAGATCCTAGTATAAATGTGCAAAAAAAATTGAAATCGGATCATCCTAGCCTGAGAAAAGGCAGAAAGTGTTTTATGGTCTCACTGTCTAACCCTACATTTTCCTTCTTGTGACATCACAGTAAGGGTCAGGATTAACAGGACAGCTGGGCCAAGGGAAGACTGAGGAAAGACCGAGGAAAGAAAAACCTCATTCATTATATTATAATAGTGATTTTATAATGATAGAACGCTGGTTCCGTATGGGTGAAGTATTCCGTTAATATGCAAAGTTAAGATTCAAAGAACTATCTTTATGATTAATACTGTATATAATGTATTATGTATACATTCATTTATTAAGTATTCATCACAGTGCACTTTTGACCAACTTAATCGATCAAGAACAAGTAGCTTCAATATCTACAAATTATAAATAAATAATTATTTCTTATTGATCCTAGCTGTCTATGACACACATATGTGTGTAGACGTTTGCGAGTTGTGTCAAGCAAGTTCAGTGTTGAATTCATGTTTTTCTTTTGTCTCTTATTTCCAGCGAGTAAAAAAGTAATTGCTCCTGCAATAATAGCTCAATTGTATTTGAACCTCAAATCAAGAAAACTCTAAAAACGCACAGTAGTAAGCCAATCGCATACATGCAATTACTATTAAAGAAAGGGTAAAAAATTATTCATGTAAACACTATAGCCTCTTGGAAAAGGTGGCAGGTGGTGGACACAGTAACAGTGACTATGAACAGCTCTCTCTTGAAAAGCTTCTGTTGATTTTTACATAATACAATAAAGCAGACAAGCTCACAACTGCCAGATGGGTTAAGACAATGTGCCTGTTCCTCTTTTCTAAACATGTCATTTGTTTTCAGGAATGTAAATATGTCGATGATGTTTGAATATAAAATGCAGAGTGTAGATTCCATAGCTTTGAAACATTTTCTCAGACAAGCCTATTTTTACTCCTGACACCTCTGTACCAAACATGAATGTAATTCCATTTATCCAAACAGTTCGGACAAAGGTTCAATCATTATGATTAATGTGTGTGTTAATGCTGAATCTCTTTAGAGCAGCTTTGTTGTGTTGTTTTGGCTTTGTAGCGTTTTTTTCTGCTAGTTTTTCATCGGCTCGTATCGCGTGTTATGATGGAGTCTGTGGTCTACGGCATTGACTGTTATTTCCAGTTGAAGGAAGAATCCAGAGTATTGAGTGGAGTGACAGAAATATTGATCGCTAGAGGCTGCAATAATCCGACAGTCTGTGAAGCACTTCAGCCGACTGCATCTTAGAGTCATACATGGTCATAGATCTGTCAGAATATGAATATATATATTTTGAAAGCTTTTGTCTAGTAAATAGTGAAAACAAAATCACTTAACATGACACTAAATCCATTATCAAAGTCTAAAATGACTCCCCTAGATCATTTTCTGTGAACATAAGGGTATTTAAATTCTGATGGTATTTCAAAAGTGCTAATGCACTCACAGGCTTAACTAAGATGGTGTGCATAGTAAACGTCAGAGCCGGCCCAAGCCTTCAGGGGGCCCTAAGCGAAATGTGAATAGGGGGCTCCTCTCCAATGTTAGCGCTGCTGAAACTAGAAACTAGATCTTTGTTAAATATCATTCACACACCCAGTGTTTTTCGCTAGTGTCTCCACTGTGCAGCTGTGCGAAAATATTAGACAGCAGAGATTCAGACCTTCCTAGGGGGGTCCGGTGGTATGCTCCCCCGGGAGATTTTTTTAACCTTTTTAAAGTGAAATGCTTGAATGTGGTGCACTTTGAGAGGAAAATTAAGAGGCTAAATCTGAGAAATTTTGTGTGAACAAATTATTTGGAGACACTGGGCCAGATGAATTATAAGCTATTGAAGAAGGACACATGGATTTTCCATAAAAATATTAATATAAAATAAAATATTATGGAGGGTCCTCTGGGTTGGGCTTGGAGCTCTTTTTCTTTTACGGGACATGTTTCTCTGTAATATAATGAATGCATTTAAATGCAGTGAGAGGAACGAAGCAGAAAAACTCTGTTGTCCAGCTACTGTATCTTTTTTTCCACAGACGAGGCTGAAATAGGCTATAGACTGTACACAGTGCATGGGCAACTGAGCAGCCCCATTTCCAATTGTTTTTAAATAAACTCAATACACACTGTGCATGGATGTGAACGCAACATGATCAGATAATTTGGGATTACCTCCCAGATGAACTGATTACATCTTTAGGCTATAAATTATTTAGACCAACATATTGTATTATTTTTTTTGTATGATAACTCACATTTGCATAATATGATGTTAATATCAAACACACTAACTAAAAAAAAAAATTTTTTTTTTTTTTTTTTTTGAGGGGCCCCTTGAGGGGCGACCGCTTAGTTCGCTTATGCCTCGGGCCGGCTCTGGTAAACGTTAATCCTGTTTAACATTGGTTAGCATGCTATCGTTGCCATTGTGCATTATGACCACGTTAGCATGCAGATGTTGCACAGAGGTGCTAGCACGACTGTGGATTTGACTTGTTCTTATGCTCCAACAGCCACTGAGTTGTGGGCACAGTTTGCTAAAACTCTAAAACACCAGGAGCAACATAAACATTTCCTGATTAATATAATGTACTGTACATACATAAATATATTATATCTTTAGAGTTTTTTCCCCTCCAACAGAGAGAGAAAGCTTTCATTGGTGTAGAGCGGAGAGGACAGATTTACAACACAGCTCTTACTGTGTTATAAATCGGTCGCATGTAAAAATGGCTTACGTCCTAGAGATTAATGAGGTGTCAGTAATATAGAGTTTTCTCAGCAGTTCGGAGCTGTATGAAACAGTGTTTGTGCCGTATTATCCCGATCTCCTGATCTATTTCAAGACGAATGCAAAGCTCTGTTGGCCTGGTAAGAGTCGATGATATTAATAGAACCAACAGTGACTGTTTATCTCACTAATATGGCTCTATAATGCAAGCAGATGTACACATTCACACCTACACATTCGCAGATGAGCTACTGTTTCTGCACTGCAAAATGGGTAATGCAGCCTTGCTCTTCTATAGCGCAAAACCTATAAGGAGATGATATATGGCTATAATTACTGCACATGGGTCTCCAGATGCCTTTACAGAAGTTGTACACGATCACACAAAAACACAAGACATTACTCTGCTGTTTTTTTTAAACTACTTTTGTCCTCCAAGACACCGAAATCTCTCAAACATGAAGCAAAATTCTGCATCTGCATGAAAATGTTGACTATAATTTCTCTCTTTCGCCCCCCAGGTTTCCTCCCTTCACCTCACTGACCCATGAAAGAAGCCATGCCGGTCCTCACAGCAGGAGCGGGTGAGACAAGTTGGCACAGATGCTCGACACATACTGCCCATAATGCTGCTTGAAGCTTGCCGCGCACCATCTGTTTTGTGATTATCTCCATAATGGGTTTTCTCTCTTCCTCACTCTCTCCTCTGTATAGGGCTACACGAAACGTTGGCCCTGCTGACCTCTCAGCTGCGTCCCGATGCCAATCACAAAGAGGACATGGTCTTCCTCAAAGATGTATTCAGCGAGAGGAGCTTGGGATACCTCATGAAAGTAAACAATTCTTATGCACGACGAGTAACACAAGTATTAACATGGATGTAATATGCAGCTATTTGTCTGTACTTGTGTTCAGATTATACTCAGAAAAGTTTATTTTTTAAAGACAAAGAAAATATTTTATCATCCTTTAGAGAAAATACGGGTTAAGTGATACGAGTCCTCCATACCAAACAGGGCCTCTGAAACAACCAATGTTTTATAGATGTACCAATGCACCAAGAAGGGCAGGCAAGAAGAAGTCGAGTTAACATGGTGGTACATAGTGCAAGACTAGAAGTAGTGCAGATGTTTTGGGTTAGCGAAATTAAATGAACATATTTTAGACCTCTATGATACACAAAAGCATTGTGGCCTCAAGCCTGAACATAAATATAAATCCTGCAGGGCACCTTTTACGTTCAGCTATTTCCAATCCCATGTACCCATTTTATGAAACCCTCTCATCTAATAAACTCCATGTGTTTCTGTGTAGATTCACGAGAAGTTGAGACAGTATGAGCGTCAGAGTCCAACACCCGTCCTCCACAGTGCCTCGTCTCTGGCAGAGGATGTAAGTTCATTACACACACACACACGCATGCACACACACACGCACGCACACACACACACACACACACACACACACCCACACACACGCCCACACACACCCTAAATTACTTTTCCACTTGGGCACAGCAGTCAGTCACAATGACTTAGTGCCGACACAGAGAAGCAACGCAGGTATCAAAAGTGAATTTTAATGTTGTGAAAAATGCTGACTCATCCCGTGGCTTCGTCTAATGAAACTCCATATCCTGCTGCTCTCTCGCTCTCACCAGTTTTCGCCGTGAGGAAACTGCTGACCTTAGCCACTAGGCCTACTCTGTGTGTGCGTGACTGTGCGTCTGTCTGCTGCATTTATTCTACCGTAACCTGCTGTGTGCATTACCGGTATAGGCTACGGCCATTGCACAGGTTCGCTCCAGGTCAGAGCTAGTGCTAGTGTTGTTTTTTGTGATCGGCAGGTGGCAGAGGAGCTGCAGAGTGGACCAATGAGCACAGAGGAGAAAGAACTGCTGAATCTGCTGACATCACCACATCTCAAGGTAAATAAAAAACATAAAAAACTTTTGTTTTGTTATATTAAGGACCAAAATAGTATAATACATATAAAGAGCTGGGGGGCCGCTGTGGCTGAGCAGGTAGGGCAGACGTCCACTGATCACAGGGTTGGTGGTTCGATCCCCCGCCTCTTTACCACATGTCAAAGTGTCCCTCGACAAGACACTGAACCCCAAATTGCTCTTGATGGTTGCTGGGAGCAATTTGGTGTTTGTGAGTGTACATGTGAAAGGCAAACAATGCAGTTAGATCAAAGCCTCAGGATTTTCTGATGGGCAGCAGTCTCTGCCATCAGTGCATAAATGTGTGTGTATGAATGGCATGGCACTGTAAAGTGCTTTTGAGTGGTCAAGTATATGACTAGAAGTATACGCTATAGTACAGCCCATTTATTTATAGGGCATTTTTTCCTTGCCAGATACTTTATTTTCCCTGACATCAAACTGGCTTGCGAAGTTGTTCACTGATTCTGGCAGACGTCAGGCCCCTGCTTTCAACACTGTGATCCCAGCATGTCTGTCTCTCTGCTCCCATCAGGCCTTGCTCTCGGTGCACGACACTGTGGCTCAGAAGAACTTCGACCCCGTGTTGCCGCCGCTGCCCGACGACTTGGAGGACGAACTGGACGAAGAGTCGGTGAAGATTGTCAGGCTGGTGAAGAACAAAGAGCCTTTGGTGAGTTTGAATAGGCCTGTGCCATGTGTACCATCTAAAGACTTTGTAACGGTCTGTTTAAAGGTGCACTATGTAACTTGGGGACGTGTTAGAAAAGTGAACATTTTCTAAGGCATATTCTCATAACCGAATGAACAAACGTTCCTCACAGGAAAATTGGATCCGTGGAACACTGTTTTGAAGTTAGAAATATTTTTTTTTGTGAACTAACTGCAGGCTCTGCAAATGTAAACAAATCCCATTGCCCTGAAACTGCATAGGTGCTATGAGGCTATAAATAAAAATGTAGTTAGGCTACTCACTTTGAAAGATGAGGGGTGGAGATGGGAACAGAAGAGCGGGCAGGAGAACGTACAGAGACCTTTGCACTTTCCCTGGTAATGATCCCGTTCCTCTGTGTGTGCTTTAGGGTGCCACCATCAGGCGGGATGACGTCACCGGCACTGTGATCGTGGCTCGGATCATGAGAGGAGGAGCAGCCGACCGCAGTGGTATATTTTGTCGCTTCTCATTTTGTCCCTTTGGGCTTTTAGCATTTTTTTTCCCATTATCAGAGACTACGAGGAACTTTTAAATGTCAGTCTGATTTTTCCTCTTATGATTATAAATGACCTGTAAAAGCAAATGAGACCATCACCATCAGTATGCTATTTCCATTTAGTAATTAATAATGCCTTTGCTCAGGCCCAATTTTCCCAAAACTCAGATTTACTTTAGGCAGACCAGAAAGCCTATGTTTTTTCTGAAATGCACTAAATTGAAGTTAACTATGCTTAACCATTGTCAATTACCATTGTACATCATACATACAGTTGAAACAAAATCATTGCCCTATCACGATGCATCCTGCGTTCTCACATCCAAAACAAATGCACGCAATGCCAGCACACGCTCAAAAAGATCTGTAGAACAGCATGTGGTTTTGTAAAAACACTTCCGCTTTTGTCTAAAGGTGCTGCTAAAATCAACCAATACTGAAAGTTCCTCATAGCCACTTTAAACCCCCCCATTCATTGAAATTCACCCTCCAGTACAATGAATTGTTACAAGCAGGTATTACTTTGTATTTAGCAGAAAAAGGTTGGAAACCACTGACCTACATAGTTTTTTCTTCCGCTTGTCCCTTCAAACCCGTCCAAGTGTGAAAATCATCGGCCACACAATTGTGTACTGCTATTGTTAAACAGAAAACCTTTTGGAACATTTTTGCTCAATAGTTAAAGATTCAAGGATGACATGCAAACAAAAAGAGGTTTACCTCAAGTGGGACAACCAGGACCGTAACGAAATGTAGCACAGCTCTCAGGAAGTTGAGCTAGGACGACCCAGGAGGCTCCCCATTTTTTTTTTACAGCAGTGTGAAAGCTTTTGTCATAGTGAAACGGTATCACAAAAAATGAAAATAAATTGCATATATTTATGGGATCACAAATCAAAGGCTGATACTCCAATGACAGTATAAGATCAAAGCCACATTCGAGAAATTCTGCAGGAAGGGGGGGGGGGGAGGGTTTGAGGGAGGGATGGTGCGGTTGTTCACGAATCCCCAAGAGAATCTGACACATAATACAGACTCAGCAAAGACCCTTTCATGGGCGTTACCATGGCGATATCCTCCGCATGCAGTTTTGTATGTGTGTGTGTTATTTGGCAATTAGAAACATGCACGCTGGGCAAGTAAACCAATCAGTGTCTTGTGTCCATTAATCATTAATGTCCTCCTTAGTTTTTTTTGCTGCGTCAAGTGATGTGAAAAAAAGCCTCTCATCAGTGTGGAGACAGAGGCTGCGGAGAGATTTCAGGATTGGCCTGGGGTCTGTTTGCATGTCTGCTGAATGCTGCATATACATACATTATAAGAGTATCATTGCCATACGCTACACCAACCCTCAAGGGAAAATGAGTATCGATCGGAATCCTCTCAGCTTTTGATTCCATTGTTGTGGCTGCAGCTAAATGGATCACAGCTGAGTGAGGGCTGTCCCGTATCTGTGGATCTGACAACGATACGGATGTTAAGATACGACCGATAAACCGACTAATAAAATACTCTGAGAGAAGACTCTTTTGATTGTCGTGACCCTTCAGAATGTGTCTATAGTCTGTACTCCCTCTCCTTCCCACAGGTTTGGTCCATGTAGGAGATGAACTGCGGGAGGTCAACGGGGTCTCTGTGATCAACAAGAGGCCTGATGAGATCAGTCAGCTGCTGGTAAGACAGATGCTCCTGCTTTTGAAAATGAATGCTGATATAGATTGGTAACATAGTAGACAATATTAAAGCGATTCTGGAGAATGCTTGTTCACTTTTTGTCAAAATCAGTGAATATCTTCTCAAGGTCGGCTGTGTGTAGGGCTGAAAAAAAAACCCAGTGATAATACACAGCCTAGGCCCTGTAAACTGGCGAGTCTAAACTCACTGATGTATTTGTCACAGTCTGAAGCTATGTGATGCCAGAAGTCAAAGGCCTCCCACCTAAATTCCATTGTGTAACTATTTACAAACATAAAGCTAGCACTAACACTCAATTTAAAGTAAAATCCTCCTAAAGTCTACCTCAGGGTGCACTTTAAGCTTCAATTATATTTAGTGTTTATCTTTAATTTGAGGCTACAGTCACAATCTTGTGTCCCCATCCTCTCTGTCTATTTGTGATCTAGTCCCAGTCCCAGGGCTCCATCACTCTAAAGATAATACCTGCCATTAAAGAAGAGGACCGGCTGAGGGAGAGCAAGGTGAGATAAGGCTGGAGTGTCTGAGCATGCTCAGTTCGACTGCAGGAAAAGCTTGGAGTCTGAAGGAAAATAAATGAACTTGTGGCATTCCATATTATTTCTTTAAAGGTACAGTGTGTGGAATATATTGACATTCTTCTTTACAGACTTGGTAGAAAAATGGAATACAATATTCATAAGTAAGTTTTAATACAGTAAGTATTTAATCGCTTGGAAATTAAAGTTTGTTTGTTTGTTTGTTTGTTTTTACCTTAGAATTAGCTTTTTATAGAGATACAAGTAGGACCAGGGCCGCCATGTTGAACTGCCATGTTTCTACAGTGCCACAGAACGGAAAAACTTAACGGCCTTACAGCATTACGTGTATTTATATGGGTGTCCGCCAGAAATGCACCTTTTGGAAGACGAAGAATAATTACTTTAGAATTAATAACTAAGTACATCTTTAACTAGTGATATTGTCAGAAAGACTCGAGGCACTGGTGGATGATATTATATGACCATATTTACTAACTAGCTTCTTGTCTTTGAAGTCCACTGTAGCTTCTGTAAATTCTCCAAAAGGGAGGGGTTAGCTGTTGAACATTGCAATCCAGAATCTCACCACTAGATGCCACTAAATGCTCCAATATGACACACTGCACCTTTTAAAGCCATCGATAAAACATAACGTTACTTCCTGATCATCAGTATATTTATACAGGCTCCGTGGAGGAAAGCTGTAAAGATGGTGCTTGTTTATTTCCAGGTGTACATGAGAGCCCTGTTTGACTACACCCCATTGGAGGACAAGGCCACGCCGTGCCAAGAGGCGGGACTTCCCTTCAAGCGGGGAGACATCCTGCAGGTCGTAACACAGGACGACCCCACGTGGTGGCAGGCCAAGCGTGTGGGAGACAGCAACCTGCGCGCCGGACTCATCCCCTCCAAAGGGTTCCAGGAGAGGTGAGGGTGTATCCGTGTGTATTCGTGCACTTTAAATGAACAAGCTGTGATGGTATAAACCAATCAGGGCCAGGAGATTTCACCCAGCTGTTAGTAATCTGTTCAATCCACATGCATGTTTTCTCTGCTTTTGATGGGTCGACAAGGGTGAGATGGCGCATCAAAGCAGCAGGGGAGCAACTGCACTGCACACTGATGCTGCTGCTGGTGTCTTAATCCGTCAGTAAGATGATCCGAACAGGCTGGGAGATTCCACTGCCAAACACTGCTGCGTCTGTGGGATTAATAACCACAGTTTACCACACAGAGGAATGCACAGAGGGTTTTGTAGGTTAAATAAGAGTTTAACCCCCCACTCTGAGCAGCTCTGGGTTAAAAATACTGATATGTGAGAAAAAAAATATGATTTCAAATGCAGTGAGCATGGATGCATGGACTACTGAATATTGAGTTACTACCGGCACAGAGCCTCTGCTCGAAATTCAAATTTATTGACTACAAAAAGACGCAAGAAATCTCCAAAGAGACACAACATAACTAACCTGGCTCCGCCCGCCTACCTACTTCCGCTCAAATTTAATTTTCCCTTCAGTAGTATGTCTCGGTCTGCGGTATATTCATGCATTCCTGCTCGAACAGATTTCTGCTGGTCCAATCAGCGAACAGAGGGAGTGGCTGAGAACGATGACGTCGAGGTTGTGCGCCAATTTCAGTTGTAGTCACAGGAAGACAATGGATAAGGATACGAGAGAAGCTATTCAGTCTGTTGTGGCAACACTGCCGAATATCGATAAATTAAAGCCGGAGCAAGAACAAGCTTTGCTGGGTTTTGTTGGTTTCCGGCCGGTTCCGGCGCAAGACATAGGTCACGACCAAACGCCATGCGATTGGTTATGGCAGATCCGGAGTGGCACTGGGCAGATCCAATCATTTTAAACCTCAACAGACACCCGCCTCCAAGTGATTGAACATTTGTCAATTCAGCAGTTCCAGACCGTCTGTACAAATGAAATGAAGTACGATGGTCTGGTAAAACCAGGCTACAACATAACCACATAAAGATGATAAACAGCCACAAAGGAACGCAACATGAGACCTTAGTATTTCTTACTCGTCTTGCTCATATTTAGGAGGGGTGGGGGGGGGGGGGGGGGGTACTTTTACATGTTTGTGCCAGAGACCCGTTGTCTCACCGTTGTATCTGCCTAGTGCTGTGTGTTCCTTTCTCTTTTGTGTTTACTCCCCTCCTCACCTTCCACTTACTCAGTACGTTTACATGGCATTAGACAAAAACGGCGAGGTACAGACATACTTTGGTAAATAAATCAATTCCCCTCCTATGTGCTTGTATACTGGGAAAAGGACAGTGGTCCAATTAAGTGACCTAGTCATGCTATAATCGTAGCTCTACTTCACTGTGCATGTAAACGTACCGACTGTGTGTTTTCTGACCTAGTAATAATTCTCTTGCTACCTCCGTCTTCTCTGGTTTTTCTGCGGCACGTTCCATCCAGGCGACTGGCCTACAGGATCAAAATGGGCACGCTCCCAAATCCAAAATCACCCAAAAAGCCTGCCTGTAAGTCTCTGCCTTTCTCCAGGATTCCACTGCATGTTCAGAATTGTATCATATTTACAGTTTTCCCCATTGAAACATCTCTCACTATTAGCTCTCCATTCTCTACTTACAGTATATATGCTCAGTCACCATTGCTATAGGATAATAATATGTATAGAAGCTGGATAAAGGCGACCATGTTTTCATTCACAGCTATGACCTCTTCTGCTGGTAATTGGTATTCTCAGAGGCATTAGTATTCATTGTCTGTCCTCTCCATGCTGCTCTATGCAGTATAAACATGTTTTTAAAAGGGATGAGAGAGGGAGATGGACGGGCACAGAGACAGAAGGAAGGGATCACAGATATGAATTAATCTCTTTCATGTGTATAGTCCATCTGGCTGGCGAGCGGGCGGCCGAGAGTTCAGCTTACAGTAAAGATCCCAGACAGCGTTACAAGCGGCGCACACTGAGAAACAAAGGCCCCCCCCCCCCCCTGCCCTAGACAATACATTATACTCTTCTCACTTTCTCACATGATAGGCTACTGTATTATCGAGGCCGGGCGTGTAAACAGAACAGGTGAGTGGGGTAATGTGAGTGGTGGCCTTTCGTGGGCACGTAAGCTGGGTAGGCGATCCGATTAGGGCCTGAGCCACGGGGAGACAACAAGAGCTTAAGCAATATGGCAGCCAGCCCTGCTACGCCACGCACTAGCAGTAGTAAGCAAGCAAGCCTGCGGCCAGGGACTCTAGCTTCTGCCTCTGCGTCCCTCCACGCTACCTCAAGCTCTCTGATTAATTCCCCCTTAAATCCCAGACGAGGCCCTTTAAAAAGTGGATACCCGCCCCTGGCTAGTTGTGTACAGTCATGAACAAAATCAAAAGAATCCTCAAATCTTCATTTCATCTCATCCGTCATCTACAGCAAAATGAGCTGTCCAACGCGACTCTAATGATCATGTTTTACACTCTGCTTTTATTCTATCAGCTGACCAAGGATGTGACAAAGGTGGGTACATGCAGCAACAAATACCATTCATGTAGAACACACAGACTCACCCTAACACAAACTACACCATCTGAAATGTTCATAGAGCCTTACAGAGTGGGTGTGTGTGTGTGTTTTTTGGGTCTGGAGAGCTTGCGTGTTTGCTAGTGGGGCGTGGCACATTTGGGATTGCTACTGCTTCCAGCTTAATTCTTCCTCTCCTGCTGTGTCTGTGTACCAGACCAGAATAAAGATTGTGTGTGTGTGTGTGTGTGTGTGTGTGTGTGTGTGTGTGTGTGTGTGTGTGTGTGTGTGTGTTTGTCCAGCATTCCCTGGAGACTTTAGCCCAACCAAGCAGAGGTTGTTAAAGATAACAATAGCGTTTCTTTTCTTTTGCGTCATCCTCAGTCTCCATCATCCCTTTGTTCTTTCCTATGCTGCAGTCTCAACCGCTGCTTTAATCTTGTTTTTCTCCTCTTTCTGTGCTGTAAGAGTTTTTTACCCCCACCCCTTCATTAGTCTATTTTCTAAAATTGGTGCATATTGTCGTACAATAGAGTTGATGAAAGGGCAGAATTTAGCCACAGATGAGTTACAGTGAACATTTCTGTTTTTGGTTGTTGGTTTTGGAATTGTGGTATTTGAGGCAGTTTGTACCTCAGCTGTGCATCTTCGGGGGAGGCCAGGCGTGTTTAAATGTGTTTGGGTCACAGAGACCCGGCTCACAGCTGGCTCCTTTCCAGATGAAGTCTCTCTCTCTCTTCTCTCTCTCTCCTCTACCCTACTCTACCGTACTCTCCTCTCCTCATCAAGCTTTTATTAGAGGCCTCCGACATCTCCTGGCTGCCCCTCCTGCCGTCTGTCTGCCTGCTACCCGTCCTGCCCTCTCCAGCGCCCATGGCACACGGACCCCCCCCCCCCCCCCCCTCTTATCTTTCCCACCCCCCCAGCTCCCCTATTGCCCTAACTTTTCCAGGTCTCTTACCCTTGTGCTTACCCCCTCTTCTCCCTGCTTGCCTCCCTTACAGAAGACTGTGACTGTGAGGGCTATTTCAATGGACAGTACATAGGTGAGAGCATGCACCTCTATCTCCTCATCCTTCTTCTCCCTGTCTGCTCTTTGTGCCTGCTGCAGTCTGGCTGGAGTGCTGGTGTCCTGGTTGCTTTTGGTGCTTCTAGGGATCACACAATTATGATGCTGCTTGGAAGGGTTGACCTGTCTGGGGCCGGGGAGGTTGAGGGACAAGAGGAAGGTATCAAAAGGGTTTAAGAGAAGATGGATGAGGGTACTCCATATTTGAGATGCAGGACACAACAGACCTGTTACAAGTTTGTTGTATCAGATGTGAAAGGGGGTAAAATGTGTGGGAAGTATCGTCTCACCTCTGTGGGTGCCAGCAACAGATGTGCCTCTACTGCATAATGAAGTTAACAATTAGCTCAGGATGGACATCACATTACAGAAGCAAAACAGACTTGTATTACCTATAAAATAGTTACAGAATTTGATTAATTTCCTAATTATTGCTTAGGAAGTTTCCCAGAGAAGGTACTGTTTCCCTGGGTTGTACTTATACAGTAAAGAGAGACAGTGTTCAAGCTGTACACTTCATTTGTACAATGAATACAAAATAATTGCTTGAATACACTAGGGTCGAAATGGAAATGTTATTTTGAATCTTATATAACCATATATATTTATTTATATACACACACGTATAGTATTTATATAGAGATTTTCTTGAAACTCAAAGTGACTTTCTAATTTAGTTTATCAAGGAATCGGGGATAGCAATTATCCAGGAATACGTATGAGGAAGGTACAAACATATCAAATAGGCAGGTATTATATCATACATTATATGTTTTTGAATTCAAATTAGGGTGGAGGGAATACATAGTCACCCTTATCTTACTCCTCTTACCTCCCCTCCCTCACCCTTCTAAAGCCCAAACCGACCCCCAGTGACAAGTCCCCCCACAGCCTGCAAGGTGCTGGAATGATGATGAGCACAAGGAGCAATCCAAACACAGCCGAGAGCGTATCAACACCCTCTCACTCTAACACAAAATACATTATTACGACCACATTTGTGCACTGTGCTTGGAGCTGTAAAATCCTCCTGTGCCCCTACCCCCCCATCCACCATTCAGTGTATGGATCCTCCTAAACCTCTTTCCCTGCCCTGCATCTAACTAACTGCCAATGTGGCTCTGCTGTGGCCAGTGCACGGCTTAATCCCCCTCCCCTTCCCAAAAGACCCTCCCCAGCCCCCCCCCTCCCTCCTTCAAGTCGTTGGACGCATTGCACACTCAACCAGGCACGTTTGCTGCTCGTTTCACCCTTGTGTGGAGGTGTGAGGCTTGGGTTGTGTGATGCTCTAACGCCAGTTATAGTCTCTCCTAAGTGTAAAGCAGTGGCGCCCTCCTGTGGCCAGGTGTTTTCCTGGGAATTTTATTCAGGTACAGTGTCCCCGGCTCATTCCCTCAGGTATACACACCACTGACGGGGGGATTCAGGCAGTCCTGGCCAATGGGAGACGCTGATTTTTTCAGTCATTCTAGACGTGGTGTTTTCTCAGGGCCAGGCTGTCCTGTCTGTCCTGCCTCAGCACTGTAGCCTCATTCTAAGCAGCATGCCTTGTGTGGACCATAACGTTGCAAAGTGTGTATTCTTGGGTCACTGCAATCTGTTATGAACTGCTCAAAGAGTCATAATTACCTTTAAAAAAATTTGTTCAGATAATGTTTTGCTTAAAAGAGAGTTCACGTCATTCTCAGGCTTTTAGATTTTCACCTGATATATTTAGGGTCAGCTGCATGACATATTTTTTTAACTCGAAGCATGACATCTAATCAGCTCTAAATTCAGCTAATGTTTACACTTCTGATAAGAGTGAGCTATTCTCATCCATGTGCAATATTTACAAAGGTGTTTGTAATGCATGATTATCAATGGGTTGGTCACTGCACTTTTTTTTTTTTTACTGTAAAATGCAAAAAGATTATGTATGCATCATGAAAGCAAAGTAGTAGTTTCCTCATTATCGTAATCTTGTGCAAATAATTTTTTAGGTTAATGACGTCTGACCATGACCCACAACATTTTTTCTTTCTTTCTTCTCCTTCTTCCCTCCCCTCTTCAGCTGGTTTACGGAGGAGTTTCCGGCTGAGTCGTAAGGACAGACAGGGATCCTCCGGAGAGTGCTCTGATCCCGGAGACTCCGACTTCATGACTTATGAAGAGGTGACCCGCTACCAGCAGAGGTCCAATGAGAGGCCTCGTCTGGTGGTTCTGATCGGTGAGACATGAGCAAGTCAAAGCAGCACAAATGTTCAAATGATGTCAGTGACACCTAGTGGATCAAAGCATGTGTTGCAACATAGTGATGACCCAATTTTTCTACAGCTTTTTCCACATGACAATACTAATACTTATTTCTTCTCTCCTTTAAACACTCAAAAAGGTTCTCTTGGAGCTCGAATCAATGAACTTAAACAACGGGTGATTGCTGAAAACCCACATCGCTTCGCTGTGGCCGTACCACGTGAGTCACCCAGCATTCATATACACGGTGCCTTATCAATGAATCAACATTACACATATGTGTAAATGCCTCTCTTGTGATCCCACAGATACCACCAGACCCAAGAAACCTCACGAGAAGGAGGGTGTAGAGTACCACTTTGTCACCAAACAGCAATTTGATGCAGATGCTTTGAACAACAAGTATGTTTACACTATGGCCCAATTCATTCTAATTCACTTCTTCGCCTAAACCAGGGGCGTCCAAACTTTTTTCACTGAGGGCCACATACAGAAAAATCTACGAAGGGCCGGGCCACTTTGCAAAAATAATACATTTATCAGGACATGTAGCTGCTCTGATGTTTAGTTTCCTAGTGTCTTTGTAAATTGTAATCCTTCTTCACGGCAACACTTTACTTGCACAGACAATTAGCTATTGGAGAAGGACACATGGATTTTCCATAATAATATTAATTTAAAATAAAATATTATGCAGGGTGCTCTGGGATGGGCTTGGTGCTCTTTTTCTTTTATGGGACATATTTCTCTGTAATATAATGAGTGCATTTAAATTATTTAAAAATTAAAAGGGCCATATTACATTATATTTTTTAAATGTGCCACGGGCCAATCAATCAGTTTTGACACCCCTGCACTGGTGGGTTAACTAAGAAATGCAAAAAAAGAAAAACATTTTTTTTTTCAAAGGGCCATATTACATTATATTTTTAAAATAGGCCGCGGGCCAACACCTCTGGCCTAAACCCTTAGCCCTACCACTCCGAATTGCGCATTAAAGTGTCTCTATGGCGTCGAGGGTTGGTGCTAAGGGCTAGTTGGCCCTCCAAACAGAGATTTTCTAAACCAAGTGCTATGATACATCTCCGATAAAGAGCTGTGCAAATCAGATCTTCAGCAAAAAGATGGTAGACAGGAAGAAAGACAGCCACAAATTAGGTTTTTGTTTAGTGTATAAGGATGTAAAATCTTAGTTTTGTCGCTATGTCGTTTCAAGTTATCAAGCATATCTTAAAAGATAAGGTGAGATTCTTAGCCTGGCTCCGCCCACCTTCTGCTCAATTTTCATTTCACTTCAGTAGTCAGTCTGGGGCTGCGGTTTATTCATGGATTCCTGCTCGAACAGATTTTCTTGGGGTCCAATCAGCGAACAGAGCGAGTGGCTGAGAACGATGACGTTGAAGTCGCGTGGCAGTTTCAGTTGAAGTCAGAAGCAGGCTCGTGACATACGTCACGACCAAACGTTGTGCGATTGGTTGGCCTATCCAGAGTGGCACTAGGCAGCTCCAATAGTTTTAAACTTTAACAGACAGACCCGCCTCCAAGTGAGAGAACGTTTTGTCAATAGAGCAGTTCCAGACCTTCTGTACAAATGAAATGAAGTACGATGGTCTGGTAGGACTAGGCTATGAGATTCTCTGCCTGAGCCCGAGACCAGATTCGAGGGGCAAGGCATAGGGCCAAAAAAATTAATGTCAAAATGTAAGTCTTGTTGTTTCTTCCCAGGTTCATAGAGCATGGGGAATACAAGGAGAACCAGTATGGCACAAGTATAGAGGCCATCCGCTCTGTGCAGGCTAAGAATAAGATGTGTGTCGTGGACGTGCAGCCTGAGGTAGGTTCATGTTACAGACACTGAACACATCTTGTCTGAAGTTCAACTCAATGTATGACAGTGAACATCATAACATGTCAAAAACTACAGATCTTGCAGACAGCAGCAGTTTGCCGATCGCTTGAGGCCAATGTGGCAGTCGCATCAGATCTGCTCACTGTGTCGGGAGCCTGACACATCTTGATTTTTCCATTCATGTCTTATTTTTTTACTTTTGTTTACTTTGTTTTTTTTATGCAAATCCTCCACCGCTACAGGCCCTGAAGAGGCTGCGGACAGCGGAGTTCAAGCCCTACGTAATATTTGTCAAACCTCGTATTCCTGAGAGCAGACGTCGCCGCAGTGCTACCACCTCACCAGGAGGGGGAGATCATGGCCGCATTACAGTAAGTCCTAAGATTTCTCTAGGGAATAATAGCCACATCCCAATTCAGTGTTATAGAGGGATTCCGTAGCCCACACATGTATGGACTATATTTATCCTATAATCCAAGGTGCACCACTGAATATCCATCTAATACATCCTTCTGATACTTCCCATGTGTTTCTTTAAAACCATTTCATTTTGTTTTCTTGCATCAGGACGAAGACCTCCAGGAGATGCGTCAGTCTGCTATTCAGATTGATCAGCAGTACGGACACCTGGTGGACCGAGTCTTGATCAAAGAGGACTCCGCCAGTGCAGAACTACGAGGCATCTTGGAAAGGCTGGAGCGCGAGTCCTTCTGGGTGCCTGTCTCCTGGGTGCGGACCTAAACTTAGCCCTCCCTCTTCCAGATATACTTCACGGCCAACCCACCCAATTACTGCACCAGTTATTTCTCAATGAGCTGAAACTTTCCAACCTAAAGCCTGCTGGCCAGCCCAGGAGTATCTGTTGAACCCGGATGCAGGGCGGGCCAGTCAGCCATAAACTAAGGCACCAAAGGGTGATGAGGGATGTCAGGAAGAATACCTCATTGTGTGGGGTGTTGATGCACATGGACAGCTCTCTTGGCCTACGTCTTACTGTCAAATCCTCAAGTCTGGCTTTAATTTATTAACTGACTTCACAGAAAAGGGACAGAATACAGTTTTGAGTTCAAGAAGTGTTTTAGTTTTATTCCTAACACAGTCACTCTGCCAGGTCTGGGATCTCGCTGTAAGGATTGAGCAGTCAGTCAACTTTATCATGACTCTTGTTGGAGTACCTTTAGTAGCATGTGTTTGTTTTTTTAGATTTACTCAACTCGATGCCAATCGCAGAATGCTTCCTGTTTATTCTTCCTGCTCATGCATCCTTAACAGTACAAGAACCAACCATTCATTCCATAGAACATGATTAATTGATATACAGTTGAGAGAATGCCATTCAAACTAATGTGTTCTTTCTGCTAAACTAAAAGTTATTTCCACAGATGGACTGAAACAAACAAACTATTCAAATGGAATGTGAGAATTACATTTTCTACCAAAACTTTCTTTTTAGGAAATGCATGAGAAATTATTATCTAATCGTCGTTGTAAATATTGTAATTTAATTGTTAACTCTTCCCGTGCCAACGAAAGATCTTGTAGCACTTCAATGCAACCTGTTTACCTTCGGTCCCTGGGAATCCCACACCTGTTTGTGTGTAGAATAATGCTGTGCACAACATATGTGTGTCTGGATGTCTCGGTGTATGTTCACATACCCCAACCTGAAATGTTCCTTTAGGTACAGGAATGGGTTTTGTAAAGTTTCTTTCCACATATCTGTATTTTTGACTGAAGAAGAAGAAGAAGGTCAGGTGGGCACTAGATGTCGGTTTTCTTTGATAATCAGGGTTTTGCTTTCAGTTTCAGACTGGAGAAACAGTTGTATACGTAATATCCATTACATTTCAAATGCTAATTGAAACAGTCGGTATTTGAAATCAACACAAAAGTCTGGGACAAAACAAGCCATTTAAGAGAAACCGCCATGGGTTCTAAGAACAAGTACTGAAGATAATTGTATGTTGCAGCCATCTAAGTAAATGCCTGAAATGGAGACGGAAAAAAAGTATAAAGATTTCATCCTGGCGTTAACAGTGGGGAAATACTTTTGATTCACTTTAAGGGATAGGTTCACATTTTTTAAACGGTGACTAAAAGACTCTAAAAAGTTTTTGTTCATCGTGAATGTTCCTTTCCTGTTTAGAAAACTCTTCACACTTTTAATGAAAGTGATTGTGGGAACTCCACAGTCCTTATTGTGTTTAAAAAAATTATTCAAAAGTTTGGACCAAGTGATTTTACACTAGGGCTGCAGAGTTCTATGTTTCTTGTTTACTATTCCGCAACTTAGCTTCATATTAGCTTCAAGTGAAATGAATAAGTCATTTTGTCCAATGAATTACACTCATACTCACAGGAAGGGATATTTCAATAGGCCGAATGAAGAGGATACATTATTACAGTAACCAAGAGCTCCCTCGAGCTACATTTGAATATATCAGGATGGACTTTAAATCAAATCAGAGAAAATTAATAATGAAGTACTGGCATATGTCAAAGGTGAATGCACAACTAATGACCCAAATGGCTTGTGACAACATCACAACTGCAAAAAAACAGCTTTCAGATCCCTTTCAGCTTTTTATTTTAAATGCAATGATCTCTTGATCTCTTTACATGCCGTATGAACCAAGAAACCCTGAATGTTGAGATGGTAACATGACATGTACAAAGTGCCATAATAAAGCTAGCTGATCAAACAAAAAAGTTGTTTTCTTTCATCAGATATATATACTGTATAAAAAAAAACACCTTGAAGTTTTGCCTCACAATGTTAGTTCCTCTGCACTTACGCTGTTAAGTCAACATGTTTAATGGGTTTGTTTAGCTCTCTGCTGTCCTTGGCCTCAGTGCAGTTCATTTAAGTGAATCTGAAGCTCTGCCAGCATTTCTCTGCTGGTGTACACAAGAGAGGAGCACGCCACACGCCACATCACTATTCACACAGCGTTGTTTTCCAGGTGGTTTTGCACTGGGGAGAGATTACTGTCACACTGATACACAAGACGAAAACAAATTGAAGTTGTGGAGAGAATTTAAATGCATTTCAGAAAAACCCGAGAGCCTCAAGTTCAAACCGTTTCAAAATCTTCATTGGCAGTTGAAGACACAAGATATCATAAATTACTGAAGAGTAAATAAAGTTTCTAGGGAAGATTATAGCAGCAATGTGACAGAATAATGGATACATTTCACTTTCTGTGTTTTTGCAGAGGGACTAATGCCTTTGTTGAAGTTTGATATTTTCAAAAATATATGGCAGGAATGCCCAAGATGATCAGTTTTTTATGTGGTTATATGATGCTCTTCTCTGTTTTACGTTTGTGTGAACAAAAAAGCTTCTGAAGCAATTGGCTCCACAAAACAAGACAGAAAAAGAGGTCACCTTGGTACTGTGAGCGACAACGATAAACGCATTACAATGGCCCAAAGCATTTCCATTAGGAGAAATGAGCCACAAATAAAAGAAATATTCTGCAGAAAGTCAACAAATAAATAAATAAAATAAAATAAAATACATGGACAGCAAATACACAGCTTGTTTGCTTTCAATGTACTAATTCATGCTTTTTTTGCTCTCTGCTGAATGTCTTGCTGCACGTTTAATGGGAATGTTTTAGGCGGTTGTAGCACATTTGCCCTTGTAGGCCACTGGGACAATCAAAATGAACATTAACAAGGACAACAATAAACTATGAAATAAGAATTGTTAGTTGCAGCACAAGTTTATATGGTCATGTGATAATGTTTCTTTTTACAATACAATACAATCTTAATCTGTAAAGCACCTTAACTTTCAAATAATGAAGTAAAACGTACACTATTTATTTAAGTACAAAGTCATACCATAGAAAGAAAAGACTCAATACAAATATCTAAATAATTGCACTCAAGTATAAGTATCGAAATCCTCCTCTGTGTACATAGTTCATTGTCATGATTAAATGACACAAACTCCTGCCTGTGGAGTCCTTTCTTTTTTAAGACCTTCCTCCAATAAACACCTATTTGGACTTTGGGCTTATTCTTCATTACCAAACCCATTCAGTTTCTGTAATTGAAAAAAGATAGCAAACCCATTTTGTGTGGCGCAGGTTTCACGTAATTTCCTTTGTAAGGGTTCATCATGGACTCTCTCTCTCTCTCTCTCTCTCCCTCTCTCTCTCATATGCAATTATACCTCTGTGAGCATCCTGTGACTCCCGAGACTGCTACTGACTGAGCCAATTTAACCGGCTAACAATCATTATAATTACCTAAGCTGCTCCACTGAGAAAAAGGAAATGTGTTAGCGTGAAGGTGTGCACAGATGCACTGAAATTCATTATAGACAAACAAAATATGCTTCGACTATCGAGCTTGTGGTTAAAATGGAGGCCACATACTGTCTATACCTGCCAGACAGGAACAATCACACATCTGTGTTGAAGGCAAGCATCTGTAAAAAGAAAAAAAAATTATTACAGAAGTGCCTTTTTTAAGGAAAACGTTTCAAAGTTATAGCAGTTAAAATGTCCAGGGAAGATACAATATGCTCTGCTGCTTCACCACTTTACCACTTTCATCACAAATTCCCAAGAACCGGTTGTTTCAAGACTCTTAAAGGCAGCGCTTGGCTAAAAAAAAACAATTGCATTATTGATTCATTTCTAAAATTAGATGCTCTTTTGTACAACAGTTGTTTTCTTTCTTTCTAAGATTAAGATAAGAAGAAGGATATCACTCTATTCGCATTGAGCATAGATCTTGATTTAAGATGTGTTTTACATGTAGCTTAGCCTAAAGACTACAAATACCCATAAACAACTAGCCAAAGTGGAAACAATTTCTGATTTCTTAACATGAAGTATCTGAATTGTTTAACATGAAAGCTAAATAAGCTTTACGCTAGCAACTCTGTGAAGCCACATAGGTTCTGCAACCCCTTGACCTAAATGTTAACATAATGCATTCTAACATGCTCAATGCCAATATGGCACATGGTGTGTAGGGGGAAGTTAGATGCTAAAACAATTTCTTAATTCAAAACCAACCAGGAGTAGTGATATCAGCACAGCTTTACTGAGGTCCTTGGAACCATCATGCCTGTACCAATACATGTAACCATATCTGGCAACATGCACTGTAGTCATAAACACTGCAGTCATCCTTTTTGTGTACAGATTATGAAAATACTGACCCAATTCACTTACATTGGGCTCCACAACAAGATAATTAGATGGTAAAAAAGTCAGTTCTAAAATGAGACTATGCCTCCCAAATGAACTCACTAATTGGCTCATAATGAGTATCTACAACATGTTAACTAGATAGCTCATAAGTATGTTATAAACATTGTGTTCTGCTCAGGCGCCTACATTCAAAATGTTTAGATTGTCTGTAGAAGCCAGCCTACCTATGTAAATCATTTAATTCAGACATCTTGAGGCAAGTATTTTCTGTGAAGACTATTTACAATAAATCTATTGTGAGGTTGACCTAATCCAAAACAATTAATCAATTATAGGCTTTATTAAGAATAACCGGATGCAAAGCAACTACATTCTAACTCAAAAGCAAAGACTACTTAACCAAGCTAATCACAGTCAGGACAGATTAATATCTTTAGCAAATAAGTGCTTTTCCCTGTGCACACTAAGAAGTTGGAACATCTCGGAAGTTACATAAAGCAACTTCTAGTGCACTCAAGAATTCCTCAAGGACAAAACAGAGACAAGACATAAGAGGATAAAAACAGAAAATAGTTAAAAAGTGGAACCATGCAGGGAATTTAAATTGGTCGTGCATTCATTGGAACCTAAGGATTAATTACATTTTCTAATAGTTTTGAAAAAGGGTTTGGATTGTCTTTGTTTGTACATAATGAGGCCTTTTAGAGGATTTTGTGACAAAGTAAACCTAATTAACTTGAGGACAAAATGTAATCAAATGGAGGTTTAAGATACAAACGAATGTATTATATAACAGAGGGACTAGTGGATTGTGAAATGCATAGTCGGAAAATAATAAATAAGATAAACGTGAACATTGTCTGAAGAGAGCTTTTGAACACCTCTGGGCCTAGTAGGCGACTATAATGATAGTGATATAGTTAACCATTATTGAATCTGAATTAAATTACAGGTAATATGGTGTTTGGCAAAGTGGCGCCACTGTATGAGCCCGACTGGATGTATTTCAGGTTTAGGGCCACAGCTGAAGATATAAAGGAATTTAGAGAACGGCTTTCACCCGAGGCCTTTTTTTCACTTCTGGAGATATAAATGAAACAACCTTTACAATAAAAAAGGGTGAACTTGCTCTGTCCTTTTCCCATTTGAATTATGGGGGCGAGATGGGGATCACTCAATAGAGTTCAGAATAGAGGATATGACCTCATTTAATATCTAACAGAGTCAATTAGAAGACGTTGTCCTCCAAAAATTATTGCAGAAAGATTCAAGGTCATTCTATTAAGATCTAGAAAAAGAATGACATTGTAATAATATGAATTTATTGTCTGAGGTTTGTACATTTTTCTAATCTTTTTCTCTGTGCGGATGTTTGAACATTTGATCATAATTGTGAATAAACAGTGTTTTTTTTGTGTCATAAATCACGCCATTATCCATCAGCTTCCTTTGTTTGTGTTTGTTCTCTCTGATCAGTTGATGACAGGTGTTGCTAATGAGTTGATTAGTCGTTAGCAGAGTGAGTCGCTGACTCCAGGGACCCTCTGTCTGCTGTAGGAAAACCACAAGAGCCGCTGCCAGATGTCAATGTATTAAAAAAATCTTATAACTTTATATCTGTTTTCATTTGGAAGGTTTTACCCAGTTAGATAGTGAGAAAATTAAAAAACAGTTCAGTAGATGACAAAAAGTCATGTTCTTCTCACAAATCTTGACTTCCTGGAAGTCTAAGCTGTAACAAAAACATTTTCTTTTTTTAATGTGGCAAAAGTATTTGGGAACCCTTATACTTCTTTAATTGGTGTCAATGCTGAAAGGTCATGAATTATGACCTTGAAGTATGACCTCCATTTTGGAGGTCATACTTCAAGGTCATAATTCATTCCTAATTCCAGCTAGTCCATTCAAACTTCCAAATATTCCACATTTTTCATTACATTGTATTATTCAACCATTCTGTTCATTCAGATATATTCATCTTTCGTTCTTCATCAACATTCAGCAGTGAAGGTTATTCAGTATCAGCTTCAGCTCAGCAGCGCAGCATTCACACCGCAATTTCTTCAGGAATTGCATTTCTAGATATTATTATTATTCCGCCCACTTTTCATGCCGGGCCATATCTTCAACATGCTTCATTCCACAAACTTGGTTCAAACATCTCCATATTCAGCCCATTTTCCACATGCTTGCTTTCATTCAAAAATTTCCCAAAAATTCACAACTTCATAATTAATAAACAATTTAACCAAAATTATGCAACATTTCAAATTCTTCTTCTCCCTGAAAATTCATCCTAGAAACTCCATTCTAACGTCTAAATGTTCAGCTCATTCCAGACAACACATATTCAATACCGTTTTTTCATAAAGTCCATAACTTCAAAGAAAATCAACTTTTTATGAAATTAATATTTCATACAAAATTATGATTCCTCCTACTCGTTCATACTTCATCGTAGAAACTCCATTCAAAGTTTTCCATGTTCGTCTTGCACAGGAGCACATTTCCATAATTCACTATTTTTTCATAAAATTCATAACTTCAGAGATAATTAAAGGTTTATTACACCAAAAATCCCCATTGGGAATGTATTACAGGAAACCCACTGTTTTGGGAGAGTACAAAACTTGGAACTTTTGTCCCATGTTCGGCAACTCGGTACGCACTTGTTTGCTGGCGTAGTGGTTAACTCAGTCATTTTTCATCCGATAAACTACATTCCACATTTTACATGTTCAGCTCCTTCAGGACATTACATGGTAGTATCCTGATTGAGGTGAACACAGGGTCGGGGGTTCGAATCCCCATTCCAACACAACATTTTAGACTTCACCGGATTTTCTTAAAAATTTGCACAGATGACTCAGAGATGACATCACAAGAGTTTAGAGGTCAAAGGTCAAATTTCAAGATCACTGTGACGTTGCCTTTTGTGACTACATTATCTCATGAACGCTTCCACGGTTTTTCTTCAAATTTTGCACAAATGTTGATTCTGACTCAAAGATGAACTGATTACATTTTGGAGGTCATACTTCAAGGTCATAATTAATTCCTAATTCCAGCTAGTCCATTCAAACTTCCAAATATTCAAAAATGTTCATACATTGTATTATTCAACCATTCTGTTCATTCAGATATATTCATCCTTCGTTCTTCATCAAGATTCAGCAGTAGGCTTCTTCAGCTTCAGCTCAGCAACGCAGCATTCACACCGCAATTTCTTCAGGAATTGCATTTCTAGTTTGTCAATGGTCTCTTTGGCTGTCTTTTATAATTTGTGGGTAAAAGCCATTAGTTACACCTGAGGGAAATCTTCAGGTAACAACTCTTTTAGAGGAAAAAAAATCATCGTATCATTTGTTAAAGCAATCACATGTTTACAATTGTTGGTTACCTCTCCATTCACTTTCTGTACATACATTTTTTACTGTGGCCATTCCTTCACTCCACATTGCATGCACCCACACAAGGTGAAATCTTTCCTGTTGTGCTGGACAAAGTTCAGAAGACAAGACCTGCCACATGCCCATTGCACATCATTGTGTGCATAAGTGTCACTAGGCTGTAATCAGATGTTGCCGGTGATTTTGAAGAGGAAACATTTGGATCAGTTTAATTAAGCTACATCGCTTTACGAAGAAGACATGATGTTTATATCATGGTCGAATCACTAATAAGAAGTAACTAAAAGTGTGCTTCCAACTTTGTGGCCACAATGTTTGGAGGCATTTTATTGTTATCAAATACTGTTTTTGCAGTTTCACTTTTGTCTTTTTGTGCTGTACTAATGATAAGAGTAATTGTTTTAGCCAATCACAAGAGCCTCCAAAAGAAGGAAAGATGGACCACTTATTTATTTTCTCCACTATGTATAGCAAATGTTTCCATAAATGATTTATGAATTATGTTGAAGACAATGAAAGTCTATCTATGAAGCATTTTTGCAACCATCTAAATGAATCTATGGTGTCTTGCCCATGGGGGCTAGGTATAATTGTATGCATTTGTTCATTCATGCTTCTCTCATTGTCATCAAAGACTAACTTCTGTATTCAGCCTTTGGTGGAAGTGAGTTAGCTTGCTGCAAAGCTGTGAAAATCGGGGATGAACTACTGTAGATCAAAGGCTGCAAAAAAAGTATAATCGCCCCAAATCACATCTTACAACTATTGTAGCTGAACAGGAGCAGATTCAAAGAGGAGTGGAGGATTTTCTCTCTGCCTAAAGTCTTGTACTGAGATGCTCAACAACACTGTTTGGGTGTCTATATACTTTTGGCCATATATCCAATATTTCCAATTGAAGGTCAAAAATGGGACACATTTCATAAAAGGTCTGGTGGCTGCCTGCTGCGCCAAGACATCTACTCTAGAGATTGAATTTGAGGTTATTTGTCCTATTAAATTCAGCTTGAAGTTTTATCACGCAACTGACCCTTTTACGGTGTGATCATAATGCTGTCTGCATAATCTAAATCTAGAGGAGAGCGTTTTATTGAGGTCATATCAAGTCATCTACCATATCACCACTAGATGGCACAATCAGGACATGAGGCAAACCCAGCATGGAGGCAAATATTTCTGGCATTAAACATTTTTTTTTCTACCCTATAATAGCTTTGCAATGATAACGTTAACGTCCTAATTCTTAACCTGCCTTGAGGCTCCGAAAAGCCATGACACACTCCGCTTTGTTTACTCACTCGTGTAGAGAGATGTGAGATGAAATAAAAAGCTGGTAAATATATATTTCTCAGGAGTGCCGCTGATAAAGGCCATGTGTTATTGAATGTGAACTCTCAACATCTGGCCGTGATAACACATCAGATGCTTCTAGTGCTGCTTCTTGCACTATCAGACCATCTAATCGAATCTGTCCCGCCTCTTAGGTAGCCTACTGTACAGCATGAAGGCCACACAGTAATCTCCACAGATGACTTTTCATAATGTAACTCGCAGTAGGCTAAGTAGATTTCTCAGTGATGGATGATGAACCGGGGTTAATAAATGATTGCAATCGTGGAGGCGCTTTTTTAAAGATTTCTCTCCTGTCCTAGGTTTCATTGCTTTGGCCCCTGCAGGTAAAGTGTTATCTATCACTGCTTGGAGCAACACGTTTTACTCAGGAGAGTGCACACACACACACACACACACACACACACACACACACACACACACACACACACACACACACACACACACACACACACACACACACACACACACACACACACACACACACACACACACACACACACACACACACACACTGTACAGGCTCTGCTGATCACGTGCAGCGCAGCCTGTCTGCATGCAGCGTCCCCCCGTTGCTAAGCAACCGTTTGGACTCGCGCTCCGTTTATGTGAAGTTCCGAGCCGTTTGTCAGTTCATGTGTGTCTCGCCAAAATTCGGCTGTGTTATATGTGTGGCGGCCCGTGTGCGTCACTGAGAAAAAGTAGTCTAGAGATGACACTGATGTTAGTTTATTTAGGTCATGTTTATTGTTTATTGTTAAAGCTGTGTGTTTGCATGTTAACAGCTGACAGTTATTCATTGTCTGTGTAACTGCCGTGCGTCACTCGTCTTTAAGCTAGTGCTGATATTAGACTATGTGGGCAGTTAGTGCATTTGACTGTATTAGAGATATTAGCCACTTTATGTTATATAGCAGCCTGTTCATTTATGTTATTACTGCAGTGACTTTGTAGCTTAACCTGTACACTGTAGCTTTCTATTGTAGTGGTGTGTTCTTGCTTAAGTTAATATTGTGACATAATTGCTTATTAGTATTTCCTTTTGTATCTTTCTTTTAGACCACACACCACACACACCCCCCCACACACACAAACGCCAACACTACATATGCCAATGTAATGCCAACGGAAGAGAATTAAAGTCACTAAACTGGACCACTGCTTCATGTGTTTTATGGGGTTCTAACCGACGCCACCTATACAACACAATCCCCTTAACCCAACCTATACAGTCCACTACAGTCCACTGGTCCTCACCAACACACACACACACACACACACACACACACACACACACACACACACACACACACACACACACACACACACACACACACACACACACACACACACACATACACACACACACACATGTTCCACCATTATGACCATCATTGCTTTGGGATTGGCAATTTATTTCATATGTGCATAACATACAATAGGGTTATCGCAATTGGCTCACCTATCTTAATTTTATAAAAAATTGTAATTTCATGCTGATTTTCATTTTCATTTGCACAAGCCAGATTGAGATTATATTTCCGTGTAAAGTTGTGTATAACCAGTAGTCTCAGACAATGTACAAGCTCTGCACACCCTGTGGCGCCATGTAGACACAAGACACGGGCTGTGCGAGGGCTTTTGCTCTGTTCTCTTGTGAACGTTTTGATGTGAATATAGTCAACATCTGCCTTCATACTTGTACATATTTTATGTCGGGTTGAAGAAATGTTTTTTTTAACTTGTTTTCTAAATGATGTACGTAAAATAACATAACAGATATATTCTCTTTGTGTTTTTGTTCTTTGTGCTAGCAGCATGGCTTTAGGGGTAGCAAAGTCTACGTCTTCGGTTCCGACTGAAATATCTATTATTATATAATATCAACATTTAAGCATTTTAATTGTGATCAAGTTAGCATGCTGATGTTAGCATTTAGCTGGAAGCACCACTCTGCCTAAGGACTACCTCACAGACATCCTTGCAAGTCTCTATAGACTTGTTAACACTTGTTAACGGGTCCTTATCTTCATTCACATTCTTATTCCTGTTAGCTTGGGGAAAGGGACCTTTTTTTTCTCCACACTTTTCTCCGGTTGAATTCACCTCTTCCAGCTTGATAAAACTTCTCAAGTACTTGAATTGTACTTAACTTGAGTTTGAGTTTTAAGATACTTTATTCTTATTATACACATAGACACAAATATTGTACTCATAACTACACTGACTTGTCAGCTTCAGGTACGACCATTACTACTCTTTAGATTAATATTGAACATACAAAAATATAATACGCTTGCAAAATGAAATCAGTGGCTCAAAAATTTGAGAGAGAAAGTTGGCCATACTATTGTGACATGTTTGCCATTTGGCCTGAGGAAAAAACATAAAATAAATAATAAAAATATGTATTTTTAATAAACACACACTTATGAACAGAGTGTTGGATCTATTGTGCACTTGAACACGTCGCCCCAACACATACACACACGTCGCTTTACAACTTTAGTTTTCAAAGTTTTCCTGCAAATCTCTTTAAGGGAATTTGTACGGGGCTTTAACTCATCAGGCCATGACGATTTGAGAGACATGTGGGATGCTGCAGCCCTGTTTCAGTAATTATCCTTGGAACACTCTCCAGACTCTGCAAGACGTTCTGCGAAAACTGTCCTGAAGGGATCCCCAGGATTGTTGACACACGACAGCCGGTCAGGTTTATCAACGCATGTGTCATTTTATTACCTAAATGGATTATTAGCCAAGTTAAACTCTTCCGAATGCCACTGATTTCCCCCGGGCCATATGAATAAGAGCGCCCTGATGAATGTGCGGCTTGTGATTAGATTAGTAATCAACTTGCTTAGGCAATGAACACAGTGAACAGGTAATTAAACACGATTTAAGCCCCACGTAACAGTCAGTGAGTGGGTGGATGAAGGATGCGTTCGTTTGCGATTCGTCGCCATGTCGGTCTGGGTCAGATTTTTTAACACTCACTGTTATTCAAATGTGCAGGCGAAACAAACAGAGCAATAAACTATGTTCTAATTTCATTTAATAGATGGGGGTCTTTCAGCGCCAACTCAGATCACATTCTGTCAACAGCTCTAACACCTCCTCCTCACAATTCAATCATGTTGCCAATTGAGTTTTTGTGACATCAAATTTGCACTGATATTTATAATGGATCTCAAGGTTATAGCTATGCGGCCGTCCTCAGTGTGGTCTTGCTGAGCCTGAGCCGGTTGGAAATAGCCACAGTCCTGGGGGGGGGGGGGGGAGGGGGGGGGGTGAAGAACTGAGAACTAACTAAGTAGAAAACCCCACTGTACCCACAAATTAAATCCCCAGTTTCAATCTTTGTGGCCTAATAGGTTTTGCACTTGCTTCATTCAGCTCCCAAGTGGCTGTCTTGCTGTCAATTTACGACTGTCTCTTTGTTCAAACTCTAATTATCCCTCCCATTTTTTCTCTGTAATCTGCTCACTCTGCACAAACTGCCTATCTCTCTCCGTCAAGACATGAGTGAGGAGTACAAGCATGCAATGCCCGATTAGCCGTGAATGCTGATAGGATTAAATCAAACTGTATAGCTCCAAGTAGCGCCTCAGTGTTGTTTTCTTTTGTTTTACATTTTGAACAACAGTTAAAAATATAACTCGATTAGCAACTTTTTAGAGAAGATTGGCAATTTGTTCAAAAAGTGACAAAAGTTCACAGCTTTTCAATTATAAATAAATAAAGTAAATATTTGCTAGTTGTTCTCGCTCTTTTTGGACAAAGAGTCAACAACATAAGCTTCATGAACTTATGTGCACCAAACGGTCTATTATTCAATTGAGGCAATACATTGCATATTACTTAATAATGCAAATGACATGTCACAAGTTGCAGACCTAGTTAGCACGGTTTCTAACAATAGGATGTAACATGTTGGCAGGTTGTATGAAAAATATAATACATCAGAACTTATCATAATGCATATTAGATTTACATACAACTTTAATACAGATTTACAGACCAATAGCTTGATCATTGCCTACTCAATCAGTCAGTCCCTATAAGCAGCATTTAAACCTGTGCATATAAACTGTTTTGTTAAGCTACTAGAAAATACTTTCTCTGCATCCCTGCACATCCAAACAAGTTTCAGTGCAGCAAACCATGACATGCTCCCTGACTGGCTTCACACCCGTGAACACTGACAGTTTGTGTTGATTAAAACTGGCCAAGCCGGCCACATGGCTGCAGGGGGCAACTAGACACGTTTATAGCACGGACTAAGGTATTAAAATCCTTATTTGTGCTTGTGGGTTCTTCCTTTAGCAGAAAAAAAGGTCCTTTGATTGGATTTTTTTATGGTAAGCAGAGGGGGAGTAAGATGTAAGGAGGTTTTTGGCTTTGCCTTTTTCAGCATTTAGCTTCAGGCCTGAGTTTTATGAATTTGTCAAAACACCACCTATTCATCTTCATCGCAAAGGCCCCAAATGACTTCAGAGCAGAGGAACAGGGACACAGGGAACATTATGCTCCATAATGTACAGGATGTTTGTTGTTGTTTTTTTCTCTCTAAAAGGGCCGTAAGAAATGCAAATTGACATTTATGACAAAGCCTTTGCAACTGTGGCAGAAGTTATTCTTTTTCTTTGACAAAAGTGGAATTTCTAAAGAGACGTATGCAACTGAAGAGCTTCTTTAGGGCTAATGGAGCCATAAAGCCAGCTTATGGAGTAGCAACAAAGAACCTTAAAAGCTATCGACAACACCATCTTTAACAAAGTAAAATGTGGCCAATACTAACCTATATTGCAAAGTGAAAAAAGCAGAGTCAATATCTCTGTCCATTTTACTCTCTTGGCACAAAAACCTAGGACCAGAATTTAAAGGGCATTCTGATTAAGTTTGTTGTACGCATTCTTTGGTAGTCGCAGCTATCGCCAGCTTCATTTCTGTCTTTGGCTGAGCAAAAAAAATTATTTCCTCTATATCAAACACTTAAAGCTATATTGTGTAACTTCTGTCACCCCCATGGGTAAATCTGAGGAATTACAACAGCACTTTGGGCACATCTACACGAGGTAGGCCTAAGCCTTCGGTGATCCTGCATGGATTTTATTCCTTCTGCTGTACGTCCATGTTTTTTCTTGGCATTAGAATCAACAACAGAAACATATACTTAAAAATACAAAACTTTGTGTAGAGCTGATAGGCCTATAGATACACTGTGTGCCAACTCATTTGGCGATGGCTTAAATGTAGCTGACATTAATTTTTCTATGAAGAAGTTACTATTTTAATGCAAAGGGGAGTATTTGAGCTCACGGCCTTACTGTTGTAAATTCTCGTGCAACCTCTGCCATCTGTGTGTTCCCAACCTACCAAGGAAACCATGCTGTTTGTTTACAATGAGTAACTAATGCCCTATGGCTGACCTGCCGGCAATATCCGCTTCCTATACTGTATCTCTGCTAAATGAGCTGAGACTGAACTGAGGCTGAACCCCAGCCTGTAGCAACTCTCAGATAAGAGTCTCTGTAAATGTGTAGAACATTAATATATATGTAAACCCAAACCGCGGATCTTTTCATACAGACGTCAAAACCAAATAATCTAACTGCTGCTTTGAAATGAAAGTAAACAGAAAAATCCCTATGAGGAAAATCCCTCAGTCCTTCCGTGGAACTACTTACTATAAACCAAATCATTAAAAGACTGAAGTAATGGACCAGCTGTTAAGGCAGGAGAAAGGAAAGATATGGCAACTTCTGAGTCCCAGTGATTACAGATACTTGTGCTGGATTTTTTTTTTAAGTAGCAATGACTATATAATCTGATCGGTGAGCAACTGTGAATCAAGTTTGAGCAGCTTTTTCTGTTGCTGAGATTATCCAAACTGGTGTTATTATGTGATTATATGAGCCAATATTGAGTCAGAGGGACATTGCACTCAGCAAAATAACTGTACATTTGATTCAGCGCGGCTCGTTTTTGTCCACTTCTTTCATTGGGAGTTGTCTGGCCCTTTTTTGTGCTAAGTGCATTATTAGATAATTCAAATCGAGTATACCCCCAAATTGTATCATAAGTTACGGCCGGAACCACCCATATTCAAGACAGAGAGGCTATACACGCACTACTCAGCTTTTTTAAATTTTGGCTACCGCTCCATTTTATTAGATTCAGGGGCTATTTATTCACATCTGTCACTGCGCTTAACTGCGCTGTGGCTTTTTATTTTTCTGCTTATTCAATTTTAGCTCATTTAAATGTTCCATGTAGAGTTATTTATTTTAAATTCTATTTAGCTATGATAGTAACATGGCTCTAGGGAGGCAGTGTCGGTCTGTCAGCCAAACACTTTTGGTCCTACAGAGCTCCTTTCCTATAGATATCATCATGTTTTAAATTGCATTGTATATTATTTTATAGCAAGTGAAAAGCACTTTAAATCAACATTCACTTTAAAAGGTGCAACACACATACAATTGCCTTGCCACAACAGGACACCATACTGCAAAACATCTTTTTTAATTTAATTGTTTCACATTAAAAACACACACTGGATGCGGCATCACAAAATGAGAAGAAGAAAAAAAACGCTGTCCTGCGATAACAATTGAAGCCAAAGTAGAGAGAATAAACAGCGAGTGTCGTTGAGGGAAGCGAGACCCTTTGTGTCTCACACACCCCTGCTGATGACTGCGTTTGGTTGGAAGCCACAACATGAGATAGTTACACAGAGAGACAGCAGGTTGAGCCACAGATGGGAAATCATCATTCAGTCTCACAAAGCGCTTGAATTCATTCCTACTGTAATGAACATTACCATGATGACAGAGACCATGCTAGCATGATCATTGACTAGAATTAGAAAAACAAAAATCAAAAGATACACTTTCACATGTTCTTCTCACACAAGCTTTTGGTGTAAAGCCATTTAGACGTTACCATTGTTTTGTGAGGGATTTTGAAGGTTCAACGAGTTTCCTTTGTCTTTTAGCATGACATTCCACAACCCCCCCCCCCCCCCCCGCCCCCCAGGATGCTACTGCCTGTAACATAACCTTCTCACCTGCTGAAAGCTGCAGGATTGAGTAACATTATCTGATTTGACAAATATGTACTCACTTCTGGACCAGGAGTTATTTTCAAATTAGATCTGCTTCAGGCATGTCTGCGTGGTACCCGTTTTAATGGAAAAAAGAAAAAAAACACACAAGATATTTACACCGTAACACAGCAGACCCTGTATCCTAAAAAAGCAACAACATCCTAGCTGAACCCTCCTCATGGTGCTTTTGTAATATTTTTTTTTCTTCTTTTATAATTATTAACATTTTTACCACTAGGGCTTTTATTGGGTAGAGGACAACATGATGCCATCCTTTCGAGAGGAAATAGTCGTCTGAAATAGCACCCTGACAATGACATTATAATGAAATAATGCTTTAAACGCCCTGGGCATATTGATCTGCTGCAGTGTTTTATACACGGCTTGGCAGTCTCTACCTCACTTACCTGGGAGCGGTGGTGAGGTGCAGCAGCCAGAAACCAGTCATTTATTCAGACAAATTAACAGTAAGAGTGTGACAACCCTTCTAAAGGTGTCTGCAGAGCACTGCTTAGCATCCCCAGAGTCCCATAACAAACATGCCTTTAAGTTAAGTCATTCAACTGAACTGACAGGTGGGAAAAATATGCAAAAAAGTAGGGAAGGGAAATGTTCATATTTCACTCAGTTTTCAGTCTACCGAGCAATTTTTTTTTGTCACAAACCCCTTTCCTCTCCAAGAAATGTAACTTAAAAAATGACGACTCACTCATCAGAACACATTTCCTAACAACTGGTCACGTGTGAACTATGATTTGAAACAACCATATGTTCGATACTATACATTCGAAGTTGGATATCTCACCACTTGGGGCCCTTCGTCACATCACTGTCCTGTAGATTTAAAGAGAGACAAATGGCACACAACATGTACAGTAAAGCAAACACTGCAGTCCAGCCGGGCGTATGCATCAGCAATAGAGAGCAAGATAGATCGACGCATGCAGTTTTGGCAGCTCAGAACCAATTTTTTGTACAGATCGTTTTTTGGCAGTGACCAACAGTTGTTTTTGTTACATAGATATGCTGCACAGGGGGGATGGGCCCCAGCCAGTCTTTTGATTTTTCTGTGTGCCTGTGTACAGACCCCACAGTGTAGAGAGAGTGCCCTCCCACTATCCACTATACAGTACAGTGCAGTAGGGTGACAGAGAGGGCCGATAAGTCCAGCCGACAGCTCTTTAATCCCCATTAGTGCCTCAGACAGGGCGCTGTGACAGAGCACAGTGCTGTCTTCATACCGGGCCCTTCTTTGTGTCCTCTTCTCCTCCCCTGTTAAAGGTCCTGCAGGATATTTCCCTAACAGAGGATCTTTAGCGCCCCCCCAGTGGAGGGGACAGGGAGGTGTAGGGGGGCGGGGCCTCAGCAGGCAATCTCCTCCAGCGTGCCCAGTGTGGTCTGCAAGGGGACGGTCACTGTGTGGCTGATGGACTCCGAGTGGTTGGCCACCGGGTCACAGGAACTCTGGTGGGGGGAAAAAAAGATGGAAAGGGTCTAAGGCTGCGTTCCAATACCCATACGTTCTGCTATTTAGTATGGTAGAAAAAAAGATTTAGGAGGTCCCCATTCTTGTGGTCAGATTTTGTATGCTTAAAAGTTCCCCGGATGTCTACTACATCCAGCCGAGATTTTTAGTGTTGTTAAACAGCATGTTATTTGGGTGGTTCTGACCCACGATCCAGTGCGCGCCGGAACTGATGTCACATCGACGGAGCCTCAGTGTAAAAACAACCGGGGATGCAACGGATATAAAAGCAAGAGGCAAAATCAAGGCGCAATGTTATGATGAAATAAACAAGTAAACGTATGTCCCAATTGCATGCTTACCGCATGCAAATTAGATAGAATAGAAAAAAGAAAGAGTATGCGATTTGGAACGCAGGGTAAGTTTTAGGTCAGATAAGGCAGTGGCAAACCAATAATGTGGGCGTCCTTGTGTGAAAGGTTTTTTGTAATTATGTGGTGAGTACTTGTGGATTAGATTGCCATTCTACTGTGGGTGGAGATGGTTATGTTTTACTCAGGGTCGGTATTGGTCTTAAAACCAGTTTTTGAAGGTTTTGGCATCGTCTCAGCATCAACCAAATTTCTCTTTTTTTCCCCTACACAGAGTTTACAGAGAAGACTTTAAATGCACGGAACAGATAGGGCGGTTCCCGAAGATCTACAAAGTTTACCGAGCTTTGGATTTGTGTGTAGGTTTTTCAATATGGAGTCCAACATGAAAAACAAATAGCTGACAATAAGTATAATATGTCCCCTTTAATTTGACTGAGATGCACATGTTTTTTCAAATTATTTTTTGATTTTTCCAACATTAAAACAGTACAGACAAGAGTTTTACCACACAACCATCAAATAACACATAACATAACAAACCAATGAATCAAATCAACAACAACAACAACCATGACAGCACGTGTTAGTTAAAGGGCTTGAATTAGTTACTCCCGGCAGAGTGTTTGTTGGCGCTCGGTTTTCGCTGAGAGAGCTCTCTCAAAAAGCGAGAGCTGGTTCAGACAAATTGGCACACGCTATACTGTCAGTGACTGAACACATCTTAGATCTTCCTGAGTGCACTGTCTACATGCTGGTGTGTGTGTGTGTGTTTGTAGGGGGCCAAGGTTTGATATGCATGATCAAAGTGAGTGAGATTGCACTGAATCTACACGCTCCACTAACACAGGGCCTAGTGAAGGGTTAGATGGGCCCACTCTTACCACATCTTCTCCATGACTCTCCTCCTCTTCTTCTCTGCTCAGTAAATCCAGTAGTCTGTCTTTCACCACCTAGAGATGGAGAAATGAATTTTTCTGATATGAAAGATCCCCACGAACTCTTCTAGTTATTACTGACAGCAGAGAAGGAACATTGAACCTCAAGGTAAAAATGAATTTGGTTGGTGAATGTGTCAAGAAACAGCAGGAGTAGGCTACAATTATTATTTCAGCATGAAACCGGTAAGAAGTATCTTTAGAACTCTTTCCGATTAATAAAGAAGCTCTTAAACTTGATTATACAGCTCTCCCACTCAAAGTGGTGACAGATCAGCTGAGTTACCTTGGGGTATGTTTTACCAGAAATTTTAAAAACCTATTTAAATCGAACTTCCTCAAATTATTAGATCAGGCGAAGCAAATATTATCGAAGTGGTCTCCTCTGGCATTCTCTCTCATAGGTAGAATAAATTCAATTAAAATGACATTACTCCCAAAGTTCCTATATCTATTCCAATGTCTCCCCATCTTTCTCCCCAAATCCTTTTTTCAGGCCCTTGACTCTTTAATGATAAATTATATTTGGAATGGTAAACACCCTCGGTGACGGAAAGCTTTTCTTCAAAGACCCAAACAAACAGGTGGAATGGCCCTCCCTAATTTCCAATACTATTACTGGGCTGCTATTATCCGTTCTTTAGTGTATTGGGTGCATTTTCACCTTGACGACTCAGCCCCAGTCTGGGTAACAATGGAGTCCAGCGCTATTAGCCCATTGTCTCTATCTGCCCTCTTAAGCGCCGCACCTCCACTCTCTTCGGCTATTCCCAACAGTAGTCCCGTGATTAAGCACTCCCTTCGAATTTGGACCCAATTTAGGAAGAATTTTGGAATGCAGAATTTTTCACTTTTCAGCCCAATTGCAGCTAATCATTTGTTTACTCCCTCGACAGTGGATGGTGCATTCAAGATCTGGCATAAAAAAGGCTTAAAATGCATCGGTGATTTATTTATTAAAGATCTATTTGCTAGTTTTTTCTGCAAATCAGGCATTTTACGCAGAAGTTAATTCCCCAATTCCCTCACAAACCGCCAGCCAATCATGTCGATTTGTTTCTTTCGGTAAACCCCACATTAAAAGGCAAAATTTCTGTGTTTTTCAACCTTATTTCGAAGTTGCATAGCCCCTCATTAGCAGCTATAAGAACCCTGTGGGAGCAGGACCTAGGTTCTGCCTTCACAGATCACATGTGGGATTTAGTCCTGGATCGGATACACTCTACCTCCATGTGCGCCCGACATGCTCTTGTGCAATTTAAAGTAGTACATCGTATTCACATGTCTAAAACTAAACTAGCTCGTATGTTCCCCGATGTAGACCCGACCTGTGATAGCTGTAAGAGCGCACCGGCATCAGTAGTACTTCAGCATCAAATTGAGCCGAACCCTTACACTGCAATTTTTAGCATTGCTCCAAATCCGGGCTTGCCTAAAGTGAAGTTGAAGGTACTGGCCTTCACCTCATTACTTGCTCGTAGGGCTATCTTACTCAAGTGGAAAGATCCTGCTCCTCCTTCCCACTCACATTGGATTAGAGACATTATGTCATGTATGAATTTAGAGAAAATACGTTATACTACCCAGGGATCTGAGAATAAATTTGACAGAATTTGGCGCCCCTTCCTAAATTATTTTAAAAAACCAACAAAAACAATTCAAGAGTAGATACTCCCTCCCCTCTCTTATCTGATTTAATTTTATTTCTTTATGGGTTTTATTTTTAATTTTAATTTTTTCATATCGATTGTTTATTTGATTCTTGTAGCGTGGATTTCGTTTATGTAATTTTTTAACATTGTGTATTGTTTTTTTTTTTTTTTTTGATGCAGGATTGTTTGTGGTTGGGTGAGGGGGTGGGATATGGGCGGGGTGTGTTCGGGGGAAGAAAAAAGGGGAAAAACTCAATCATTGTACTGTATTTGCTTTGCAAATCTTTTGATGAATAAAAAAACCTTTGGAGAGAAGTCTCTTTAGAACTAATAATGTCAAGGGCAGGTTTCTTTTCATCCCCATTATTCAACTGTGGCCATTTACTGAAAATACCATATTTAAAAAAAATTATTTCCTGTATTTACAAAACCCTATGAAAGGCATAGAGCAGGGGTTTTCAAAGTGTGAGAGAGTGAGCCCCCCCCCTCAGAGAACAAATTTCAGCGGAGCCCCCCCCCCCCCAATTTTTTTTTTACAAATTTAAATTTTGTGCGTTTTTAAACAAATTTTTTAATACATTTTAGCATCTTAATCCAGTGTTTTAATCCTGCTTCCTTTAAGCATGGATAGTAGTGACTGAGTGTGCAGCGGAGTGAGAAAGATAGGCAGACAGACTTGCCCAAATTATTGACTAGTGAAATGTCATTCACACACTCAGTGTTTTTTCGCTATAGCCTCCAATGTCCTGATGGAGGAAAAGGGGGGTCCGGGGGTATGCCCCCCCGGGAGATTTTTTTTCACCTTTTTAAAGTGAAATGCATGAATCTGGTGCACTTTGAGAGGAAAATTAAGAGGCTAAATATGCAGAATTTTGTGTGAACAAATAATTTGGAGACACTTGGTCTGATGAATTAGAAGCTATTGAAGATTGACATATGGATTTTCCATAAAAATATTAATTTAACATAAAAACAATTATGCAGGGTCCTCTGGGTTGGGCTTGGTGCTCTTTTTCTTTAACAAGACCTATTTCTCTGTAATATAATGAATGCATTTAAAATGCAGTGAGAGGAACGAAGCAGAAGAACTCTTGTCCAGCTATGCCGTGATCTTAATATAAACAACACAAACTAAAAAAAAATTAAAAAAAATCTATCTATCTATCTATCTATCTATCTATCTATTGAATTGAATTGAAAATGTTTTTATTTCGAACAAGTAAACAATAAAAGACAAAAAAGCAATAATAAACAATAAAATAAATTAAACAAGTGGACAGTTACAATAAAGTAATATTTACACACAATGAAAACCACAAATGAAAATAAACTGTCTTACACTTGCTTTACCTGTTCGAAAAGGGGTGAGAAGAAGAAAACTTATTTAATCTCACCCCTTCTCCCTGATTTATATATCTATAATGACTATTGGCTTCCTTATTAGTGATATAATAATATTTCAAAATTAATAATACATATTAATATATATTAGTTTTCAATATGATACAATTTGTTACCAATTGCATATTTATCTAATAATATCGTCGTATTTATCTAATAATATTGTCAAGTAATCTTATAATAATAATAATATCTGATTAAACATTCAATATTATATAAATACCGTCAAATATATACAAATATACATACATGTAAACATATACACTATGTTAATCTTCATCCCTGTACCTTGTGAAAATCAATTCTTTGTATTTTATTTTAAACTGGTTAATGTTTGGACATTCCTTGATCTCCCCACTCAAACTGTTCCATAGTCTCACCCCACATATTGAAATGCAAAACGTTTTCCTGGTCGTACGGACGTTGTTCACTTTGAAATTAAATTTTCCCCTTAAATTATAACCCCCCTCACGATCACTGAATAATTTTTGTATGTTTAAGGGTAATATGTTGATTTTAGCCTTAAACATTATCTGTGCAGTTTTAAATTCCACCAGATCTGTGAATTTTAATAATTTTGACCGTATGAATAATGGGTTAGTATGATCCAGATATCTCACATTGTGAATAATGCGGATTGCTTTTTTTTGGAGAATAGTAAGTGAATGTAATGACGTTTTGTACGTGTTGCCCCAGACTTCTGTACAGTAACTGAGGTATGGTAAGACTAGTGAACAGTAGAGAATACGGAGTGATTTTTGATCTAGAACCTGTTTTACTTTGTTTAATAAATAAATGCTTCTTGATAGTTTTGATTGTACGTGTGTAATGTGTGATTTCCAACTGAATCTATCATCTATTATAACCCCAAGAAATTTATTTTCGTAAACTCTTTCAATTTCAACTCCATTTATATTGATATTTATTTGCGTGTTCATTCTATAGTTACCAAATAACATTATTTTTGTTTTGCTTAAGTTTAATGATAGTTTGTTTTTATCAAACCATGTTTTTATTTTGCTCATTTCCTTATTGATGATTTCTTCTAGTTGTTTTAAATTCTCCCTAGAACAGAAAATATTAGTGTCATCAGCAAATAGAACCAACCTCAAGACATTGGAAACATTACAGATATCATTGATATACAGGATAAACAGTTTCGTACCCAGCACTGACCCCTGGGGTACGCCACAAGAAATGTCCAAACATGACGACGAACAGTTGCCCAACTTCACAAACTGCTTCCTTTTGCTCAAATAGCTTTTTATCCACTCCAATACTATCCCCCTTATTCCATATCTTTCCAGTTTATTGAATAAAATGTTATGATTGATTGTGTCGAAAGCTTTTCTGATATCAATAAATACTCCTACTGCATATTTTTTCTGTTCAATGGCATTTGTAATTTCTTCAACTGACTCTATTAATGCAAGTGATGTTGATCTGTTGGTTCTGAATCCATATTGACTGTCATTAATTAATTTGTGCTTTTCTAAGAATGTGTCCAGTCTATTGTTGAAGATTTTTTCTCTGTCTGTCTGTCTGTCTGTCTGTCTGTCTGTCTGTCTGTCTGTCTGTCTGTCTGTCTGTCTGTCTGTCTGTCTGTCTGTCTGTCTGTCTATCTATCTATCTATCTATCTATCTATCTATCTATCTATCTATCTATCTGTCTATCTGTCTATCTGTCTGTCTGTCTGTCTGTCTGTCTGTCTGTCTGTCTCTGTCTGTCTGTCTGTCTATCTATCTATCTATCTGGGAAAAGATTGCAACAGAGTAGAGAAAAAGGTAATGGAAAAGTCCCATCATACATTATTTTATCTCAGTCCTGAACTAAATCAATGTCTAATCTGCTTTTTGTATCAGTGGCATTGTGTCTGATATAAGCTTCCAAGGACAATGCTATTCTGTAGCTCTTCATTGAGAAAAAAAGTAAAAAGCTGTTTATTGCGACTGTGGGTGTGATTAGATGAATAGAATAAAAGCGTGAATATAGCAACTTGAGACTTACCTCATATGCATAGTCAAAGAGCTCTAGTATGGTGAGGATGCTGGCTCCTATGAACAGACCCATCTGACCACCAATATCACCTGTAGACGTCACACAAAGACAGAGGGAAAAAGAGAAGAAATACTTCAAGTAATTTAAATAGATCTTTATTCCATCACCATACTCCATTCAGACTGGCAGGCAGGAATCTGTTAAAGTTGTGTGACAGTGAATCTCAAACACAGTTGTGGTCAACAGTCTCAACGGTGTTTTCAAATCAGAGTGAAAGACATGGTAAACTGCAGGTAATTGCCTTAAACTTACAATAAAGGACAGTCTGAATATTTCCCCCTAGTTTGCTTGTGGTTAGGGGCACTGCAAGGTGTCCTGATATATCACACTCAGCTTTATGTCATGGTGTTCTGTTTGGCAGTCTACATCTGCATGTGAAAACAAGTGTTGCCAACATACTTCGAAACTCAAGTGACCTCTTTACGCTCAGTGAAGAGGCTGATTTTTTCATATACTGTTGCTCTGACAACGGACAAAATTGTACAATTTAGCTTGCTGCCACTTAAATTACACATTTCACACAGCTGACATCCTGTAATGGCATCATTAGTATGTCTGTTGACCATCCAATCAGGCATATTTGAAACATCTATTACTGTAAATGGGAGTCAGGGCGGTTCATTTCCAGCCATTCAACAAATAATATGAAAAGGAGAATGGCTGTGACTAAGGTAGCAGACTGCATCCATATTTGAACACATAAGTCTAACATTGAGTCAAACCTACCCAGCAAGCCTGCGACCTCGTAAGCTTTCTTTTGCTCGATGGTTTCGTAGTTCAATGCCTCAAAGAACACGTCCAGCACCAAGATGTTGTCCCTACAAAAAGGGCAAAATACAGCATTTGTCTTAATGAATACCACATCCTTGACAAGCTAGACAAACAGGCACAGTCCTCCCACACAAAAACACTGTGTGGGCGGTGAACAGGGCCATTGCACAGCCAGACAATCCTCTTCTCTAAAAACCTTAATTTAAAGGACAATGAGAAACAATGTGGGCAGCAAAGAGAATCAGTACTCGTGATGATTCTTTACACCGTTCCAGCTGTGGTGAAAATTCTTCCAGTTTAAAGTGCCTTTTACTTCGGATGCTAAGCTTTTCTCGACAATCGGTTAATTGGAGACTTGAAAATGTGTGTTGGTGTTAATGTTAGCTGATTGTGTGTTTGCCTGCTTTAGTTGACTGACTACAAGGTAAAAATGCCACGTGGATGTGTTGATCAGATGCAATAACTGGGCCTTATCCATGAATCTTTCCTGTTTTTTTTTCATGTGATGTGTAAACCACTGACTTTTTAAAATACATTTGTACTGGTTCTAGCTTCTCAAATTGGAACTGGAATATGTTGTATAGTATATAAACGTTATTTTGACGTTTAATCTTTGCTATTAGCACATAGGGAATTTGACTTAGTGGAGCACCATTTGCTTAGTTACCAGTAACTATGCTAGATTCATTAGTAGTCTTTTGCGTCTCCTGCTGTCGCTCAGGACCGAGTGGCAGAAACACCATGACAAGGTGGAGCTCAGGCTACTTACGTGATGTACTTCTCTGACTTGTTGAACTTCTTCTGCAGGTAGCGTGCTGAGGTCTTGCTGGGGATTTTGACCATGGACAGCTCCTTGTTGTAGCGGGTCATGTTGCACGGTGTCCGGCACAGGCAGTTACTAGTCTCCACCGCAGACAGTTTGGCTTCACGTAGAGGAAGTAATGGAAAGGGGGATGGGGTGCGAAATTTGGGGATGAAATTAAATGCGAGGATGTGGGAGGACGGGTTGAGGTGGTCGATGCACAAGAGAAAAAAATGCTCTTTTAGGCACGAAAATGAATACCCTAAATAGATAGATTCCAATAATACATTGACAAATATTTTGCCACTGCTTTGGGTATCCTTAATATTCTGCTGGCAATGTGAACATTTGACTGAGACCTTTGTCCCTGAGAAAAATTCATATCCAACTGGCAAACAAGAGTCTTCTATTTGGAGAGCTTCTGCCCAGACTGAGCTGGCGTAATAATAAAATGCAATAAAAAAGGCCAGAAGCAGTCATGGGCACACATCAAACAATTCCTATTATTATTCCCCTCCCTCATGAGAGAATAAAAACACTGTTGAGACTGCAAAACACATATTTTATTAAACCTTTAAGATATGAAAATAGATAAAGTCAGAAGGTAAAGAGAGTAAATACTAAGTAGTATCGGCTGACAGTGCTGACTTGAATTAGATAAAGTTTTATGCAAATTTTATTATACAAAAAAATATACAAGGTTCACTGGCTCTAGCTTCTTAACCACAAGTATTTGAAGCTTTTCTAAGTTTACTATAACTGGACATTGAATATGTGATGTTTTTGGACTGTACTATGAATCAAGCAATTACTCTGATAACATCACCTTAGCAGGTGGGGGAATAGCACCGGTCTATTTTCACTATTTTCTGACATTTCATTTAAATGACTTTTTGATAAATCAGATAAATAATCAACACATTCCTTACAGTCTTGATATAAGTAATCACAAGGCTTGACAAATTAAACAGTTTAATATGCTATTTTTCTTTTTATTTGTATCTCAACCAGACTATGGCAAACTACATATTTTACTAAGATAACATAATGTTCAGTTTGAATACCCACCACAGCCGATTACTTCTAATAAACAACATCTTTGCAGTGTTTAGGTAGCAGGTGTACGTCAATGCATTTTCACAGCTGATACACATTAAAGCTTGCTGTGCTCACAGTAAAGTGAATGCCCAAAAGCGTATGTGCCTTTGTGCCCAGATCGTTTGGCTCCCCCAGGGAAATGCATCCAGCCTCTCTTCTCTTGATCTGACTGCAAAACTGAGGTCACTGCTGTGCTTACAAACACAGGCATCCAAATAACACGCACAATTGCAGACACTGCGCCCCTGAATCGTGCGGATGTTTACTCCGTGAAAAAAAGCCAGTCGTCACTACAGAGTAAGTCAATGTCACAGTCAAAGTCACAGAAGACAGGGGATGTAAAGCGCCCAAAACACAAACACGCCCTGGAGCAGCATCCGTGAAAACAGCCTCTGCAATGACAGCAAGAGTCCTGATGCAGAAAAAGGCCACGCTCTATTCACAGCTCTGCTTTGGCAGTTCACAGAGACAAACATAACGTAACGACTAAACTGCACCGGAGGATTTCGTGTTAAGCCCAACAGCCCCCTGCATAACACCAACTCTCTTCTCACTGTGATGGTAATGCTAAGAGACACGAGCTTCTCAAATATAGCTCCGTCAAAAAAAGCTTCCCCGGCACAGAAAGCTGCTTGCACACTCCTCGCAAATTACCATCACAAGCCCAAGTCTGAATTGATTAAGTCTTAAAAGTTCACATTTAAAAGGTTGGAGTCAGCGATTCTGGAATATGATGTCAAAACCCCTTTTTGTCCAAATCAGTCAATATCTCCTCCCTATCCCCTACCTTTCATTACTGTTTGTGTGTGCTGGAATAATCTGGTTCAATTACACAGCCTCGGCTCTCTGTAAACGGGCCTGTTGCAATAGCTACGGTTGCCCCTTCGTTAACGTATCCTTTGTTTACATACCAGTTTACAGAGCCTAGGATGTGTATTATAATTATTAACACTTTTTTGTTCTCGGCGCACACAAATTACGGACAGGTGAGGAGATATTCACAGATTTTGACAACAAGCATTCTCCAGAATGACTGACTCCACCTTTAAGTTCACCAGAGATTATCAAGTCCCTTTCTCACCACCAACAACATCTCTCTTTGGATTTGATCATCTCATCAAGATTAGTATCTGTCTGAATTCAAAGGAAAGGAGAAGTTATTGCAATCAGGCCTATTTCTCAGTGAGACAGACTCTGAGGCAGACCTGCATATCACACAGAGCAGGTGGCTATCCCCCACGGTGCTCTAATATCCGGCGCAGCCACACAGTCACGTATTTGCAAGAGGAAATTCAATATGGCCTCTCAGTGGTCCCTTCTTTTTATTCAAATGAGACGTTATTGGATACATGGGAGCAAGGCCTCATGCATTCCAAATGATTGATTTCTTTTTCTAAGCCTCTCTCACCTTCGTCCACTGCCCTCACAACCTTATTGATATCACAAATGTATTCTCGATCACTTCAGGCTTTTTATTTTATGTTTTATCTTGATATGTAACCTGCTATGTAATACAGACTAAAAAAAAGGCTAAATAAATATATTTCTGACAAAATATATATCCATTAATTTAAGACAGTTCTGGCAGGTGGAATCTTCTGTTTGGCCCAAAATGGAAATAATTGCGTCTTCTGTCTGAGTGTGACATTCTAAGTCTGTATCTGTTTCCTCAGAAGGAAATGGCTGGATAAGCCAGTTGTTCACAGCAACACATCCAGCTGTCAACTATCAAGCAATGCTTTTCAGCCATCTCCAAAACTTGCCTGACACAGTTACAGTGAGAGAGAAAAGTCCAATCAAACTTCTCCGATTGAAATCTTCTCAACATGACAATATGACAGATTGGCATTGAGATTAAACAAAAAAAATAATTTGCATTCAATGATCCAAGTTGAGTGTGTGTGTGTGTGTGTGTGTGTGTGAGTGTGTGTGTGTGTGTGTGTGTGTGTGTGTGTGTGTGTGTGTGTGTGTGTGCGTGTTTGTGTGCTTGAGAACTTGTTTGAGTGTGTGTATGGGTGTGTGGTGGGATTGTAAGAGCCTATTGTATATAAGAAAGAGAAGCCATTTACAGCAAGAGGAAAAGAGCTGTCTGGAAAACACACCAAAGCCCATGTTTCTTGGCTCTGAGTGCATGTTAATGACACATATAGGTAACACTGAATGGTTTGTATGTTGTTGGAGCCTGCAGCCTTGTTGCTGATTGCCTGAAAGTTTAGTTGCCCTTGGCTACGTATTATTTATTTATTTGTACCTTTCTGCCTTTCCTGAAAAGATTTTCCTCGCCGTGGGGGCTGAGCAAAGAGAGGATTGAAGGTTCTTCTGTTGTTGTTGCCGCTGGCCAACAGCTGAGGCTGAGAAAGTCATCAATGACACGGTGTGCTTTTTTCTATCTCCTTATTATTTGTGTCTTATTTATTATATTCACCAACAAATGTGTTGATCGAAAATACAGATTATATTACAATTGATAAGGCTTAAGGTGGTTTTATTTAATTGCATCAAGTATGCCATGTTTTATGTAGATATTATGCAAGAAGTTGCAAACGGGAATTGCCCTTTAAAGAGTTGATGGGTCCAAATGACCAAAAAAACAAAACAAACATATTTTCTCACATAGTACCTCATGTCCTGCCACACAGATATATTTTATTTGCACAACTTACGAAGACTTCTGTCTTTAAGATCACCTCCCACGCAAAACATGACTAATTGTGGTAGACATCTTCACAAGACTGTCAGATCTATTCTGAGGATAATAATGCAGTTGTTTTTCAATGAAGTCGTTTTTTAATTTGTAACTTAGTGTCAGTTTGTTTTAATTTATATCACCACAGCAACACCAGAGGGATGTATCATCTTTGATTATGTCGTGGCATGTTTAATTATCTGTCCCCCGCAGTAACTGTGTTCATAGCCTGTCTTCTATTTTGGTATACAGACGGCTGATTGACTGCACACATTCTTACAAAACTCGAGTTAAACCTCGGTAACTTACTACATTACTTTTCTATTGTTTCATTACTGAAGAGGAGACTACCACGGCGCAATAGCCGTTCATGTTCAGTGAATCAGACGTCAAATGTGTGTTACTTAAAAGGTTAAGATCACTTAGACTGTTTCCTCAACTTAATTCATTTGTTTTATTCACCACTAAACATTTTCTAGATTAACAAACTTGTAGGAGAAAACAAAAGCTGACCTATCACTGGTCCCACTCATCTGTTGGTAGTTGTCCAATGACACTCTGTTTCATTGTTGTTGATGCTTTATTAGTGAATGCAGTGCATCAGTGTAGGGGAATGGTATTCTCTCTGTACTCGACCTCTTGCTCAGTGCATGCTGGTATAGGCTCCAACCTACCTTAACACCATTATTAAATGCACACAGATAAGATAATACATCTTCATGAGCCTGCTGCTTTAAAAGCCAAACAACTTGACTTTTAAACTTTGGCAAGAGGTGAAAAGATTGCATTGGGACAATACGTACAGTTTCATAAATATATTAAAAAAAAAAGTATATCAGCTCAATAACTCATAACAGCTGGAGGAGCCAGCGGTTAATAAAACTGACATGGTTATTATAATATCTAGAACATTGAAAGGAATGTATAAAGGCTGCCAAAAAACTCTTACCTAGCCATATCATTTAGCTCAATGCAGGAAATATGAGCCATTATCTATCTAACCGTCCATCCATTAAATTGAACTCCATCACTGCAGGCCCTGTGTGCTCTGATGTTGGCTACGGACTTGATGAGCCCTTCACACAAGAGGGGGAATATTGAGATGGAACACCTTTCTCTTGATAAATCAAAAAGTTAAGTAGTGACACATTCATTTTCCACCACATATAGGACACCGTGAAAAGTCCTGCGGCCTAATTAGCTGACCGGTGGTTTGCTAGCAGAGCCTGCAAGCTGAGTTATTCCTTGACTGTGCAATTCCCTTTTTAAATTCCATATTTTTTTTTAATTCTCACAACCACTACAAGGCTTTGGCATTTATGATGATATACTGTAGCTGCTCTTCAATTGAGCTGTCTCAAACTTTAAAAAAAATTATCTCCGGCTTTGCAAATATCCAAAGCAGGTTTTCATGTGGTTTTAAAGTTCTGTATTTCCTGCACGTGAAAAATGTCAATGCCAATCCACGCTGAAGAAAAATAATAACATGTAAAGCAAAAATAAAATCCATGTGTGTGTGTGTCATCGTCACTCATGTTTATGGTGTTGTGTTAATATGCAGACTTACCGAGAGCAGGCTCAGCACAGTCTTTGTACTGTTCGGGCGTGCAGTAAGAAGCATCACCTGTGAATAGATTGAGTGATACCAATTAGAAGTTAGGTCAATGTCAGTGTGAAACCCTTTAAAAACCTTCCAATAAGCTTTTACAAAAATATTATAAAACTCAGTTAAGAAACAACTTCATTTACTGTGAAGAACGTTTGACCGGACTGTATGGGCGAGGCCATATTAAAAACGTGCCCGTGGCAACAGTCATTGGGCTAATAGAAAATGTGAGCTGAGAACTGCGTTATTGGTTCGAAATACTTATTGTGTAATAAGAACCAGAGCATAGCCCGCCTCATCTAAACTGAATTTCTGTACAGTTTATTTAATTTAAATTAAAATATCTTTATGCTTACTATCATGCAACTAACTTCCCAAATGACATCGTTAGAAGGATTTTGTCTATTTGTGTTTACAGGGGCTTTAAGACATGATGCTATTGAAAGACTGTGGAAACTCTAGTTGGAGGAATCTAAAAACAATAAGTGAACCGCAGCACATTTCTTCTGCCAGTCAAATAATCCCAGGGCTTTTTATAAAATCCCACACCTTGTCCACTATTGACTTGTCACGTCAATACGAGGCCTCTCTCAATGCAGTTTAATCTCACTTTCTATGGCTTTCTCACGACTATGGCCTTGATTGCTTACCGGGCATGTGCACCATCCTGCAGTTGCAGTTCTCCACAATGTAGCGTGTTTCACAGTCGATTCTGCAGGCGGTTACACTGTAGACCTGGAAGAAGCCCGACTCCAGGGCCTTCCACTCGCACTCTCCCCACGGAGGAGGCAGGTAGGTCAGCTACAGGTGAGAGAGAGGAGCCTGGGGTTAGTTTGTGTTCACCAAATTAAATTATAGTCTTATACCACATAGAATTAAATGTCATATCTTTTAAAACCATTTGCGTCTTTCTTAAAGAATGGAGGAAAACCAATAGGGACAAAATGAGCTTTGAATTCTTTAGTAAGTGCATGGATTTATTGACTTTCATGTCACATCTTTCTCAGTGGTACAGTAATCTGCTGCAAGCACTGTTCAGAATCACAGCAATCTCAGCTGTAGTTTATACATGTATAATGTCTCATAACAGCCCGCAACCACATACAATATAAACTAATGCTATCTTTTATGGATTGAAAAAAAAAATTGTGATACCTTTCAGGACTTTAAGGGGAACTGAATTCAATACTTTCAGAAATCCTGCACACACACACACACACACACACACACACACACACACACACACACACACACACACACACACACACACACACACACACACACACACACACACACACACACACACACACACACACACACACACATAAAGAGAGTACAATCCATGGATCAAGTCCAAAATGTGAACAGATCCTGATAGCGCAGCTCTCCAAGATGCGATGCTTTTTTGTCCTTGAAATGCGGCCAGCACAGTGAAGCAGAAGAGCCTCACAACAAACCAGGCGGTGCGGAAAAACAATTCAACAGATAGCCCAGGACTCAGCTGGAGAAATCCCACAACAACCGGCGATTGGAAGCAACAAAAAAAAAACTCACAAATGTTTTTCTCCTCCTGCTCCTGAGGCCGGGGACAGCAGATGAAGAATGAGGGACATGGCGGCCCAGCAGTGTGGAGGCCCATCTGGTCCACAACACAGACGGAGTGCTCTATACTGCGATCCCTGTATACATCACTCACTCCCCTCTGTTCCCTAGTTCCACTCATTGTCATCCCAATGCATCCCAAGTGGTGCCTGCAACCTCTGCCAAAAGAGCAATTTTTTTCTTTTTTGGATGGAGGCAAAACACAGGATCCTGCCAGGTGAAATTTGGCTTCAGTTTGCTTGTTAGTGCTGACAGAATTTGAAACCCTGCCTCTCCCATCATGAAATGTTGTATCTCTGCTTCTAGGGGAGTTTGAGGGCTTTAGGTCTGCTGATGCAATCATTAAAAAAAAAACACGTCGGAAAATAAATTCACTCGCAAACCAAACAGAAATCTAGCATGCTGGATATTATAGCGTCCAGAAGCCTCCTCTGGCTATATTTGTGGGAATGGCTATAATGTCTTTAGTGGCATTTTCTGATAATTAAACATGTTCACCCTCATGCCAGCAGCAAGTGAAAGCAATGGATACTGACATCCAGGCACCATTAATTTTATTAAAGGTCGTAAGAATGGCGCTTCTCAGCAAACCTTAACCTTTAAAATCACCTTCATTCCTCAGCTAATCTTCCCTTGTGGCCCAAGAAGAGTCAGCTGTGGCTTATCCAAGATCTGATTATTTCTCTATAATCAGATAATCCTATAGGTGCTTAATATCACTTTTCACTGTGTTGAGACCTGTTGACTTGATTATGGTCCATCTCATAAAAAAGCAAGGCCTGTTATTAATCATTGTTCCATTCCTCTGATATACATGGGGCACTGCTTTAATAAGAATTGAAAATTCCGTCAGCAAGGGACATTAGCCAGGTTTCCATCTAAATGTGAAGCAACTCTTTTGAAAGTTTGCAAGAAAAAGAAATAGAAAATAATGGGAATTTGTGCAGTCCATGAAGTGAATGGAACGGATAAACTACAAATAGTTTTGTCAAAAGATGGCGGTATGGACAACATATTGTAACATGGTTAAAACTAGAGTAGATGTTACAAACAGGAAAACAAACATGGAGGTAGGTTTTGGAGGAATTACAATTCAATTGGGCAAGTTGTCATTGTCCTTTCAGTGAAGTTAGTATTCGCCATGTTTACTGCTTTCTGGGAGATGAAGACAATACAGAGATTATGATGCATGTAGAGTCAGCAAGGGCAATGCGATGACCAAACAGCTGATCAGTTACGCCAAGTACAATGTTTGCTAGAACTTATTCAGCAGATGTGTTTCAATCTCTCATTCTGTGCATTAACTTGTTCGCACAATTCAAAAACCACCTCAAGCCAGCGTAAAAACCTTTTTCAGAACTCAAGGATTTTTTTGGGGGGAATTTAGGCATTTCCATCACCCTTTTCCTGATACGGTAATTCAAAATGCACATAAAAGCATGGTGATGGAAACCTAGCTATTGTTTAAAAAAATTGGACTTGAAAACATGATGGGCTTAAAAAGATGAATGCGTCAATCCTGGTTGGGTAAAGCTGAAAAGGAAAACCTTAAAATGCAGAGAAGCAAGTCACAAACTTCCAGAAAGTTCCCTCTTGGGTCCCACCCCCTCCCTCTTTCTTTTCTGGCAACAGAGCCAAACTGAAATACAAAGACCCTGAGCTTGAATCAAGAGGCAGCAAAGGAAAAATTGGTATAAAATTTTATTCCTCAGGAAGAATGACTTTTTTATAACCAAGGGGCCCACCTTAACCTTTTAGCTGCAGTCAAAAGCCCACAGTAGTGCAATTTCTATGTCTGGGGAGCTTAAATTTAAAATTGCCTTCTTGGTGTGTGTGTGTGTGTGTGTGTGTGTGTGTGTGTGTGTGTGTGTGTGTGTGTGTGTGTGTGTGATTCAGCCTGCACTGAAGACTGTGTTATTGCCTTTGATCTGGGAACAATATTATTATCCAAAATCAGTTAATTTACAGGCTTTGTCAAAGTCGTTTCGTTTGTTTTTTATCCAAAATAAAAAAAGATCTACTAATCACCAGAGTGTTTTTTTTCTAAATGATCAAAATGAGGCTCCATCCCAAATCTTCGCCCCAGACACTACCCAATCATCATTACCGAGATTGTTTTTGGATGCATTTGAAAGTGCCCTCCCCCTCCTGGCTGGTTCCCACAGGAGATGAAGCTTGAAGAGACAGGTGGGAACATCTCACAGCAGGAGGGCTCTTCCAAGACTTCTGCTACAAAGTGCAGCTCCGCATTAATTAGCCAAAGCTACATTTGCTGTGTTCCCCACTGTGCGGGCTTGTGGAGAAGAGGGCAGTGTTAAGCTGCAGGAGGACAGAGGAGAGGAGTGCCTGTCTTCCACCTGCCAGTCACAGAACTGGGCTGACAGATGGGCGGAGACAGAAGCCCAAGGAGGCTCATTACCCAGAAGGCCTAACCACCCCTGGATAGATCTCCTCTTCTCCTTACTGCGTATACCGCTGAGAGGTTAGCTCAGTATCAAGACACCGCAACACTAAGCTAGAAAGTACTGAGGGGAGCTTTTAAGTATATAGACCTCAAACTGTTATCATTTGAAATTTCATCAGCACATATGCAAACCAAATGCACCATGATGAAACGTCTGCACTCAGAGAGAGTTTCCAAGGAGAAAACACCTTCACTAACATCCCCTGTTTCCCGAACGGTACTAAATCAAAAAATATTTTGCTTCACCATCGTCATATTACCATTATTAATCTTAGATAGTCACTTATAAATGCATTACTTCATCTTGATGCATCTTTTGGTCTCTCTTTCGCTCACTTCCAAAATGAATGCACCTGTCGCCAACATGACTAAACACTACCGCTTTTATCCAAAGGTGCAGCTAGAATCGACAAAAAATAAAAGTTCCTCGTAGCCACTTTAAACTTTGTGATAGAGGAACATGATATCTCTAATTTAACCCGAAGTCAAATGTTTAGTTGTGCACACCTTTTGAAGACTTCTGGATAATTATTTGAATCTATTTAAGTTTTAGTTAGATAACTTCAGAGGGAAATACATTAAATACAATAATGCATCTCGACATGTAATGATCTTTCCCCCCCCCCCCCCCCAACTGCTGTCACACCAGCTGTCAGTGAAAAAAGCTGACTGCATCACAATTACTTGATACAAAATGATTACATGATTAGTTGGACTCTGGATTTAACCCACATCTCCACAAGTTTTTATAGCAACTTTCAGCTCATTGGCCTCTGTTTACAGTCCCCAACTGTTCTGTTTGGGTTCAGTATTAGCTCTCATAGTTTTGGTTTTGCAGTTGCTATCTGCAGTGAAAAAGCCCTAAAACCAACTGTACACAACCTGCTTAGCAGCAAACAGTGGGAAAACAAAATTAAAAACCAGCTAGTGCAACATAATGGTGCATTTAGTGGCTTAAGATCCAGATATGTAATGGTTTATTGCACCACACTTTCCTCAGGGAGCCAAAAAACACAACTGATTAATGCAAATGTTGCTCCGTATTTACTGGATGAGTAAATAGGCAACTGTTTGCTTGCGAGTTACCCATATCAACTTTAATGGTGTCAGTGTTATGTTCACAGTTTGTTTTTTCTCTGCCTCCAAGTGACCAAGAAAAATCATTGATATGCCGGACAGAGAGCCCATTAAAAAACTAACAGTGAAATGAATTTATCTTGACAGAAATCTGTCTGCTCAAACTCCCCCTGTTGAGCCAGACAGAACATATTTAAAAGCTTCACTTGGAGGCACACGCAGGTAGCCAGACAAAGACAAATGAGGACACATATAGACAATAAAATCTTCTGTGAATGACACAACTAATAATCTTGGTAAAATGCTTTCCAAAAGTGACACAAGTGAGAGGAGTCACGATGTAACGTCATTCAGCTCCGCAGTTTAAAGACCCTCACTGAAGCGTGTTCAATTCAACAGGATGGAAAAGAGACGAAGTGAAACGCAACTTTCTGAAGTAGGAGCCATGGTGACAAGGGCTATTTAAATCAAACGCCTTAGGATGTATTTATATCCTGGTGCTGCAGCCTGTATTATTGTTGGTCTGTGTGATGAAACAAAGCTTTGGTGTGATTGAGAGGGGCTGAGTTCAAGTGAACCATCTCTCTAGCAGCAACGTCATGGCCACTGACAAGAGGGGGAAGTTATCAGTCAACAATCACCAAGAGACCACAGAGGCCAATCAGAGGTCCAGAGGGTAATGGGATACACACGCCGCTACAAACAGATCCAGTCACACACAAACATAAGCACACAATCCCATCACGTAAGTTCTTCATCATATGCCACTTTTCCATTTCTTGGTACCAGCTCTTCTCTACTTGCCTTTTATTGGTTTTTCCACTATGTAAAAGAACCGGGTACCTACTTCTTTGGTACCTACTCCATTAAGGTATCAATTCAATCCATATTCAATCTATAACAGGTACAAAACATTGATTGATCAGCGATGGTTGCGCCATCAATAGGCGACCCAGTATTTGTTCAACCTTGTTTAAAAAATGGCACAAGTTGTTCTGTTCTTCACCTTGATATCCGACAAGACAATTGAGTCTACCAGTAAAGCCCCTATCTCACTGGGCTGCGACTGTTTGAGACCAGTTGGAGACACAAAATTGCGAAAAAAATATGCCAATTTGCGACAATTTTCACTTGCAGTCTCACTGAGTTGCTACTTACGACACGTTTGCGAATGTCCTTGCCGGGTGGTCGCATTTATGTCTCACGAACGTCTGGCGAGTGTTGCACGAACGGAATGTCAGTCTCATTTTTGTCTCAAAGCAGTCGCAATTTAGTTTCATATGTCGCCAAACACTCGCCAAACCCTCGCAAAGTTGTCTCACACTTCTCGCACTTTCTGACTCGCGCAGACTAAATTGAGAAGGGTTTGCGACGCGTGCGACACACCTGCGACGACTCTGAGACAATTTTGAGACTGATTTGTCGCACACTTTTTTTGAACATGTTCAAAATTCATGCGACAAGACTGCGCGGCTCTGCGACTCATGCGAGGAAATTGAGACCTCCGCGAACATTTGGAGACAGTTTAGAGACTCGTTTGCGAATACATTCTCCAACTTGTCGCAAATAGTCGCAGCCCAGTGAGATAGGGGCTTCACTACCCAGAGATGACAGTGCACATAGGCATGTTGGTTAACATTAGATGATGAAAAAATTAAACAATAAGCCTACTGTGACATGACACGTTTTTTTCCTGAATGATGAAGGAACAATAAGAAACGCATAGTGACTAATTTAAGCTGCAAACGTCTCTATGCAGACCAGCTACAGAAAGGCGGTACTATCATGGGTACTATCTTGTGATGTAAAACAACCTTCAGAAGAGTAACTGATACCAACGGAGAGTACAGTACAGTAGAGTAGAGCCGGTACAATGTAATAGAAAAACCGACTATTGAGTCATACAGAAAATGTACTAAAATAGAAATGTTCAAAAAACTATTAACAATGTATCAGCGTATAGGGGGACCTACCCTCTGCTCCTGTGTGGCTACAAAAGTCTGGAAGCCGGGGGCCACGCCGAAGCCCAGCTCGTGAACAAACGGGGGCTCCGCCTGGCTGTGGATCTGCACCCGCACGCCTGCCTCGAAGGCTGTGTCCTCTGGAAAGGAAAGACAGATGGAAACACCATGTTAGCCGATTTATTCAGTATATAAACAAACTGAAATGAGCAAAAAAAAGGCTGGAAAAACTTTTTGGACTGCTTCAGATAAACTGCTTAGGGAATAGAGGAGAACAAAAAGCAGTTTACAGTCAACAGATGCTTCTGGAGAGACACAACAAATAATTTCCTTTTTAGTGGATAAATTCGGGGCTGTCGACTACAGAGCAGAGGGCTTTTAAGATTGTCTTTATCACACACTCTCAGAGACGTGCGGCCGTCTTTGCCTTGACATCAAACACAGGTAGAGGAGCAGGAGGCACACTGCTGACTCCATAGATGAAAGGACCTTCATCCTGCCATTCAGAGACCACTTATATATATATATATATGATTTTATTCAGGACACATGAAGATCCATAGTACAATGTATAAAAAATAGAGTCAATACATAAATAACAACAAAAAGCACACCAATGCATGCAGATTAAAAAGAAATAAAATAAAAATAAAATAAGAGATCAGCATACAACACTTGCAGTATACAAAGATGCCCTCCAATGTCTCCAGAGTGTGGATGAGAACCTGACAGAGCTGAGCCCAGGCTTGGCCAATGCCTGAATAATACTGTTTTGTGATGCTGTCACTCTACATATAAAACGATACATCAAATTCCTAATTAAAGCATGACAGGTAGGCACACCAACATTTACAAACATTTGACTGGCACTAGACCATCTCGGTATTCTGAGAAGTATCCGCATTCCGTCATTATACGCCACAGTTAGTTTTTTCATATTGCTTTTTCTGTAAGCACGCCACAAATGGGCAGTATATAGCGGGGTACAGAATGCTCTAAATAGCGCAACCTTTACAGCAGTAGAACACATGTTAAATTTACGTGCAAGCATATTAGCTTGACCATACATCTTACGACACTGTCTTTTAATGTCTTTATCATCTGACAAATCATTAACAAAATGGTGGCCTAAATACTTCACATCATCACATACTTTAAGAGCAGTACCAGATAAAAAGAAATCAGGAAATACCAATTTCCTGTCTTCTTTGCCTCTGACAATCATAATATTGCTTTTATTTGCATTATATCGAATATCAAAATCCACACCGTATTGGGAACAAACCTTCAAAAGTTGTTGTAAGCCAGCACTATATGGGCAAAATATAACCAAATCATGGTGATTAATGAGGATATTGCCAATCACACATCCTGTATTGCATGCATTCAACTGCTGTGACAATTTGTCCATATACACATTAAAAAGAAAAGGAGATAGGATTCCACCTTGGCGTACACCGTTACCAACATAGAAAGGTTCTGACACAGAATCCCCCCATTTCACCTGCATAGACTGATGATCGTACCAGTAGACTAAGATTCTAATAATGACTTTAGGCACTCCTCTATGATGCAACTTTTGTAGGCACACACAAAGAAAGTCAAACCACACACGTACACACACGCGCACACACACACGCACACACACACACACACACACACACACACACACACACACACACACACACACACACACACACACACACACACACACACACACACACACACACACACACACACACACACACACACACACACACACACACACACACACACACACACACACACACACACACACACACACACACACACTCACATCAATGGGCAAGGACGAAGAGAGCCAATACATTTATGGGAAATAGAGAGAGTGGTCTTTATAGAAATCAATAACATTTTCCCTCCATGTCCTCACATCCAAAGGGGTGCTACTGGACATTCAATGAAGGCATTAGCCCTGCCAGCCTATTAGCCAGGCACCTTGAGGTGTTCTGCGACCAAGACATCAGTGCCTTGAAGAGTGGCCAGCCTCACAAATCGACACACACACACACACATACACACGCTTTTCTCCTTTGAGGGGCCTGCATATTTGTTTTTGCCCAATTGTGGGGTCCACCCCTTCCAGAGGTTCTACACCTCTATAAAAAAAATCAGGCAATATGAAGAGAAGTTCCTTATCCCAAATATCACTTAAATTGAACAGAATTCTGTGGTGCCTTTAAGCGTGCACACACAGCACCACACCCTGCTCACTCATACACTCATCAATCAAAAATCTGCAGTGACTGATTTGGCAACAGCTTGGATGGATTCACACTAAGGAATAAATGAAGGTATCCAACATGCTTGAGGCGTGTTTAAAAGAGTATAAAATAAATGTTGGCTGTTTGAGAGAGATAATCAGAGTCTGTTTGTGTGTGTGTCTGTTTGTGTGTGGAGTGTCCTGTAAAATAAGTGTGTCATGTTCGTTTTAACAACAACCATGCTATTCAACTATATGTATTTATAATAATTGTTGGACTAATGCACCATTAGCAGCCACATCACAGCTATATCTTAACATAATTACCCTCTGTTGTCTTATCAAAAACACATAAAAGAACCTTACTGTTGTACTGGGTGACACTTTCCTAAATTACCAAACACTTAACTGTGTTAACAAGGAACCGTATCCCTGAGTTTGCACAGTGATGTCTGCACACAAAAGGAAAACATACACCGTAAATAAATTAGCTGTTCATTGTTATAAAGTAATATGTCCACCACTGTTGTACATTTTTCAACTGAAGCTCTTGCTTTAATGCAGATATCCCCAATGCTAATATATTGAATGCATTTGCTATATATTTGATTTGAGCTCAGAACTTATCAGAATCAGAAAAAGCAGAGAACGGTCTGAACATGACCTCAAGCAGAGGCATGTCATTTTCTAAGCCATTGTCAAGATCTACTCAATATAGCTGCTGCTTTTAAAGGTTCCTAGAGCTCATTCAAAGCTGGGAACAACTGCTTTTAGCTATAGTGCCCCCACCTCTTGGAATGCCCTTCAGAGCAACTTCAATATGACCATTCTCCCCACTTTTTCTTCTTTTAAATCTATGATTTCTGATTTTCACCATCACCACTGCATTTGTTTTAACTGAATTAATTTTTTAAGCTCTTTTATTGTAATTCTTTATTTATTTTGATCTTTTTTATCTTGCTAGGATTTTGTGTTTCTCTGTTTTATTCTGTCACTCTGTTGTTATTGTTGTTGTTGTGTTTGTTGTGCGCTCGTCGGCGTTGTAAATGAGGGGAACCTCAATGCCTTTCGAGTTTGTTTAAATAAAGGTTTTCATTCATTCATTCACATGTGGCTTTCAAGGCGAACAAAAAAAACTATTATGTTGTGAAAACCTACCATTACCAAAAATTATTCTGAAACTGTAATGGACTGTAATTCTTGATCAGAACAACTCGACATATTATAGCACACGGACAAGAAGAGAAATGTCAAGACCAAACTCAACTGAGGGCCGGGAGCAAAGATCAGTACTTTAGAGAAATCCTCTAGAGACTTGATCTGAGCCCCAAGTTGGGCCGGGTCAAATATATATTCTGTCCTTTCTGACCGAGTAGGACATTATTCAATTGTCATGGGTCTCAGGTCAGAGTGTCAGTACCTGAGTGGATCTGCTACCAGATAGGATGACAAGGTGTCCCATAATCATTACAGGAAATAAAAAAATGCTTTTTTGGGTGACCATAGTTTGATAGGAATAGTCCTGTAAAGAATTAATGAAGAGGAGCTTGAGAGAGAATTTAAGACCATGCTTACCCTCTCAACTAAACTGGAATGTCCAAATGTCGGCTTTCGTGAGCTGAAAAAAAGTGCACTTAAAGCCACTACGAGTAACATGGCACGTTGGCGTCCCCTTTGGACAAAAGCGGTAGTATTTTTACGACGCCCGCTGTCGCAAAGCTGTTTTCTAGCTCGTGCCAGGCGCGCGAGTGTGAACTGAGAAGGGAGCAATATAGTGCATGTCCGTGTGTTGAAAGTGTGAGGACTCTTTTCGGCTCCGTGAGAGTGGTTTTGACACTGCATCAACTAATGCCAGTCACTGCCACACACACCTGATTGCAATGAGTTGATGCAGCAGTGTCACCTAACTACTCTCTCTCTCTCACGGAGCTGAAAGATTACGTGTCCGACTCCTCACAGAAAGCGAATGAACGAGAGACGGCAGTTAGTAGCCTATGGACCACGATGAGGTAATGTGTTTATGTTGTTGTAAATAATGACTATTTCAGATAATGGTTATCTGATGATGGTGAAGCAAAGCAAACTTTGTGTTAGTACCAACCGCTCATTCATTTAGGAGTAAACACTGCAGTCTAGTTTCGCTCTCGTGAAATTGTATACACGTTGCTTGGCAACGCCCTGGTCCCGCCTGTAGCCTATATCACTCTCCCTTTTAGCTTTTCTTCATTGCATTTTTTCTTTGATGGTTCAGCCCCGTTATCAGTCATTATGACGACAAATAACTGTCTCAAACAAAGCTCCCGCTCCCCTTCCCTCACCTGGAGGGATAGGCTTCTCAATTCACGTTGCTGCGCCACACTGAAACCTGTGACCAATACGGATATGTGACCATAGAGCCTGCACGAGCGAACCGAAAATCGGACTGGGTGTGCGACTAGACCAAAAGCAGTAATAAAAACTATTTAAAAACGTCTTTCTTTGCACTGATGGTCTCGTTTGCTGTTAAAGGTAATTTATGATTATCAGAGGAAACATGAGGCTGTTTAAAAGATATTTAAATGTTACTCATAGCCGCTTTAATTTTGGTGCTCTGCATATCATATACATTGATGACAGTGTTGTTTCTGTGTGGGTTGGTTCAGGGTCGACCACAATTAGTCCTTGCGTCTTTTTTAGACTTGTTCTGACTGTCTTTAGATCTATTATGAAATGGACTTCATTCTTTCAAAATTGATTTATACACGTCAATAGGTTTTTTTTATGCGGTTGTTTAGTGGTTTTATGAAAAAAATAACTTTCCCTACTTAAAACTTTACTGAAGCCAAAGTCCACTTCTTCAGATGTCTTGTTGTATCTGACAGTTAAAAAAATGTTTTTGTATCATGACATTAAAAAAAGATAAGCAGCAAACCTTAAAAACTGAGAAAGCTCAAACAGTCATCGGTATTTTTGTGTGAGTTTTGCTATATCCTCTTAGTCCTATTTATGAATTGAATAATTGATTTAGCTTGAACTCCTGTCCAAAATTACTGCTATTCAATGGCTTGTTATTTTCCAATCGAAAGACCAAATACATGAATTCATTAAACACCCTTAGAGACACTTAAAGACCACTCCAAATGTTCAGTGTCTCTCGTTTTACTATTTATAGGTTTATGTTTGAATAGAATGAACATTTTGGTTTAATACTATAAACAACTGACAACATTTCTACCAAATTCACAATAAGAAACTTGTTCTTAAGAGCATTTCCATTAAGTAACGTAGAAATGCAGATTTAAGAAAAATCCAGGCTGGTCTCTTAATTTTTTCCAGAGCAGTAAAAAAAAAATATATATAGTGTCTCTCTCTGTGTGTGTGTGTGTGTGTGTGTGTGTGTGTGTGTGTGTGTGTGTGTGTGTGTGTGTGCGTGCGTGCGTGTGTGTGTGTGTGTGTGTGTGTGTGTGTGTGTGTGTGTGTGTGTGTGTGTGTGTGTGTGTGTGTGCGAGAGAAAGAGAGAAAGAGAGATAGAGAGAGGATCAGAGCAGGTGGGCGGGCTCACTATGCTTGTTTTGTGCTCAAGCCAGTTCAGCTCTCCATATCAAAAGATGATCAAGTGGATCCGGATAACAGTGTTTGCTGCGTCTGGCAGAACCAAAGATAGCTCAATTTTTTTTTTTTTTTTTTAACCTTTATTTATACAGGTATATCCCATAGAGACCGACTCTTTTGCAAGGGAGACCTGTTTTCCTTTCCCACGTTACCATTCACACACACACATTCATACACCGATAGCAGGCCTATCAACATTCACACGAGGCAAGTTGGGTGAAGTGTGTAAGTTACTCTGAATTTCATCAGCACTATCACACTCATTTGACTTCCAATGCCCCGGCAAACTAAGACAGGAGGACTACATTAGGATGCTATCTACATCCATAGATCTGATCTCGCTGCTTTGTCTTTGATTGACGGTGAGTACATTCAGGTGGTGTTGTGATTTCACCTTCGCTCTCCTTCAGCAGTTCAAGGATTCCCCGCTGTGGGAAAACATGAAAGCAGGAGGAGAGGATCCACCGTGGTGAATTTGAATGCCCTCGTTTAAAGTAAAGTACGAGAAATACCACATGTTATCCGGCAAATCAGGCCGTAATTTAAGTACAGTACATCATGCATGCTTGTCTTGTTGGCCATATGACAACTGTATAAATGTTTGTTAGTAACACCACCCTCCACACAAGAGGAAGCATACCTTCATGTCAAAGTGAAGATCACAAGCAGGGATTTCCTCAATAAGTCCAATGTATAACATAATTCAACATGTACCTCTAACTTGGCTACGTAGGCTACTTGGAGTTCTTTCTTGGCCTCAGAAAATCTCACCCTAAAGACTAGCCTATTATTAAGTATAGCTTTCAACCATATCACATGATCTCCTCCAGCCCATGAATTTTATATTTATCATACAAATGTAAGTGTTCAAATGAACAAGTTAGGGAATCGGGACTATTTATGCTGCTCCTGCTCCTTTTCTTTAAATATTAAGCATATCTAAACTACAGTGGCGCTGAGCATTCACCAAATAAAAAAAAGTTTCACAGCTAATGTAGCCTTTAGCAAACTCAGGATCTCGTAATTACGAGAATAGATCTCGTAATTACGAGATCCTTAAGGACCACCCATTCATCAATAACGATGGCTGTGTGTGTGTGTTTGTGTGCAGACGAGGTGAATCTAGCCATAGGCAAACGTAGGCAATTGCCTTGGTTTCCGGACTACAATGGGCCCCATAATCAATACAATTATTTTAAATATAATGTTTCGACTGTTCATTCATTAATCAGCGATCGCATCGGGTAGCCTACTGAGGGACAGACTTTCGGCTTTACGCCCGTGATCAGCTGCTGAGGTCCGACTGGGCTTTTCTCCAGAACAGTCCCAGTGACTGCATATCTGCGCAAAGTTGACATGGCTATACTCATTGTCATGCCCTCCTTGTAGAACGTTCTTATATGTGTTTGTATGAGTCAAGGATCACACAAGTTTAAATGACTGCATTTAATCAAAGCATTCAATAAAACTGCGCTCCGATACAGTAACAAACAGGAGGTAAAAGTGAACTAGCCCACCGGGCATTCTGATTGGATGAGGCAACACAGTACGGTGGCTCCGGTGGCTCATAATGAACAAACTGCATATAATTTAACCAAATGCTAATGAGTGTGCTAACAGCTACATTAGCTGTGAAACTTTTTTTTTATTTGGTGAATGCTCAGCGCCACCTTACTAAACTGTAGTAGAAGCATTGTTTATCTTTATATTAGGTTGGTCAAAATATTGTCTTGAAATCTGCATTACATTATGTAAAAATACATCAACTTCAGCTTAATTCATAAACTGAAGCTGTAGAAAGAGAGGCTGTCACATGATTCCGAGCGAAACATTTTGTATATGCCTCGTTGGCATGAACTGTTATTATTCCAATTTTGCTGTTGAGCGCAAATTTACTTTGTGCAGCCATGGACTTAAAATTAACTAAAATGTCCTCTAAATTGCAGCAAATGAGCAGCAGCATCCAGAGACAGCTGGTGCCAGACGTTATACTGCAGCTGAAGTTCGCCAACATCAGCATGAATTAAACATACATCCTTTCTGGCTGCTGCTTAAATGTTAAACAGTAACTTTGTGTAGCCATTAGTCCGCGCCAATGTTGTGAACTGTCTGGTGAACAAAAAGAACAAAACTTTAAATGTTCCAAGTAGGCAAAGGAATAGTTTGCCACACGCATGCACACACACACACACACACACACACACACACACACACACACACACACACACACACACACACACACACACACACACACACACACACACACACACACACACACATACCCTGCTGCACTCTAATGCACGGCAGGCTTTACTTGACTGTTTGCACCTAAAATGGGAGCTAACACCTGTGATGATGGATGGCACTTTGATGGAAGACAGAACATGGAAGGAGACAAACTACAGTAGTACTCTGACTGCTGATGAAATACAAAGCAAAGTAGAAAACAGTAGACATTAAGAAACTAAATAACAAAATAATTCCTTCTAATATCTCTCACATCAATAATTCTGTCAGACATAGACAGGGCGGGTGAGCAGCACAATGTAACTGGTTACTTGGGAACTTGGGACATTTCAGGTTTGGTATCTATACATGAGCGCTGATCTGATTTAAAAACAAAACTCTGTGTGTATAACTTTTGAAGAAGTTGTTCGTCTCTGATATAAGAACAACTGGAACTTGGATGTCACGGCACTTTCCCAGGCTTTGAAGGTGTGTTTTGAAGGGCTTTGCTCCTCCACTCTGCACAGATTTTGTAGCACCGCTGCTGAAGGGGAAACATAAGCGGTGGGCGCCGCCGCTGAGTGTGTAAACACATTACTTTGATCAAGACTGCTTGACAAATCTTATATCGGAGAGGCCTGTCAAAAGCTGACACTTCTGATTACTCTTCAAAACTGTCTTGCAGTAGTTGAACTTATTATTCAACCCCCCTCCCCTCCCCCTGGAGTTAAAGATGTGGAAGTCTGTGTGCTATGCTCACAGATGCAAAAAGCAACATTTTCCAAAATGTTTGTCATGTGCATGGATCCATTGATATCTACGGTGGGCCCCCCTTTTTTTTTTTTTTTTTTTTTTACAAGCCAGTTTACAGAGTCTAGGCTGTGTTCAGCACACACACAGTAAGAACAGGTAACAGATCGTGAGGAGATATTCACTGATTTTGACAAAAAGTGATTTGGTCAAGAAGCGTTCTTCAGAATCGCTGACTCCGCCTTTCAGGTATAATTGAGAAAAAAACAAACATCTTCTGGATAGCCAAGGTCACGGATGGAAAAACCAGACAGGCACATCCAATTAACTTATTATTGTGTCAATCACTGAGCAGTTTGGTCAGCAGCACAGTGAGGGGAATGTTTGGTATCCAGGCAACTGGATACCAAGCACACTTTCCGTTTTGTTCATTTTTCACAACAGGAAACATGTTGTTTTAAAAAAAAAGTTTGTCCATTGTGATGAAAAGGGGAGAAGTATCATGGCTGCCCTGAAGCTCCCTAGACAGAGAGGTGTGCTAATAGAACCCCAGAGAACGACTGTCGGCCTTTCCATGATGGACTACAAGGAAAGAGATGGAGATGGGAGGGGAGAATGAGAATGAGAATGAGAATGAGAATGAGAATGAGAATGAGAATGAGAATTAGACAGTTTTTAAGGAGTTGGATGGAAAAAAAACACTAATTGGTGGGAGGAGATGGGTTGAGAGTCCCTGTGCAGTGTGAGCCCATCGCGTCAACACAGCACTTGGGACCAGTAGAGACACTGGGCCCCCTCCCCGCTGCGGCTGACTCAGCTCATCTGGGCTAATTAAACAACACAGGACACTGGAAACTGAAGCCATGCTGAGCGACATAAAGCTCTAGTGTATACTGCCAGATCGGTGGCTTGTGAAGAGCCCCATACTGTAACAACAACCCAAAATGTAATTAAAGAATGTAACTACGTATAGCGTCATGGGCATCCGTCTGTCTTCCCTTTTTCCACTGGTTGAGACGTGAGCCGGCCACTCAATATGAGCTTCACTGTGGAAGAACTCAGGCAGAAAATCTCCCTAAAACACCTAATCTGAACCTCTAACAAGATATGTAATACCCATATCAGTGTGGAGAACGATGTATGGCACCTTATAATAAGGGTTATCAGAGAGGCCCCAGTGCTTGAATAGAAAGCATGCAGTATGATATGCATTATGATTACTGAGAAGCTCTATAGGAAAGATATCATTACAGGCATTCGGTTAATAAGGTGCAGCGACTGGCAATGTCCTTCTTTAGTTATTTTTTTCTCGAGTGTATGCCTCAGTGCAGTAGAGAACTTTAAAGAATATACACTCACTATGACTAACAGTACTTGAAATAACCGCTGTTAACCATGGCAATTACAAAACAATTGTGTAACATTCAGGAAGATATATGTAGAAGTTTAAAGCTAATAAAGAGGATCTCGCATATCTTAAAAAACTATACACTGGAGGTTTATTTGATTTAAAATTTAATTAGAGCTTCCGGGTATTAAAATGTCCCTCGAGTTGAGTTCATCAGGAGGACAAGGAATCATGTCTGTGTTAATTATGGCTCAATTAAACAAAGTGAATTAAAAAGAAATCTCGTAGCCCAAAGCCTCAGTGTGAGACACATTAAGAGAAAAAATAGTTTGGATTTACATCATCGGAAATTCACTTTCAGACTGGATATTTATTTCTTCAGCTTAGACATATTCCCATTACCGGCCAATTTACAAAAGATACGAGAGAAAAAGGGAGACAGAAATGAGAAGGAAGGCTGAGAAGTGTGAGATCATTGTTGCAAATAGTCTGTGTAAATTACTTTTATGTAAATTGACCAAATTCATATAGAGCTTTTTTAATCCAAAGCGCTTCGCAATTTTTAGTTTTACTGATTCACCCGTTCCCACAAACACTCTCACACTGCTATTACGTGACATTACAAAGCTCATACAAACAACACATGGTTTGTGAGACTAGAAATAGGCTCATTGTAATACAAGTGTTATGTTAGCTTGGATGTACGCAGGTGTTCAAGACAGAAATGACTTGACTTGTGTGGATAACTCTGAAGTGGCAGCTCAGTGAGAGTCCACTAAACATAACAGATGCAATCCACCAACATAAAGTGCAGAGGTAAAAGTCACTCAATGAAACCAAATATTACAGTAGTCGGGATTACATCATAAGAGAACATGTAGAGAAGAAAAAAGTAAGACAGGAGAGACGTCTCATGCTTGACTAAATGAGCAAACATTTTCGAAGAGCTTGTTCCTAACCTGGAACTGAAATTACACAACACATGCAATCATTAAAGCCTCTGGAAACAGTCATGTTTTTTATGGAATATTGGGGTAGAGAACTGCTGTGATTGGTTCAAAATACTTATTGTGTAATAAGAACCAGTGCATAGCCCGCCTCATCTAAACCCAATTTACTTTTCTTAGTTTATCAAACTTAACTAACACTATCTTTCATTTGCATTGATACATATGCCTAAATCTTTTCCAATGCATTAGTATGCATGCAACTAACTCCCTAAATTACATAGAGTGATTTTGTGGATTTGGGTTTACAGGGCCTTTAACTATTTTCAAAATGGAAACTGTCCCTCGAAAAAGAGTTATCTCATGACTTAAAAAAATATATTTTTATTATTTTTTATTTTTTTATTTTTATTTTTTTTAATTAGTATATCTGTCTCGAGTTGAGGAGAGTGTGGTGTGATTTGGAATATGTGAATTTTTATATTTCTATTAGTGATCTCTGATTCAAAGTATAGGCAGGACAGGTAATGCTTGTAGTCACATACCTGTGTCCCCCCACACCGGCAGGTACTCGTCCTGCTGGATGTCCAGCATGATCTCCAGGCCGTTCCCTGTCCCGCCCTTCATGGTGGTGCGCAGCGTCTTGCCCTCTTCCGCGGCGTTAAACATGTAGCACTTCCCATACCTGGTGAACACCTGGGAGGAGACAGAGAGAGAGAGGGAGGGAATGGTCAGTGATGACTTGTTTAACCTAGATACAAAGACACACACAAACACACACATTTATATACACGAACAAACTCACACACACATACACACAGACGTACACACACACGCACGCACGCACGCACACACACACACACACACACACACACACACACACACACACACACACACACACACACACACGTTACAGATAAGACTGCAGTAGATACACTTGCTAATTGTTCATTGATGGAGCCAATTCACTACCAATGCGGGAAACCTTTTTTGGCTCTCTCCTCCTCTTGCACTTTTTGCTTACATTCTTATTTTTCCTCGATAATAAATTTAGCAGCAGGTCCTGGATACATACAAATCAAAGGGACTGTAATTTATTTTTACTTTTATAGATACTACAGGCATTTTTGGACACTTTTACGACCTTCTCAATAGAACGTGAGGGGGGGCCTAACAACAGGACAAGCCTGTGGTGACTGGAAGCGAGGCGCTCAGCTAAAGCTAATTAGCAGCAAGATGCCTCCCTTATCTAACGAGGACTATCAAACACTCCTACAGAGGATTACAGCACTGGAAACAAAAATGAATCGAATAGAAATGAACATTGATGTGAATGGACTATGTGGGAACGACACCACTCTATCAGTGACTTTAAACAGTGGACAAGATCGAGCTAACGCACAGCTAACTAGCACCGACAAGGCTATGAAGAAACAAAAGGGCCGTGTCCAGGTTAGTGATAACCCTCCCTGGAATCGTCTTGGTGGAAGGCCAAAGAGATTGGAAAAGGGAGGACGGATAACCGGCAGGGCCGAGCACCATGAGATGACTGATCTGGATGGCTGGCCTGCGTTATCACTCAGGCACGGTGCCTCCTCAACCCCCGCGCCTCGGAGGCCGCAGCAATGGATTACTGCAAGGGAGAGAGGTAACAACAACAAACTTCCACAGCAAACAAGTGTGCAAGTGTCGAACCGGTTTACTCCACTGATGCAAGTCCCTGGATTTCCCTCTGATGACCAAGATAGCATAGCGCCTTCACACAACAAGGTAAGGCCCGAAAGCCAAGAGCCACAGAGAGAGCTAACAACCGGGCTAACCAAGCTAACGACCAGGCCTGAAACCCTGATAGTTGGAGACTTTTCTGTTAGAGATATGAAAAGCATGTTTAGTGTTGATACCAAAGTACTCTGCTTTCCAAATGATATGGTGTCGGACCTAGAAGAGAGAATCCTGGAAATTGCAGCTGCACACACAACTGTAAAGAACATCATTCTGCACATCGGATCAAATGATGTTGTAAAACAAGAGTCTGAAATGTTGAAACAGGACTTTAAGAATCTCCTGAACACGGTCAGCTCACTGAATGCTGAGGTGTTTATCAGTGGTCCTCTGCCACCAATCAGAAGAGGACCTGAGCGATTCACTAGACTGTTAGCACTGAACACATGGCTTTCAACTGTGTGCCCTGACCACTCAGTGCATTTTATTGACAATTTTAACATTTTCTGGAACCGCAAGCAGCTTTTTAAGACAGATGGACTTTGTCTAAATAAGGCTGGAGTCAAACTATTCACATCCAACGTGATGTACGTCCTACGTCACCAATCTGTTCGTGCCAAGGACAAGGCCCAGGAGAAGAAGATAACACAGCGTAGCAGCAGCGCCGAAGGACAACTGCCGGCCCCAGATGACAGCTCAGACCAGGAGAGATATCAGGGCAGAGAGGAGGGGGCTCCACCCATCCCCGTCTCCCCTGGACCACGCAGGTCAACACCAAGCCAACCTCTCTCTCCCCGTTTCTCTCCTACAACCACCCTTTCTCCATCCTCTCCTGATCTGGGATTTAAGGAAATCATATGTACCCCCAGCAGTCAACGTCCCCCTCAACTCGCCAATCTAAGCCACAGCGCCCGGCTCTTCACCCCGCCACGTAAACCCCCTCTGATCCCACCGCGACGTCTTCATCATCAGGCTAGGGAGACTGATGATGTCAGCACTTGTTGATATGTGCCGGGCCGCGGCTACTTAGTTAACGCCTACGACTCACAGGATAAGCTGGGGCCCTGTTTCTCAAAGTGTATCTCAAGTAACAGGAAACTCTTAAATCCTGTAAATGTATCAAATCTGATAAGCATTCCTCTTCAGCCACAGTGTGCTGAAATAAATCGGGCTGACAATGCTTCGAACACACTAAATTTAGCTTTATTAAACATCAGATCCTTGGCAGGTAAAACATTTTTAATTAATGATCTTATTACTAGGCACAATCTTAATTTTATGTTTTTAACTGAAACTTGGTTAGACCAAGATAACAGCTCAGCTGTTCTTATAGAGTCCGCCCCCGCAAATTACAATTTTGTGAGTGTATCCAGAGTGCATAAAAAAGGAGGGGGGGTTGCTATTCTGTTTAAAGAATCTCTACAATGCAAAAAGATGTCTTATGGAAATTTTGATTCATTTGAGTATGTGGCTCTACAGTTAAATTCAGCCTCTAGAGCTATTTTCATCAATATCTACCGGCCACCACAATACAATGCAAGCTTTTTTGATGAACTTACTGAACTGCTGTCTGTAATCTGTACTGAGTTTGACTGTGTATTAATCGTCGGAGATTTCAATATTCATACTGACAAACCAGAGGACAGATGTGCGAAAGAACTGTGCTGTGTCCTTGACAACTTTGGACTAAATCAGCATGTTGACAAACCAACTCATAACAAAGGGCACACGCTGGACCTTATCATTTCCAGAGGAATGAACATTTCAGACATAACAGTGGCAGATATGGGTCCCCTCACGGACCATTCCTGTTTATTTTTTGAGAGTACAATGTCTGTTCACACAATTGATCAGTCAAAAGTAATCAAAAAGCGGTATATTACAGAAAATACCAGTGAAACATTCATTCAAGCATTTTCTTCGATACCACCCCTCCCCTGTAACTCAGTTAAGGAGCTCTTAGACAACTTTAACGGCAAACTTACAAGTGTTATAGATGCTATTGCGCCCACTAAGATGAAGGTTGTCTCTGGTAAGAAAAGATCTCCTTGGAGAAATGCCCCGCAGGTCAGAATAGAAAGAAGAGAGTGCCGTAAAGCAGAACGCAGGTGGCGAAAAACAAATCTCCAGGTTCATTATGACATCTTCAAAGAGAAACTGTGCACGTTTAACTCAGAACTGAGAAATGCAAGGCATTCTTTCTTTTCTGACATCATCACCAAAAACAACAACAATGCACGTGCCCTGTTTGCTACTGTCGACAGATTAACAAACCCTCCTGTGCCAGTAGCGTCTGAGCATCTTTCCACGAGGGCCTGCAATGAATTTGCCTCCTTCTTTACTGAGAAAATTCACAAAATTAGACAAGCTGTCACTGCATCAATACCAAGTTCAATATATGTGTTCCCTCTTAAAATCAATTCAAATGCAATGACAGAATTTTATCTTATAAACCACAAAAACCTGGAGGACATTATACAACACCTGAACTCCTCATCCTGTTGCCTTGACATTCTGCCCACAGGCTTCTTTAAAACAGTTTTTAGCTGTATGGCCTCAGATGTTCTACAAATTGTCAATATGTCCCTTCAGACAGGTGTATTCCCACAGGCCCTGAAAACAGCAGTCATCAAGCCACTCTTAAAAAAGAACAATCTAGATACATCACTCATGAAAAATTATAGGCCCATATCTAACCTACCATGTTTAAGTAAAATCATTGAAAAAGCTGTTTATCAACAGCTAAATAACTACTTAGCAATGAATAACTGCTTTGATGTCTTCCAGTCAGGATTTCGACAACACCACAGTACTGAGACTGCTCTGGTTAAGGTCCTCAATGACATCCATTTAAACACAGACAGTGGCAAAACTTCTGTCTTAGTTTTACTGGATCTCAGTGCCGCTTTTGACACAGTTGACCACAGCATATTACTAGATCGACTAGCAAACTGGGTTGGACTTTCTGGAACTGTACTAAGCTGGTTTGAATCCTACTTAAAGGATAGAGACTACTATGTGTCAATAGGCAATTTCACATCTGAGCGGACAAATATTACATGCGGGGTCCCCCAAGGTTCCATTCTTGGCCCTCTTCTATTTAACATCTACATGCTCCCACTAGCTCAGATTATGAATAAGAACAAATTATGCTACCATAATTATGCAGACGACACACAAATTTACATAACCATATCACCAGGAGACTACAGTCCAATACAGGCACTGAGTAAGTGCATTGAACAAATCAATGATTGGATGTGCCAAAATTTCCTTCAATTAAACAACGATAAAACTGAAGTAATCTCTTCTCTTTTGGTGCCAAAGATGAACAATTAAAAGTCAGCGCACAGCTTACATCCGTTATGTTAGAAACTACACCCCAAGCCAGAAATCTTGGTGTTGTTGTAGACTCTGACTTGAATTTCAAGAAACACATAACATCAATCAATAAATCAGCCTACTACCACCTAAAAAACATATCAAGAATTAAAGGGCTTATGTCTCAGCAAGATTTAGAAAAACTTGTCCATGCATTTATCTTTAGTAGACTTGACTACTGTAACAGTGTCCTTGCTGGCCTTCCAAAAAAATCAATCAGACAGCTTCAGCTAATTCAGAACGCTGCTGCTCGAGTCCTCACTAGGACCAAAAAGGTGGATCACATTACCCCAGTTCTGAGGTCTTTACATTGGCTTCCAGTCACTCAAAGAATTGATTTCAAAATTCTGATGTTGGTTTATAAAGCACTAAATGGTTTAGGGCCAAAATACATTACTGATATGCTGATAAGTTATGAACCGTCCAGAGCCCTTAGGTCGTCTGGGACAGGTCTACTTACAGTCCCTAGAGTTAGGACTAAACGAGGAGAAGCAGCTTTTAGTTTTTATGCACCAACAATCTGGAACAAACTCCCAGAGAACTTGAGGTCTGCTGCAACTCTCAGTTCTTTTAAATCGAGTCTGAAGACTTTTTTGTTTCCTTTTTAACTTGCAATTTTCATTTTATTTGCTTCTTTTATTATGTTTTTAATTTTAATTTTATTTTTATTTGCTTCTTTTATTCGCTTTTAAATGTTTTATAATGTGTTTTATGTATTCTAATCTTGCCCCTGTAAAGCACTTTGAGTGGCCTTGTGTCTGAATTGTGCTATATAAATAAACTTGCCTTGCCTTGCCTTGCCTTTTGTAGCCCAGAGCTTAAATTTTCAAATCCAATGTACTTTGATGATGATGAGCTACAATATGTTTTCTCACAATATGAGGTTTACTTCAAACAAAGCCCTCCAACAGCCAAACATTGTCCTTCTGTGTTTCTTTCCATGAAATTAACACTTTAAGGCAGTTTTTGTACTCCATTTGCACTCTGTGTATGGCATTAATCACTGCAGTTTTAACTAATCTGAAATGCTAACACTTTGCATTTAAATGGTTCTGTATATGTTGTAGGACTTCTCACATTGGGAAAAATCAAAGTTTTTTATATTTTTTTTGTCTGATATATTCCCTTTGATACTGAATTTTGATTTGGTTATTAAATAAATATTACATGAGTTTAAAAGGTTAAACTAATTTGTGTTTGATCACATTGGTAGCAAGGGGTGGATTTTTTAAATTTTTTATTTAGAATGATGGTCAATGTCTTCATTGGTTTCACACTGTAACTGTTTTAAGAGGATTTTAGTAGGCTATATTGTTCTTTCACCCATTTAATTTTTATTGCAGCCATTCTACATCGCTGTCTAAACATTTCAATGTGTTGTCTCTTTATCAGCTTGTTGTGTATTTGATGTATGAGCATTGTATATTGTGTATGTATTGTTGTTTTTGCTTTGCATTTGTTTGACTCAACATCATTGCAAATGAGGGTCACCCCTCAATTGATCTCTTGAGTATAAATAAAAGTTAAATAAAAATGAAAAGGAAATAATCACAGCCCTGATGGCTCCAGGTGATATTGTCTCAATGAATACATATATGATATATACAGTATGATAGCCTCACATTCAGCCTCACACTATCTAACTTTCTTCTTGCAGGAGCCCACAGCTATTGAATTGTTAGCAGCCAAGCAACTGAAGAGCAACAGGTCAGAAAAAGCAGAGGCAAATTCTCATGTGATCGCTTATTAGCAGGGTGCACCGTACCATTACTGGCCCCCTCTTCAACAGGGACCCAGCTTTTACTTCAGAAGCTCTCCATCCCTTCCATTTAGTGTGTGTGTGTGTGTGTGTGTGTGTGTGTGTGTGTGTTAACAATACAATGACAAACTCATATTAGCAGTACTGTGGAGAACCATTTCTCTCTCCACTAATGTATATCCGTGCCTTTCTCCGTGTCTCTGTGCATTCATGAATAATAGAATGAATTAAAATTGCAGTTTATAAGAGATGACTATGTGTGTGTGTGTGTGTGTGTGTGTGCGCGCGTGTGCGTACACTTGTAAATGAGACAGTAGTCGGGAGGTCTTCACTCATGAATAGTTATCACCATAAAATGCATCCACTTCAATCCTACACTGACTGATTGAAATGGAAGTGACTGATGAAAACAGCTGAATAAACCAGGAGCAGAGAAGCTCTCCAGAAAATATACAGTAAACATCAATAATGAGATGTTTTCATCTGACCTATACAGACAGAGCCGGCCCAAGCCTTCAGGGGGCCCTAAGCGAAATATGATTAGGGGGCCCCTCTCCAATGTTAGCGCTGCTGAAACCATAGATCTTTGTTAAATATCATTCACACACCCAGTGTTTTCCGCTAGTGTGTCCACTGTGCAGCTGTGCGAAAATATTAGACAGCCGAGATTGAGACGATCCTAGAGGGGTCCGGGGGTATGCCCCCCGGAAGATTTTTTTAATCTTTTTAAAGTGAAATGCATGAATCTGGTGCACTTTGAGAGGAAAATTAAAAGGCTAAATCTGAGAAATTTTGTGTGAACAAATAATTTGGAGACACTGGGTCAGATGAATTAGAAGCTATTGAAGAGGGACACATGGATTTTCCATACAAATATTAATAAAAAATACAATATTATGGAGGGTCCTCTGGGTTGGGCTTGGAGCTCTTTTTCTTTTACGGTACATATTTCTCTGTAATATAATGAATGCATTTAAATGCAGTGAGAGGAACGAAGAAGAAGAACTCTGTTGTCCAGCTACTGTATCTTTTTTTCCACAGACGAGGCTGAAATAGCCTATAGACTATACACAGTGCATGGGCAACTGAGGGCAGCCCCATTTCCAATAGTTTTTAAATAAACTCAATACACACTGTGCATGGATGTGAACGTGACATGATCAGATAATTTCAGATTACCTCCCAGACTGATTACATTTTTAGGCTATTAATTATCTAGACCAAAACATTTTATTCCTTTTTTTGCATAATATGATGTTAATATCAAACACGCAAACTAAAAACAACAATAATAATTAAGCGGCCGCTTAGTTCGCTTGTGCCTCGGGCCGGCTCTGTATACAGATTCTAATCTATAACATACTGTATGCATTTACAGTATGGTGATTGCCTCACAGTCTGTCCTGTCTTGGATAATCAAAAGAAAGGTTTTCTCTTTTTTTTCAATGGTTGGAAAGCAGTGTTGTAATTGAACCAGATCTTTACACTTTGACCCCCGATTTAAAACCTGCAATCTGTATCAGGATTACTCTCTGAATGAGAAAAAACATAGGTGCTTATGGAATTGTGCTCCTTTGAATGTATGCAGAACACATAATTGTATTTGGAAGCAATATCTGGCCAGCCCTGGATCACGTCTAAATGACTGGACTGAACTGTTCAAAGATCCTGCTGTCTCAAGCTGTGAAACAAAAAAAAAGCCGCAGGCGAGCACATGCAAGTCAATAGAGCAGCATTGCCAGCTTCACCAAGCTTCTTACAACATCAGTAACATGAGCCATGCCATTGCCCAGAAAAACTTCTGCCAATCTCCGTCTATCATATGCAAACCACTAACCATAACCCACATGGCTTTCATCCTGCTCTGCACACTTCATTTGCATATAAATATCTGATCACACTGCGGGCAGCATCAATCGTTTTTTTTCGCATAATTATTCATAACAGCGGTAATGCACAGACATGTGATCATGTCTCATTATCCACATAACATCAAGACGCACTCAGTGTTTTCCAATGCCCAGAATGACTTTTCAACAACCTCCAAGAAAATCATGCAGCATTCAGCCATGACAGAGTTAGCTTAATTACTAAATTCCTGCTTATGAATAGCTTTTTAGTCAGCATCAAGACATCTCCGTGACCTTGCAACTCAGATTTTTCTTAAAAGCTTTGACACATCCATCTGAACAATCAGACTGCAGATATACAGAAATATAAACGACAAATGTAAATGCCTGGTGGTAGCCGAAATCTGTTATTCAGTTTTAAAAGTGCATAGGCGACTAGACGTCTATATACATTCATGACCAACTGCACAATCAGCACCAACCACTCAGCTTTTATTTATGGAGATATTTCCCCTCACTCCCTTCCATCTCACATGATTTTAACACAGCTGCAGACTTCTTAGAACCAGCTGTTTGCTTGTTTGTTTGTTTGTTTGTCTACTACGTAGACGGAGAGAGAACATTGATGATAATTGTAATTATGTGTTAATAAAGTTCAATCTATTCCACAAAAATTTGATTGGTGCCTGTCACAGAAAATACTGTATACCAATTAACTTTTTAACTGCATTGCATTGCGGTCTATCATAGGTACTGTTGGTGGAGTTTATAATACAAAAATATGTCTTCAATTTCGAGCCAATGAAAACAGGCCTGATGTTATATGTCGCCGAAAAAGACAAGACAGAAGGCGAAGTGCGCTGTTTTATCTATGCTAAATTGGATGGATTTTTCATTTCATGCTCCTCCTCCTTTATTGACACTGGCCTACTCATGGATGCTTTACAAACATGATTGATCTGATAGCTTAATGCCACACTGCCACAGAGATGGTGCAGATCGGAAGAATATGAAGTACCACATTACTGGTTCACTCACCTATGTTAAACAGAAGTGCTCCCGACAGATATGTATCCACAAAAAATAAAAAAATTACACGCTAGGATTTGCCGGAGCGCACAGTGAAGAGGGCATCAGATAAATATTCATGACAACATCACTTCTCGTTTGCAAGTACAAGATCTAGCGGTGTTTTTTTCTTTGTTTTTCTTCTTTTTTATTCTGCATTCCTACTGACTTCTCAGCACAGAGAAAGAAGAGACACTGCATAGGCACCATATTGAGGAGGAGATCTGGTAATCTAACCACAACCACAGTATCAGCTCTCAGTATGCTGCCATACTGAGAGCTGATACGCTTAATCAGCTTTCTGTCAACTCGTTCTGCAATGGCTTGAATATAACCGACAATCATTTATGTGAGAAAAGTTACGCACTATAGCTTTAACCCTTACAGGCTAATTGGTTAGTGACATTAGCATAAAGCTTAATTACCCGACGGATTTTTGCTATTCCATTGTATTTTGGGGTGTGACACAAGCACATATTAGACTGAATATTCCTCCATTGAATTTCATTCATTTCTAAGAAATTGTCTCTCAAGTGTTGCACTCCAATTGTCAAGACCGATGACGTTTGACAGACAGGACCAAGGCTGGGTCAACATCCCATTAGACTTCAGTCAGACACAAAGGATTCTCTTCAGACCCTGGATGACAGAGACACTGACACTAACAAATCTTTGACAGTGTGCAGAGGGGGACAAACCATTTCGCAAAGGTCGCCAATTGCCTTGGGCCCCAACAAGTAACCGAGGGCCCAATAGAAAGCCTAACAAAACTTATGGTGAAGATATTTGTTCAATCCATACGCTAAAAGGTAATCAGACTGTTTAATTCATGAGCCTGTCAGCCTCAGAGTTAGGGTTATATTTGAGTGTCTTAGATAAATAAAGTTTGATACTTGTATGAGCTATAAGCCCTGTGTTTGCCTTAGGCACTCAAATGAGTAAATCCGCCCCTGACTGTGGGGTCCTAGTAGCCTGGCATTCCCAGACCTGCCACTAGGCGCTGGCAAATTAAATTTGCTGCGCGTGTTGGTCTGGACACGCTCCGTTGAAGCTTATCAAGAAGACCAGAAATCTGGGTCTCACGTTTCAATTGGTTCTATCTAATATGGGCGCGCCAGAGCCCCTTATATGGTACTCTGGGGAGGACGTAACCGGATGACGACAGTGACGTGCATGCGACGTCGAAGCCGTGATAGTAAACATCAGAGATTGCTGCGGATATGTTGTGTGAGTTTGAGACTGCTTTGGCCTCGACCCTTAACGATTTGGAAGACGGCACTCAAATCTTTCATTAGCAAGTAAGTGGAATGTTCTATTTTGCCGACCGACAACGGCAAACGTTTTATTTAACAGTTTAACAGCTGTTCGCTAAACGAAAGGGGCTTACGTCGCCTTGTGCATCGCTCTGATTGGTTGTAGTGCTATCCAACTGCATGCAGTGGCATTTGAAATGCACGAGTAGGAGCCGCCCCTTGAGTTGGAAATTGCTATTGATCGTCGCCAGACCCTCTATCGTTCAAGATATCAGGGTCTGGATTTCCAGGCTAGGGTCCTAGTCCATTTGAACTAAATACATTTAATGAACTATTTGGTTTATTTTAACCGCTCTAATCAACTCTGTTTACATCAGAACCTGGCGGAGACCAAAACAGAGTTAAAAGGTGAGCGAATATTGGAGAAATAAATTCTCCGGTTGCTACTTGTTTGCTGGATGTGTAAATATGCAACCGCTTGCTCAAGCATTAACATAAATCTATTAGTTCAGGGGTTCTCAAACTTTTGATAGCTGAGGGCCAATTTAGGAACCCAACATTGGACCGAGGGCCGCCGAAGGAAAAAAAATTATAAAACTGAAATAATTTCAATGGCCAGCGTCTTTACAGTTTACATGTATTGGTCAGCATCCAATACTGTGTAATTAACACATTTAAAGTAATAAATGAAGGGCTAGGTCTCATTTCAACATTGGGGAACACACATTAAAAGCGGGGGTCTGGGGGTTGTCCCCCAGAAAAATTTGAGGTTCGAACACTTCATTTTGTGCATTTTGGTAAATTTTTATGCAGTAATTTGTGTCTTCTGTATTTATTTATGGTGGAAATGTTAAGGAAAAGACAACTCGCTCCCATTGACACACATCTAATGGAATATAAATCAAGGCACTGAGGCATTCTGTATTGCATTCAAATATTTATTCTACTTTATTGTTCAAAACTTTCTACACATTGAAAACGTATCACCTTTTGGAGTGTTTTTTTTGTAGGACTCACTACTCATGATGCAGCAGCAGTGTTAACTATTATGACACTATACATTGGAAATAAACAGGGTGGGCTATCAGCAGTCAACTAGGCAGATAGTTCCATGGCTATCAGCAGCTAGCTAACGTTAGTTTGTTAGCTAAACTTTAGGCAAAAGAGTTAGAAACCAGATAATGTTAGCATCCATCCTTAGACACTTGACCTAATCTAATTCACCTTGAATGTGAGAAAGTGCATCGTATTGGGCTTGACAAGCTCACTATCTAACAACTTACATTGGGACCACTACACTGCCTGCTGCACTGCGGGAGGCTGACCAGCCGTCTGCAACGAGAGGCAGAGGCCAGCCGAACTTCGCAAGTTTAATAAGTGGGGAATGAATACAAACAATTAGGAGGGATATTTAAGTGTTTCGACCCCTGTACTGTTTTTACTGTTACGGGGGACGCATCCCCTCCGTGCGTTTCAATAAAAAAATAAAAAAATAAAAAAAAAATATGATAATTTTTATTTTATTTTAATAATTCATAATTCAATGCGGGCCACCAGATATGCTTCCGCGGGCCGCACTTTGAGAACCACTGTATTAGTTGATTGTCATATAATGTTATATCTTCAGAATTTTCACCACATGGAATAATGCTGCATTAACTTTTTCTTGCCCTGGGACATAAAAACAACAACTACAAGTTTACAATTCAGTTGTCAGGGCAACTTTGTGCTGCTCCTCTTTGTCTGCTCGTGTTGCTATTGTTAAATATTGAACAATGTACTGTCTAAAATGTCAGAGGAGTCATACTCAGATGCTGCCAGTATCACATTAGTTTGCCCCTATCCAAGCCAGTGGTTTTTACAGCCGACCTGCAGCTAGAGCACACACAGTTCTGCTGCCAATTAAAAAAAAGCCTTTTGACCAACAAAACACATCTCATTAGTATTCATAGCTGCAAGTGAGAATGTCTGGAAGCACGGATCTGCAAATGTGGCATGACTTCCCCTGTATGCAGTGTACAGCTTCCCTCAGAGTGAGAGTCAAAAAATAATATGGCCATTAGCGTGTTTTCCTGTCATAATGAAAGGGCAGTTGTAAGCAACAGCCACACAGACCCAAATCGGAATCCTTATTAACATGCTTTTGGTTAATGCGTAGACTTGGAAATTCGCTGTGCATAATTAAAAGTTCAGTTTAGTTTTTTTCATTGTGTCTTTGAATTTGTCTGAAGTAGTCACCATAAGCTCTTCATGTTGGACTCTAAATGACCCTTACCAATCTGAATGCATTTTTGCTTTCTTGCACACAATCCTATTCTCTTATCACTGCTCTGCAAATGGCTTCCTGATTTGAAGCCAAGAACTGCCAGCTCCGGAGAGGGGATGCTATCTTTTTCTTCTATTTTTTGTGGACTCCTCCCTTACTTATCTCCTTCTGTCCATGTTGCATCCAAGTCAACAAAATACCCTGAAGTGCACCAGCCCTCTTTTAGAAATCCAATTTTTAATGTTACTGACACAGCAAAGCCGCATCTACCGCAAGGAAGCCCTTTGCCATATCTGCCACATTGGTCCCCGTTCAAACATAATTTTAAATTTTTTTTGCGGTATATTCAGAGATGCAAGACATTTTTTCTTAAAGTCAATAAAGAGCAACAAGATTATGAGCATATTGCATTTTGTACTATTACTGTTCTTGTGGGATTGGACTGAGCTTTCCTGGAGACACGGTACGTCAGGCACTGCATGCTGACTTTGCAATTACTTTCTGTCAGTTGTGTTGTTCATGCCCAGACATTTTATTCCTTTTTTCGAAACTTCCAGAAAAGTTTCTGAGATCTGTATTCTTGTATTTTTCCATTATAGAATAAGCAGTTAATGTGACGCTTCTCTTGCTCATCCCATTTGCTAGAGGTGGCAGAAGAGTAAAAAGCACTGGAGAGAAGAGACATAATGGAAATGTTAAACTTAAGTCAGCCACTACAGTGTCATCAGTTCTCAGAAAGCCTCCTGAAAGTGCCAAGCTTCTACCACTGTAGCTTGAGCTGTCTGTTGTGATCCGATGTTATTGTTTGGCAGATCGATATCCATTATGGGAAAATGTAGCTGCCGTTTTATGATAAAAACCAAAGCAGAAAGGTAGCTTGAGGGTAAAGAGAGGGAGAGAGAGAGAGAGACCTTTTATCCTCAATGCTCAGTGAGAGAAGAAGAGAGGAGTAAAGTTTATGAAAAAGGTCTTTGAGTTGCAAGGTGGGCACTTTCTCCGCAGCCGAGAAGTGGTTGTACTGCTATGGGCATAAATAATGCAGTGGGCTGCTGTGTTAGCGACAGGGTTGGCAATGACTTTAGAAAGGGGGAGGTGATGCAGACACACACACACACACAGCTTCCTCACTCACGATTATTGCTTAATGCAAGGCACTTCAGTATCTGCATACCAAGCTAGGTTCCAGCGCAACTTAGACACTCTCACATCCTGAGCATATTTCATGCCGCATTAAACAAATTCTGCCATTGTTGTGACGTGTTGGGAGTTTTATTGTACATGTTTGTCATTGCACCCTAATGTACGTTTCCCACGCCCGTCAATAATATTTTATTTTACAAGACAGCACATGCTGCGATAGGACACAAAGGATTTTGTAGACACCGCTGCCAGCATGGTATTAATGCTTTCAGGGATGTTGAAAGATGGGGATAAAAACTATATAGAGAGTCAAAAAGAGAGGGAAAATCCAAAGGAATCGAGTAGAGAAATTGAGAAAGTAGACAGGAATCAAAAGACAAACAACCCTCTCGAGAGACAGAATTAATTAAATTAAATCTGTTGCTGAACTCTGAGGTTATTGTCTTTAGTGTGGATATTGTGTTGACGAATGCTTTGGCTTAATGGACTTTACAGAAGGTTGGTCGTACGGACATAGAGGCTGAGAGAACCTGACCGATATCTGTGCTGGTTTTTAAACATACACCTGTTCTGCTCAGCTATGTCCTCCACTATGATTTCCGGATCTGGTTCGACAGCATCTGAGACCCCTCTTCATCCTTTCGTCTCCAGCCCTTTAACTATTCTTTATAATGAGAGCAGAATCTAAACCAACTATCAACCGAGCTTGCCCTGTGTTTCATCCCATGGCTATTAGGTATGGGATCCTCTCAACAAGAGAGCCTGCGGCAGAAGCAGGGAGGATCAGGACGGGCCGGATCTAACGAGAGTGTTGCAGTGTAATCCATCATCATATACTGAGGCACCTGGCTGGCCAATACATAAAGGCTGTACCACCATCTTTAACAGTGCCTTAAAGGAATGCTTCAACTTTGTTCTTCAATAAATGCGTTTATTTGCCTTTCCGTGTTTGTATGTGATTAGTCTGTCTTTGGATAAATAAGGTAGGTATTAGTAGTATCAATCCAACTTTTTCTCTCCCAATACCAATTCTCATATAAAAAAAAGCATGTTGCTTGTTCAACTTTGAATGTGGATGTTGAGATATTCTTGAAAGCTAAAAGTCACCTATAGCTTTACAATCGTCTCTTTGGTATTGAAAAGATCATTGCAATCATCTAATCTTGCCTCTATTCACTCTATTCAGTGTTCTACAGTAGATGTTAAAAGTTTAAGCTTTTAGCTTCCATGGCAGTATTTCAAACAGAAATGGTGCATTAAAATGTATTTATCTTCCACTCTGTGCCCTGTGCCACTACATTAGTCTTTTTGTTATAGTGTGTGGACCCTTCAATGTCCTCAGGTTCAGACGGTGCCTCAGAAAGCCATTAAATAAAAGAAGAGTTACTTTGAGTTGAAACGTCTTGTACTCCCTGAAGAATACAGAGAAACAAGAAGAAGAAGAAAACGAAGAAGATAAGGGGGAAAAATGTAGTCCCTCTAGGGGAAATTCAATTAACTGTATTATTATTATTATTATTATTATTATTATTATTATTAATAATAATAATAATAATAATAATAATAATAATAATAATAATAATAATAATAATAATAATAATAATAATAATAATAATTACATTTTCCTCCTTCCCTTAATTCAACTTGCAGGTGCAGAAAAATGTTAATATCAAAATGACATTTTCCCTCTCACCGCCCCCCGTTCTCTCACGGCATGTCAGTCATGTGACTGTGCAAACGGTGTCCATATATAGCTACCAGCTGTCACCCCAAACCCATCAATCATGTCACACGCAGTCGTTATTTTTAATAAGTCACCACTCCCCCGATGGCCGGTGGGCTCTATCTCACCTGTCATGGTCTGTCTGTCTCTGCTGGAGATGATGCAAGGCTGAGTAATGGGTCATTGGAAGAGGGAGGGACCCGTGAAAGCTCCTAATCCCATGTCATGTCTTCCTCACAGTAGTATGTAAAGAGAATGTCAAAACTTTCTAAGGCTGCCAAGATGTGCTTAATGGAGGGCCATGATTATAGCCATTGCCATCAGTGGCGTCGAGATGGTGGAGATCTTCCGACATTTCAGATATTTCAAGAATCATCTAAGAAAAGTTTGTTGCTCAAAGTATAGGACAGCACCCCGGTTTGTGAATTCTTTACACCCACTCCTGTCTTTGACAAAATCTATTGATATATACAGGTAGACCTTTCAACATGATGGAGCTTCCTAAACCCCTGATATGATCAATACCAGCAGCAAGAGGCTAATTAGTTCTTCAATATACAATGATGCTTATAGCTGAGTTTCCAAACAGAGGACAAAAAGATCGAAAACTAAATACTCATTAACTCCTTTAATGTGGTATCAGACACTTTGTTCTATGGAAACATGATTTATATCCAGTGCCAAAGTATGGTGTCAAAGTCAAAGTCCTGAGTGACCCTTAAAGTGACAGGGTATGGAAGTTAGTGTTGAATCACAGGCCTGCAATTGAATCTCTTTTTAGCCATACTAACAGTGTGGATCCATAAACCTACCAAACTATTAAATGGATTCCAATGGAATTTGGTGAAACAGTAATGAGTAAAATTTCTAAACAAGTATTGGGTGAATTGCCATGTAGTACAGACATTGATGCCTAAGGTTGAGATGTAAAAACCTTGGTGATGCCCTCAGTTTTTATGTAGCGCCATCATCATTTTAGTTTGTCCACCAAATTACATTGCCATCCGACTCAGCTGTACTTGTGTTTACTGCTTTTCATCTAGTTTGCTTACATGCTGAACATGGTAAAACATGAGCATTTCAGCATTGTCATTGCTGTGATGATGTGGTTGTAGAAATGTAAACTTTGACATTAATCATGCATTTATTTATTTGCTTCTTGCAAATACAGGTGTAAATGGGTAACCATGTTTTTGTCCAACTTTATCTTATTCATTGTGAAAAAAGCCTTGGTAGCCTGTCTATTATAAAAAAACGTATCTTGACAAGTCAGTGTTTTTATTGGACAGTATAAAATGAAATAACATTGGGCCAAAACATATATAGCTAGAAATGTCTTTGGAGAAAAAGTAGCTCCCTAGCTAAGTGGGCCCCCATCATGAATTTTCCGTCTTTGGGGGGGAAAATGAGGAATAATAACCCTGGGAAATCAACTCAGCATAATATACTGACAAGCAACAGCTTGCAGCCATGCCGTATAGCAGCATTTCATATCTGCTGAGCAGCAGACCTAGTGGTCCATGAAATAACACCGACAGAAATTAAACAACTACCGATCGCAACGATTGTTAATCATTTGGGAGCAACAATTGAAAAGATTGTGTATGTGTACGCCATGGGAAAGTAGGCAGGAGCAGGGGTGTGTACAATATAAAACTATTCAGATAAATAAGATCGAAATACTAAGTTTACCAGTTTTCAACATCTTTACATCTCTGGTGATTATTGGCTTTTTATTGTTTCAGTCATATCAATTAAAACAAAAGCGTAGGGGTAAATATCGGATATGGGCCGATCAGCAGCAGCAGTGGGAGGCTTCTCTGTTGTAACGATGATGGTTTAGTGCCTGCTGTTATGTGAAACTATAATTACCACAACATTGACATACATATTATTAACCTGCATGTCAAGAGTAACGTTTTGCAAGTTAGCAGCTGAGCAATACGACCAATTCCACACATCGTTTTTCAACATGTGAATTATCATAAATAATTTGCTGCCTGGAACCATGAGGGATGTGTGTGGAAGGGCTAAACACAAGCTAAAACACCAGAATATCCCACTGAACCATATGATGATAAATACCGGTAACTTATATGATGAGTTTTGTTTTATCATATTAATAATTTAAATTGTTTTTACTTTGACTTTGTCAGAACTATCCAGAACTATCAAATCAGAAAATTCAAAATTTTATATTTATAACAGAGTTTATCACAACTTCTGTTTTATTTTGTGATGAATACAAACAGCACAGTTTTTTTGCATTGGCACCAGAGCCCAATTTCCCAACTAAACGTCCCTGGAAATGTATATGTAATATACAGCAGACCCACACATTTACTACAAATCCTTGGAAACAGTAAAAGTCCATATATGCTCCAAATGCACATGACCTGACTGTGAATCTCTGAACCCCTTAATTCAGACCTTTACTGTATTTTAGTTTATCCCAGATCCCCGGTAACATATCTACTTCAAACAGACTCTCTAATGTGCAAACATTTAAACATATCCCTGCTACAGTCCAGCATTGACAAGATTGGGAAAGATGACTGCGACAGAAAAACATGTTTGTAACATATTGATTGGCAGTGGAGAAACTGACTATAATGCAAAAGTGGTTGGAGAAGTTTCCATGCACCATAGCTGACATAACATGTTTTATAAAGATGTTCTAGCAGAGCTGCAAACTTTTAAATCACATACCCAATTTAAATGTTTATGTTTGCAGCAATTCAAACAGGAGTAGTTTTGTGTTATTTGACGGTTCTTCAATCTATTTGCCGAAGTGTGTGTCTGTGCTTGTGTGTTTGTGTTTAGTATTCTAATATGCAAATGTTGTGGTTTCCATATAAGCCTGTACAGGTTACTGCCGCACCCACACATGTACTTGTATGTTTTAGCACTACGTGTTTTTATATTGTTTGTACGTGAAATACATTTAACTAAGAGACCAAATATAGCTTTGTATGCGGTGTTATGAATAGTATAGAAACATGGGAAATGGTGACAAACATGCCTAGCAGCTGTAGAGGTATGTTGCCAATGCATTGCATATACTTCAAATTCAGTTGGGGGTTTGAATGCAGGACGTTTACTTTTAGTGTAGTCTTTCCACTGAGGAGTATACACTCTTAATTCAGTAAGGATCTTAATACTGGGGTAACAGTAGCTCAGTCTATCCAGAAGGATTTGGCATGGAGGTTGGTGGTTCAAGTCCAGCATTGACCAGTCACTTTGGAGTGTGGTCTGATAGCTACAGAGGTGCTAGTTCACTTCCTGGGCACTACTACAGCCCTTGAACAAAGTGCGGAACCCCTAACTGCGCAGGGCGCCATACAATGGAGCAGCCCCCCTCGCAGCTGACATCTCTCCATGCATTAATGCATGTGTGGATTCCAGGACTGAAATGTGTGTGTATATAACATGAACAAAATTGAATTTCCTCCACAAAATTAATAAAGGGACCCTTTTTCTTCACCACTGCCACAATCCAACATTGGAAAGATGGTTTCTGAAGCTACTTAATTGTCCAAAAAAATATTGTTGACAGAGTATACTGGCCACTTAAAGCCCGGCACAGGCTCTGTTTTCCACAAAAATGCAAACTAAAGACTCAGCAGAGCTTTGTCTCCAGCTTTACACTGATGTATTTAATAATAAAAGGACAGATTTTAGGTGGAGTTACACTTTAAGGGCGGTTTCACATACAAGCCTTGTTCGGTTTCGATTCCATCAAACTCTGGTTCATTTCCACTTTTGCTGTTGCTCATTTGGGCAGGTGACAACACAGCAATCATACTCATTGGGCGCGGACCCAAAAAGCGTATAGACCACCTTCTCACCTTTCCCTCTGTACGCTTGTTGGGTCCGTCAAGTACAATTTCTTCCAAACAAACTCTGATGAGTTTGTGAGAAAGTGATCCTACTGCATCAACCAAACTGCAGGAAACACTGAGTTTTCTTGGTCTAAGCGATTTCCCTCACAGGCTTCATTTTGGTTCCCTTCACCAACTGATTCGGACCAGAGCAAACGATCTGGTGAAAGAGAACCAAACTTGTTGAAAAAGCAAAAAATTAATAATTCTCGCATCTGATGCGGAACCAAGGACGCTAACTACATGTGTGTAAGCGCCCTAAGGCGAAGCTTTTGTGTATTGGGTAAGCCCTGGAAAATTACAAGGCATAACCTACTTCCAATGTCACAGAGAATTGTTTGATATTCATAGAGGAGATCAAAGGAGAAGGACACTCAGAAGCTATGTCTCTGTCTGTGGGGTTGCAGCTCTTACTAATCCCTGCACTCATGAAACTGGGGATCGGTGCACGTGTGCAGCATAAACCAGCCCATAGGGCAGGCAAGGGAAGCATATGATTTGCATACTAGTGAAATGAAATAACAATAATGGCAATGGGTCCCCTCTGCTGTACAGATGATATTACAGCAGCAGTGAGATGACAAGCGACATAGACAGCTAAATGTAATTGGGGGAGCCATCTGCAGAAATGAATATAGCTGATCTTGCATTTCCAATATGTCAAAACTGCGCGACGTCTCCCTCTATTACGATCCATTTCCGCAGTTCTCACAATGGAAGCCTCGGCTTCCTGCGAATTCATGGACGGAGCAGAGAAGGAAAAAATATCAGATACTGTCTGCATTGTCTCATTCAGCTGCATGAAATTGGATAAAGTGATGGGAAATAGATGAACAGTAACGCAGGGAATTACTAGGAAAAGATATGCCAACTGTGTATAAAGACATTTTCCTCATTGTGTCACATTCTCACACGGGAACAGAGAGAGTGGGTGTACGGACACAGTGATGTGTAATCAGATTGAATTATTGCCAGTAGTCTCAAGTTGCCGTGTGTGCACATTTGTGTGTGTTTTCTGAATAGAGAGATCCAGTCACAGGGAGGTAAGCGGAGTATATTGGCAGTAAAAGCCTCAAATCCCCTTAAAAAAACGTCCAATTGTCAACTCACTTAGCATTGTCAGAAAAATGTATTTGTGTGCCGGAACTCTTGTGCAGTCTGGGAAAATAGGTTCAAAGGTATCTAATGAGTAGCTTAAGATTTATATTTCTCTGCGGTGCAACTGGGGGAAAAGCGCTTAAAGATCCTTTTTACTGCCTAAGGGACAGAAGCTTGAGACTCAGAATAAATGAACCTTTCCTCACCGCTCCATTACTCATCCTGACGTTGATGTCTTGTTAGCCAGTTGAAAGTGAGGTTGAGTTAGCCGACGGACAGTTAGCATACAGGTCATCACACATTGACAATTGTTTGCTATGCCAACCGAAAACTCCAGATACATAACATGGCTGTGTGGCCCTTTCAAAGTGTTCTATGGGTGTCATTTGACGCGCAACAAATGACGTGCTGTTATTACTTGTGAAAGTTTACAAGAATCAGCAAACGAAAACATTAGTTTTGAAAGAAAAGTGCATAACCAATAACATCCAGCTCAACATCCTGCTTGCGGTTCCAACTGGTTTCTACATAATTGTCTGCATTGTAAGTCAGCTCATTTATTGTGGAGATTAAAAGGTTTTGAACCATGCTCAACTCTATCCATATCAGGAAAAAAATACTGATAGAGTTATCCAGAGAGATAATTAACAACTGCAACATGAAGCTGTTACATCTAGCCCAATATGTTCACACCACTATGAATACTATTGGCTCAGCCCACGGTATGTGATTTATCAGGCTTCTGCTGCAATGATAATGGCTGCAAAACAAGTTCAAACTGCTTTTAAAACCACATTGATTATTCTAGTTTTGCCTTCCGGGAATCTTCACAGCCTTCACCTTGGAACCAGATTTGGTCTTTAGAGCCTTCAGCTAACACTGATCCGTCATGTAGTTACATCAGGAAAACATCAATATATCCAAACCACCCCTTGACATTATCAGCCATCAGACAGAAAAGGACAAGCTCCTGCATTCCCCTATTCTATTAAAAAAATAAAAACATTCTATTGGTCTAGGCAAATGTCAACTACGGGGCAAGTACTCCCTTGACCTCCACTTGCTACTCAGACGAAACTGACAAATGTCAGGCCTTCAATCAGGAAACAGCTGGCCTTACCTAAACTGAGGAGCCAGAGACTACACTGGAGAAAAAAAGGGATAGGAAATCTCAGGCACAGACAGTCTGTCACCTTCAGTACAGCTTCTCAAAATGAAGCACTCTTCATGCAACATTACCTGACTCGATCAAACACTGAATTTGAATGAAATCTCTCGGCTTTGCCTTCCCATCCTGCTCCTTCCCCCATTTGCACACAGGAAAGTCATCGATTCTGCTCTTTTTTTCTTTTCTTTTTTTTCCTGATGGCTGTCAATGGTTGAATCAATGCCACGGCAGCAGCAAGTCATAGGGCTTCTCCCCTAAAGACATGTGAGCACTCGGAGGTGGAAGGAAAGTCCATCTGTTCATGTACACTTCTCCATCTGTTCCACAGATTCATCCTTTCCATCTACATTACCATCTACACCGGCCCCTTCCAAAGACTGGGTTTTATATCATACACTTTAATAGAGTTCTGATTAACTAACTGGTGAACGGAGCTGACAAACTCTGAAACAGTGAAAAACCTAAAATCATGTCTCCTCAATGCTTTCTAGCTTTACATGCAGTATGTCTAGTGTGTGCTGCATTTTAATTGCTTGCCTTGCCTTTAATTGCTCTCAGATAGCTACAAAAATTTATATATTCTGCTTTTTTCAGTATTCATACTTAACTTTTTATTTATTTGTTACTTTTTCTCTATTCATACTTAAATTGTTGACCTTGTGCTGATGCGGCAGCACAAGGTCCCCCCCCCCCCTGGGAATCAATTAAGGCTTATCTTATATATCCTACAGCCTATTTGGAGCATTTAGATACAGAGCGCGAATAGGCCAGCGCAGCATTCATTACTGGTACATGGCAAACACTCAATATCTGCTCTCCACTGTGCCTTTATCATCTTCATCAGGTGGGCTGCTGGGATTCCTTCCCACTGATATTCATTATGCCTCTGCAGAGCTCGAGCAAAGAAAGAAAAATGGATCGCCCTTAGGAAATAATCGGACGCATTCCCCCCGGGGAGTAAAATAACAATAAATACATCAAATATCCTGACAGACATATATATTGTTGCCTTGCGCATGTTGGCAAGGTGACGCCCCAGTGTGAGGAATAATGATCATGATGATTCCAAATCACAATGATTAATGAGCTTCTCACTATACTGACAGAATAGATGCAGCAGGTCTCCTGTTGCCTGCTTACATTTAGTATGAAGTGTAAAGGGTACATGCTGCTGTATGAATATTATCTACTGTGTGTCTGTGCATGTGTCTGTATGCAGCACATCTAGTCTCTGTGCCATTTGTCTGAGATTACAAATAAAATGGAAAATAATCATCGAGGCCTGTTTTGTGAAAATAGAAAACAAGATTTTGGCTCAGACTCAGCAGCCTCTCATTTGTCACAAATGCACTTATAATAAGTTAATCATCGCTGGACAAATTATTCTCACAAACAGTCTCATGGTTGAATGGCATGTTGGAATTGTTCATTAGAGTTTACTGCAGTAATGTCAACTCATTCCATTCCATTCTCTTTTTTTTTTCTTTTTGCATTTGTATGCTATCCCTGTATTTTTAAATGTATTTCTGTTTGTTTCACAGTCTCATTGTTTCTTCATTTGCAGAGCTAATGTTGTAACACTAAACACACACACACACACACACACACACACACACACACACACACACACACACACACACACACACACACACACACACACACACACACACACACACACACAGCACATTTCATTATCATCATCATTATAATTTTTAGCTCTTAGATGCCGGCTCATATCTAACACCAATTTTCTGATTGTATGAGAAAAGCATCAAGCCTGGCTGTTGAAGGTGTTGACAGACGGCATGAAGAATACATGAACAACTTGCATGAAAAACTTGTTGATGATGAAATAGATCCGAATGGGACCAAGATCTATATGGAATAATGATAATGTAGTCAATCTGTTTTAATTATTATAGAAGATGGGTTCATAGGAAGTTCGCGTTTATTTCAAGTGTGGTTTAAATTCAGTTGTATGTCCATTGATTAAGTGACATGTATGTGATAAAGCAGTGTAGAGTTAAGAAAGGTATCACTTGTGTGTGTCTCCTTCAAAACGATAACAAATCAATGTTGGAAAAAATAAATCAGCTCTATGATGACAAACCCAAACAATAACTCCAATCCAAGGCCATCTCACAAGCTTATTCAAGAGTGTTCTGCTATAATCAAACATTCTTCATCCGCGGATGGAGTTCACTCAGGTGTCATGCTTGTCATTGTCAACCAGTACAACAATAAATGATCTTATGAATTAAGCCAACAAGCATAAAAAGTTCTAAAATTATGATCATCTATTTCCATGACAACTGGACAAAACTATGCACTGATGCTAACAGTATAGTTATAGCCTCTGACCAACACATTGACATTGACCTGATGTTGTGTTTGTCAAAAATTATCAAAAATCTCTAGCTGCAGTGTGACATCTGCAATAACAATAAATTAATTAATCTGTTTTGGGATTTTTTTTAAAGGGAACTTCTGCATATTTGGACATTACTAAGCTTTGCGAGTCAGCCTTGGTTGGACCTTGAAAATGATGTAAAAAAAAGTTAAATATTAAATAACAGGTGTTCCATTAATATTGTATCTAAGCATTTCTATCTCCTTGAACACACTGTGTACAATTGCAGCATCCTGCATGGTCAGGTGGTGGTATTGTACATCTCTCTGTGTCAATACATTCCCAGCTCTCAGTCCTTCTCACAATCTGCTGTAAATGGCCCCAAAGAGAAAGTGCTTGATGAGGCATTTCAGCCTTGAGCCTGAGAACCTTGGCCTGTCCCATGGTACATAGGCAGTATACAAGGTACACCGCAAACCTTTTCACAAGCGCTCCTTTCATGCATACAGGGAACACACTACTGCCTAAGTGGTTCGACCTCTTCCACTGCAGACCTGCGGGAAGTCTTGTCGAAGTGAAATCCTGAAGTGATAAGAACCACTGATCCACTTCTCACTTACTTGACTCCTAAACCCATTGGGGAGTGTCCTTCAATTTGTCCAGTTATCTCCGTGGGGGAGCGCACCAACAGCCTGCTTTCAACTAGTTTGTAAAAGGAAACTCCTAAGCCAGCATGGATGTCTGGCTTTGTCAGAACATAGATCTTGATCAGCTGCTAACCGTCACTCCAGTTCCGAGGAATTGCACTCAGTACGAGGGCACAAAGTAGAATTTTGTTGTCGTTGCAGAATCCATCAACAAGTATATCTAGTTATGAATCCCAAACACTGATTTGCATAATGTTATGTTGCACATATGGAGGCGCTTCGTATTTCCATCGTGTCAAAACCCATAAGACAGTTTTTCCAATAGCGGATTTGCATATTTCTCATTCTATCAAATCATACTCAAAATACACTGAACGTCAGCATTATAAAAAAACTACCCTTTCACAACTACTGTACATTACACCTCCAGCGCTAAACCGATCACTGCACATTAAATACCACAAGTCATTTAATAAAGGCTTATTTAAAGCCCATAAGTAAACATCTTGAAAATGCTTGGTGGACCTTTTAATATTTTCTCCTCAATGGAATCAAACCATTGTATCTACCCAATTTAAATAAGTAGCCTCACTTTCACATTAAGGCAATATTGACTAAACTATAATAACCTTAATGTACGTATGAAATATGCATTAGACTTAAATCAAATAATAAAAAATATGTTGATATTTCTATGTAAGAAAAAAACTTAACTTAACTTTAGCAGCACATAACTTCTGATGTTATTGGTTAAGTTTGAGAGGACTCTGCTGTCTCATGCCAGCAATATTCGATATGATAAAACTAGCAACAGGTGGTGAATCCAATAGCAGAGGGCCTAATGTGACAGCTTCATTTCAACATAGCAGGCTAATATTTTCCAAGATGAAAGTGATAAAGCTGTGTGCGGAACTCCAACCTCCCCCGTCAAATCAAACTCAGCTTCTTCTATGCAACGGTAGAGTCTGTTCTCCTCTACGGCAGCGAATGCTGGTCCCTGAAGCCAACCTTGCAGAAGTCTCTAGACGGGTGCTACACCAGGATGCTGCATGCAGTACTTAACATCAGCAAGAGTACACATGTCACCAACAGTATCCTGTATGAAGGAATACCAAGGGTTAGCAAGAAAGTAGCTTCTAGAAGAATGAGACTGGCAGGACACTGCCAAAGACACCAAGAGCTGCCAGCCAGCAAATTGGTACTATGGGAACCAAATCATGGTCATCGGTCTCGAGGACGTCCTACACTAACATACGTGGATGTACTCAAGAAGGATGCAGGAGCAAGTACCAATGAACTGGCCAGATGTATGGAGAATCGGGATGACTGGAAGCAACGATGGAGGGCTCGTCTGAAGACGACCTAGAGAGAGGTGCAGTATAAAGTCACCAGCCAGAGGGTGGTGGCAGCAAAGCGAAAAAAAAATCATTATGTCCCTATTAATTGAAACCTTGTAAATTAATTTCATTGTTCCAAAAGGACATTTGGCTTTTAAACCGGCACGGTGTTGTGCCCACACAGAGTGTCTCATTTGAAATGTTGTAATGGGTTAATGCTGCTGATGCCATAGTGCATTCCAAGAGACAAAGTCTAACGCATGTTTACATAATATTAATAATATTATTATTAATATATTAATTAATAAGTCATTTGATTAGCTGGACTAATTTAATTGATCATTAATTAACATTTTTTTCTTAATATAATTTCCTTGAAATTAATAATATTCTTGACTTTGACCAAATCTACCCCTTATGAATTCCCAACAACGGCAACCTTTCTCTTCACAGTACGAGACTAATAGTACATTTTAACATGAAATCTAAACCGTCTCCTTGGTAGCAGTGAGTGAAGCTGCTTCCTGAAAAAAAGAAGAAAAAACAAGATGGACTGACTCACTGATGTTTGATCTTTTGCTTCTCATCTTGTTTTTATCTTTTCACATAAAGCATCACAGACCAGACGGCTTGGTGAACATGAGCTTGGCTGTGCAGTTGGTATAATTAAGTTTGGGGACTTGATGATGTTGAAAGTTTTATTTTTCAACCAACGCATTTTGGTTTTTCTCAATACTGATTGGTTCTAGTATACTTTGTGCCCTTCATTGTCTGGGTCCTGGATCTTTATCAAGACCATTGGGGCTGCTTGCTTTGATTTGTATGGAACATGATAAACCTGATTTTTGATTTCCCTGTTAGCCATGTTCTATCCATGTTTCTGATTATCTGCCACAACAGCCTGTGCACACAAAGAATGTTCAGAAACCAGTGGAAGGTGTTGCAATAGTATTCTGTTTTACATCTGTAACTATATGTAGGTATCTGGAAAGCATGTAAATACATTCATGGAATTGAATTGAGTAAGTTAACACTAGTGGCAAACCCTGATTAAAAACATCTTGACTCTGTAAAATATGAAATGATTTTGACAATGTATTCATACCATTTTGTAGTTTAAATTCAATTTTGTTAAGGTGAGCCCCTTTCTCAAATCCAAATCAAGTTTGTTATTGGCTACCAGTTCTAGTCCGATCCCCCAGTTCTTAGGTGAATCCTGAGGTTATTTCGACTCGATTAACCCTCTTGAACTTGTTGTTGCGAAACAAGTTTGGAGTGGGGTTTGAATAACTCTTTCATTGCGTCCTTGACAAATATTCGCTGCTTCTATGTTCCTCTTCGTTGTGCTCTCTCAATACAAATTGTATTGCCATGCTTATTGGTCCTCAAGGGTTTCTGTTCCTTTTAGATCTACTTTCTATGGAGTTTTCACTTATTTCAAGGGTGTTTTAGTTTGGTTGCCAGGAGAGGGTACGTCCTACACTGCTTTACTTGATGCGGAGGAAGCAACATGAACAAATGTACACTTATCTTACATTTGGACCCAGCTAAAAGAGCATAGACGGTCAGAATGACAAGCTTCTAATCCTGCAGCAGGATTCAGGAACACGTATTAGTTGGCAGTGGATGGGAGTTAGGGTATTGCCGATATTGATGAAGTAATATATGTTTATACGCCTCAACCACTAAACCAAAGCAAGGGGCCTTTCCTTTCATTCAATCAATCCTACATTGAAATCTTTTCCCAGAAAAGAAGGCACTTTTTTATTGCCAGGAAATGAACAGCTCCCATAGTATAGTTCATCAACCAGAGAAAAAGAACGAATGAAACGATTTAATAAATGAAGAGAGATGTCTGCTGTCTTCTAGATTTGCTTTTTTTGTAGGGGACATTACTGTGCAGAATAAACATGTGGTGACGATCAGTAGCTCCATATTTATTTATTTTTGCTTCCTAATTTGTGTATCATCGGCTGTGATGATGGCCGGGGACGTTTAACATGTCGGGTAATGAAGCACACAGATGCAGACAGGTGGACAGACAGTACAGGAGCTTGTGGTAAACAGAAGGGGAGAAAACGGAGGCATGGTAAATAATGAGCTTTGGGAGCTTTTCACATCCCAAACCCTTCTTATGTTTGGAGAGGTCAGTCACTCGCTGGGCGGCGGGCTAATTGACTTTTAATTAGCGTCTGATCAAACACACATGCGGCCAAGGCGATGCACCAAACACCTCTGCATGGATGCTTGGGGGGGGGGGGGCTGAAAATGAGAGGTTCATCACAAAAATGTCCTTCACAGCCAAGTGTACATGTAACTTACTGTGCTGTATACTCACAGCAATTAACTGCACTATGAGGTTTTTAGTCCAAACGTCAGGCATTGAGCTACACTCACAACATGGCTTGATTTTTACATTTTCATGGGAAATATGTTCCCTTTTACAATGACCCTTTCCATGTACATTTTACGAAAGTTTGAAAAGTTATGAAAACGATTACAAAAAAAGGAGTAAAGTAGTAAAAGTAAAGTGAGCAAAAAGGAGGCACCAAGCTGGGATAATTTGGGATTTCCTTTAAGTGTGGATAAAATTGCACCTTTACAATTACAATTAACTCCTCTCTTCTCATGTCACCATGGATTTCTTCACCCTTTCGTCTCTCTGTCCGCCTCACTCATTTCCACCTGAAGTAGTGTAAACCACGGTGGGTCTGTATAATGGCTATAATGTGTGAGGATCGTAATAGCTTTCTGCTAGCACTGAAAAGCCTGCCTTGTACCACATGACATGTACAGTCGATCAACAGCACCTCCAGTCTGAGATCATTGTCCTGTGCAGGGCTTCAGTCAGACAAACAAGAGACAGAGAGAGTGAGAGAGAAACCGAGAGAGAGACAGAGAGAGAGCGAGAGAGACGGAGGGAGAAAACTGGAAACAACAACAAGAGAGTGAAATACAGCAGATGGGGAAAAGATAAACATCTTTTGAAATTGAGGGACATCATTTGCCCTGTAGAAGATACAACAAGGCTCACACGAAAAAACCAGCCATGTGTAAAAAAAAAAAAAAACATACTCCTATTTCAACAGTGCAAAAACCAGACGTTAGGAAATAAAAAGAGAGTCAAAGCTCTCCTCTCTGTGTCTCCCTCGGATCAAAAACGATAGCTCTGCGGTTTACAAAAGGAAGATGATATCGTCTGGTGTCTGTCACCGCCGGCTATCAGTGGGGGCGTGGATGGATTGTCTGAGCCTGATGCGGTCTGATTGTGCTCCACTATGAGGTGAATGTCAATAGGCATAGTGGTCTGCCAGCGTGAGAGAGGTGCACCTTGGGTAGTGGTTTCATTGACATTTAACGTTGACAGGGATACTAAACAAAAAAACAAAAAAAAACTCAAGATGACTCAGTAATGACTCAGCAGCAATCTACTTTGCCACGGCGATGGCAGAAAGTCTGGAGAGAAATCCAAGATGGTCGCCTCTTTTATTGGGCTTCATTGTGTGACAGGACAGTGAGCATGCAGGCATGGGAGCAAAATACAAGGCAACACGCTGCTCTGGATTAATAGCTGCGGCGCCACCATGTCACCTCGACCCTCGTAGAATTAATGTGCCGCTCACAGACTTTGGCTTCATTGAAACTGCCGGGCTCCGTAAATGAACCGTGTGAGTGTATTTTAATGGGGGTGGGGGGGGGGGGGGGGGGAAGCAACTGCTCTGCTGGGTGGATCCTCTCCTTCTGAATGATGCTGACGTCACAAAAGGGTCAAGATCAAATACATAATTTTTCACAGTCCAAAGGCATCGTTTCCACTGGAGACATCTCTCATCTGGACCATTGACCGCGTGCGCTAACAGATGGGGTTCAAATGTAGGTTGAGTTATTTTGGGTGTCTTGTTTCAATCTTTAAGGATACTGACAGAAAGAGCATGACACGTTTTGTATTAGAATATTCTGTTTAACATGAAAACATGTGAGCAGCTGTGTTAGAACATATCTGTCTCAAGGGTTAAAGAAAAACAAAATTAAGACTAAAGAAGTGAGGACAGAGGTTGGCCATGATATTGAGAGGAGCATTGCATGGAGAAATGTTGTTGATTTGTCTTAAAATTCCGTTGCATGCAATAATAGGAAGCTTAATTGTATGCTTCATTGATATCCAATGACACATTCAGCATCATTATTCAGTTCATTTTAATTTGGAAAGAACAACAAGTTACAAAGTTACATACAGTAAATCAAAAAGCATTATGTTTTCGGCAAAGCCCCAATTTTTGTCTCTGTCCAGCTCATGCTTTAAAGCAATGGGCTTAAATTCATGGGGATTAAGGTATGTATTATATACTAAACTGTGAAAAACTGATCAACTTCTTTAAAAAACCAACACTGAAGCATTTCAAACTTTCTCATATTATTATCCAAGAGACTCTTATGTTTTTCTATGTTGTGGAACATTACGTAAGTCATCAAAGAAAACTTTGGAAATGGTCCTCAAAATAACAGAAGTCATTTATGCTGCCCCAATCCTCTGACTGGTCAAGCTTGCTTGGTTTGGGCTCAAGTGGAAGAAAGTATCAAGAGGTTATTTGAAACAGCAATGACTACTCAGCTCAAATTCAGTTTGCAAGTTAGAATGTGATTATGATCATAATGTTGACCATAAGAGATACTGGAATTAAACAACAGGAGCTATCGTTAGGTAGCCTATTAAGTCTATTCATACAACTAAATAATAAATAATGAAATAACCTTGACTGCATGGTGCCAACCCTTTATTGTCCTTTACTAAACCTAAAGATCCCTGGCGATTCAGCAGAGAAACACACACCTTTTCTCAATAGCCACATTTATTTGCAAAAGTGGTTTTCTGGTATATCAAACCGACTGCTATTCTACAGGGTGAGCTGGGGATTGAGATAGAGGAAGAGATAAACTCAGGAGGAGGAAGTGAGATAGAAATCTAACAACTGTTTTTTTCTCCTTTCTTTTCCTCCAGGAGAAGAAGTGATGTCTATGTGAGGTGTTTTAAGGAGGAAATGGAAAAAACAAACAAACAAAAAAATCCACAGAGGGAGTTGTCGAAATGTGCAACAAAGCCTGGGCCAAACTCCGATGAATTATTCCAGACTGGAAATGTGCAATATTCAACACGCAACATGTAGATGCAATAACCCACTGAACTGCAGGGTAAACACATGGGCTGCCTGGTGCGAGGAAAAGAAGTTCCCCGCCAGCTATAAAATGGCAGCCTCATATCTTTCGTGATAGCCGGCGTGGCTCCCAGCGGTATGAATCCTTTGAATGGCCCATTAAATCATTAAAACAACCTCCCATTCAAAGAGCCACGCTGCATACATTATTAACCACACACACACACACTCTCACACAACCTTTCTCACAGGAACATTCAAAAACGAGAACAAAAAAATTATATATATTATGAAAAAGATAAAAAGGGCGAGAGCGCTGTGAAGTTACAAAACACACAAAAAATGTACAAGAGAGATTTCCACATTCACATTGAAAATCATATTGCTTCTGCCTTCTGCAGCATTTATTTAACATCCCATAATGAAACAGTCTTTTGATTTCACAAAGGCAGAAGTCAGACTTGCAAGCAGGGCTGACAGAGAAGCAGCAGACTTTGTGAGGCTTCTGCATTTTTACTGTTACTGCCCCCCCCCCTCCCTCTGAAAAAGTTAGGAACCTATTACGTTGGAGTTACAGGATGTGTCAACCCCCTCGACATGATGACACTTTTTTTTTCGGATAGGAAAAATGCAGAGCTACTGCTGACAGGTAATAAAGCACTGCCTCTGTATCTGTGCTGGATCAACCTGAGGCTTGTGCCACTAGTTCCTGTGTGTGCTTTTTTTTTACACAAACAGATGGATGGTCAAAGCAACAGCTAGTGAAATTTGTGGTCTCGCTTTGTCCTCCAGCCTCACATCTGTTCATTTTTATCCCTGAGCTTATTGCATTTCGGTTAAGATTGAGGGCTAACACTTTACAGTGGCAGTAGGGGTTGTATATACTTTTTGTGACCACTGCACTGGCCTCAATAAATGTTGTAATTCTTTGTATATATAATCCAAAGTGGACTCTTAAATTCCATCGTAGATTTTCCAGAAATGATTGTGCAACAACTTTGCCTGACTGTTTGAAGCAGTTTGGTTATTTGCAAGTCATAAGGTCTACGTAGTTTGAGGAAAATGTTACCTTATGCTTGATTTTCATTCGCCATGATGCTTTTCTGTATTTGGCACACATACTCAGGCTCTGAACAACCGCAATTTCTTTTTAAATATGAATAAATCATCATCTCATTCCTTAAACGTCTCTGTGCGTGTGTGTCTATTTCTCCAGTTGCTGGGTCTATTCTGTGCCTACAATTCAGGCTGCCTCATTGCATATATAGCCAAGCAGCCACAAATTGTTCTTTAAATTGTGGGTGACAGCAGGCCTGTTGGCTCGAGGCGACTGGCAACAGTCTGCGGGACGTTTGGGTTTATATCCTGTTAACATTAAGATACATTAGGGTCAAAAATGCACTGCATATTTAGAAAGCTAATCAGCGGATTGAAAGTGTCCAACCTAAGCTCGCATGGAGTCATTAAAGCCTGAATCCACTTGAAATTAAAACATATAGCTCTTGAGGTCATTGAAGGAGTTAAAAATGGCTAAATAAGTATAGATTTTTGATCTGCAGTGTTTTTGTGAATATTACAGAGAACATATCTCAGGCACAGAATGTGATCAAAACACCAAATGGTGTCTTTTATGAGATCTGCAGCATTTATTATTCCAACTGTTTCTGTGCTAAAACCCAAAGGGTTCGAGTGACAGCAGTGAGGACACAGTGCCAGGCAGCTCAGTCCTTTTTGTAACGGAAAAACTCTTAGTTTGACACCTTTGTTGCTCGGGGCGACTGTCAATGCTGTCATCTGCTCCACCACGGTCCTCTTCACTACCTGCTGTATGCCTACACCTCTCTGTTTTGGAGATGGTTTGTTGGTTTTCAGCTTTTTTGACATTTGGACAACAGACGATGGAGAGCTGTGAAAGCTGGAATCATCTCAGCGCCAGAGTTTACTCAGCAAGTGTAAATCGATGGCTTCATACCAACATTACAGTATAGGTGTTGTAGACATTTGCCATATTTTATCCAGGAGGTTTTGTGTAAAATGGGTTTGGTATGGCGGTCAACAGAGAAGAATTTGAAAAACACAAACAACTGAAGCGAACAACTACAAAAAATATTAAAATCATAAAACACATGTTTACAATAGAAGTTTTCAGGAGACACTCAATATTGAATAAAACACTGGTCATTCGTGAACACCAACACTAGTAGGCGTACAGCCAATACCTACATATACCGTACTTTTCGGCCTATAAGCCGCGACTTTTTCCCCGTTTTTCGACCCTGTTATTACACAGCACAGTATATATTCTGTAGCTACTAGGGATGGGCGTTAGTAATCGAGTACTCGAGTACTCCTCTTTTCAAATGATCTCAATTGGTGGATGAGGAAAATCGTTTTTTGTTTTTTTTAGTGTTTGTAGCCATTAGGCCGGCCGGCGGGCCGCCCCTATTTTAAAATGTTATATACGTGTACAAAACGGCACAAAACGGATATAAAGTTTAACAAAATTAAATATTTTGATCCAAGTTAAATAAACTAAGCGTTGTGTCAAACAGAAACCGCAAATAACTGCCACCTCCGTGCAGCGCAGCCAGTGTGTGGTCTCCACAGCACCGCGGAGCTGAATGCGGTGCTGGAAAACTTGGAAAGTCACGTAAAGAAGCCAGGCTGACTTCGGGCACATTCGAGCAAACAACATTTAAGAAGCCTTTATTATGGAATATAGGATTGAGATTCAAAAGCCGACCGGTGTAACGTTCCGTTAACGAGGAATTAGTCGCGGTAATTAGTCACGGACAGGAGTGAGCATTACGCGGTTCGATATAGACTACTACTACTTCTACTGCTTTGGTGAGTTATTTAGCCTATCTATGTGTTTAAATTGTAGGACAATAATTTTATTGTATTTGCTGCCCTTCTTATTTTAAATGTCTATTTTGATTGTTAGCCAACTACAGCCCATGCTTTTTTTCTCTCTCTTTTTTCTCTCTCCACCGCAGACCTACTCGATCGGTTTAAATTGTGGCCCGCTTATTTAATTACTTTCAGTTAGGAAAATGTGTTTTAAACTTGTGGAAAATAAATCCTTAATATCATATGGCAACTGTGACTGTTTGACATAAGCATTGAGCGCTTTATTGCGGTCAACCGTTGTTCTGTAGACAGATGCGTTGCGTTCTAAAAATAGAAAAAAGTTTAACGAGGAATCGATTGATCCTCGAGGAATGCAAGCGATCACACGAGTAGCGAAAACACTCGTGCCCATCCCTAATAGCTACTATTGCACAAAATGGTAACACTTGTACATTATGCAAATATGCAACTTGTTTGTTGAAATGTTAATATATGGGAGCTTCCTCAAGCAGCCATCTCTTTCCCGACAATCCCCTCTGTGCACGAACTCTTACATATGGTAATTAAACATTATAACACCTGCGGCTTATAGTCCAGTGCGGCTTATAGTACGGAAAGTACGGTATATTTGAATCTTGCATTAATAATGTTAAATTGACAACAGTTTACCTAATTATTGATAAGTTACTTCCTTTGCATGCGTTTTATTTGCTGGAACCAGATGTCATTTATATACTGTACCAAGAGAGGTCTATTGACAGTAAATGAAGCATCTACTCAGTTCCTTTCAGGATTTTATGAACTGAAAGATGTTTTGCTAAATGTGAACTCCAAAAGTTATTCCTCTTCATAAAGGGTCTAATGCAGTGGTTTTCAAACTGTGGGGCGCTAAACTGTATTTAGCCTCTTAATTTTCCTCTCAAAGTCCACCAGATTCATGCATTTCACTTTAAAAGGGTGAAAAAAAAGCTCCCGGGGGGGCATACCCAGGGGTCTGGTTCTCCACTGGCTACTATTTTCCTCCATCAGGACATTGGAGGCACTAGCCCAAAAACCCTGGGTGTGTGAATGACATTTCACTAGTCAATAATTTAGGCAAGTCTGTCTGCCCATCTTTCTCACTCCGCTGCACACTCAGTCACTACTATCCATGCTTAAAGGAAGCAGGATTAAAACACTGGATTAAGATGTTAAAATGTATTAAAAAATGTGTTTAAAAACGCACAATTTTTTTTAGAATGTTTCAAAAATATGTTTACATTTGTAAAATAATTCAAAGGTCTTTCAAAACACACAGGGATTTAGAATTTTTTTTTGGGGGGGGGGTGCTCAGCTGAAATTTGTTCTCTGAGGGGGGGCTCACTCTCTCCCAATTTGAAAACCCCTGGTCTAATGTATATGGTAACTTCAAGGCTGCCATCAAACTTCACAAACAAATGGTGGTTTGAAGCTATTAGATCAAATACATGGTTAATTGGAGAGATTTGGGCGCTAACGGTAGCCTGTACAGCAAGTAATGAATGAAAAGGCAAGTTCTAATGAAAGAAAGTGCTCTAAACGTTAGCAACCAATAGGTTTAATTTGTATACAGAGCAAGGATTGTGTTTGAATTGACTCAGGGACATGGGGGCTATATTGTGGTAAATTAAGTTTTATTTTTGTAGCATATCCTTGAACAACAACATTGTGGGCATTTGAAATAGAAGAACTGAACACTAGCCTTCAATGGTACTTCAGTACAAGTCATACTGAATTTAGAAACCATGGCAGAGAGATGAAGGAAAGTAGGGCTAAATAGAGAACTAAGGATGACACACAGTGTGTATAAAAAAGAGTCAAATTAGAAGTAACGGAGGGAGAATACCAGGAAGAAAGACGCAGTGGAAAGAAAGGCGAGAGTCATGGTATGTAAATAAATGCGACTCTTTTAGCATGAGACAGTGTTTATGCCTTTCAATCCAGTCCTCATTAAGTAGTTCATTGATTTTTCTCTGAAGCACAGGGCTGACCTGTTCATTTACTTAATAAGAAGCACTTTAAACTCAAGCAATCTGCATGTGGCTTCAACTTTAAAGGTGAAGGCGAAGTCAATGGTATGTGGTCTGAAAACACAGTGAGACTATACAGCCAGTCTGCAGTGCGATGGCTTTATATAAGCTCTGCCTCTTTCCTCTTTTCGGGGCGACCGTGGCTCAGGTGGTAGAGCGGGTCGGCCAATGATCAGAGGGTTCGCGGTTCAATTCCCACCCTGCCACTTGTGTCATGGTTGTTGACACTTCCCCCACATTGCTTCGTGTGAATGTGTATATCCTGCTGTATGTTTGAGGTGGTGATCGGAGGGGCCGTAGGCGCCGAATGGCAGCCACGCTTCCGTCAGTCTGCCCCAGGGCAGCTGTGGCTACTATCGTAGCTCACCAACACGCTTCCGTCAGTCTGCCCCAGGGCAGCTGTGGCTACTATCGTAGCTCACCAACACCGATTTGACTGTGTGTGAATGAATGATAGCTGGATACCTGTTAAAGCGCTTGAGTGCAAGAAGCGCTATATAAATCCAATCCATTATCATTTCCTTGCTGGGCCTTGAGGTGTTTCTGAAAAACTGAAGATGTGTAGACTTCAGCACCAACCAAGACTTCCCACTAAAGGATACAGATATTATTTGCCATTTTCTAGCAGCTTACTATCATCAGGAAAAAGACACTGAATGAGTCACAAATGCTCATCATCTCCATGCAAGCCGACTTAAATAGATAGCGAACAACAACAGTCTCACCTATAAAAGAGGCCGCTTATCAGTAACCGAAAGGACATATTTTCAAATTATTTTTTGGTTGTCATGAAAGACTTTTCAACATGATTTTTGCAGTCCAGCAATCTTTCTGCAGAAGCGAATATTTTCTTTTAACAAAAGAAACCCAATGGCGTGTCCTTAACAGGAGCAGCCACACACAGGACTTAAAAGTAAAACAGACTTTTCTCATGAAGACTTCCCCTGTGCCTGCAACACATACTTTAGGGTTTGTGTTTCAGGGCTGCAGGTATCAATTAACAATTGTTTGCATTTTAAGTATGAAATATATGAACAATCCATTTTCATATCCAAATATTTTAAACCCAAAGAGAATGGGTTTTGTATTATCATCTAGGCATGCTTTTGGCTGAACATATTAAGGATTTATTCTGGGGCTTACCTTTCTGTACACTTATCCAGAGTATCCAAACTTCTAAAGTGTCCGTCTCTTACCTTCGCCCTACCTCTGATATAAAAGTGCTGCAGCATTCAAAACCAGTCAAACCTATTCTGGCACTTCTCCTCCCACAGCCTTTCATCTTCCCTTTATCAGTCCAATTTAATTAGAAGTCTGTCGTCTCTTGTGCTCCTTTCTGCCTCTCCTCTTTCATCTGCTGTCCAACACAAATCAATTCTTCATGGCGGCGCACATCCCCGGGTCCCAGTTGATGCTGTCAGGGTGTTTCTAAGCAGAAGGCCAGACGACCAGAGGACCACCTCTAGGTTCACACATCTCAAAACACTGCCAGTAATCAATCAGTCGCCTGCATTGTGTGGTTTAAATCCTCTATGCTCTAATGTTTTATTTTTTTATCTTTTAACTTTAGAGCTAAAGTGCATAATTTATGTCGCCCCCATGAGGAATTCTGAGTAATTACAACACTGTCGCCGCATCTAGATTTCGCTGATTGCGCATGGATTTGATAACGTACGTCCAGGTTTTTTTTCCCTTAGCAGTAGAATCAACAACTAAATCCATTTCTTGGGCGCTTCTTGGGATTTTTCTGAGCTCCCGCTCCAGTGTCGTAGTGGGCTACACCAGTTTGTAAACGCTGCCATAATGAGAAATACAGAGAGAGTTTTGTGGAGCTGATAGGCTCAGTCACCTTTGTGTCAACTCATTTGGCGATGCATGGCTGGAAAGAAACAGACATTCATTTATATGGAAAAAAATGATGGCCTTGGTCAAAATCACCATATTGTTTCACTGTTATAGAAACATATGGAGCAATTCTCTGCAGAATAATAATGCTCTTATCCAATGACATGAGAGGCGGAGGATCTGTAGGGAGACAATCAGGAAGATAACTGTTGAGGCTGAATACTGGAAACAGGAACAAAAGAGCAAGCATGAGATTAATGGAAGAAGAATAAAATGTGTATTTAATGTGAGTGTGGCTGCTATGCTAATACCCCCCCACTCCCAAGCTAATTGAATACAATTGTTGAATTTGTACTGTTAAATGTAATTTCAACCCGTGTGACTCATGTCTGGTTGAAGCCCACAGGTAATTATCTAGTGAGAGCTTTTTTCACACGGGTCTGAGTGAGAAAGTGTCTGTTCAAACCATTAGATGGATAATTAATCACATTCATACTACCATCTCAGCGTTTGAATTACAGCAAAGGGCCTAACAACTTTGCTAAAGGAGAGAACACACAGTAGTATGATTGCGGGAAATCCTTACGTCGTTTCCCTGAATTACTGTAAGTGAATTTGATGCAAGCCGCCGCCGATTTCGCCTTCCTGTGTTTTGGAAAAATCTACTTGCAGACACATGCCGAATGACGAGAGCTTTTTGTACATGCATTGCTCACAAACTAGCTGCCAATTAAATGTCTCCATCCTGGGCCATATTACATTATATACAGCTTAATATGTTCTGTCCAGCACCCACATAATCAAAGCAAAGCAGAGCGTGGCTATCTATCCATCGATTGTCTCTATCTGTTTTGGAGCCAGCGCTTCAGCTTGAGGGGATGTATTTAACGATTTAGCAACCAAAAAGGAGTAGGTGACCCTGAAAGTGTGGGTTGTGTATACAGTATGTCTGTGTGTGTGTGTGTGTGCGTGTGTGTGTGTGTGTGTGTGTGTGTGTGTGTGTGTGTGTGTGTGTGTGTGTGTGTGTGCCTGTGTGTGCGTGCGTGCGTGTGTGTGTGTGTGTGTGTGTGTGTGTGTGGGTGTGAGGAGAGCTGGCTGCCATTAGTCCTGCTGGATTAGCATCTGACACAGAGCACCATCAAAACAAGAAAAAGGTAGAGCCCGAAGCAAAAATGGCCTAGACATAAGGTCCAGCCGTCTTCAACAACACAAACACACACACACACACACACACACACACACACACACACACACACAAACACACACACACACACAGAGGAATCGAAAAGGGATGACAGGACAACACGAAGGTGCAGAGAGCTGATCGTTATACCCGTCCACACTGTGACAGCATCAGTGTGTGTGTGTGTGTGTGTGTGTGTGTGTGTGTGTGTGTGTGTGTGTGTGTGTGTGTGTGTGTGTGTGTGTGTGTGTGTGTGTGTGTGGAGATGAGGTATCTGTAATGTGCCTTTTTCAGTCAGAGTAGGGGGGGCTGAACACAGGATGAAAAGCTAATGATGTCTCAGTGAGGCTAAACCCTAATCCCCGATGACATTTCTGATTTGTATTGTTTTTTTTGTAGTCCAGCTTTAATGAATGTTGATTGAAGGGTGGGATTTTTTTCTCTCTTTCTCTCCAATTACAAACACAAGGGCACAACAAGCAAGACCATAGCAAAGGTCAGACCTCATCTGTGACACTGTGGAGGTCCACACTGTACACAAAGGACTCAAAGGGCGGGTTCTGTTAATGCAATCTGGCTTCTTCTGTAAGATCAAAAGCAGCTGGTGGTGCCGGTAAACAGGGAAAGGATTTCTGACAGGGATAATTAAAACAAAACTTATGGACTATCCACAGCGAACAACAGCCTCGTAAATTACCAAAAGGCTGAATCAATGCCTCGATGAGGCATTCCCTGCAAACAACAATGGACATTATAGAGTCCACAGAGGCAGCTTTAAATGCAGCGTATAGTACTCAAGCTGGTTAGAATATCAATACCATATCAATGTCTTTTGGGATATTTTCATGTGATTATATCGTCTTTTCTTGAATTTTTAGAATTGTCTTGGAGTAAAATCAACTTTTTTTTAGCATAATATGCATTATAAAATGTTTTTCATTCTCTAAAAATGTCTTAGTTTACGGTATGTGGCAGTAGGGTATGGTTGAAGCACCTGTTGTTGGTGGAGGGATGGGATTGTGGAAAATCCGACCGGAACGAGCCGGTTGGCAAGTTTACGCATGGCGAAAAAAAAATCCTTGTTTTATTTGTGTGTTCCCTAGTTTCCACAGGCAGAAATGCCATGCCAGAAAGGAGCAAGCAGGGACTAAAATATATGTTTGCACTTATCAATCTCTACATCCATTACTAACAGCTCGTCCACGTCATCAGTGAGTGACTGACTGTGAAAAATAGCATTACTTTTTTTCATATCATTTGTATGACGCATTCCTAGTTAAAGCCACTACGAGTAACTTGGTACCTTGGCGGCCCCTTTGGACAAAAGCTTCTCAGTAATGTCATCTTTAATTTCTAACCCACAGCGACTACAAAAACGCAAACTACGAAAATGAAACCTTTGTAAACAGAAATCGAGAAGCCTAAATATGCTGGCAAAGCCGAACAACAAAAAAGCACACACAAGGCAACCACTCATTACTCAACAATGAGAGAGCACTGCATACATAATGGCGAATCTCAGTGGGGAAAATATCTGGCAGAGCAAATTAAAAAAAAAAGGTGTCCATGATAATTTCACTAAAATTAATAGCAGAAAGGTCTTTGTTTCTTATTAAATTGCTTTGAAAATAAGAGGGCCCAAAAAAACCCTCATAAATCAATATTTTAACTCTAATACTGGATATTCCTGCATACTTATGCCTACTGCCCTCTTTGGACCAACATTAATCAGTTGTGGGACCCCATGACCACTTTTATTAGTGCCAGTTCCTTCTCAGTGGGAAAGAAAACACACTCAAAGAGCTGTTCTTCCATCAAAGAAAACAACCGGGCACACGGCCTGCAACCGCGGGAGAATGCTGGCAGCAAAATTATGCCCTCCAGTGTTATAGTAACTGTTGCTCATTTGGATAAATTTGGCTTTGGGAATCGTTTTGTATTATTATTGCCACCAAATGACTGAGCTAAAAAAAATATATAAAATCTTTTTATCACTCTCTTGTTCATTCTCACTCGAAGGGAAGGGGAACCACAGAGGGGCAAACAAAGCAAAGATACTCTCTGTGTTCCTAATCACATTTGTTTTTGTTTTACTACTACGTCCTTGCAGTTTGCATGCAGTAGCCTATGCTACATTTGGGACCGACTCATTTAGAATCAACAAAAGCTGAACGTTCCAAGTAGTCCCTTGAAGGTACTGCCTGACTGTTGGTATCAATGTCAAACAATTGTTAGTCAGAACACTTCACGTGAAACATCCACGGTGAGAAGGCTTCTCATCTTTAGGTGGAGAAGACTCACACCCTGAAATGGAACATTAACTTTGACGGCAGATGATTTATGTTAATGCCGTTCGTCTCTTGCCAAGAAGCCCCAAAAAAATACTCTCTGAACCAGTGTCAGCTCTTGGCATAAGATTATTTACGAGATAAAATAAGCTCCAACCTGTTCTATCTTAAGTTGATATGGTGTCTTTTTTTGGCCACCAGAGTGATGATTGTAGCTTATTGTGCCCCCTCAACTTTTTTTTAGACGGTCATTCCTTTCATATAAATCATTCGAGCCCATAGTTCTGCATTAGGGCCTCCAGAATTTCAGATGAAGTAGATTAAGAAAAATAAATAAGTGGGCTCCACTTGTTATTTCAATGCGTCAGACACACTTAATCACTATGACATATCTTCTGCTGCTCCTTTCATGTGCAGGCTGTGGATGTGGGTTTGGAACAATTAACAGGCTGCCAATCAAATCTGTAAAGCGGATTTGATTCTGGATTTAGATATGCAGGAACCCAACCCCAGACAGTGTCAACTCCCAGTATAAATGCCATCCCGTACCAGGTAGGCATCATTGGATTTCATTGTTATGCATTAAATAGTTGACTGACTTAATCATATTTACACATTTTATGTTAATATTTGAGCATAATCAATTATATGAGTGGCATGTTCAGATAGGAAGAAAGTGCAGAAAATCAAACATGGGAATATGGTCTGTGGTTATCTGCATTGTCAATCAATGTTAAGATTGTACACATGCCACTATCCTAGGGTTTAAGGTCAGCCAGAAAAATGCCATCCAAATCCCCTCTTTCTTTTTCTTTTTGCTGTACCATTTCAAGTTAAAGGACACTGCAGATACATATTTGCGATATGTATCAGAATACAATAAGAGCTACAGCTGGCAGGCCTGAGGAAAAGAGAAATATAATGGAAATGGCATAAAAGTCGAGTTCCTGCCTCCTTCACAGAGCACACAAGGTCTTTTCACAGGTTTCACATCTTTTGCTCGGCTATAAATCCTCTCCGAATAAATTCACACCGGACTTGGCAGGTGTGAGAAGAAAAATGCCTTTACAACAATAACTTCTGAACTTATTTACTTTAGCAGCAGTGAAGTACCAACAAAGGAACATAATGCAACAGAATCAATGGAATGTCGAGTATGCTAACAGGCTCGTCTCTAGTTGTTGGAATGAGTTCCTGAAGGACCTCAATGCTTCTGAGAAACTGAACAGAGAAATAGAAACGGTCTTGTTCTGATATGACCCGACTCTACATGCTGAATTCTGACAGAGCAGCCTGCAGCGACTCAGAAACTCAACATTTGTTGCCGTGTACTCGCTTTCTTGTTTCTTTTGTGCTCTAGCTCAGCAATTCCACTTTGAAGATGTCAATGGTTTAGCTGTTATTGCTGTTATTTTCACAGCACAGTTCACAGTCTCTGCTCTTCATCAACACAACACATATCATCTATTGTAATGATAAGGATGCACCATGTGATCAGAGCTGATCAATCAGAGTAGATCAATTCAGATATTAGACATATTGATACACACACCATAGGCCCACAGCAATACAACAAGACACTTTCAACTTCACAATCTCATATACTGCTAACTAAAAGGAATTACAACCCTCACAGTCAAATGTGGAATATCTATGTTGGTTCACAGCGCAAAATGTAGTAGTTTAAAATAAAAAACGGCCTTGAAGTTTATTGAGTTATTTATGTAGGTTTATGACAACATTTTTAGCGAGAAATGTGTGTTTTACTCTGACAATCTTCAATCAGTGAATGTATACAATGCAGATTGATAGCTTTCACAAAGATTATTCCAGACTTTACCAGAGAAAAAACGGTAAAATGCAACGTTTGTTATGGTTGATATGCTGGTTGCTAGAGGCGCTGGCTGAAACCGGAGACAGGAAGTGGTTTGAATAACTATAACTATCAAACTAAAATGTCTAATAGCTACATACAGTGTACAATGGGACCTGCTGGCCATGCGTAAGGTGTCTCAGGCAGGACTTGTTCTTATTCATTCAACCCAACCCTATAGCATTAGCATTTGACTGGAGGACCATGTTGAGGGGGTTTGTACAGCAATGGTGTATTTAATGCCTGAGAAGCTAAGTTCAAAACTCCTTGACCCTCGATGTGTGTAGGGGGAGACATTGACTTCGACCTAAATCAGAATGTGAAGGCGGCATCTCAAGCTGTTTTGTAGCTGCTTTCATCTTGTTAAATTCAATGTTTTAGCCTGGCTTTAGGCTTTAGGCAGCAATCTCCTGATCTCTTAAGCATTGTACTCCTGTTAGGGAAGCCATTTGGGAAATGTGCAGGTTAGTGTTTACTGCTGCAGCTTTTATCTTGAACTACCCAGGACATAACAGCAAACTTTAAACTCACAACAAACTCCTCTCACACACTTATTTTTCTTGTATTGTATGGTCCTCCTGTAGCAGTTTTCCTCAACCTCATTTCTGTATAACCACAATCCATATCTTGTAAAATCTTAGCTCTTCCCTGGACAACATCTTAGCCGGCGTATTTTCACACGTCACCATTAACTTCATCACTTTAAAGTTTTAAAGCAACTTCAAATCAATATGGTATTGATGGAGCTCATCTCACCGTTAATACAGATACGAAAGTCGTCCCTATATGCGGTTCATTAAGCATACATTTTTTTGACATGCCAGTGTTGGGAACTACAAGCACAGACAGAGACCCTGATTTACCCCTAAGCGTGGATATGATATTCCCTATACGCAAAGATGAAATGAGTGAAGGAAACGGTTGGTTTGAAATGTAATTAGCCAGGAGCAAGCCACGGATTCCGGTCGTGGAAGTGTGGAGAGGAGGAGCTGGGCAGATTCTCCTGACACAGCTAAGGGCCGTGTGAAATCTGTAAAGCCTTGATTAGATGGGATTGTCTCTTTCTCTAAGCGGGAATTACAGAGGTGAAGAAAAAAAAGAAAGAAAGAAAAAACAGCATGAAAAATATGGTAAGTTTGATACAAAAGGAGTTTCAGTGAGACAGATGGAAACTTCTGTTAAATCAAAATGTTCACAGCTCAGGCAGAGATAACGAGAGAGGAAAATCAGTGCAGCAGCAGGGGATGGTTCTGTTTGTAGCTGGAACATTGAGGCACAAAGGGTCTAAGCTTTGTGCTTTTACGCTTCACCTAACCTCACGGTGCTTAGGATGAGCTGAGCCGAGACAACTCAACACCTCTCCCTTTAGTTGAAAAGACACAAGATATGAAAACTGTCTTAACCTATATAAGGGTCCCAGATATGACACCTAAAAAACACCAGTGTTGACTTTGAGACAGTAAAAGGTGAAGTAAGCAAATTTGAAAAAAGCTTGTTGTCAAAATCAGTGAATATCTCGTCATGATCCACTTGTTTACGTACACGTTTACAGAGCCTGTGGGCTGTGTATTAAACCTAGATTATTTTTCAGCCGGCACACAGTATACAGACATGAAAAGTCTTATATGAGGTGTCCAGATTTGACTTTGTTAACTTTGATGACTTGTTGTTGTTGCCGACACACGCTCCATCCACTACGCCACCGGAGCGCCCCAACTTTGATGACTTGGTTAACTGAGTGTGAATGCAACTGAAAATTTGGTATTTCCCACACTCAATTGCATCAAAAGAGCGAAAGCAACAAAAAGTTATTCAATTTATAGCTAAACAACCGCATACAACCTAGGCATCCTCTATAGCTAAGCATTGCATTATAAAAAAAGAACACCTCTCACTTAAAGCCACTATTAACATTGCACGTTGTCGGCCCCTTTGGACAAAAGCGGTAGTATTTTTACGACGCCAGCTGTCGTGAAGCTGTTTTCTAGCTCGTGCCAGGCGTGCAAGATTCAAATGATCAGGAAGCAATATAGTGCATGTCCGTGCGTTGAAAGTGTGAGGGCACCGGACTCTTTTCGGCTCCGTGAGAGTGGTTAGTGACACAGCATCAACTAATGCCAGTCAGTGCTACTAGTGTCGGAGCTGCTTTAAGCTAGACATTGAGATGATATGAAGTAACATTATTTAACCCCATATTATCGGCATAATGAGACACAAACAGTAACCTGTTATTCTTCTTTATTCATCGTTTCACACCAGGCTTGATAGGATCCCAATAAAAAAAGCAGAGTGCTTGACATTTTCTTATGTGACACGTTATTAAGTTGGCGTGTTTTCTGTTAAATGATTATTCCTGGAGAGACTGCATTGTGCTGTTGCATGCTTTGTTATGTCTTGGATGGTAACAAAAAGTGATACATTCACTGAGCTTGTAAAATTTTAATGAAGTGAGTGAAGACAGTGAGCTACAAGAGTTCAGTGGCTTGCGGCTGATGAGAGAACCGTCTCAATCTTTAATTCAATTAACTCCTCCAGTGTATAAACATGACACACAATTCATAAAGATCGCTAACTTTCGGTGTCTTCTCAGGCCGGGGAAGAAGCTATTTTAACTGTAAAAAACACATCAGACACAATTTTTAGGCACGCTGATATGAACAGCCTCCAGCTCCACAGAATCTCCATAAAAATGTTTTGACTACTAACCAGAAATACTTTCGCATTATGTTTCACACAGTCATTCACAAAATATTCTGTCTGTATTCTTGACAAGAATACAGTAAAAGTTTATTAATTAATTCATGTAAGTGTAGAATTTAGAGTGAAAAGCGTATAGTCCCCTCTCGCTGAAAATGTAGGTATTTTGGAATTGTGGAAACTATGGTTAACCCGCACACTGCACACATTCTAATGCTATATGCCCCATGTGGAACACTGTATAGTCCGTTAAAGCACTAGGACCCTTTGATACTTCACCTGACTCTCCAATTTGCATAATCCCTGCATGAAGAGTGAGGTTGATAAGCTTTTAGGTGGAGGTTGTGAGCTTGTGGCAGCAGTCAGCAGTTTTTTCCCAAAGGCATTCCGGCTGTGTTCTGTGGTTTAAAACATAAAAGCCCAGACAGGACCGATAATGGCTTTAACAGGCCTACTGGGGGACGGCCTTTGCACGCACACTCATTTAAACAAGAGAGGAAGAAACACAGCAAAGCCAAAACTGAGCCAAAGTGTAGGAAAAGTCAAGATGAGTCCGCCTTAGTGCTGATTCGTCAGTCTGGGAGTATTCGGGCTTATCAGCGCTGCACGCCGTTCACTCGGCGTTCTGCCGACACAAACAAACTCCCATCAAAAGCAAGCAAGCTTCAAACTTTTAAGTAGATGAGATTGTAAAGCTAATAGCCTGGAGTCTCGGGTAGACGGGAGGGGGGAGGGGGGAGGGGGAGGGCTGTGCAGTCAGAAGCAGGCTGGATCCTTAAAGCAATTCCTTACAAAATATCTGTGCATCTGGGATTCTCTCCTCTGTCTGATAAAATGTGATAGGGGAGTCAGGGGGTTGCGGTCCCTTTACTGACTCCAGTCAGCTTATCCTCCTCTTCCCTTCCAGGAGCAGCAGCCCCTGACCTCTGCTGTCAACCCAGGGCTGTGATGCCGACTGAAGAGGCCGCTAATAAAGTACAGAGGCTTTCCATACACACTGGAACACACCAGGAATGTCCACACACCAAACAAAACCATCAAGCAGACATACAAATATTTTCCTCTGCATCTTGTTGAAATGCATGTGCTGTCTCACATCCTGACATCTAAAGTCAGGATGTGAGGATGAACAATACAAACGTGATACCCTCTTAAAAAGGTACAGTGTGTAATAAACCAGTATTTTTTCATCATCTAGTAATGAGATTCTAGATTGCAACGCTCCTTTGCTAACCCTTCCTTTTGGGATAAATTACAGAAGCTACGGTGGCCTTCAAGGACAAGAGGATAGTTACAAAATGTGGCATCTTCGGCCTCTGCCTCATGTCTTTCCACAATATCAAGTAATGAGGTGAAGATGTATTTAGTTATTTATTTGATAGTCTTTCTTATTTGTCACCCAACAGGTGCACTTCTGGCGGACACGCACTTTATATAAAAATGTGCAAACTGTGCTACTGCCGAAACATGGCGCTGCAACACGGCGGCACGCGCTCCCATGTAGATATAATAGGCTCATTCTAAGGTAATCAATTTATTTTGTTCAAGCGCTGATATAATTAATAAGACATACTTATGAACATTAAATTCCATTCCACCAAGTTTGTTCTGACAAATGTGCCAATGAATTAGACCCACTGTACCTTTAAGTGAGCTGGTGAACTTTAGAACAAATTATTCGGACACGTTGCATCAAACAAAAATTGTTGTTTTCCAAAATTGTATACATGCAGTTTACATACTGCAAAATAGTATGTGGGCAACCCTTCTATTTATTGGGCGCCTTAGTCAAACCCATTGCTAACAGGTGCATAAAACTAAAGCAAGCTTAATTGCCAATGACAAACTCAAACCTAAAATCCGTCATTCTGAAGAGCTCAACGTCACCGTGCCATCCTTCCAATAAGTCAATTTGTCAGATTTCTGCCCTCTAGATTTCGCCCCTGTCGACTCTAAACTCTGTTATTGTGATGTGGAAGTACCTTGGAGCTATAATAGTTCAGCCATGACGCGACGGAATGGGATTGCAGAGTCCTGGAGCACATAGTGTGGAAACATAATTTGTCCTTGGTTGCAACACTCACTACCAAGTTCCAAACTGCTTCAAGGAGAACGATCAGTGCAAACACTGCCCACCCATCAGCATCATGACTATGGTTTCTACGACTATGCAGCAAGACCAGTCAGACCAGCCTAAGATCAACACAAGCAATGTAACGTTTCACCATTGGGCTCTGGGGCAGTGCAAAGTCAATTAAAGCTGAGTATAAGTTCATTGTATGCGGCAGCTGACGGTCAATCTAGTCATACGTGTGGACAGAGAGGAGCTCTCTTGTTTAAGTGTCTGTCCAATTTCCAGCCATCATTGAAGAATGGAGCTTAACAAACAGAACAACGCTGGTGTTCAGTGTGGTCTAAAGGTACAGCTGCTGTTGTAAACAAAATTGTGTGAATTGATTGATTGAATATGTCGTAAGCGGTGCAATCTTTAAGGTACGTAAGGATGTTAATATTACGTGCCAACATTCACAACACAGTGCTCCTAGGCAAATTCCCTGTAATGTTACTAGGTCCTGAGGTGGGAAATCTCCAGTGCAGATTAAGGAGAAAATCTATTCTGGCTTTTATTCACATATTTGCTCAGTTGCTGATTCATCGATTTTGTGTCGTTAATAAATGTTTATATAACGTGTTTTCATAGTAGTACTCATGTACTGCTCTGTTTGTGGAGGGGGCATGTCTAAATAAAGTTTGACTTGATTGCTGACATGCACAGAGAGAGCCCCCAAACTAAACCCTCACCCATCACCTTTGGGATGAACTGGAACACTGAATGGGAGCCAGGCCTTATCACTCGACATCAGTGGCACTAATTCATTCTCCTGTGGATGACTGAACAAAGATCTGCAGCTAGTTTCCAATACCAAGAGAATGGAGGTTTTAGCAGCAGTTTAATACACATGGTTTAGGTGAGAGATGTAGGCAAACTGTCCAGGTGTCCACAGACTATTCAGATATTCTCAAACAATATATATAAAAATTGTATATACTTAATCAAGAGACTGACTTAAATGGTGTTACCCAGCCCTTACATGGCTGCTCATTTCCTTCGTTATAACCTTTCCCTCAGCATGAATACTCAAGCCCAAGAGAGTTTTCCTTTCAGAAAAACAGCGGCGCCAGATGAGTAAGAGAAGAATGAGTTGCTCCTGACAAGAGAGGGGGGTAAAGAGATAAGGAGGTCCTCAGAGTAAACGGATGTTTCAAATTACACAGACAGGCAGGAGGTCTATTAATATGGGGGAAGTGTTTTTCGTTTTTTTGATGTTGTGTCTCGCCACCTAACATGCTCTATCTTTCTGACACAGGCGGTAAAGTTCACACACAAATGAACACCTGCACACAAATACCTGGACCTCCCTAGAGATTAGGACTTGACATGACGCCCCTGTGAATACACTTCGGGGTGTACACACACACACACACACACACACACACACACACACACACACACACACACACACACACACACACACACACACACACACATCACTGCAAGAAGACAAGATGGCCTTTGGTGTTTCTGCTGCAGTATTGCTCAATGTGACCTCAATCCACAACCTTCAGTGTAACCAAGGGGGAATTCAGGAGCATTCATTAGCGACCCCCCCCCCCCCTCCCCCATTTCCCAAACTACTTGCGAGTGCGAGAAGCCAAAATGTATGTTTCACAGCCTGCATACACACAAACCCCCCCACACAAAAAGAGTTGAAATGCACCCGAGAGTCTTCAAAGTAATCTCATGGCTCAGTGTCTAGCCAGGAGATATATATATACAGCATATACTATATATTTTTTGCCATTTTGTATTCTTCACATCAAAAGCTTTCAATCGGATGACAAGCAGTGTCAAAGCACTTCCAACTTGGTCGACTATCAACTCTTTAAGTTCCTCTTTTTTCCTCTCACCCATTCCAGTAGTTAAAGGCTCAACTTTGAATCCATGACAGCAGCAATGAAGTATTGAGAAAAAACTAAATCACTCCATCTCAGAGATTCGTTGCTACAGTGCGCTGATAAGGTGAACTGGAATATCATTTATTTCATATGTCGCTGTCATCGACTAGCTCATCCTTCTTCGCTCATCACCTGCTTTAATATGTAGGAAAGTCACACTCAAAACAGACACTACGCCGGCTCCATGTTGTCAACCGCTGACTATTTTGACTGATCTTTTTTTTCCTTCTTTATTTTTTTTACAAACATCTGCTTCGATCCGATTGAATGATTAAAAAAAAGCTACATCCAAAACATTGTAGCACAGGATATGAATAAGTAAAACGTTGGTAAAAATAATGGGGAAAGGGAAGGAGGGAGGGAGAGGGAGATGGAGAGTGAGAGCGAGTGAGAGAAGAGATGATAATGATGAGCCCTGAGACTGGCGACTATTTTAAGACGTCCTGAAAGTAAGGCGACATGCAGTGCCAGCAGACCGGAATATGATTGCTTTTACACGAGCACATACAGTTCAATCCATTGGTCTGCTGCACACTGGACAGTGCCAGTTTGCGGGCTGCAAATGAAGATTTTCCTTTCTAATCCATTCATTTCAAATTGTGTTCTTGATTATATGATTCATCGTTAATACAATACAATTTCAGAATATTGCAACAACAACACAAATCATAAATTCATAAAATCATGTCCATCTTGTACATCAAGCATACAAATAACATTTTCTTTTTCATTTCTTATCTGCGCATTAAGTCATTGTCATATTAAAAAAGGGAGCCTTCACAAAATGCGTTGTCTCAATGAAGGTAATCTCAGCACATTTTAGATCGTTGGCCTTGTTTTCCCCAGTGGAGGTCACACTTGATGTCATTTGTTCTGACAGGAGTGTCACACCCTCTGAATTCACACACTACACACTGCTAAGGGGCACACTGAGCTCTCAACACATCTATCTAAACACGCACGCACACACGCACGCACGCACGCACGCACGCACGCACACACACACACACACACAGGCAAAAAACTGCATTATTGGCTAATATTTAAATGGGGTTGTTTGGTCAAGTTTCCTGGGTCAATGTTGACTAAAGCTAGAAATAAACACAATTGATCTGCTGTTTTCTCACTCACATACCTCTAAGCAGAGCATTATGCTGATGAGGAAGCATGAGACATCTATAACTCACCACGGAGGAAGAGAGTTGAAGGCTTTGTTAGATTGGGGGGGGCGGCCTGCCCTTTGCCCTTGTGTGGTTTCAACTAAAATGTTATCATTAGCAGTTTTTGACCTTAGCAGCTTGCTAAAGTAATGATTCCCATATATATTACTTATTGCTCTAGTGTTTTCCAGGCTTGTTGCTGTGTTGCGTTATAAATAAGAAATGGGTGGGCGTATAGCTAGCAAGCATCCAGTTGTGGTGATGGCAAATGCTAGACTTTTAGATGGGACTAAGCCACAGCCAACAACGCTTATGTAACTACTTTAAGAACAAAACATATTGCACCGATTAAAATACAAGAACCGATATTGTAACCGTTACCTAAATCAAGCTCCCTGGAAAAACACTGACATACAGTAAGTGACGCTATCACTGCAGGAAAACAGAAACAAATTTGAATTTCTGCTTCATCTTGATCACATTTATGACAAAACTTGAATGCAAGTATTAAGCCTGTACACATTATACAGTATATTGATGTGTACATGTTGTCTTCAGTTTAACTGAAACATATAGATGCTTAAAGATAATATGAAAGAGAATTGCTTCTTTGATACGATTATTTTTGGCGATGACAACAGGCACATATGCGGAGTTTGGGGAGAGGGAATTAAATCTATGAACATAAAACCCAATAGGTCAACACTAGCCACACAGAGTAAAATCTGTCAGATTTTAATGTCACATAAACAAAGCAGCCGTCCACCTGCTTTAACAGCCAGGTGAAAAATAAAAACTCCCAATAAAACCTCAGCTGTTTCTGGGCTGTTACGCAAAACAATGATAAATCACCAATATGCCAGACAGCACGAGTAATAAACTCATCAGTGACTCCTTCTTATGTGCTACGGGAGCCTTATTTTCATTCCATAATTAATTTTTTATGCTGTGTGTGAGTGTGTGAGTGGCTGTACCATACGCTCAGTAAACATTTACAGTTTAGTCGAGTGCAACGGTCCTCTCATTGCAACCAACATGGTTTTGCACTCTAATCAACATTATTGAGGCTGAGGTACGTACAGTAAATCGACATGGATCATCAACGTAACATGCTGGAGACTGCTGTCCATAACACACATGGCTGCCTTCTTGGTTACTCACCATGCTCGATCCCCTTAGCATTATTTACTGACATCTGAGGCTTATATCTACGATGAAAACAACTGATTAGCCTTTTAAAAGTGAATTGGCCTCTGTAGTTATTGCTATCCACTCAAAATCCTGGAAGGTGACAGAGCTAAAGAGATGGATAGGTATACGTGAAGATGCATCCAAGTGGTTGGAATTATTTATTGGAGTATGGTAAAGCTATGGTGTGGAACTTTTTCATGTACATAACTATCGGTTTCATTCAAGCCATCGCCAACGAGTTGAAACAACTTTGATCAAGCATATAAGTTCCTCATAACTCTCTCTGTATTTCTCAGTATTGCAGCGTTTCAAAACTGGTGCAACCACCTGACACTGGCGCAGGAGCTCAGAAAATCCCTGGAGGTACAGCAGAAGGAATAAAATCCAAGCGCGATCACCGAAGGCTTACCTCATGTAAAGGCACTGACAGTGTTGTTGTTATTACTCAGAATTCCTCACGGGGTTGACCGAAGTTACACACTATGGCTCTAAGGTTTTAGTCGAGGAACTGAATGGAAGCTGACTTTAGAGTCCGAGATAGAGGAACTAAAAGGATATCCTGCCACAGGGAAATCACCTTGTGGAGGGATCGACTTTGCTGTGGGGATGTGAACTGCAACACAGTCAGGCAATTTTTAGTTTAAACTTCAGCAGCAGTGGATATCAGAACTATGCTGCTATGAGCTCAGGCTACGCAAGTTGCATCCACAAGTCACTCACCGACTTCCTCTCTTCCTAAGTTCACTGTGTGAATCATAGATATATATTTTGTTTAACACTTTTCAAAATTTTTCTTCGCTCTACTGCCTTGGTTTTAACGGCCTGCTGACCCTTTTTTGAACTTTCGCAAACGCAGCAAATGTATGGGCATGTCGGATCTAGGGATGTGGTGATCATTTACCTATTATCACAACTGAAAATAACCTTGAGCACCAACTGAGATGCTACCAGCAGCACCATGCAACTGTTTTTCAAAAAGGAAGACATATTTTGGAAGATCAAAAAAAAATGCAAGCAGAGAGAACAAGAGAGGGCAATAACAAAAGGTTTTTGGCTCTGCCTTCCAACTTGGCAGGAACATAGCACTACAAGTCCAGCCTTGATTGAGACAAAGGACAGAGCTCTGCAGGTCAGAATTGCAGAGGGACAGACGAAGAAACATATAATTTTAAAGCAACATATTAGACAGCACCTGTAGGTAGAACTGCAGCTTTACCACACACCACAAAACAGATGATCCGAAATGAAATGGGTATTTGATTTGAATGGCTTTATAATGCATACGATTCAAGATTACTGCTGTGCGAAGGTCATTGGGTTTCCCAGATAATCCGTGAACAAATCCGGCAATAATAAACAAGACTGACAGGCCCAAAACAGAAATATTCTGCCTGTTGTGAAGCAGAGCAGTAAAAATAACGGGCGGCATAAAAGTGATAAAGATGCTGTGAAGTTTTCTAAAATGGGATTCAGATAAATGGAAAGACGTTCTCAGCTGCATGAGATAAAGCTGAAAACTTCGGAAGCCACTTAACTTCTTAGAGGCAGGGAAATAAATCATACGGTGCACCTTGTCTCTGAGCATCCACAGTAAGTGAAGGGGTCTATGTTCAACTAGAATTATCCAATCAAATCAGTTGACTGGATTAAAGCTGATAAACTCATCAGATGCTTGTGATGTTCTTAATAAACACCTTTGTGAAATTAAAAATTAACAGATCCAGTTTATGCGTAAATGCACATCCTCTGTGTGTTTATAAGACTGTTTTTAATTTGATTTGAAAAAGATTTTCGGCAGACATCCTTTGTAAAAAGGTCTAAGTTGATGTTCTTGAATATAATTGAATATAAATATTAATTAATATTTCCTCATTGAATGGTTGCTTGTTTCACCGAATCAATTTAAATTATCAAGAAATCCTCGCATGTCCAAGACAAGTTAATCATTGCAACCCATCCCTACGACTCATAGCCATTATTGGCAAACAATCATTATGATCGTTAATCTGTAAAATAGTATGCATTGTATGCTTTGGCCCAGTGTTCATGATGTTGTTTATGAGCTTGCAAAGCTGGACATGATACGTGTTGTAAATAACCACGGGACGTTTGATACTTCCCATAGATAGGATCACACAACAAGTTGCTGCATGCATAACAAGGACAGTTGGTTGCAGTCTATTGATTCAACCTTGAAGCATCGTGTTAGCCGTCTATAAAAAAGGATGGAAATGTTTGTCCATGAAGTGTAGCATGTTGAGCTGAATGGGCAAAAAAAAAATCGCTCTGCATTGATATTCGAGAAACCCTCCATAGTTATTTTGCTCTTCAGTGTATTGGCAGTTATGATGCACGGCGCATAACACTAAGCCACTTCAAGTAGTCGTTTGCTTGTAAAATCCACAAGAATGGCTAGTCAACAAATGCTGTGCTGTGTGATTAAGGGTGTATTTAATCTCTGGGGAGATTTATGCAAGTCATGTTTAAGCTGATAAATGAGAGTTATGGTCCCTGCTGTGTTCAAGCCAATCTTAACGTTTGGCTAATTAGAAGTGGATTTGTTGGGGGGGGGGGAATGGCAGGTGGCTGAAAAGCAAGTCTGCAACTTGGTGCCTGTCGACGTCGTCGTTGTCTCCCACAGCGATACTCTGGGAACAGGATCATAAAAGGAGAAACATAATGGCCGCTATTTCCCCGGCTGAATAAAAGGGAGTTATCTGGGCCATTCGGCTTCATGGTGCTTCGTCGTGGATGAGAGCTATAGCACAGGTCGGTTGAACAGATGAGTGAAAGCCCTGCATCTGCATCCGGAACAGTGGATATAAGTTATAGCAGTAATCAACATGGAGAGAGTGGGTTGTTTACCGTGATGAACGTCTATACACACGCCACAGTGTCGGCGTGACTTCCATGTGTCTTGTTAATAAGGCTAGGCGAGACAAGAAGGCAGGCTTTCGCTAAGAGTTATGGAGATGGATTCCCCCACCTTGTCTGCATTGATGGTCATAAAAAAAACACCACTATCCAAAAATGATTAAGCCTTCCATCGCGTTTCACCAATGATAATGCATGCTCTGCTTACAGATGCATGGAGATCATTTTAAGTGCATTCAAAATCATTTTATGTCTCAAGCTCTTTTCCAATTCAGATCATTTTGAAAATGTTTAAAATATCTGTCATCCAACACAAAATGTATGATTCTATCTGAGCAAAAGACGGATCGTGATGCAAAAATTTCACACTCTAATTGTTATGCAACACACGTCTCTTGCTAGCAGTGCCTGAGCCAAACTACCACATATACATACAGTATGGGCACACGTGGGATTGCACTGCGTTAATCATATTAAAATCATAGTCTCATTCTTCAAACTGATTCAATTTGTGAACAAACACTGATTAATGTGCTTTTGAAGCAACTTGCAGTGGCTCGTAATACTGTGCAATTTGAATGAGGTGACACGACAACATACAGCACATGTGATGAAAAAGAGGTGCAAATATTGACATTATGTAAATAAACATAAAAAAATATAATAACATGTTGATGACACAATACAACAAGGGGTCAAAAAGCTCAATATGAGGAATGCCCCAAATAGTTTAAAGGTGGGCTAAGCAATTCTGGAGAACCCTTGTTGTCAAAATATTTTTTTTTGTAAAAATCAGTGAATATTTCCTCATGATCTCTGACTCCACCTTTAACAGACACTTGTTTATGTAAAGAAGAGCAAATATTTTTAGGAATAAAGAGAAAAGATCTGTACCCAAACTTTTTTTTTTTTTTTTCAAATAATGATTTTGTCGTTATGAGATTTGTGTAGCGGTTACCAATCACATACCACACAGCGTATGTTGAGTATTGTATTCTTTCACATGTGCAAAAGTTTTCCTTCTCCATTTTCAACCCACACTGAATTATTTACCAGCGCACTCTTCCTGCCACATCACAAAGCATAACTAATAAATGGGGTAGGTCCTCAGGCGTTTACGCTCAACCTTTGTGAGTATTAACGAGCAGAGCACCTTGTCAACTGCTGACATCTGCTGAATGTATTAACCATGACTAAATGAATAAGGAAATAATATTTAGCAATTCAGTTATGTATTCACTTCGTCTAATGACGTCTGCAATATTGTAATATGCAAAAATACTGTCCCCTCGAGTTAAGCAGACTAACAAAGAACAGTGCAGAGTTAGACCATTGTTAGAGTATACCAACCAATCCTATGAGACTGTAATACCACATTAGATAAAATATGAAATATATCTTTGCTATTCAAATATCTTGAAGGGGGCAACCACTGTCAAAGATGGAGGCCAAAACATTTAGTTGAGGGAATCAAAAAGTTAAAATGGTTTGTGCTCCATTCAGTTCCCACTTTAGGACTTGGCTTGCACAGCTCACCATACACTTTGTACAACCTTTATTAGTTTCTCTGCCTCTCATTCACTTCCATTGATGCATACAGTAGTTGTCTGAATACCCTTAGCTCTGTCAGGTGGGATTACACTTTTTGCTTTTTTCAGGATGAACTAATAAAAAACAAAGTTGTCTTGGTGAGTCCATCTGTTTGAAAAAGGAGCACTTATTTCAATTAAGTTAGGTTAAAAACCATAACCACCTTTCTGTATACTGCAGTACTGTTCAAATGCACGACATGCTGAAAGTATAATTTGTTGCCAAGACAGTTGTAGCTTATTAGACGGCATTAACTTTAGCTGGATGTAGCTTATATATACAGGCAACTGAGAGAGGTCTGGCACGTAACGGCCTGCACAAAGGACATTTTTTCAGCAAGGAGTTTGTGTGGATTAAACCAAAAAATTGTGAGCTTCTGCTGAGGTGCTGATTGGTGGATTTTGTTATCTTAAGATAACATCAGCTACAGTATGTGTTTTTTTCTCTTTTTACAATCCAAGCTATAAGCTAATTGTCTGGCTGTAGCCACATAATGAGGGGTTAGAAATAAGAGTGGTATTACAATTCTCTTTTAACTCTGCCAAAAAGCTATTTAGCATATGTTGTGAAATAATTATACTTCCAAGGTTACGAACTGAGCATGGTAATGGTTAATAGAAAAGGCAAATGCTAATTGCTGTTAAGTGTTGGAAGGTGAACTTTGATCTCCTGGACGTGTTACACGCCCACCAACTCAACCCCAACTCTCTCACTTTCTACCTCGCAAAATAAAGACAAACTACTTGGGCAAATAGATGTCTTCATTGGATGTAACTAGTACTTGTGAGGCGATGCTGACCCATCTAGAATGGATGAAACTCTTAAGGGTAGTGGCCTGTTATAATAAAAAGAAAATATGGACGGCAATGTACACATGACACATGAATGCATCTGGCAAAGCACCCTAACACCTTCTCTCTCTCTCTCTCTCTCTCTCTCTCTCTCTCTCTCTCTCTCTCTTTCTCTCTCTCTCTCTTTCTCTCTCTCTCTCTCTCTCTCTCAACACCATGCCAGCACCCACACACGTTGGATCAGCCCAGCAACCAACAGGAGGGGGACAGATTTGACAGCAAAGTTCCTCTCTGATCACTCGGATGTGGTCCCGAGAGGCTTTGGTGAGGACAGTGGCTTAGCGCACCAAGATTGCCCGGAAACAAAACACAACAGGCCCGCTGTGAAGTCGAATAGATGCCCTACCCCACTGCACCACAGGCACAATGATAGTTAAGCCGGGGGGGATTCTTTGATGTTTGGACAGTACTGACAAAGTACCACCTGTCATGAGCTCACAGCTGAGAAACACGCCGACCATTCGTGATGCTAACGCTAGCTGACAGACAAGAGGGAAAGAGACAAAGGTGCAATATGAGAAAAATTACCAGACACATACGTTGTAGAATTGAAAACCAAAAGAGGGCAAAGGTGTGTGAAGCCAGCCTTAACAGGGTAGAAGCTGGATCCAATGCACAGGCTGCTACACGCCTGGCTATAAGACTCTGGAAAATAGAGGAGTTATTCCTCTGAAAGCATGCAACTTTCATATGAGACATGGGACAGATAACAGATGACACTTTCAATTAGAGCATCTGCTTTGATCAAGTCATTAAAGATGGGAGGGGAACGTAACCAACAGTTGTCGAGGCTTTCTGACAAGGTGTTTTGCATCTGCTTCATTACCGACTGCAAGTAAGTGTCATTTCTTTCTCCACTAATTATCAGGCAGAAAACAACTTTTAGTACAGCACATGTCTCCAGTGGCACGATGAAACACAAATTGAATTAAAAATTGAATTTGTAAGCAGTTGATAAACAAATATAAGTGCTTTGTCGTTACCAGGCACAATACACAAGACCAATGTACAGCAGAGGAAATACTTTTAATCGCGCATACTTTAAATTCATAATTTGTATTTTCTTCCCACCTTTGGGATGAGTTTCCAATCTCAAATATTAAGAGGAATTGAATTCAAACACAATAGATCAATATGGAAATACGATGACTATTTCTTTCATTATTCTTAATGGTGAAGAAACAAAGGTATTTTCAAAATATAAATGTCATAAATCAAAAGATCTGTCATTGTACACAAAAAGACCAAAACAGTAAAGGCAAATACTTAACTTACTTATCTTACTCTACTTTTAGGTATGAAAAAGGGAGACAAAGGACAAGGTTTTAACTCAGATACTTTTGCTAACTTAATCTTCTGTTAGTCACACAGCATCAGCTCTCGCTTCACAAGTATCAGTCTTAAATGCAATCCCGATTTTAGCAAATGATGAAACGTCAAAGCAGCCACCTGCTGAAGGAGCTATGAAATAAAGCCTATGTTATCATTCTGTGCTTTATTAGCTCTGGGTAGGACTTCATGTGACGACCCTTTTAATCCCTCGACCTAGACCATTTATTTCAAAGACCAGGGGAAGAGAAATGAGAAGGAAGGAGCAATTTGGAACTAACTGCAGCATCCTAGCATGCATATTAAACCATGTGTTTTCATCAACCATTAGTACCCTCCGCCCCTCGCCTATAATAATTCAAGTCAAACCTCGAGCCGTCTACAGAGACCCACGAAGAGCTGATAACCCATGATGTCTTGGCAACTGGCAGAACGGTGCAGCAGAATATTTTGAGAGACTGAGCCAGGGAGAAAATGGCCGTCCTCAGGAGGGAAGCACTCATACCAGAACAATCTGAACCACCACGGGCAGGTGCATTACTCAGCATGACACGGTGCGTCTCCACTGGCAACATCACAAAGCTCAGCAAAGTGAAGCCGACAGAACATGAATCTGGAGAGGGTTTTCATATTGCTGATGGTAACTTGGCAGAGGGAGATTTTAAGTTTTGCACGCTTGACTTCGAAAAGGTGAATCTTTCCCCTGGTCATCGATGATTACAGTAGCCCCTTTCAAACATGCACTGTGACCGGGTGAGTTTTCCCATATGAGTTGTGTGTGAACAAAACATATCTAACTCTCATGTGAAAAATTTTGGGAGCAGGGGGTGGGCATACCGAAGACCGGAGAAATACAAATGTCTGACATCAACGAAAATGTCTGAAAACTGGAGAGAAGAAGAGATCTGTGAGTTCCTAACCCCGGACTACTTCTAGCATAACACATCCCACATTGACAAAGTCCTGATGTGTTCAGAGCTCATGTATGAAAGGGGATAGTGAAACTTTGGATATTGTTGGGTGTTACAACCGGCCATACCAGGCTCGTTAGCCGGCCTGTAAACATGAAATGAACCCAGACGAAACCATGAATCAACGTTTAAACCATAATGTAATTTATTAAACCAATCCCACAACTCAACTCAATCCGGAGGCTGCAAAAGAAAAAGGGTAAACGGGAGGAAGCCTGGGGCAGCCACAGTTGGACTACAGTATTGCCCAGGTCTTCCTCCAACTAACCTATACCCCTGCCCCTCTAAAACTACGATCAAAGTAAAATAACACCACCTTTCAGCCCCCCATTAACTAAACCATAACACTAAAGAAACAACAGGAAAACGCAGCAGGTCACCAGCCGAGCCGTCCGCCGTCAGTCAGAGAGTGAGCCTGCCGCCCAGGCCACGCCTATAAGCTCCGCCGGAGCACGGGCCCCCTAATCAGGCTGACTCAGGACACCTGCTAGAGAGAGAGAGTGAAGTGAGGGAAGAGGAGGAGATAAAACAAGGCGAGAGCCGTAACATTGGGTCAACTCAGCGTAATCCTAAAACTCGCCTGACTTCTGCTTTGGAAGTTCAACTCTTTCTGTCTCTCACTGTATTCAGTAAAGGTGTTTAAAAAGCTGTCATCAGCATCACGGATGACTCCAGCACATCCTTTCCCTGTCCCCTAACCAGGCAAGTCCCCCAGGGGCCAGAGGGAACCTGTCCTTCAGAAGAACAGCGTGGCCTTGTCTTAACACTGCTGTCAGGACCGCCCGTTCTATCTCCAAATCACAATGTCTCTGGGGAAGAAAAGAAGGTGGAAGAAGGACGAAGGTTTGAAAAAATTGAGTGAAGGAAGGGAATAGTGGTGCAAACATTCCATATGCTACAGGAACCAAAGCAGTTGATTACCAATCACTCAAACTGGGTTTACACTGGCCTTTGTTAATGGCACACACTGGGGAATTGAATTTGTCGTTTTGTTTTAGTTGAAGGAGGTGTTCCTTGTTCAGTAGGTGGAAGCCAAAACAAATTGATAAAATATAGTGAATATTGGATTTCATTCAGATAGCTTGCAACACAATTCCAAAATAATTTTTCGCAAACAAGTTTGCCATATTTATTTTTATTTTAATGTTTATTTGACAGGGACAATACATACAACATTGCCACAAAAAAATGGGAAAATGTGATGCATATAAGACACAACTTCTTTCTGCTGCTCCTAAGTCACCAGACAAGTTATTGCATGTTTTTAATGATAAATATCCATCACTAAGTTCACTTAAATTTAAGTTTAAGGAATAAAACCTAGTATGTATCATTATGAAACCTGTCAAATTCAGCTAATCTGAGCTAAAAAGTACAGTTAGGGTGTGGTTCATGTTCATTAATTAATAAATTTAGCAACTTAAGCAAACACCCCACCCACCTATCACCAGATTTTGATTTAAATGTTTGTAGATCCTTATTTGTTCACAGAAGTATGTTACCTCACCTCACCCCTCCCAACCCAACCCACTTTAAACCAGTGAGAAAAGCACAGACACAAATTCAAATACAGATATCTAAAAAAAAAAAAAGCTTTTTAAATGTTATGTGTTTATGTAGGACCGAATTGTTCACTGTGAGGAGGTGATTGAGTAAATTGGTTTTGCAGACCAGCCACATCGTGCACGTAGGGGTTCTGTTATTTGTTGCCAAACGCTGATTTTACAGATGCAGCTGCCGGTCAATGTAGTGGCTGGGATGTGCCAATTCAGGGGAGAAAATTTGATGAAATTGGATTTTTCTGGAACTCTGACCCATGGCAACACTAAAACATAATACAGTTGTGTATCCTGAAGTGTCTATGGGCCACACCTCGCAATGATATGGGCTCAGACACCACTGCATGGTGTATGGGCTTACAAAGAAAACTAAACTGCCTCTTACACCAATGCTGTGTGCTTTTACTGTGATCTACATTTAATTTGGAGAGGTATGTTAATGAAGCCTCAATTGACTCAAAGACACACACCATTTTGCTTATCATGCCTTACCTCCCTGAATGGTTCTGCCGAGTTGCTGGGCTTAGTCAAGCCTCCATGTATGTTTTAAAGACTGGAAACATAAACTGACTACTACCTGGTGTTGGGTGAGAGGAGGGGGAGGAATGTATTTTCATTTTAAAATGTTTTTATGCTGATGATGTGGATGTGTCCGCCAGCCCTGTGTTACCAATTTATCATCTGGGTACGTGTCGAAAACCCAGAAGTCTTTGTGTTCTGCTGCTGATGAAGATAAAAAAAAATGTCCCGAAGCCATCTGTTGAAGACGGTAATGATATGAGAAATGCAGTCAGAACCCTGTGAAGAATACATTCTGTGCTGCTAACCTACCAGCCCTATATAGCATGTAGGAAAGAATGTCTTATAACACTCTAAGGAATGTCAATGACAACTTGTCTCTGTTTCTGTAACATGGTTGGATGGATTTTCCTATTTGCCATGCATTTATATGCATGTACCTTGTACATTATGCAGGCTCCTGTGTTATATTGTGTAAAGAATGTATGAATGTACCCATAGCTAATGGTGGACCTTTCTTTGCCATGAGCATATCTCTGCAAAAGTGAGTCAGAGTGAGAATACATCTCATACATCGCATACATCTCCCTCTGGGATTTGCGACAATGGATGTCTATTTAGCCAGTGTTACTTTTGCCGGTCCTAATGAGCGGAAAGTTCAGATTTCTCAATACAGAAAATTCAATAAAAATACATTCTCGATTCTGCTTTGCTGTTTCTTTGTAGCAGACTCCCACACATGTCCTGACCCACACACATACTGCACGGTGCAGCAGGGGATGTGCAAATGGGGAGTCCATAGTTTGCCTTTGCCCATGAAAGATGGACCATAGGGATTTTAGTAATGAGCCAGCGCCACCTGTGCCAATAATGCCAGAGGGACGTGAACTGTAATTCTGATGAGTTTCTGAGGGGCCCTTATGCCAATATGCTCCATCGTTCAACCTCTACAGATCTCCATTCAGGGGTTGACACTAAGGTTTCAAAAGCACTTGCCCATAGGGCAAGTACAGGTAATGTTTTACTTGCCCAAATGTTGTGTTCACTTTCCCAAAAAAACTGTTAAACAATGATATATATAGGCTAATTAAATTATACATTTTAGCGAACCGTATCTCTTAAATGCAAACACAGCTTACTAGTCTCATCCTGACCACATACAACCAACAACAATTCATATAAGCCTAGATATCATGACATCACACTACACCAAGCGCTTGGTCCTGCTGCAGCATCGTCAAAGGGCCTCTTTTTGCCATGCTCCTGGCCTGGTTTTGGGGGTCTCAGAAAACTCAGTCTAGCTCAGAGTCAAGCTGAAGCTTATTTTACTTATTTAAAACGGTCACATTGTGCGAAAAAGTGATAGTCTGCCATAAAATGATTAAAGTCCACCATGTTAAAGCTATTGCCCAGTTATACTGTAAGTAGGGAGGGGGATCATTCATTTCTATTCATATTGATACCATTATAAAGACTCCACAATCCAAATCTTTATCGATACTTTTCTATTATTTTGTTAAAAGAGAACTGGTATTATTGCTTTAATTGCTTATAAGATTAGAAGAGCTAGGATAGGACTTTAAACAGGTCATAATTCCATATTTAGGCCTACTAATAATTTTATATTGCTGGGGAAACAAGTTTTTCACCCAAACTGTATTATTCAAGCTTCTCACGAAAAACTTAAATTTCTTTTTTTCTTGATGTTACATTTGAACACATCATGATGTCATTTTATTGATCTGTGCCTAATAATAATTTTACTGAGCCGACCTGAACACATCACATTTGAACGGTTTACGATTTTTTTTTAAAGCCAACTAGTTCTTATCCTACAGATTTTACAACCCGATCTCACGCCGAGGCGTGAGATAGACACGCATGGACCGGCGTGTCTATTACACGCCTTGCCTGACCAGGGCGTGTGAGTTATACGCGCACCTCCCGTAGTCAAGATGGCCGCCGCGGTGTTCCGTCAATGTACTCGCGCACCTCCCGTAGTCAAGATGGCCGCCGCGGTGTTCCGTCAATGTTCTATCTATATTCTAACCTCTCCCTGTCCCCTTGCCCTAACCCTAACCACCCACGCCAGGGTGTTTGTCTGCGGGGCTGCAGCTGGATAGTATTGAAATGCTGGGAGAACATGTCGGCCCCTGTTGGTGCTATTCCTGCGTTCATTTAGACGGGCGGGAGGTGCGCGTGTAACTCGCACGCCCTGGTCAGGCAAGGCGTGTAATAGACACGCCGGTCCATGCGTGTCTATTACACGCCTCGGCGTGATACCGGGTTGAGATTTTAATATGGATTTAAAAACTATCAAATTTTTTAACTGCGGGACTTGCTACACAGTCTCTCGTTTGCGTTTGTTGATCACCGCTGCTTTGAATGAATGATGAGACGGTGCCGAGCCCGTCTGCAGCATGGTCTGCAGCGGCAGCGACTCAGCGGACAGATTTTTTATTTTTTATTTTTTTTGGAGACAGAGTTGAAGCGGGTTGAAGGAGTTTCTTCAAGACAGTCGAAGGTACAACACTTGTACAGTCTATGATTCAGACCACTGATGGAATAATTCGCCAAAGTAGGCCTAATTAGTTGAAGATGACCCGACTCGATATTTAAAATTACATCATGTGACCTACTGGACTCCATAGCGGCATCGATAAGCTCAAACGTTATTGATTTCTGGGGTTTGAATATAGCGGAACCAGGTCCGTAGCCTAATATAGCCGGCTTTCGGAACGTAGACAGCGAAACTGCGCGCACGTAGGCTGTTGTGTGTGTGTGTGTGTGTGTGTGTGAGAGGGAGAGAGAGAGAGCGAGAGAGCGTGATGCTGCTGGCTGCCGCGCGCAGCTGCTCAATAGTAAATATAGCCAATCTATTTTGTGTGAGTTAGCGGGGAAAACATTTTTTGCGGACTCTAAAACACATGAATAAATAGCTTAGACTACTGACAACTCATCTAAAATCCACTTGCCCGGTCGGGCAACCAAAAAGCAATATCAACTTGCCCGAACATTATTTTCACTTGCCCCGGGCAAGCGGGCAAGCGTTAGTGTCAACCACTGCCATTTACCTTGGAAATGTCATTCGCAAGAACATTGTGGCTCCTATTTCACTTATTCAAATGGTAAGCGCTGCCTAGACACCGTAGGGAAAATAACTTTTTGGTAAGAGAGGCCCAGGTCTCCTTTACTTAGGAGGGCATTGTGGGAGAACATTTACATTACTGCAAAGCTTATTAGGGATTTTTGAGAAAAAGCTTTCAATATGAACATTTTAACATCAAAACAAACTTTCAATGTATGTAAATGAAGGGGTACACGCTCACATACATGTACAAAAACAAACTATCAAAAGATGACTGCAATTTTTCCAACTTGGGTCTGATTTTAATACCAGTTTCGACGGCTCAGTTTGAAAAGAAATTCCACTCAAAAAAGTTGATTGTACTCGTGGACATACAGGGGTAATCATGTGATGTCATTCATCAATAAAGATTCACTGTTATAGTACAAATTAATTGTGTCTGTGTATCAAAGCCCATTGTTGTTTAAGTCAATTAAAAACACATCAATGAGCCACATTGTTTCACTGTTCCTTCATTACCATGAACACACACACACACACACACACAGTAGTGTGAATTGATTTAATGATAGTTCCAAACAAATTCAGTTTTTTCTTCAATTTCAGTTGGTTTTCAAAAACTACAGTAGCCAGCTGTATTATATAACTACTGAGCCTTTAAACGATTGGCATCTACAGTAGAAACAGATGGGCTATGGTCTGAGTCACACAGAGTAGGAAAATAACAAATAACAAATTGTTATGTTTGTTGCTTGATTGCTCGTTTTCTGTCTTTTAACATACTGTTTTTATGTACTGGTTTTATAGTTTTCTGATTCAAAATGTTCTTTGTTCTCAGGTCTTTCTTGAAAATGAGATTGTGTTCTAATGAGACTACATGTTTAACCTTCCTCTCGTGTTAGGGTCGCCAGCGACCCGTTTTGGATTTCAAATGCATTAAAGAACCACTTACATTTTTTTTATTGCATCAAGATTTCTTGACTTTGTCAGGAACCTCTATTTCGACAAAAAAAATAAAAAATAAAATGTTTCACTTAATTATAAAATGCTCTGGTGGAAATTATAACACTGGTGGTGTTAGGGTCGTTTTCGACCCGGTTATAGAATAAGATGTAATAAACAATAACTAGAGCCAAAACTGAAATCTTAAGTGCACTGTCAGCCAACACAATGACAGTCAGCTCCTCTCCCAATCATGTGAGCTCTGGGGAGGTTCTCATTTTGACTTGTTTAGCCCTTATACCTGCATAAAAGCGAAACTAACAGACGGGCATATCCAGACATGTGAGGTCAATTCAGTATAGAGTTAGTGACTTGCAGAGTGCACATCTCCTATTTGCAGTATTCTAAAAAGGAGGAGATATACAGTGAGCCAAGTTCTGGATCATGTTTTTGGTGAAAATGGCCACCTGATTCGAAAAATAAGAGGTGTCAGGTCTGCCGAAGCACTAAGGACAGAAAGATAAAAGTATTGTGCTTTACCTGCAAGACATATCTCTGCAAAGAACACTGAAAGTGTTGCTCTTTGCCACACATCTGAACACACAACCAAACATATGCACACAGAGACTTTTACTCAGTTTTTTTTACTAGTTTTGGAACTAGTAATTGATTTCGATTGGTTTGATTTGTTGATTGGTTGTTGTTTATTTGACCTTACAAATCTATATTTTGTGTTGTGACTTGTTCTGGTTTTCATTGTGTGTTTGTATAATGCTGAAATAAAAGTTGTTTTGCTGTTTTCTGAAATGAATATATATGGGTCGTAATTGACCGGTAACACCATAGAAGTGAAAAAGGTCAATGATATTAATATGAAAAAATAAATAAAACAAATTTAGTTAAGAAATGTGTTCTCATACCCCTCAGTAATAATCAGGTAGCACAACAACCAAATATTTATTTATATGATTCTCTTGAGGTTAATTTTACAATTTTTTTTGTTGAAATTTAGGCGCATACTGACAAAAAAAAGGCCCAGCCTCCTACACCAAAAATATAATAAACAATATTTTCATGGATAAGGAAGCCTAACAAGGTAACCAAGAGATGAGAAACAAACTGGATGATAGATAAATGTTTTTAGTGTTTTTTACAGCTGATTTCAGACACGGGTCGAAACCGACCCGCTAACACCATGGATGGTAGCAGAAAGTTAACACAGGGGGAAGGTTAAATAAGAGTTATTAAATGAGACAATAAACACTCAAGGCACATTCAACTTTATTTTCATTTCCAAAAATTGTAGCTTGGGTGAGATGATGATAAGATATAAATGGGGATTTGTATGATAGCCTAAAGGCTTGTCACTGTGTCACCACATCATAGCACAAGGGAAATAAAGCACGGCTTTGAAACAACAAGGTCTTGACAAAACCTAGTATACGGCTGGATCGTGTATGGTCAATGTGCTATACTGTGGCAACAGTTACATTGGTAGTTAGGAGTAATCTATAATATGACTTCCTGGATATCACATTAATCTGCAATTCTCTAGAATGGTCACAGTGATACTTGTTCTTAAAGTCTACCGAAATGGCAAATCACAACACACCATTTCTTTATACCTATTCTTTCCACTTATATCTTAATATGTTTTATTTATAAGGGAGCTTACTTTAATGCTTATAACAGCTATTTTAATTGTCTATTAACTCCCAAAGCTCTTTATTTGCTCAAATCTGCTGGATTCCTTTTTTTTATACCACTCAGTCCGTATTGATTGTTTTGTCGGAGTGATTGTTATTTGCAGTGATTTAACTGTGCGCTTTGCCTTGTGCCTCTTGGTGCAAGGAAAGATGTTTTTCTTTTCTTCTCTGCTCTGGATGGTTACAGTGCTTAACACTATAAATATATATATATATATATATATATATATATATATATATATATAACAGGTATATTGTATAGCCTGTGGTGCCATCTGTGCGAATATGACGTGCTGAGATGGGCTATTGTGCAGTGAAGCATTGACAGAGTATAGACTGGTTATTGTCTCATGTGTCACTTAATGTCCTTATTTTGCCATTCACTCAGTCAGTGAAAGGGTTTTTCAAACAGAGATAAAGATCCTACCTTTGTATTGGTTTTCTTTTACTCATGCTCAAGTGTTTTATTCAATACATTTATTAAGTATTAGATTATTTTTCTACTCTCCACAGACTGACTACGCCCCTATAATACCAGCACAATGTACTGGTATTACACACACACACACACACACACACACACACACACACACACACACACACACACACACACACACACACACACACACACACACACACACACACACACACACACACACACACACACACACACACACACACACACACACACACACACACACACACACACACACACAGAGTACAGTACAGTACACACAATAGCAAATAGCAAAGATGAACAAGGAGTTCAAGATGGTTTCTCAGTAATTAAGTTTGTTTGACAATTTGGAGCGATGAATATTCCAAAACCCAGCCCCCCTCTAGATGTTAACAATGGAAATTATTCATTTATTTATATATTTATAAATACAAGTACATAGTGAGCATATAAAGCTGAATAAAATTGTGCTGTCAAGTAGGGAGAGGATGAATTGCTGTGAATGTTCTCCTCGTGTTTCCATTATTCATGGCGTTCATTCACGTCTGAAAAAGGAGGCAATAACAACAACGAAAAGACATTCCAAGTATATTTTTGACGGAACCTCATGTTCTCAGAAAGCTTTCTCTCTTTTTTCGATTGTGTTTGGGTTAAATCTGGCAGGCTGCTATGTTGTTCTCTAGCACTTCTTTTTCTCAATGTTTACCTTTTTCCCTCTCGACTTATCCCAAAGCCCTCTCCTGTCCTCTGAGCCTCCCCTAAGAACGAGATGCAGTTCTTTCAGCCTCGGGGATAAAAAACGTAAGGTTTGCTGTAATCCCCCCTGGGTGATAAAGCGCACAGGGAGACATGTTCGGGGTTAATTTCAAGTGAATCTAAATTATTATGGCGTGTAAGATGATTAAATGCACACTTACAGGTATTTTCAATTCATATCACACACACACTTTCCTGTATGTAATTCCTTATGCTGCTACAGCTGGTGGATCCAACGGACGAGGTGAGATTCCAATAGTGAGCTGCTGACATGTGGAAAAAGCTATAAAATATGGATTGAGTCAGCCATCAAAAGTAGCCAGTTCAACACAACCATGGAGGGTAGAAAAGGTCACAGGGAATTCAGAACAAGACTGAAGGTCTATGTGGGAAACATGGACGTGTTTGTGCAGTGTCTAGTGTGTGTGTGACGGTATGGGAGCGGCAGTATGTGCTAGTTAAAGCAGTATGTTTCATTAAAGATTCACACCATTTAAACAGAGTATCTGGAGAATACAGTACACTTGTATTCTTCTGCTGACGCCTTCTTCAAAGTCTTGTGAGATTCAAGCGAGAACAAACATCTACTCGCCATTTTAAGTCTGTTTATATTTGCCTCTGCTTCACTTTCTGTCTGTATTCAAACACATTGGAGAAAGTTGAAAACATGCTCACACATTGTCAAACACACAAACACACACACACACACACACACACACACACACACACACACACACACACACACACACACACACACACACACACACACACACACACACACACACACACACACACACACACACACACACACACACACACACACACACACACACACACACACACACACACACACACACACACACACACACACACACACACACAAGAACACACACACCTGAGCTAAACATCCATAAAAATGACTGAAGGAGCTGGGGATTAAGTGTTTGCTGAAAGGCACAAAGGCAGCGGTAACTGAAAGGGGCGAGCGGTTTTGGCTGCAATCTCGTGTGTCTCACCTTGAAACTCTTTCCCGATCTGAAGTTCAGAAAGGAAAACTAGCGGCGCGTAAGACAGCGTCAGAAACCATAAAAATGTTGCCTGCAGGCACATTTCCTGGATGATATAGTGGCAGCATTACATGCAATAATACGATAAAAAAAAGCTTAAAAAGAATAAGATGAAAATGGCTGTTTCGTTTTGCTGCACACAGCTGAGGAGGCTGACACCTGCACCATTCTCGTCCAAAAGGCTTTGATCAAATCAGATGGCTGTTGCAATGCATGCCAGAAACAAAGGTGCATCAGGGAACCGAGAGTGATGAGGAGGATGCTAGCTAGGGGAGATTCAAACGGCATAGCACATATCTACAGTACAACATGGCTGAATCTGCACTTTTTGCCCAGGGCCTGGGCACTTGAGCCTTCTGTAGTTTGACCTGAACATCCTCAGAGCTCTGTTAATCCCTGCGGACTTCGGCCTACGCATCACCATACTGCAATATGCCTGACACATAGAAAGAAGGAAGCTGCCCTAGAAAAGGTCAAAAGCATGCAGACTAAAATAGCCGTATATACCATGTAAGCTCTAATAACTGTGGGGGACTGCATTAAAAGAAAAACTCAGAGTGTGAAAGCAAAAGTCTTGAAAGTGCGTGGGATGTAATACATTGGATAGATGTTCTTGGCTTGGTTTCTAATGTGTTAGAAAATGGCATATAACTTTCTTCAAATAAAATCATGTGCATGTGCCTTTCAATGCAATTAACCTTTTCATACCAGACTTTAAATCCAGTGCAATTTACTGAAAAAAAGAAGAAAAATTAAAAAAAAAACAAGATAAGATGTATTTTTGAAGTTAAGAGTGCCATCACAGTGCAAGAGATAATTTGCTGCAGTAAGCAAGTAAGCAACACCATTTTCTTCACACTCTCATCGTATCTTGTTTGTGTGCTTGTGTGTGTGTGGGTGTGTTTATGGCTGTAGGCTGATTGCTGCCCTGTCACATGATAAGAGACACCTATGAGCAGATTCAGAAAAGGCCAGTCTCACCCGATGGGAAGGCCATATTAGTGTCAGTGCCGTGCCTGTTGAAGATTGATCCGCCAAACAAGCCCTGTGGACACAGCCAGCTCTGCTCCCTGTCCCTGTGCTTCCATCTAAAAGGCTGTTAATGTGAAGGTGTACACACTCAGGTCAGTCAAGCACAGGACAGGTTTAGGAAAATGTTTGGACGTCATTTTAGTTTGATTCAAATAAGCCATTATCAATGCTTGTCCACATACAGTGATGCACTGGTGTTTTGTTGTAGGCCTGACTGAAAGGCTGTAATTACTACATTATGTTTAAAAAATAGAATAAAGTGTGAAGCGTCTTGCAGCTTTACACCTTTAGTTTAGATAATTTTAAACAAAATGACTTACTTGAATTAAAAAAAAAGTTTGACCATCTTAAGTAATTAATCCAATAGGTGTTCAGTTGACAGAAGATGCTAGTTAGGCTTAATTTACAGTTGTGCACATGTATAGCAGTTTCAAGTCTAATGGAGCATGCCCAGAACTAGCTAATCATTGTATTGTTCGCTGTTGGCAGCTGCATTCACACTTACTCTTATACAGAAAGAGTAAGGCACAGTTGTAGAAGTGTAAAATTACTGTATTTTTGGAAAGATTTCCATACATTTTTAAGTCAAAAAGACAGACTTGAGTATGTATAAAACACATTTATATCGGGTAGTTTTCTTCAAATAAGTATTATAGTGAATCCAAACCTAAATGTATGATTCATACTGTCAATGCACAACACATTGCATGCTGGGAACTTTGCTAATGAGCTTGCAACTTTTCTACTTAATTGCATGTAAATTATCGGTTGGATAATTTATTTACAACCAACTACTTGAAACTGGCTGACTAACTCATTAAATTACATTAAAGCGTAAAATAAAAGTAAATCTAATTAAAGATATATTTGACAGTGTAAATGGTTAGAAGGCTGCACTCACAATAAACAAATATATACTGTGTATGATGTAGAGCTGATCTCCTCTTCACTGCAGTGTATTTACACATTATATATGCACCAAGTTTAACAGGTAGAGTAGTGCAATGTAATGCAATCCAATACAACAGCCCTGCAATAAATATTACATGTTTTAAATTCTAGATAGCTTAGTTTGTGTTGTTGACTTTCGCTGTGTGAATTGTTGATGCAACACCGGGGTAATTTCAGAGACAGTGTTATTGTTGTAGTGTTGTTTCTCAAACAGTATCCATTGCCATTTCTAGAATTCTCCCCCTCTCAACAACAATCAAACATACAGAGAGATAATACTGTACGTGGGTGTATGTTGCCCTAAGGTCATGAAATGAATATACAGTAGATTTAAACCGTGGGTGTTAAAGTGTGCATATCTGAATCTACATTATTTGTGTGTGTGAGGCAGACAAACCAGGAGAGACAACATTGAATGGTTTGCCGTAAGGTCACTGTAAATACAGTGCACGCTTATCAAATACTGCACACTGTCTCCGTCATCACTTTTGTTGTATAGAAACATTCTAATGTGACATACACAGCTATAATGCATGTCCCTCCTGGTGGAGATTGCATACAGCTCCAGCTAATGGTATTCATGGAAATGAACAGCATCCATTAGCTTCCTATTCCAACACTAACCTTATACAAGTCCTATGGCTAATGACCTTATGAATACTAACCATGTATAATCTTTCCATCTGCATTCAAGGCTTTCCTTACACTGCCAATTTAAAATGATTGTTTGCGATTATATGGCGAGCTGTCAAACAGTGCACTGGATGCTGGTGGCATACATTGGTTTTGGGGTAGCACTGTGGCAAGCGCTGTGGCCCCTTCACATTACAGGTGGAGTCAGCGGTTCTGGAGAACATTTGTTGTCAAAATCACTTCATTTCAAAATCAGTGAATATCTCGTCACAATCCGCTATACCTGAGTATGAGCACTATAAGGAAAGCTGGTGTTAATACACAGCCTAGGCTCTGTAAACTGGTATGTAAACAAAGGGGGCCCACCCTAGCTAGCAACATGCCCGTTCATACAGGTAGAGGATTTGGGAGGTGATATGCACTAATTTTGGACACAGCGCTGTTTTGGTGATTTAATATATCCTGAAGGTTGGAGCTCATATAACCACCTGAGCCATTTGTGTTCTGAGGAGAGGAAATTGGATGGAGGTGCGTAGCATGGTAAGCACTGGGCCACCTGTAGTTAATGAGGTTGCTATAGTTGGAGCTGCATCCTCCACCTGCTGACTCCCACTCTTGTTTATTTCAAGTCGGATCAATAGCTTATGGGTCTTGCCTTACAGAATCCTACATTAAAAGGTCAATAGCAGAGGAGGTGAGAGGAGACCTGCATTATTACATGGATGTGCTTAAAGCTCAATCAGCAGCCCCCTCCAGGCTCAGTGGAGATTGACTGGGCTTTGGGGACGGCTTAATGGGGCCCCTCAGCAAATAATCCTGTCAGTCTCCTCATTGCATTTGTGTTGTTGATGTGTGGAAAATAAGAGAGGGGAGGGAGGGAGACTACAAGTGCTTCCGATTTTTTGCTTTTTCCCCCCCAAAGCGCTAGCAATAAAACTGCAAATAATTAGAGCTGCAGATTGAAATTAGAAGGTGTAACTGAAAATAAATCATTGAGAAGAAAGCGTACGAATAGCAATGCAGGGGAACATGTACGATACTTGCGCATTCCTTTTTCAACTCTGAAACATATGGATAGTATTACAGCAATTGTTTCATCAATTAACCTTTTTTTGTGGGCACCAATTACAAAGCTATACTCTCACATTTGGCAGGGATTTTGTCAAAAGATCATCACTCTATAGGTAATAAGAGGTGAGACTGAAAGACATTTGACACAAGAATGCAGTTAAAAATCAATCTCAATGCCTCTCCCTACCGCTGAAAATGCCACAGTATAAAAGGGAAGGCTTCGAAATTGGTCAAGTGCAGGACTGAGGGTAACACACAACAAAGGTGTGTAATTCAAGGAAAATTATTAAAAGCTGAACTGAACTGCCTTACAGGATGGACATGACAGAAGATTGTGTGATTTTTCCATTCAACAAGGATTATTTTCTTAATCTGCATTATGACACATGACTTTACTTTAAATGTATCAAACTTTTCATAAATATCTGCATGTGGGGCACCCCAGTGGCTCATTCCATTAAGGCAAAGTCCATGTCGCAGTTGACCCGGGTTCAACTCCGGCCCGGTCCTTTTACTGCACGTCTTCCCCCCTCTCTCTTCCCATTTCAACTCTGTACTTTAAAATATCCAATTAAAGTTTAAACACCAAGCAATATCTTTGGAAAATACATAACAGCAAAGACAACAGGGACACTTGTAGTCGATATGAAAAGTATCTCAAGCTTTATATTCACACATCCAGCAGACACAGAGCAATTACTGCCATCAACACTACCTCACTCACTCTCCTCGTCACTCCTGAGGGAAATATGTGTCTCTATAGTTGCTAAATCCTCCGCTGTGTTCACCAGCTAGTCTCTCAGTTTGTTTGCCATTATGTGCGGAGCAGAGTTGAACTTTGCGGTTGCTGAGAAGCAGTAACGTTTTTTTTTATTAACCTTTATTTTAACTTGGACATATTCCCATTGAGTTTTAAAATCTCTTTTGCAAAGGAGTCCTTGGTTGTTTTGTTCCACAACATTCAAACAATGAGTTGAAAATACACCAACACACTTGATGTGGGGGATCTGCAGAGCCATGTGATACATATCGTTGGGTTCATAACCACAAGCCTTTCACGTTTGATATATTGTTAATATTAAACATATTACTGCGGCAGCTGTCATAAAAACAGTCCACACATTAATATCACTAAATCTTACACATGGATTTGTCCCCATATGATTCACAATTCAAAAAAACACATGAGCAAAAACCTGCTCAAGTCAAACAGCAGTGCAGCCTTACTGTTGGCTCTGCGGTTATGAGATTTCTCTTGAGATAGAGTTGATACATTACCCGGCAAAGGAGGTTCACCTTTTTTAACACGCTGCCTATAGAGTGTGATTAGGTGCTGCTCCCCAACTTGCTTTAATTTGTCATTGCGGGCACAGTTATCTAGTCATGGATGGGGCTTGGAAAATGGTGTAGATGTGTAACTGCTCCACAGAGAGAGAGAGAGAGAGAGAGAGAGAGAGAGAGAGAGAGGCTTAGGGAGCTGTGGTTTGATATTGTATCACTTACATTTTGCCGTGGAAAGTTGGAATGGCTTACCTGGCCTTTGACGCCTAAGTCCAGCTCTTTTATTCCCCCCACTTCAAAGTTTGGGCCAAGCCATGCCCTGACTGAGAGTGTATCAGTATTGGAGATGTTGGCGCAAAATAGACCACCATAAACTACAGCACAAAGCAAATGGATTTATTGATTAGCCAGACGGCCTTCTACTAGTCCCAATTCACATGATACAGTGGATTCAGCAGAGGAAACCCTGCCGCTGCAAGAGGTTGTATTCCCAACCGGATAATTTTCTCTCTGTATTATGTCTCACTCCCCCCGCTTTCCAACCCAAACCACCCGCTGCTCGGCAAATTCAAAGCATTCTCTACTACTATGAAGCTTCAAATTCCCAACTGGATTTCTAAATTATACAGTACATCATCACGCATCCACATATACACATTTGTGCACACAACACAAGTACACACAACACAAGTATATACACTTTTAGTTTACTTGCATGTTATAGTGAATGTGTGTGTGTTCCCTATCCACAGTTTAATCCGGTTGTTGCATACTTTTTTGGTCTCAGAGTGACATTGCTCTAAGTGTAGTGATAATGAATAGGCCTCGGGGAGTCTTTGCTGACTTGCAGCAGCAGGCTAATGAGATTAGCAAAAAACACCGCGGGCCCGTTAACGGCATCAGGCCTCCTATGAAGGGAGAACAAAATGAGGAAGCAGGCAGGACTTGGGGCATAAATATGGCTCTGACCTGCAAAGAAAGGCTGACTGTACCCAACACACTGTCAATCTAACAATCAGTAACATATTTTCTTCTTCTTCTTTGTATTGCCTCATGTTTTCGTAAATTATGTTTGTTTTCTGTTGACTATTTAAGTTTTTTTTTACATCTGCGTTTCAACGTTGAAATTGAATACATAAATGACTCTATTCATCTATAAACCATTACTGATGTCAGTGACTTGAGGATCACAATTTGAGAGGCTTTACAGTGTAATTGTGGAGCAGGGCTGCTGCGGCAACCTTGCCCTTCATGGTCTCACACCCTTTGGATTTACTGATATCTCAGAGAGATTGTACAGATTGCCTGTTTAAGTTGAGTTTGCACTGTAGCTGTTCTCAGAGGACAATTTCCTTCATCATCTGCAGGCTTGATCAATTCTTACACACATAACAAATACCGCAAAATCCCTTCTCTTGGGTGAAATGCTACTACACTTAAATCCAATCGAACAGGTCACGTGTACAACATACTGTATTTTAAAAACTTAACAGCGGTGGTTCTCATTGCAACATTGTGTCAACGCAACTGAATTAGTTACCTTGGCCTTAAAACTGAAAAATGAGTTAATTTGCACAGCAATGGGCCAATGCACCTCATCTGTATGTGGACCATAAAGAGCAGAACTAACCTACCAAAGCTGGAGGATATAATCGCAATATAATAACAACTTGATTAAATCATGTACGCACAATAACTGCTGACCATGAGCGTGTAAAAGGCTTATTAAAAACCACACCAATGTGATTTCATATACTGCATTTTAGTGAAAGGAGGGAACTGCTTCATTGTCTGTGGTAAACTCTCAAAATTGGACTCATGCGGTATTCAACAGGCAATCAGCAACAGAGAGGAGGACATTGCATTACAAACTGGAGATTTAAGAAGTCGAATGCGTTATTTAACAAAAAAAAAGCAAAGAAAAAAGGCATTGTAATACCGCTTCTCCTTGTTCACTTTCTTAGAATTGCTACTGATTTCAGTGAAAACAACAATTATGGCAGCGGCACAGTCTTGTCCTTTTGTTGCCCGGTTATCGCAGTTTTCGTCAGAACAGCTGATCCAAACAATTTCACACTCTGCACAGTAGTACTCCCTCGGGTCCTCAGCAACACACCCCTCAAGTGTGAAGGTGATCGCATGAATATTTGGCCAGATATTAGAAGGACAGACATGTAGAGACATCTTCCTTTATAGTTAAATACATAATCCAGAGTTTGGTAAATCCCATGTGTTTTGACCATTGGCGGCAGTAAACTAGACTTGAGCAGCTATTCTATCAGAAGTGCAACAGAAGAAAAGCAACTTGTGTATCTATTCACAGTACATTCAAACAAATAGAAACATCTGTCAGTCTGTCTGATCTTCATATTTTCCTATTGATGAATATGGTGTATCCATCAATAACACAGTACTCTTCCACTTTAGGATTGGAATCTGTATCTTATCCCACTCACGGAAAGGATCAAAAACGAAGAAGCAGACCCAAAATATCTTCTTTTTTTATTCCAAAACCTTGCCCCTAAATTAGCTAAAATGCAACCAGATGATACACAGTTTGATCGGGATTCAGTTGTAGCAGCTAATGTAGCCTAGCTCCTAGCCTCAAGCAGAGATGACGGCAGGCTGCAAACGAATGGTAAGCTCACTTCTTTTCTGGGGGGTTTGTGTCACATCTAATTAATAAATATGTTGTTTTATCTTAACCTCTTGTGCATGGGTTAACAATTTATAAATGAAAAATAAAATGCAAGAGACAGGCAGAAGAACAACAAAAGCCAACAGCCAACAGTACAAATGCAATTTTTCGCACTCGCAGAATGCATGGCTATAAATAGCACCAAAAGTAGGGTGTGATGAACATCTTCATAATTCTAACTTTGAGGCGTGAAAAAAGGGGAGGCCAGCGGACTCCTCAGGATCAAAACACACAAAACAAACAAGCGTCGAGCCAGCATCCCTACAAAGCTTTGAACCACAGCTATTTATCTGCAATTTCTCAGTTAAGCTTCAGTCTGTCGCCGACTCTGAGGCCTCAGTACAATGATCAAAAAGGAACAAATTAGATGACAAAAAATAAATAAAGATTCAAAGACCGCATAGAAACACCCTGCCATGGTGCAGGCCGAGCCAAGGGAGTGAATGATGAAGAGCGGGAACACAAATCCCTAAGCCCAAAACCACACCAACAGAAAACATGAGAGTGATCAGACAGAGGCAGTATACTCCTCTTGGGGTGGCAGGCGCCACACTGGAAAAAATAAATTGATATTTGCCCAGCCACAAGCTCATACCCAGCCTGTTGTATTACCATTGCTACTCCTTGTGCCATTTTTCTCTGTAAATGTTTTGTAAAAGCTAATGCAGTTGTTATTTTTATTGTACAATCATTCAATTCACAGGAGCTCTGGTGGTGATTTGACAATTGCCCTGTGCAGTAAAACATTTGCTAATCCTTTTCTGTGAAAATAAAGAAAACTTGTAACAGTCAGCTATAACAGGACGTCTCGACAGTGTGTATACCGTCTTTCTATGAATGCTCCTTACAGGCTTAAACATAGTCATTAAAGCAGGTTTGCCAAAAGACAACACCAACCTAAGAGACAGTAAGAAAGGCTGTTTCAGCATGATGCAATGCAACTCTTTAAACTGCAGTTGTTAATTGATGGTAAAGACAACATGTCAGGAGATACCGAGTGTTTTCAAAGCTTCCAAACATGAGAGAAGAAGTTGGGACTTACAGATGAGAAGTTGTGAGCCCCACATGGCTCTCCTCTGTACTTGCAGGAGAGCAGCATGTCGTCCAGTTGATGGCTGAGTCGATCCATAAACTCCAGGTTGGTTCCCTCAAAGTTTCTGGGCGGCAGAAAGAGCCTGAAGTCTGACAGCTTCCTGAACCAGGCCTGACGGTCCTCTTGGAGCAAGTCCAGGACCAGGGGCCTCACTGTCCGGTTGGCCAGCAGCAGGCCCAGCCAGTGGCCCGCGAAGTACAGGTCGCTCTTGGTGAGCTTGTAGAGGCGCACAGGGTTGTTGTTGCAGATGGTGACCGCGGGGAAGGGCAGTTCTTTGGCCCACTCCGTGTGGATCCGTGTGTACGTGGGGAAGGAGAGCCAGTGGAGCAGGCGGTTGGAGGACCAGGATAAGAGCAGCCCCAGGGAGGTGCAGAGGGCCAGCAGCCAGAAGGCCCTGCGACCCATCGAGCCGCCGGGAACGCAGATATGCCTCAGGCCGTGGAGGCGAGTCCTTGACAGCAGAGTGGAAGTGACTTGAGCCAGAGTGGGCTTGACCGGTCGCCGCTGACGACCCTTTCGGATCATGACCGGGGATCCCCGCCGGAGACAGCGCCCCTCCAGGGCCATAGCTGCCCACAGCGCTCCTACAGTCGCGGGAAAGGCTTCATTTCCCAGCCTGGCCTCCGGGGCTGGAGCCCACATGTAGCTCCAGGCCAAATCCACTACTTTAATCCACACTTGGATATGTGTTTGGCCGTTATGAATACTAATGATCCACGCAGTCTTTTAATGAACGTTGCGGAAAACAAAATAATGTGAGCAGCACACTGGAGGATATATTAGTGTGGTTTTCCTCCTGGTGGTGCAGGGAGCTCTGATGAACTCAGCAGCTACTTGTTGGTCATCATATCTCTCCGTGTCTCTCACTGTGAGAGTGCTCCAATCATCAGACTCAGCACGAGAGGGGGGTAAAAATAACAAACCAAATCAGCTAGGCAAATGTGCTCCAAGCAAGGTGGCTTCTACATCAGTGACTCCATGCAGCATCCACCGCAGTTAGTGTGACACTGAACAAGAGAGAATGAGACAGACATAGAGAGCGGAGGGAGGGAGAGGAAGAGGAGGATGGAATACAAAATACCAAGGGCTAAGCAGAGAGGACAAAAACAACAAACAAACGAAAGAAGGCAAGGTAATTAAAATAATGAGGGGAGGACAGCGGAGGAAATGGGTTGGTGTGGTAGAGTCTGTTAGAGAAGAGCTTTTTGAAGCTGGTTTCCCTTCTTCTGTGTGTGTGTGTGTGTGTGTGTGTGTGTGTGTGTGTGTGTGTGTGTGTGTGTGTGTGTGTGTGTGTGCGTGTTTGGCTTCACTGGCTTGAAGAGGCGCCCGGCAGCCAGGGGCGGCAATCAAGTTCCCTGTCACTAGTATAAGCTTTAATTGAATTCACAAAAGTCTCCCACACACGCTCATTTGTTTGCTCTCCTCCACTTTGCGGTCTCACTTTGTGATACCTCGACTTCCTCGCGATGCCACTCGTTTGTTCCCCCGTCTCTCACCCCTTCACTCGGCATGAAAGCGGTGTTATCAAGTCCTGCGGGGAACCACAAGAGGTTGTATTCATCCTTTAGCGGACCTGCTCCTCAGCAGCACAGCCACACAGTGAGAAACAGCACACTGAAACACATGAAGAAAGGAGGTGCTCGAGCGCATAGGCAGACACATAAACTCTCTAAGCAAGGGGGGGACCAGACCAAAGCTAATTTGTTCTGTCACACTCCGATCTGAACACCTCTCCCCCCTTCGCTCTGTCCATATTCTCTCTTCTTATTCTCCTTCTCCTATTTCTTTTCCTCCCACGCTCCAAGACGGCATCTCCAATCTCAATATTCCTCTCATGTCTCCGCTCCTTTTCTTTTCTAAAAATACTCTCCCCAAATCAGATCCATCAACTTGCCCCGCACGCTCCTCCTCCTCCTCCACTTGGTTCTCTTGTCAGTCAAGCCTTGTAGACTCGACCTCATCTCTTCTCCTTCTCTTTTTCTGTTTTCTTTTCCACTTTGTGCACGCGCTCCTTCACTTCATCTCTCCCGCGTCAGGGAAGAAAGCTTCTGCGTGAGCTCTCCTCCCTCTGTGTGTGTGTGTGTATGTGTGTGTGTGTGTTTGTGTGTGTCCTTGTCAGCTTCCTCCAGCTTGCTCCATCTCTCCGCTCCGAATGACTCCTCTCTCTCTCTCTCTCTCTCTCTCTCTCTCCCCTCAGTGATCTCTCTAGCTCTCTCTCCCTCCTCCCTCTGGTGGTGTTTTCAGCTCTGCTTGTCCTCGCTCGTTGCACCTCCTCTCCTCTTCTCCTGCGCCACAGTTATGTCCACGCAGCCGGCGAGCCTGTCACTGATGAGAGCGCCTCTCTCTCTCTCTCCGTCCTTCTAAGCCCCTGCCCCCCCCCCCCCCCCGTTGTTTTTCTGCTCCTGCCGAGCCACTCAGCTATACAGTACAAAGCTATGATAAGACTGCTGCGTGCGCGGATGTAAATGTTTGTGTGTGTCTGTGTAAAGCAGAGGAGGAAAGCCAGACAAGAGCTCTCCACCTTACTTTCAAGCTCTCCAAACTGTATCCGGTCGTTTATTTTTTCATCCGTGTGAAGGAAAAATTGATAACACACACATTTTGATAACACACTCCATGTGAATAAAAGATGACCTATTAAAGCTGTAATCTGCCATTTCTTGTGCCCGTAAATGTAGTTGCAGACACTTCTGGACCAGTTTATTTTATAACTTCATAATAATGGCAGTTATTACCTGAAATAATGCTTTCTCTGTGTATTTTGATTCAACATTGTGACCCAGAAGTTATGAAAAGTGCACAGAGTGTCTGTATCGCTACAGGGTCGGCACAGGCGTTTTCATCTGTGGGTCATATGCTCAATCACAATTGTTTTAACCCACTATTTGATAGATAGGAACCTAAAATACAATAAACTAGATGTTAATGCGACAGATTATATCTTTAAAGACAATATTTAGGGGCACATTAAGAATGTATCACCACTCATTCTTTCTTTTATTGAGAACAATTGTTTTTATATGCAAATAAGTTCAATCTTTTTGGCAATTTTAGCCTTAGTGCTTTAAATAAAATAATCGGCTTATTAGACATTTTAGGTTTTTGAGGCCAATATTGACATCGGAGTCAATCTTCCTTTTTGACAAATCTTTATTTTCTTCTGGTTGTAAGATTCAATGGCATTTAAATCTGTTTAGGATGTTATACAAGGTACGGTTTTATTTGCTAACAAAACAGTAATACATTTATTCATAGCTCCTGTTTAGTCTCATTTTCACTTAAGTGCCTTACACTTTTTTTTCTTTTTCTTTGTTTAATCAAATGATTATTACGTCCCGTTTTGTAAGAAGTTAAGATATTACAAAAATAAACATAGAGAGTGACCTTTGGATGTGATATACGTACTTTGGAATTTAGGCGGTTTCATGCTGTCTGTGTCAGCTTTGACAAGAGTCCCATCAATAAATTAGCCAGGCCGACATTGGTCGACTAACAGTGTTGCCTTTACACTGTCTGTCCACTAGGGAGCACTGACAATAACGTTAGTCGCAATCAGAAATCAATCAATCAATCAATATCCTTTATTTAACCAGGTAAAATTCATTGAGATTAAAATCTCTTTTTCAAGAATGACCTGGCCAAGAAGGCAGCACCATGATACAATAAGAACAATCAACCACAATTATCATACACCACATTCAACGTCAGGTAAAGTACAATACAAGATCAGGGACAAAACTATATGAAGATTGAAATGAGTACAGTTAAAAATTAAATAAATAAACTGGTGACAGATGAATGAATAAACCCGGCCGTTATCAGAAAATAGCTTTACAAACAATTGCATTGACCAAGAGAACTATCTTCTCTGTCCTTCAGGATTCCTTTGAATTCTCCCAAGGTGACCAGCTCCGGCAGCTTCAGCTGCTTTTGCACAGTGTTCCAGGCAGAAGGCGCAGCATATTTAAAGGCCTTTTGCCCTAACTCAGTTCTAGCTCTGGTTACCAACATCTGTAACACATCCCTAGAACGCAAACCATAGCTACATTTGTTTGTGGACATGTAAACACATAGATATGAAGGGACCAGCCCAATAAGACACTTGTAAACAAAAAACAACCAATGTGAGAGTCTGCGTACAGATAGCGATGGACATTTTGCAGTGGCATACAGGGTACAATGGTGGACACGATTTCCACAGCCAGTTAAAAATCGCAGAGCACAGTGGTAGACGGTATCCAATTTCTTGAGGTACTGGTCAGGTGCGTTTATGAACAGCAGGTCACTGTGATCTAACAACGGTAAAAAGGTCGCAGTGAACAGACGTTTCCTGGCCTGCCATGAGAAGCATGATTTATTTCTAAAAAAGTAACCTAATTTAATTTTTAATTTGGAGACCAGTTTTTCAATATGAAGTTTAAAAGACAATTTTCCATCAATAATGAAACCCAGGTATTTGTACGAATTGACCCTTTCAATTTTGGTCCCATGACTAGTTAAAAGCTTTGGCAAAACTTTTGGTAAAGCTTTTCCATTTGAAAAAAACATTAATTTAGTTTTATCTGTATTTAAAACCAATTTCAATTTTGTCAGCTGTGACTGCAGAACGTCCAAAGCAGACTTCAGGAAATGAAAAGTGTCTGCCACTGATGGGGATGAACAATAAATAATAGTGTCATCTGCATAAAAATTACAGGCAGCATTGGTTATTGAGTCACAAAGATTGTTTACATAAATAGAAAACAACAATGGCCCTAATATGGAGCCTTGGGGCATGCCCTTTGATACAGGGAGAGAGGAGGACGAGGACCCAGCAAACTGGACACACTGCGTTCTTACTGACAAATAATTAGAAAACCAGTCTACAGCCTGCCTAGATAAACCAATTTTGAGTAGCCTGTCTACCAAGGTGACATGGTCTACAGTATCAAATGCCTTGGAAAGATCAATAAAAACAGCAGCACAATACTTTTTACAATCCGGTGATTCAATTATATCATTAACAACTTTTAATGTTGCAGTAATTGTGCTGTGTCGTTTTCTAAAACCTGACTGGTGTTGGGATAAAATATTATTCACGTCTAAAAAGTCTTTCAGTTGGTCACTGACACACTTTTCAAGGACTTTGGCTAAAACACAAAGTTTAGAAATAGGCCTGTAATTGAAAACCTTTTGACATACCACCGAAAATATTGTTGAAAGCTTTGGTTTACAAAATTCTGAAAAAAATTGAGACCACAATTATTTCTTGCCCATGACGCTTGCTTAGTTTGGCCCACCTCAAAACAGGCTAGGTATGGATTGATTTGACCTCAACCGAGAACAACAGGAAAACCAGGAAAACCATAACTGCTGTGATTTTTTTTTTCTAAAGAAAAAACATACAACAGCGTTTAAACTAAACCAGTGTTGAGAAACAGAAAGGTTACATCAAGGAAAGTGGGCAGATAATGTGTTGTATTTCATATTTCATAAATGAACTGAATTTCAATGGTATGTCAATCTTGCATGGTGTCCTTAGTGTCTCTGTAATAACCATAGATAGTAAATAATATGGATGTAGCATCCGGGCTGACCTCACTTATTCACACGGCATCCAATAATCCTTGTTTGTGCGCATCGCCATTTTGTGAGATTTTTACTCGGGGGGAGGGAGATAGCTGACGTATTCCTCCGAGGTAAAGTGAGGGACAACGGGCGGAGAGCTGTCACTCAAGAGATCGCGACAATACATTTTAACCTCCAAAAGAATAAAAACTAGCGTGGTCCAAAAAAATTCACCCCCCTCAGTGTTGTCATGGATATATGCCCTAAACATACAGACTAAAATGGTTTTGTGGACCAGGCCGTAAATAGGTTTAATAAGACTTTGAAAACGGCCTGTCTAACACGTGAGTCAAAGAAAAATTGCTCTGTCTTGGTACCACCCCAGTGGCCCTTCCGGTCTACTACAGTGTTGGTCACTTCCTTATTGGATGCTGGTAAAAATTGCTGAGGTTGGGGCTTGGTAATAACACATAAATCACCCGGGCAGCATCAACAGATAGTGTTGGTGTTAGTAGTTGTAGTAGTAGTGTAGTGTTCACTACAGTCTCCAAAGATGACATCCTGTTACCTTAAAGCGGACCTATGATACTTTTTGACTTTTATGACCTATAAACGTTGTTATGATGATTTATAGTCATGTTTAACCATACTAGATTATCAAATAATGACGTACATGCATTTCGACGTATTCCCTGCTTACCGTCTGGGGTGTCTGTGCAGAGCACTAGACACTATTCTAGCCAGTCGAGAAGTCACGTGTTCAAAGCGGCTTGACGCTTTGTAACATCGTGACGTCGCTTGTAACTTGGTGTCGTCACCACGCGGATGTTTCCATGTATGGTAATGCTGCCACTTTCCTACTCGCGTCTGCCTCGCGCCCTTATAGGTCCATGCTCGCACCTCCCGCCACTGAAAGTGTTCCGGAAGGAAGGTAACCAATCACAACGAAGTTGGGTTTTCAGGAAGGGAGGGGAGGGGGCGGAAATGTCAAAAGCAAACTGTTTACAGGGCATGCTGGATCGCCAAAATAAGTGAAAGAGCTTCCCGAAAATCTGCATAGTTTTTTGTGATGTGATTCGTGTCAGGTTGCTCTTTAGCAGTGTAAAACAAGAAATTAAGACCAGAAAAGTAGTATAATAGGTCCTCTTTAAGTCTCATTCAAATGCACTTTTTTTGCACAATTTTTCTCTGCTTCAAGGGTGAACCTTAATTTACTTTGCCTGCCAATATCACTTGAGCCAACAAACAATCTCTGTCTAACACAGTAACGTTAGAAAAGCCTTCATCCATTCCAAGTATACAGGAAGCTTCCGAGCCAACTCAGCCTAAGTGCTCTTGTGCACTCAATGGTGTAATTCATGGTTTCATAAAATCCAAGGATTTACCCATCAGCATTCATCAGCGTGTTCTGTCATTTACAGAGGAGAGCACAGATAACCCTGTGAAAGACAGATAGAAATCCAAACTAAGACTACATGTCCTTCTTTACACTTTATATGAGTCACAAAGGCCAACCACATTATTTAATAAATATATTGTATAACAGCAGAGACAAACAAATAGATAATTTGCTGCGAGATCAACTCAAGTGTGCAGGCTTGACATTACCTTAACTTGAACACGCTCTGCTTTTCATTCTTTGACAACTCCCTGTGTTTTAAAACAGGAGCTTTAAAGCCCACAGGTGAGAGTAAAATAAACCTTTCACACTGTCAAGAGAAATGAACGTAGAAACATGAAACGGTTTGTGCACAAACCCATGGCAATTATACGCACACACAATGAAAGACTTAATTAGCAAACACACTGAACTGGGACTATGAAAATGCAGAGACATTAGTACACGTCCATGTATAATTGCAAAAGCAGCCATGATACAAAGTACAGCAACACAGGTTTGAAATGTCAAACTGGCGCGCGCACACACACACACACACACACACACACACACACACACACACACACTACAGCTTGAATCAGAGGCAACCTTCCAGAGCTGGATCCACATGCTGAATAATTAGCTCGGAGCGATAAAGAGAGTTTCTCAGTCCAGCCTTGCAGTCAGTATAAAGAACAGCTCAAAGGCTCAACGTATCCAATTTGCAATTCTAAAACATAAGGGAAATCACTTGATTAATTAGGGATATAGCCAACCCAGTGTGTCAGATACAATTACACAGCATTTCATGGCCCCGTTGTCGCATGCCTTCCCCTCTAAAATATTCCTGTACGCTTTCATCAACAAGATGAACTCAGATCAAAGGACACACAGAGGCATAGTGGTAAGCAGGTTGTGAGAGAGCAGCAGGTAAATATAAGAACACAAATTAAACATTAATTGGTACATGGTAATGAGGCAGCAGAATGTTTCGGAAAGTGCCAAACAAAAATGTCTAAAAAGCACAACAGTAGGAAAAAAGGCAACAGTTGGAGATTTTTCATAGCGGGACAAGCTTGCTGGCCTTGGCTGTGAAAGCACAGGTGAGGCCTTGACACTCGTAAGTGGATGAAAGATGAGGGAGGTGAATAAAAACAGTGTCCACCATCTTGTGGCGGGCTGCCATTCATCAAAAGCCCATCTTGATTTAAAATGACAGTGATGGCAGGCAAAGCAATCAATGGCTTTTCTCTTGTTTTATGAGTTTTCTATTCTCACTGCAGTCACATTTGTCAACTGGGAATAAAAGAAAGCTTATATACTGTACCTGGCAGTAGCTTCATCTTCTGGCGTCGCCCTGAAGTCTTTGGGTTTCAATTGAAAAAAAGGGATTAATCCCTGGGTAGCAACTGATTAAGTCAAAAGATTGATGGTCTCTTGGTAGCTGTTAATGTAATTGTCAGCTCATCTAATAGTTGTTGTCAGGGTTCGAAGAATGATGTAAAAACTACTTCCTTTAGCCTGTCTTTTATCTTTGAGTTGCTGTCACTGAGGATAACAAATTATGGCGGTACTCAACTCTGACTCTAATGCAATCATTAAAACTTAAAAAAAAAAAAATTGAAGTTCTATAGATTAAATAACTAAATACATCTTCACCTCATCACTTGATATTGTGGAAAGACCTGAGGCAGTGGTGGATCATGTCATGTTTAGCAACTAGCTTCTTGTCCTTGAAGACCACCATAGCTTCTGTAAATTCTCCGAAAGGGTACACATGGAACATTGCAATCTAGTCCTTTCACCACTAGATGCTGCTGTATAATCCAATATTTCACATTGTACCTATAAGCAATAAGTAAAAAGTAAAAAAAGAAGGGGGCGCCCTTAGCTCAGTTGGTAGGGCGTCCCCCCCATGGGCCTCGCCCAGCAGCGGACCCGGGTTCGATTCCAGCCCGCGGTCGTTCTCTGCATGTCACTCCCCTCTGCCCCATTTCAACTCTGTCTCTACACTGTCAATAAAGCATGAAAATGCCAAAAAAAATGTTTTAAAAAAAAAGAACACATGGTGTGCTGACGTGGTCTATCCTGTAATGGAATGAGGCATTCACTGTTGATTTATTAAACCACATTACTGTAATTGCTACATTTGTACAAAATCAATATGCTTTAACCCACGATGCATTGCACCTCCATTGCCATTCCCTCATTTTTACAAAGTATTTTCACCTTCCTGTACTTCAAGTCACACATCATGGCTTCTGCTGTATTAGCTTCTTATGAACACTCCTAAAGAAACCATATTAAAAAAAATTAAATATGGTTTCACACAGTGTTAGATTCAGTTTGAAAGCTGCTGAGGTGTTGCTTTCAAGCGTCTTTGTGTCCGGTATAGAAGGTGGATTGTTCTGGCACTGGTGGTTTTCAAAGGTTGTTGTGCTACTGAATCGTGACCAGGGTTCACAAAGAGAGCTGGGTGGCCGAGGGGAGAGCTGCAAAGGGCAGGAGTGCATGTGCATAGCGCGGTTGGGATGCTGCCAAACTGTCAGACAGTGTTTAGGCATGGTGTCAGCTCGGGGGTATCATTAGTTCAACCAGAGCTGATGTTCTAATCATAGGGATGCAAAACCAGCTGGATAAACAACCTACTACATTTCTTTGTCGTCATAATGAAATCACACACAGTTTAAGTGACGCGTTGAAACAGCTAAGCATGTAGCCACCAGGCCTTTTGCTCACACACATATCATCCAAGCCCAATCCACCTTCTTCTTCTTGTAGGAATAATTTTCCTTTTCAACATTAAAAACAAAGCCTCCAGCATCGTCTCAAACCGTATGCACCAGGTGTGGCTACTCATCAAGGCTGCTGCTCCCTGTTGTCATTAAATCAAAAAAAGGTCGGGCAGTTTATTACAGAAGCAGAGAAGCGTGAACAGATGCTTAGTCAATCATAAAAGAAGCAGTATCGGAAGAATCTCAGACGGTCTTATTTGACCTGATCCGTTATCTCTCTACACAATTAGCCTGACATGACAATAATATGAAGACTTTTAAGGACAAGGGAAACAATGGCTTTATATTGGTGAAGATATTTTTTTTTAAATTAATTTCGTACCGACAGGGGAAAGCGATGTCACTTGAGTCAACGTCGATTTAAAAATCGGATGAAATCTCTCGTTCTGTTTCTTTGATGTTCTTTGTGACAAGATGGTAGAATGATGCTGTGTAGTTATATGCTTTACATCAATGGTAAGACTCCAAGTATTGTTTTTGTGATTCATAATTTAAACTTTTTTTTTATTTTATATTTTTATTCTTTAAAAAATACCTAATGTTTTCACACCGAAGTAAAGAAAAAGAAAATAAAAAATAAGTGATTTTGCGTAATGACCACAACTTCTACTAAATGCCGCAGAGACGGTTACCATAGTGAACCGCATGTGCATACGGACAAACCTGGCAACATTGCTTTAAAACTCATCTGTGCTGTTTTTTGTGTTTTCTGAGCACAGAAATCGAATTAATTAAAATTTTCATTTTCCGATTTGACGCGGCTGGTCGTGGTGACATTTAAGTATCAGCAGCTGCAATAATTGTTTCTCTTGATAGTTGAGGAAAATCACAATAATTATGGGCTTGTAGTTGACAAATTAATTGTATGTGTAATTTTAAAATGATATTTTTTTTTGGAAATAGAGAGGTTACACACCCCTACTAAAATGCCTGCGTTTTTGATGTAAAAAAATAAGAACCCGTTTAATAATTTCACCAAAAAATCCACCAGTAATATGACATTTAACCTGTTCAAATCAATTGAAAAGTTGCAGAAATATCTTAAGGGGGAGGAGTAAAAAATAAGAAACTGAAATAGGGTGACTGCACAAGTGTACACACCCTCTTATTACTGGGGGTGTGAATGGGATTTGAATGAACCAATCACATTCAAACCCATATAAAATAGGAGTCCATACACACCTGCAATGATTAAAAGTTCAACTGATTAACCCCAAATAAAATTTGGCTGTTCTAGTAAGCTTTTCCAAACATTTTCTCAGTCACATCACACAGCAGAAGACATGGTCCACAGAGAGCTTCCAAAACATCAGAGGGATCTGATTGTTAAACGTTATGAGTCAGGAGAAGGTTACAAAAGAATTTCCAAGGCATTGGATATACCATGGAACACAGTGAAGACAGTCATCATCAAATGGAGAAAATATGGCACAACAGTGACACTACCAAGAACCGGACGTCCCTCCAAAATTGATGAAAAGACCAGAAGAAAACTGGTGAGGGAGGCTAGCATGAGGCCTACAGCAACATTAAAGGAGCTGCAAGAATTTCTGGCAGATACTGGCTGTGTGGTACATGTGACTACAATCTCCCGTATTCTTCATGCAACTGGGCTATGGGGTAGGGTTGCAAGACGGAAGCCTTATCTGTCAAAGAAAAACATCCAAGCGCGCCTCCATTACGCTAAAACACACATGAAGTCTCCCACAAACATGTGGAAAAACGTGTTATGGTCTGATGAAACAAAGGTCGAACTTTTTGGACATCCTTCCAAAAGGTATGTTTGGCGCAAAAACAACACTGCTCATCACCCAAAGAACACCATACCAACAGTGAAGCATGGTGGTGGCAGCATCATGCTTTGGGGCTGTTTTTCTTCAGCAGGAACTGGGGCTTTAGTCAAGGTTGAGGGAATTATGAACAGTTGCAAATACCAGTCAATATTGGCATCAAACCTTCAGGCTTCTGCCAGAAAGCTGAAGATGAGGAGGAACTTCATCTTTATGCACGACAACGACCCAAAGCATACATCCAAATCAACCAAAGAATGGCTTCACCAGAATAAGATTAATGTTTTGCAATGGCCCAGCCAGAGCCCAGATCTGAATCCGATCGAAAATCTGTGGGGTGATCTGAAGAGGGCTGTGCACAAAAGATGCCCTCGCAATCTGACAGATTTGGAGCGTTTTTGCAAAGAAGAGTGGGACAAAATTGCCATATCAAGATGTGCTACACTGATAGACTCCTACCCAAAAAGACTGAGTGCTGTAATTAAAGCAAAAGGTGCTTCAACTAAGTATTAGTTTAAGGGCAAGTAGGTTATTGTGTATTTTTAGTTTTTCTAATTTTCCCTGAAAAGATTTCAGTTTGTCTTTCTTTGACTTGTCCAGGTTACAGGACACATTAAAAGATGGAAAAAGTTCTGAAATGATTATCTTGTTTCCTTTTTATTACATCACCATGCATTTTAGAAGGGGTGTGTAGACTTTTTATATCCACTGTATTTTCAAGCCCTCAAGACTCGATATGTTGAAGTCCTAAAAGTTCTCAAGTAATTTTCCTCATTCAACCCCAACTGACCACAGAGATCAATAAAGCTCCATATTATTTAAAGTCATTTAATCTCAATGTGACCTCTACCCTGCTGCTGTAGCTGTGCTCACATAGCATAGGTACAGTAAGTTAAACTGTGAGCACAGTTGATACACATTTTGCTTCTCTGATTACTATTACAAAAACTAGTAACTGAACATAAGCGATTTTTCACACAATATTTCCTTTGCTAGTGTACTACAGTATTATTAAATAATAATATCCATATGTAGTTTATATTTTCCTCATTAACCTAAGGTGGATTTTCGTCTCAACTGTACCCATGTATGGTACAGTTGAGACACCCATTTGTATTGCTGTAAAGTAGGCTAACCATCCATTGCAAATGTGATACATCTTTAAATATTACAATTGGGAAAAATATTTAAACTCAAAATAATTCCATCTTATTTAAAACATCAACAATTATAACAAAGCAATACATTATCCAATATTTGAGCACCTATCACAAACAATACAATAAGAAACAAATGTAAATCATAACAACAACAGAAAACAAATAAAATTTATTAATTTGCATTATGTTATTATCTTAATAATGAACTTCTTAGTGACCTATAAAGTGTGTCTCATCCAGTATCATCCCACTGACTACCTCTCACACTGCTTTAGATTGTACCTATGCATCATGTCATGAAATATATCTGTTTAAAGAGCACAACATTTAGTTTCCAATGTTACGATGTAAGTAATGTTTAACAGCCTTATTAGGATAACAAGCTAGTCATTGCGTACAGAACATGGTGAAGTGAAAAACCCATGAAAAAAAATAAAACTTTTTCCCATATTTTAGGACAGGAGAAAGGCACTTAGCTCAAATTTCTCATAATCAAAGAGGATGTGTGGAGCAAAATTAAAAGCTCGGGTGTGCTGCGCAAGCAAGTTATTTAAGGTGTTTAAACTGTACAAAATGTACTCAATCTACCCTACAAACTAGTGATATTGCCCTCCACCTGTTGTTATTAAAAAAGGCAGGCAAGAATGCCTGAGGCAAAATGATAGCTTAGCTAAGCGTCTCCATCAAATGTTCAGTTTTACCTGCAGCGTTTTTCTTTATTGTAATATCCTTTGATTAATGTCACTTGTGCCCTGACAAAATTGACAGCCCTGCCGTCTACAGGTAGAATAAACTCCCCCGTGTTTCTTCCTGTTCTATGTGTGAGTCAGAGTAAAAGAGACTTGAAAATCATAAAGAGTTCATATATATTTACATAAGGAAACCTAATTGACCGGAGATAGACCAAATATTCTTTGGATCATTGTATTGTATAGTATTAAGCACATAGTTGAAATGGGGAAAGAAAGAGAGCGGAGGAAGACATGCAGTAAACGGCCTGGGCCAGAGTCAAATCCAGGTCCGCTGCGACAAGGACTTTTGTCTTAATGGTGCACACTTTACTGGTGAGCCACTGGGGCGCCCCAGGGTTTCAACCTGTTTTAAGGTGCACTGGCAAAATGGTGCAAGTCTATAATTGTGAAGAGAGGTGACTGAGAAATATGAACCCCTTGACAGTCAACCTTGACAGACAACTAACAACTTGACAGACAACTTGACAGACAACTTAATATTTGAATATGAAAGGATACAAAAAGGCAAATTAATTCTTAACTCAATCCTTTACAAAAAACTAATTGCTTTAAAAATAAAAGTTTGTGCTCACGTTCTCAGTAAATAGATTCATGAGTTTATAGCTGCTGTGTGTCACATTAAACAAGCAATCAGATCTCCCCCTGTGTTCTATGCTTCTTGTGTGCGCTTGATTGTGCATCAGTACCTCTCAGCTACATTTTTGTTGTGCGAGTTGGTACCAGTTAGTAAGAGGCCGCTTGTGGATCCGGTTGGCTCAGAGTGCTCATGTATGAAATCACTCTACTTTGGTCTGAACCTGGAAGGTTCAATTCTTTGCTGCATCTGGAGATTATCACGGAGGCCATTTTGTGCCACTTCAAGACTTAACGGAATCGGACAGTACGTGGCTCAAAGCTTACTTTGTATCTGACTGTCATGAAATCACAACATCACAACCCCCATGCTGTTCTTCTAAGTACAGACTATACAGCAAATGTATTTTATTGCTGATTTTCCTGAAAACGTGCCTTTTTTGTGGTAAAATACAGGTGCTAACATGTCACTATGTCTCTTATGATGCATACAGGTCTCAATGCAGTCATGTTCCTCATCTTGCTGTTGGCATTTCTATTATTACAGTGCTTGTCCAATGGTTTCCAAGGTAACAGCAGCTCCAGCTGGAATGCTATGGGTGTGGTAGCAGCGGGACTAATGCGAACACTTAACTGTTCCATGATTTACGTTATACTTTGTCTTTACCCAGAATCAGAGGCAATTACGTTTAAAATGAACCTGTCCCGATCTATTTTCTAAATAATAAAAGAAAGGATAAAGAAAATCTCGGGCGAGGGAATAGAGAGCTCAGAGCCCAAGATTGCCACAACAGTTCCAGCTAATGATACTATTAGTGCTTCGGAGCAGCACAATCAATCAGCAAAGTGATTAGCATGAGCATGTACCGAGAGCTGGGCCATTAGTCACATGTGCTGTGTATAACCTTGAAGGCCCTGCTGAACCACCATGCTCACGCCTGTGCACTGAGACATAACAGTGTACCGCAGAGAGTAAAAAAACACAGCAACAAATGGCCTTTATAATGAGGGAATGTTAAACAGCATCACTCCAACACATGAATTGTAGTGATGTTCACAAGGCCCACATTAAGTCAAAGAGTGGCAAATGTAAGCCGTGTAGATATACAGTGTACAGTATATATTGCAAAACGGTGGCTTCGAATCAAATACAATATATATCTGTATTATATTATACAAATTCATTATAAAGGTGGAGTTAGTGATTCAGGAGAATGATTGTTGCCAAAATCACTTTTTGTCCAAATCAGTGAATGTCTCCTCAGGATTTGCTACCTGTTCATACTGTGTGTGTTTGCTGCAAAAATGTTGCTATCTACAGTGACCAGACCGGACAGGTATCACATCGTGAGTAGATATTCACTGATTTTGACAAAAAAGTGTTTTTTTTTCTCCAGAATCGCTGACTCCATCTTGAAGAGTCTCAAATGTGTTGTACATTATTTTTCTCCTGTATTATCAATAAACTCTCAGAGTATATGAAAGAAAAGCAGGAACGCAGAGTTGACGCTTAGCCAGGCCAGACGAGGGTGCTGAGGTGAAGCAAGTGAAAGAACATAGAGGGCAGTCCAGTCCTGAAGCTGTTGTTAAAATGTAATCAGCGAAGCTCAACTGCAGTCCCCCACCACTGTATCTATTTCCAACTCAAAATTGCAACAAGCTGTAACCTAATGGAGGGTTTCATATAAAGACTCCGAAGGGAACATTGTCTAGCAGATGTAGAAGGAGCGTCTGACATTTTGAAATTGGAGGGTAAATGTCAGCGGCTTCATTTTTGATCAAATTGATAATGAAAGGATTTCAGAATATGCAAAGGTTTCATAAAACATTGATCACTTCATTACTAAGCTCATTTTAATATTGCACGAACTGGGAGACTCACAGAGAGGAGATCTGCCATAATCATTTGGTCATTTGATGAGCGCATGTGAATAAAATGATAAGTTAATCCTATGGCTACAGTCAACGTGCAGAGCCACCACTGTATAGGAGACTAAACAAGGAGAGAATATTCTTAGTGACCTGGTATTGTATGGTATCCCCACGTCCACTAATATTTACACAAGTATTTTCCTGAATGAGAAAAAATGGGAAGTGGTAAAAACCTTGTCTAAGTACAGTAATAATCGTTGACTGTCGAAAAAAACATTTCAAGGGATGCTCCTCTGACGAGAAAATATCAGTGCTGCTCAGTTATTGAGTCAGCCGTCATCATTTAGCACTTTGATTAATGTTTAATAGTGTCAATAGATTCCATTAGATAACACAGCAAGTATTCACAAGACGAAGGTACTAACTGACATCATATGTATGGATTCACTGAATTAGCACCCTCAACATCTTCGCAAGATAATGCTCAATGTCATCCTTGACGAGTGAACAAGTTTCCTTACATTTGATTACCCACCAATTTACTGGAACAGGCATCTGCAAAACAAATTATTGTTCTGCAGATAACAAATCCATTCAGCTTTGCCATATTAAAGGGGGAATGTCACAGCTAAAGAAAAGTTAAACGCTATATGAAATAAATCACACTTTGTAATTCCTCATGAATTATTTTTAAATAAGATTAAAATCAAGAATGCCTGCAGTCAATGCAAATCACACAATTTCTTCTAGCTTTACCAGTGTCATTCCCATGTGATTGGGGATGTTAGCTTCATAATTGACACTAAATGTAGTTACAATGATAATTTGTTCCAATTTTCAGCGCTAAAACTAGCCTGGAAATCTAGACCTGCCTCTAGGCGCTGGCAAATTAAATGTGCTGCCCCTGTTGGTCTGGACACTCTCCATTGAATTTCAGAAATCCTGAGCTATCAATCAAATCGTCCTTTCTGATATGGGCGGGCCAGAGCCCTATGTATGGGGCTCTGGGGCGGACGCCTGACAGACGTAAGCCCTGCCCCGTCGAAGCCGTGAAAGTAAACAAAGATGGATGCGGATATGTTGTTTGGGTTTGAGACGGCTTTGATTTGGAAGACAGCCCTCAAATCTTTCAATTGCAAGTAAGTGGAATGTTCTGTTTTGCCGACCGACCACGACAAAAGTGTAATTTAACAGTTAACCCGCTGTTCGCTAAACGAACAGGGCTTAATACGTCACCTTGTTCTGATTGGTTTTAGTGCTATCCAATTGTGTGCATTGGTATTTGAAATGCACATGTAGGTGCCGCCCCTTGAGTTGGGAAGGTCTATTGATCGTGGCCAGACCCTCTATCGTTCTAGATATGGGTCTGGATTTCCAGGCTAAGCAAAAACAACTTCCTCTGTCCCTTTTCCAGACATAGCTTACTAACTATCGGGACATTGTCAAAAAAAACAAAAAAAAATCAGCAGCAGTAGTGTAGCTAAAGTCAGAAATCCTTCCTGTACACTGTCAACATCATCAACCATTCCGCCCTCAGCAAGCCTGCCCCCATGATTTCTACAACTTTGATCTCAAACTGAAACTGTATTTGAAAAGTTATGAATTATGTCTCCACATCCTGAAAGTAAAATTGGACAGAATCGGCAAGTCAACGTTTTCCTTTAAAACCCTGCTAATAACAAAAACTGGATATACACCAGCTGGTGGCCATTATCAAAGTAAAAATGTAGGTTTGTGAACACATGTCTGAAGAGTCTCACCGTCGTAGCTTCCTCATCTCTAGGCTTGTAGAAATACGAGAAAGGGAAGAAAAACGGTGGGAGACATTAAAAGGGAGGTCTGTGGTGTAGCTGTTTCCCCAAAGGAAAAGTTGACCCTTTACAGAATCTGCTTTTAGTGGGGCGTATGAAGAAGATTGCCGTAGCACAGCTCTGTAAGCGTTGCCATGAATAAAAGATGAGCTCGACTTATTCTTCTGGCTTGACGTGACTGGAACATATTTCCAATTAGCATGTTATCTGTCAGCCCATAAGCATCACATACTTTCATTTGGAGGATCATACGTGACACATCTGAAAGTCAGGTTTCAGGGCTACTCTGGACATAGCACTTTAGTAACAATTAACTGTGCCTCTCTTAAAAGCAGGTTCACTATTTCTATTTTGGGCAATGTTCACTGAGGACATTAAGGACTGTTAAGAGTGCAGGATGATTAGGCTGTACAGTTTACTTCCAGACCTTGTGCTGCTGACAAAAAACATTACTGTTAATGTATTTTCTCCTAACAACTCTTATGACTGACTAAAAAACTGTTAAAGGCATACCATGTAGTACATTTCTTAATAAAACAAAGTAACGAGTCACACACAAATAATCCATCTCAATGAGAGCCTTAGTTTTTTTTAAGAACTATACTGCATAGTATGCCTTTAAGAGTCTGAAAGTAGAGTTGAAAGAAGGTGCGGCTGTTCTCCTTGTGTTTCTATCAACGCTGTTTGAACAGCTGATGTGTTCGAGGTCAAATGGTTACACTTCTCAAGGCCACCATCCTCTCCATGCTTTAGCCGTCACTCTCAAAAGGAAAACATAGCTCTATGTTTCGAAACAGATACTGTTTAAGAGGCCATTGGTGTAAAGCTTATACGCTGCCGTTTAGCAGGTGCAATGATTTCCATGATCACCATCTTAGTGTGGCTTGAATATTTGCTAATTAACAGTAAGTATAGCCTTGGAAAGGGTAAGTTATCAGTCCTACTCCTAACTTAAAACGTGCTTTATATCTAAAGAAAAATATCAAAGGATCTTTCAGGGTCAGGGCCTCTCAGTTGAATGCTTTTTGTCTTCACACAGCAGTAAAAAAAAATGTGGATGTGTTCTGTCCACTTAGCATTCTGCCAAATTCTTTGTTATGCAGACGGCGAAGGCACCTTGCAAACCTATAAGCTGGCGGGATCTCACAACGCACTCAATTTCAGACTATGGCTTGAGCAAGAGTCCTGTTGCTTGAGCCAAGAAAGCTAGCCTGCTCCAGCGTGACCGATCATAAATTGGGTACTTAATATAGGTCCCTTATGTCAGTGTCACAGAGGGAGCTTTTCCAATTAAGCTTAAAGAGCACAATATGCTATATAGCCACCTTCCATGGAGGTGAATGGGCTTGTCGTAAGGGGCCGGAGCATGTATTGTGAAAATAAAGCTTAGTGCACACAGTTCTATGAAAAAAACCCGTGTTTATATCTACAGAATCCTACTGGTGGTGATTGACATAGGAATAACCGTTCACAGATCTGGATTCCCACTCGGTTTCCGAGAAATTCTTTCTGCTAGCGGCAACAACAACAACAAGGTCATGCTGTGACTCACAATTAGGGACATTGGATTTATGCCGAACACACACACACCATCAGACACACACACACACACACACAAGCATGAACGGCACACATATTTCTTATCAAAAAGCATTTCTGATGTGTATTTTATTCATGAATGTTCAGACACTGTTCAATGTCTAAGGTTATAATATAACGTTGAAGGTTACAAAGAGACATAACAGCCATGGGATGAAAACAGCACCGAGCTCTCAGGCTAACTCAAGTTTCACATCCTTCAAACAGAGCATAGGTGATGTGAGACGGAGATGTGTTAGAAAATATATAACATGGTTTTTCACTCCTTTTTCCTCGTATTTGCTTCACCAGGCTTTTTTGCCTTTGCTTGGCATCTTACACATACAGTAGATGAAGTTGAAAATGTAAAAGGTCAGACATGTTGGCATACAGCAAAGAAGTAATGAGATTTGTTGAAGGTTACCAGCATTGGATGTACACCACCGCATGACCTTTTTAAGTTTAAAACTGAAGCAATACTGATCAAATGTGAACCGTCTGTTTATCCAACTCCTCCAGTGACATTTTATCTAAACTGTTGGTCTGCGCGATATATTAGTACAACATGGCTTAGGCAAATACTTATCTCAGCTAAATATAGTGCCTTATACTCAAAAGTCGTGTCACTATTGGAAATAAATACACATGTTTTGTTAAGCAGTTAGCCAATGATCTCAGCATCAAAAACCATGAGAAATGTACTACTTGCATGCTTATAGTTATTTCACAAAGACACTTTTTTCTATTTTCTTTGGTGTACAACTACAGACATGTCTGAGCTTGCTCCTACACATCAACTCACCAATGAACTCGCCTGTTTGGTCGAACCCTGACGTGAAACTCACAAAGGGGGTTTACTGGAAGTGGTGTTTTTTCTTCATGCAGTAGTCAGGGATATAATTTAAAAGCTATATAGCCCATAAAAAATTTCTTGAACTGTTGAACAATGTGCTGCAATCTGGAAACATTACCACAACTCAACATGTGCTCAAAAAGCAAAGGCATCTAATCAGCATCTAATCCAAACAAAATAAATTAGACATGTGGTTCAGAGAAATCGTTGTCAGCTGCGATTCATTTATAGGTGGGGTGCAAATGACAAACAGCTCTGCAGGTTAGCAGCCTGATTTCTGAACAAATTGTGTTGATGTCTTTGGAGTGGAACGTTTAAAGTATGGCTGATGTGGTTGTTGTTATATACAGTTCATCATATATTGTAGGTGGAGGTAATTTCTATGTTAAAGCTGCAGTTGAGAGTTTCAGTTTTCCCAACGCTCTACCTGCTGTAGTTCCTCCCTCCGAACGACAGCTATGCGCGTTCATGTGAATTCAGTTACATTGACAGGAGACAAACACCATGTCCGATTCCGAGGTGATTAAACATTAGTAATGATAACTACATACGTAGCCTACATATTGAGCATACATTTTAATCACAGACATACCATGTATGTTAGCTTAAAATCATTGTAAGTGTGCTGGTAGGCCTAACAAAAGTAGCTGTAACAGCCAGGCAAGATAGCAAACTAATTGTAACAGAGCGGGGAGGTGTGTGTGTATCTCCTACTATCTATGCTCCTGCTCTGACCGCAGCTGGGAGGGGCTGCTCGGGGCTGCTGCACGAGGAGCGGGCTGCGTGTCAGTGCTCCCGCTGCTCGTTGAGAAGAGGTGATACTTGCTTTGGCGAAAAAAGTCACCAATAACACCAGAAAAAAAAGCTAGATTTGTCGCTTGTCGCTGTTTTGCAAAAATAAGTCGCCAGGGGGGCTGAAAAGTCACTAAATATAGCGACAAAATTGCTTTGAGTTGGCAACACTGAGCACAGGACGAGGGCTATATAGGGCCAGCGGACGTCCTGCTGCTAGCGGCAGGCAGCCTAGGGGCAGAGGAAGGGGACGAGGTCGCGGTCGGAGAGAGGTCTTGATGTGATAGGGCAAGAAGACATGGCCGGTGTACTTTTTTTCGAGCTCTCTCCGTCTCCCTTTCAGCAGTTAACTTTTCAACATTCGTCTTTCCTCGTTTTTTTGCTGTCTTAGCGTTGTTAGTTGTTGGTATCCTGTGAATGGTAAATTGAGGGTTCGTTTGTGAAGACATTGCTACTCGCTCTCCGCCGTAGTAGCCTAGTACCAAACAGTAGGCTAGTGTCAGACTGCTAGGGTCGTGAACGCTCACGCAACTGACGCATCAACGTCGTTGCCAAGGTCCCACAGCCAATAAGAACGGAGAATCTGACCTCGCTCTGATTGGTCAAAATTAACATGAGCGGTGGCAATTTTGGGGGGCAGCACACAGAGGCAGGGGGGAGCAAAGTGATAAAAAAATATTTTCAGACCACTTCACCTACATATAGCTGAATGGTTATTATGACAGTTTTGCCAAATATTACAGTAAAAAAAACTCTCAACTGCAGCTTTAATCTACATAATTAACATTGTTAATTAACAAATCTAAAACAATATGACTGCTTCTCTCAGTGGCAGTAGATAAATACACCTTATGAATTGAGCAATGCATCAAACTCCTCCATGAGTCAAATTAGTCTTTGGAGAGGTAATAAGTATCAAATAATCTGTTGTGATTGTTTGCTGTTAGCTCATGTTTTCCATACTTAACTTTGTCTGAAGAAAGACTCAATGTGCCACACTATCTAGTTAACATACTATTTCTTACAGATGAAAAACATTTTTTTTAAAGAAAAACAAACATCTACAGATAATATGATTTTTTTTTTTTTTAAAGAGACAGATCATTAATTATTGGTCCAGGAATGTTTTTCTTAGAAAATGATCAGACCTAAAAGAATTTAAAAAATGCATCTTACCAAACTTTGATGATGACTTATCTATAATATCGATTGAGTTGTTTGTCTGTTATTCTCCCTTCTTACCAGGTAAACAACATCCTCCTAGGAAAGTTACTGTCAACGAAACTTTGTTTCATTATATATATTATAACATTTAATTAAGGTACATTACGTCTTTTCTGCTTGTGACCTTTGTTCTAGTAACTTTAGGAGCCTACGAGTTTATGGCTCCATACATGTAAGAGATATAAGTTCAGAAGAAGAACTCCCTAACTCTACCGGTGCTTTTAATTGCACTGTATGAGTTATTACAACCTTGGGAGAAAGGGGAGTGTAGGCCCCCCTCCACATCTTCCTGGACATTGTACGAACTGTGAACATCTGCCTTTGGTTAATTTAGGACACACAAACCTAGTGTGTTTTCGCACACACCATCTCACTGCATATAATCTCATGTACACTGTTAATTTCGTTGTCTCAATCATCTGTGCCACACTTGTGACGTATGTTAAGCCCCTATCTCACTGGGCTGCGACTGTTTGCGACCAGTTGGAGACACAAAATTGCGACAAAATGTGCCAATTTGCGACAATTTTCACTTGCAGTCTCACTGAGTTGGTTCCTCACGACACGTTTGCGAATGTCTTTGCCGGAAGGTCGCATTTATGTCTCACGAACGTCTGGCGAGTGTCGCACGAACGGAATGTCAGTCTCCTTTTTGTCTCAAATCAGTCGCAATTTAGTTTCATATGTCACCAAACCCTCGCAAAGTTGTCTCACACTTCTCGCACTTTCTGACTCGCGGAGACTAAATTGAGAAGGGTTTGCGACGCGTGCGACACACCTGCGATGACTCTGAAGGTGCGAACACACTAGGCATTTTACACGCGTAAGATTTACGTGCGTAACGCAGCTAAAATGTTGCTTGATCATTTTGTGTCAAAAATGGTTATACGCGCGTAAGGTGCCTAGTCTCCCTCCCGATATTGTATTTCCCTTATCAACCATGGCTGATCAGACCCGACACAACAGCGTGCATGTCCGCACAAAAACAACAACAACACGGCCAACAACTGTGCCAAAAGACAAACTGAACAGCACAAATAGCCTAGCATTAAAACAGCATTGCATATTCACGGCAGCTACATAACAAACACAGTTACAGCAGCATCGGTGCACGGCGGCACAACATAAAGGCAAGTAGCCAAAATTACCCTACCTGGCTGTGACAGGGGACCGTGGCTGGCGTAGATCAACACCGGTGCTTCGCTCTACTTGTCGTGAAAGTCCCGCGGACAGTCGTCATGTTTGGGTTCATAATATGAGGCGCTAGCCGCCCGCACACAACAGGGTGAGTTAACTAATGCTATACGGCGCTAACTTTGTTTATCGGCTAAAGCACAGCCGCACATTTCACTGAATTAACCAGGAAGTCCATTCTCCTGGTTTACTTTCCCCACGTGTTCTAACCCCGAGCGGCTTCATACAGCACCGGCCGCCCGCAATACATTTTTCTCCTCGGTGTCTCTCATCAGCCTCTGTGTACAGTACACTGTTCTCCGACCCTGCCAATGTATGTGACGTTGGGTCAAGCTCAACGCTGTGATTGGCCAACGCGGCTAATCGCCTCGCGTAGGAGCAACAAAAGTTAAATTTTTTGAACTCCTCGCGTAGCTATACACGCGTAATATATACGCGCGTAAAGATGTTGCTTTAGCGCGAGTGAAAATGTTGCTTTAGCGCGAGTGACGCATTTACGCGCCATGTACGCGCGTAAACCAATGGTTCCCTATGGAAAAGGGGCGGATTTCATACGCGTCTGTACGCGTGTAAAATGCCTAGTGTGTTCGCACCTTGAGACTATTTTGAGACTGATTTGTCGCACACTTTTTTTGAACATGTTCAAAATTCATGCGACAAGACTGCGCGGCTCTGCGACTCATGCGAGGAAATTGAGACCTCCGCGAACGTTTGGAGACAGTTTAGAGACTTGTTTGCGAATGCAGTCTCCAACTTGTCGCAAACAGTCGCAGCCCATTGAGATAGGGGCTTTAATTGAGCACCCTTGCATTTGCTGTTGCAAGTAAAATAATCACCTGATTTCAAACCTGCCTTGACTCAAATTATTTTATTACAAACACTTGGGTTGTTTAATGATAGAATTCCTTTAACAGTTACACTGGGACTCAGAGGCGCTGCAGAAACATAATAGATGACCAAACAATGGATTGCTGTAATCATTTAATCCACACTCATTGTTTACAGTGCAGACGCTGCCAAGTTTGGCCACAGTTGATGCTGACTTTTCAGTATGCAACTTCATCATTAAATGACCTTGATTCTGGCTCCATATTAAAAATGTAGTCAATGGACCATAAGCTCTTGAGATAAGAAATGAGCAGAGGAAAGGCTGAACCAGATGCATCAAGGTGGGGGGATCCGCTCTCGCATTTTGTCATGCAGCCCAGAAAGCCTTAGCAAGCACTCCTGGAGATGGCATAGCATAAAGCAAAGTTATGAAAAAACTGGGAGCTCCTCTAAGGCACTTTCATCACTGTCCAACGTGAAAAGAAAAATCCCGTCAAAGTTCATTTGAGCACACGTGGTGGAATTTTTAGACATTAAACTTTGAAAACTGCTCAAAGAAGGATAATTTTTTTTTGCGTGCAACTTTAGATTCAATGTATTATTCAGCTGGTTTAATTACAGACCAAAAATGTGGCAAAAACTCAAACACAACACCCAGATGATATACTGTGTGTGAAACCACACACGGTGTAAATGAACACAGGCTTTATGTTAAATCACTCTCACTCTCTGCCAGCTTGCAGGAGTCTCGCAGAGCTCAAGTGTGTGTGTGTGTGTGTGTGTGTGTGTGTGTGTGTGTGTGTGTGTGTGTGTGTGTGTGTGTGTGTGTGTGCGTTTGTTGGTTCCCTAAGGGGTCCTCACCAGACTGTGCAGAGCACAATAACTTCCCCCGAAATCTACAGCGACACTGATCAAAGCAAAGCAGGCTAACAAAATACCACTTTATTGCTTTTACTACTTCAATAAATTCATTCTTATGGTCCTTTCTGTTCTGCAGTTTGGACCGCAGTGACCCTTTGGATTGGCTGCGCTTTTCTCTGTTCACTCTGATAAATTATGGACCAACAAAGCTGCAAGCAGAAGGACACCGAGTGCAGACCAAGCAGATGCTAGCAAATAAAGCATCATAAGGGAGAAGAGGAGAAACTGCAAAACATCTGAAAACGAGCATTTACAAATAGCAACCACATGCATTTTAAAGGTGTTCTACTTTACTGAACAAACACACAGCTAATGACTTTCTTATAATGATTCATTACTAAACAAGCTATGACAGTGAAAACCCAAAATGCCGTATCCAGGAGCATTTGATATGCACTGGTTAGTTATTCCATTATGATAAGGGGTTAGCGGGACTGTAAACCGGAATAATCAACATTTTTAATTAATCTTGTTATATAAAAATCTGTGTTGAGTGCCATAAGAAGGCATTTACAGCAGTGGTACGATACTTTTATTGTCTTCTAAAACAATAGAACACACACACACACACGTTTATTGTCTTCTGAGGTACTGTTTGTTTCAATGGATGTGATGTTGTTAAGGAAAGATGCACACTTTTGGTTTGTTTGGAGCAAGCTGCATAGTATCTTATTAGGCTATAATATTAAAATTAGGTTTATTTATATACTCCACCAAATTAACCTTTACTTCTTTCTTTCGGGAGAACAAGATTCCTGAATATAATACGCTATTTTTTTAAATTAAAACCATTATTATGCAGGTACACAGAGAGCAGAGGAACATTGGTATTCTAAAAAGTGAGCTCAGCAAATAAGGCAATGTTTATATCAATATTATAGTTCCCCTTAACTTGACCTGCCCTACTTTTTGGAGGACTTTTCCTCCGAGAGATAAACTTAGTCTTCAAGAACATTCAGGCCAAGTATCTGCTTTCAACACAGCTGGTATTGTATGCCAGAAACAACACTGATACAACTTTAAAAGCAGCACAGTTCAGTTGTTGTGGCCAAGTATGACATAATGGAAATCTTGAGATTTTCCCTTGACTCATTTGAACAGAGTGCTAGAAGAAAACCTTTCAATAATCCAAAAATATACCAGATGAGCCACATACAGTAGCTGCAAACCTGATGCATTTTATTTTGTTCGCGATCCATCTTCATAATTTTAATGATCTTTAAAAGGCCACATGTTTTAAATGCACATCAATTTGATTATCTGAAATCCATTGACCTTTTTCTAATGGACACAAAATAAAAATAAATGTTTCCATTAGACTGCAGATGTCTCCTTCCTGTGAGGATGGTGGAAGCAATCTTCTCCTTTGATCTTCCGAAAAGCTGATCTATCTGATGGTGTTGTCGTTGTCTGACCCGGACCTACGCGGATGTGTAAACAGAACACAACTTAGATCAAACTTGTTTCCGCTTTCGGATTGGATGTAACCTTTCATCTCCTGGGATGGCACATGCTGAGATGTCTTTGGTGTTCTTTTGTCAGACAGTGCACCTGCTAATGTGGGCCAGCCAGTGGCTAAAAGGGAGTCCTAATGAGTGGGCCTGTAAGCCTGCTCGCTCCTCATTAACTCTGCTTTTGTTAGCCTCCATTTCTCATTAGCCAACTTCATTATCATAGAATAGGTTTGGAGGAGTATCCACCATTTGACGCAGTGACCCTCGTATAAAAACAGGCCTGAATGATTTTACAAGACAATGTGATGCTGACGCTTACTGCATTTTGTAGATAGATACAGGCTTGAATATAGGCTCTACAACACAGAAGACACAGCCCAGTGAGCTGCAACAGTGGCAGGACAATTAAAGGAACGCACACTGTTTAATTTAAATACCAACAACAAGATATTACCCACCTGTTGCGCTGGTAGTCGTGATGGTGTGAGTGTTTCAAATGGTAATTTGAGCTCATTTACTGAATTCAAAGGGATGAGTCCATTCTGATGACATTGACACGTGCTGGATGAAAGCAACACGGGCACTACAGAAGCACATTTTGTTATGAATATTTATATTGATCCTCATGGTCTATGTTTTTCTTCAACAGCAAACATTTGCAAATCCAATAAAAAAAAATGTTTTCATGTTTACTAGCTTGCAGCTGTCTTCTATGGGCTTTTTGGGTGGAATGCTATTTTATGCCTCTGCTCGGGTATGATTCCCTGCAAACTTAGATACATCAATTTACGGCAAGCAGACCGGGACATCCTGTGCTTCCAGAATAGTTCTAAATCAAAGTTTACTTTGCTTCACCAACGACATATTACCATTGTCAATCTTACATACTGTAGTCACATATAAATACATTACCTCATTGTGATGCATCCTGTGGTATCACCTTCAATTCCTTCTAAAACAAATGCAAAGATCTTTAGGACAGCAGACACTGATGTCGTAATACCACTAGCGCTTTTGTCCAAAGAGGTAACTAAAATCGACAAACACTCAAAGTCCCTCTTGGCCAATTTAGGAATAAAAATACAGATCTGATCTGGTCAGTAAATTTGACAAATTAAAACAAAATTGTAAGTGCTGTCTGGTGAACAAACTCAATAATAGCAACATTGTTGTTAAATAATTGGCTTTGGCTCAACACAGGCTGGCTGCATTATTGATCAGGCTCTACTGTGAGTAAAGAGGGAGACGAAGAGAAAGAAAAAGTCCACTCAGTTTTTTGCTTTGTGCATTTACAGAGTTTTTGAAGACTTTTTGGACCGTGATTTAAGAAGCACAGTATATACTCTTTGTATCCCTGAGGCATGACAAACATTTTGAGTGCATGCCATGATTCATAAATCATTTGCAACGCATCATTTGTGTCTTGGATGTCTTACATTTCTTAAGGGTCCCCTACTTTTTCTCTTTTATTAGTACACACAGTAGTTCGTTTTACAGTGTATTAACCAAACCAAATTTTAGTCGACATCGGAGTTTTTGACGAAACAAGACAAGAGACTGGGGGCGATTTTGGAAAGCCATGCACGGTCAAGTAGCTGGATTGCAGGACGTGTTTGGATTTTGTGTCTCAAATCATGATTCTACTTTTATTTTAATCATGTTTACCCAAAGTTTTCTTCTTTTCCTGTTTCGGTATGACCTTCTATGAGATATATGACATTATGAGTATCAAGAAAATACTGTCTGCAAGGCAAACTCATATTCAGGGAACGTCCTAACATGAGAATATCGTAGCCTTCTCTACGTTAATAGCTGGATTCTCTATGCTACCAAATTAAAATGGTTCCTTGAAATGACTTTCTTCAAAGCTAAATAGACATTTTCTCGATGATAATGATGTAGAGAGAAAATGGAGGAAAGGGGAAGGAGGTGGGGAATAAAACTGTCACAAACTGTTATTTAATTCGGACAGTGGTTTAACCTTTAGGAAATGACCGGATGTGGTCTGTTATGGTCATGGACATTCTGCTGGACACTTCAAAAGAGAATGGCAGTTTCTACCTGTGGCGGACATTACGTCATCACATTTATTGAACCACTTTCTTTCCCTCGTTCATCATAAGTGCACTTGCTTCTTTCTTTCAGTTCCAGGAAGTGATCTAAAATGCAGTGAAGGATCAGTGGGGGTGGGGGGGTCGCAGAGGTTGAAATCACCCAATAATTACAAAAGCGTACACCCTGTCCCTAAGGGTCTTTTAAAGGTTACATTTCAACTAGAAAAGAAAGAATACCTCCCACATCTATGAGACGTCATGCATGTACGTATGTCTACTGTGACTCAACACACTTACAGTTGCAGTACTTTATTGCTAACTTGGCATACGCTCAGTTATTACTGTAAAGCTAAAGTGATTAACTTAAGTGAGTTAATTGTGTGGCCCCCATGATTAATTCTGAGTAATTACAACAATACTGTGTCGGCAGATCTACATGAGGCGAGTAGGTGATCGCGCATTGGATGTCATACCTTCTGCTGTAAGTGAAGGCTTTTTCATAGCAGCAAAATCAACAACTGAAACCGGATTTTTCAGATTTTTTTCTGAGCTCCTCCGCTAATGTCACCAGTTTGTAAATGCTGCAGTACTGAGAAATACAAAGAGAGTTGTTGTGGAGCTGAATCAACTTTGTGTCAACTCGTTTGGCAACAGCTTGAACGTAACCAACATTAATTTTTATGAAAGAGTTACACACTATAAGTACACAGCTAAAACAAATATCTTCTAATACAACAGTTCTGGGATGGATTACATCTTCAGGATGCATTGTTCAGTTTTTGTATATAAACTGTATAAGCCCTATAGTAGAGCAAAGATGGAAGTCGGTTAGTTGTCAATGTGATATAACCGGCAGGGTATAATAATAGAGTCTCCTTCATAGAGCTGAAGGAATAGTGTCCAGTGCAGAATCAGCTATTTAAGACACATATTTCCACTTCACTTTAGGGCTATTCATCTCCTCTCCTGGGAAATTGTAATGTGTTCTGTGAAATTGGGTGCACTGATATTCATTTGTGTCCATGTCACTTTGCATATTAAAAAGGTACAGGTGCTGGCTGTTCAACCCCAATTATAAGCAGTGATTGCAGTCCTATTATGGAAGTTCCCATGTACAGTATAGTGTCAAAGCTAATCATTGCTCAACTTATAACTCATACTAATCCTTCTAGTCATGGGAGAACTTCATGTCCTGACTTGAAGATTATACGTAGCTTCAATGGTAAGAGAGAACCGGTGAAAGACAATAGCACAAAGAGAATTTTCGGGCCAAAGTAAAAATGACTTTAAGAAATGGAGAAAAGTACAGCTGCGAATTGGAGGAAGGGTTGTGCCCAGAAGAGGCAGAGCCAGAGCCCACCTGGATTGACCTCCAGGCCCAAACCTGGCAAAGAACAAATTCCACTCAAAAGGTTTTTTGTACCAGACCAGGAGCTTCAAAGGACTTTTAAAGTGGAAACTGATGTAAGGTGAAGAAATACAGATGCCTGTTAACTTCCCTGCAAAACGTAGTTTATCGTCAAACCGCCCCGGGAGAAAACAAAGTCCTCAGAAGCAGGGACTCTATCAGGAAAAATGACAATAGTGCAGAATTAATGTTGCAGAAGAACAGAATTTAGCACAGGCTCTCGCACGTGCATGCACACACACGCGCACACACACACACGCGCGCACACACACACACACACACACACACACACACGCACACACACCCACACAGAGCTGCTAAAAGAGCTTTTGTAGCCCTACCTTTCTTGCGGTCCATAGTCAATACTGTGAGATTAATAGTGGGTGGAAAAAATGGTTTAGTCATCAAAGTAAGGTGGCCTCGTTTTCTGAAAGTGCACTGCTCAGAATGCCGAATTACCTTCACAAGCAGTGGTTCAGCTGCTTTGATCTCATCGTAACAGGCGGAATAATTGAGACTCTGCATTTATTCATATTTTTTTAATGAAAAAATTAAGACATTTTTTAAGGTGTGCTGATCACCCCCAAAGGGCAACTCATGTGAATGTGTGAATGTAATCCGTGTGAAAGGAGATTATTGTGGTGTGGGTGGCAATGTGTGTCTTACCTTGTGAAAATTACAACTTAAAAAAAGATTTAGAAATTAAACTGGATGCGAGGATGTTATTATGTAAATAATCAAATACAATAACTTATAAGTAGAATTACAGTACGTAAACGCATAACAGTTCACCACCTCCGAGAGCCGCATATTTGTTAACTTCAAAAAGTCACTGCAAACTTGACCATTAAATAATAATTCCCATGTTTTGATAGTATTTTTGAAACTCCTCTCAAATCTTTTTAAATATACAACAGAAAAATTACTGAGAGGAACCAGTGTGGATGCTTCAGGAAGATGCACGTGTCGCTGTCACATTGTTTCAATGGTGCAGTGCCAGTGTAGACTTTAGTCTGAACCATATGCTCCAGCAATCTGTCATTGGCATACACTAAACAGTACAAACTTCTGGAAAAAAACTACTTCCCACCTGTCCAAAACATGATTAAAAAAAACTAAAATCTGTCAGCTATTATATTTAATTACAATTCCACTAATTTTTTGTGTCCAGGTCCAATTTTCGGTGGGGCAATTAGGCACTTTGCTGATTCAATTGGAAAGCCAAATTAATGAAAAATAAAAATTGCTGCCATGAAAATATTTTAATGGGAAGTTTTACCTTGCTCAGGGACTTTCTGCTTACTGCTGGTAACACCATTGGGTTTGTCTTTAAAGCTCCCAGCCAAAAATCTAGACACTGTGAGGTTTTTTGTGTGTCTTTTCAGTCACAGACAAGAGGATAGAGAGTTGGTGGCAGTGTGTGGGAGATAAAGAAAAATACATGAAAGCAAGAAAACAGGATTGATATTAAACGCAAAATCAGCTCCAGTTCAATATTCAGTCACAATTTCTCCTTTATTTCTATTTTATTTTCCTATCATACTTATCGATTAAGATCAAAATATAATTTTGTTGTGTTGAATCTGAAGGTGTGCAGCTTCTCACAAAATATAATTACAGTCTGCACCCAGATGTCAATATCTCAAAAAACATCACTTGAATGAGACATGTCTGTGGTGCCTTTATAGCTATAGCAAAATCAATTGTTTGGGAATTGATTTTGTCTCTACATATGAAATGTACTGCAGTTGTGAAATGCCAACACCTTCACCTACTGCTCCTCGTAGAAGCAGAGAATGCTGATGTCTTGCAGCATGTCATCGGCCAACACGGCGAACACAATTAAGCCATCTTAAAATTCTGAGAAGCAGCAATGCACAAACAAAAGACAAATCGGAGGCATTGTTTCAGAAAATCCGCGTTTGGCTGCTGCCCGAGAAAGACTGCCAAGCTTGAAATATGATGCAAATCGGAGTAGCTGCCCGCCTGGGTTTTTTTTTCTTTCTTTTTGTTCTTTTGCGTGTTGTTCAATAAGGTCAAAGGGTATTTTCTCCGATTGTACATACTTCTATAAAAACCTATTTTAAATGTGCAAGAAGATATATTATACCAAAGTGTTTTATATGGAAATGTTCAGAACACATTAGGCCTTTGTTTTCTGAGGTCAACTTATGTCCTAGACCATTGTGTATATAAGTAATTGGCTTAAATGCTGAAAAACCTGGAAATGTGTGTGAAAGAAGAACCTTTAGTCATTCTGTTGAATTGTTTTGGCTCTTGAAATTGTTTCTCCTAAGCCTTAGGTTCAAAAATGCAGTGGAAATTTTCCAAAACACAGTAGGGAAGTGCACAAAACATGACTAATATGAAATTTAGTCCAGACGCTTTTTGGTAGAGATGTCTCTACTTTCAAAAAACATTAGGAAATTAGACTGAATGAAGACTTTGAACCAAATATGATGATTCATGGGATGTATACTAATAAAAGAGGAAGCATCACAAAACATTTTGTAAATATAAAAACAATAATAACAAACTACTTTCATACTATGTATATACTCTATGCTCTAAAACACATTTCTGTCCCTCTGTGTGCAGTAAAACACACACAATTCTTTGGTTTATTGTGAACAAAAGTGTCAATACAAATGTTTGAATAGCACTTGAGTGGGTGTAGGTTCTCTGACAGAAGTGAATGAGAGGAGCCTCAAAGAGGATAACTGGAGCTGAAAGCCAGCTGGCCCAAAGCCGCGAGGCGTCCTGCTAGGATGGAAAACTGCTGACCAAGACTCCAGTCCAAATCAATCAATTCGAAGAAAAAAAGAAGCAGGAATTTGAAGCTCGGTTTCCATATATAGAGTGAGTGATCCTTTAATCAGTGGGAGGCTAAATGACCCTGTCTTTCTCTGGATGTACAGGAGCGTAGTGATGAGGAAAAGGGACCATTTTGTTCAGCTGGAACCGCAATAGTATAGTATGGTATGGTTTAGTATCAATAAATCAGGTGAGATGAGATTAAAACTATTCAAAAGCTCGTAAAAGTAGAAGGGTCAAGAGATATTCAATGGGACAGGAAAGAAGTAAAGCAATGTTCTGCTACTCAAATGCATTAGATTTATTTCTTTGAAATGTGTCTGTTGTTCTTGTAAAATTCTGGAAAGGTCTTCTAAAAGACAGACGAGATAAATTACTTTTCGGTTGCACTTCTCACAACTGATAGAAGTATGTCGGTATCACAAGCAAAAGGCTGATGATATGTATTGTTCTTGTTGGCAACAACGTTTGGGAACCACTGTCCCAAAGTATGCATTGATACATAGTGTAAGTAAAAAGGCTGAATTCCACCTGATGAGTTTGTTGAATAAAATTACAGCTCTGGCAGTAGCCTACCTTCGCAGCAAATAGCAAGGCTTCCATTTTTGCCTGCTGCCAGAGCATTAACTCAGCACAGAAAAGAACAAGGGAGACAGGAAGTCAGACACAGAAACCCCATTAAAACATCCGTTGAAGCATGGTAGAAGCACAACAATCTCAAATCCAAGCGAGTCCACCCTTATTCTAGTCCTTCGGATGACAACAATCACCTTCTGCGTGTTTGTTGTTTTGTTCATAACACATACAATATCTAGGATATATTCTCAACAGAATAAACAGACATTCCTCACAGGACAATTGGATCACTGGAATACTTTTTGAAGTCAGAAAGCTTCCTGAAAATGTACTGTTTCACTGTTGTGTTTTTCAGCAGCAGGGCCCACAGTTTAGTTTACAATAATATTTTTGGTCCTACATTTGGTGCATTCAGGTGCCTTAAAATAGTTTAGATTTTTGATGATAGAATGATTCAATACTAATAATTACACGTGGAGAAAATATGATTTGTAAACTAACTGAAGGCTCTGTAAACAATCCCCCTCCACTGAAACTGCATAGTGCACCTTTAATTATCGCTGGAACTCTTCAGATTTAAACGACTCCACCTGTCCGGCGGTGTTGGCCGTGCTTCGGAGTTCACGAACGACGGAGCAAAAATCTGCAGCGTAGCCGTTACATAACGCACACCCAACACGTGGAATCCGGGGGGGGGGGGGGGGCCTTCAGGGAAATCAGGGAGAATAAGCTATGGTGGGTATGGGTGAAGATATACAGACAGCCCAGGATTTGGTCTCTGAGGTCTTAATCTTCTCTTGAATCATTATCCACTGTATTATACACTAATGAAGAAAGCAACCACTCACAGGGGAACGGTCCCTCCCACCGCCTGTCTCACCGCTAAGGCTTTAACCTATGAAGTCTGATTTTGTGCATGAGTGCCAACACCCACGCCGTATCTTTATCACCCTTTAACTGATATCTCAGAGACATTTTTTTTCCATAGGAAGTGTGGGTATGTGTAACCAACCAAGCCAACTGAACGAGGCAAGAATCCTGTTACACTCATGGTTTGAGGCATGAGCGTGTTGGTTTGAGGCTGCAGTGTGTCGCTCACAGAAAGACAAATAACACAGACACGCTCCGGTAGCTTTCGCTGCTCCCATACGGTCAGCTCTGCATGCTCATGCCTGGCTATCCCTACTTGGAACAGTGACAGATGGTCATGGTCAGTGCAGTCCGACACACTTCTCTAGAATACAGTCTTTATCTTGTCATCAAAGCTTAAGCGTGACCTTCTGCTCATATCTGATCACTTAGAGAGATAGCATATGAGTCCTAAACCAAAGACACAAACAAGACAGTCAGTTGGCTGCATTTATAAAAAAGAAAAGTCCATTAATGTGTCAGTTTCAATAGGCAGAGAGTGCTCTTTTGAAAGACTGGTGCTGCTAAAAAAAGATATGAAAGGGTCTTAAAAAAAACTAGAAGTTGAATATATAATTCATTGGTGATCTTCTTGCGGAACATTTATACAGATGTATCTTTACTTAATCAAAAGCATTAGCATTTTTTTTTCAAAGCCATTCCCCCTCCATTGCGCTGTCTGAGTATCCATAGGTGCATTATGTAATCTAGGCCTGTCTTTTTGTCCCCTCTGGAGTTGGAGATTTAGCAACCTCCTCTGCTGAAAGTATAATCTTTATGGGTCTGGTGCAAGCAGATTACAGGCATTACGGAGAATAATTGCTTGTTGTTTGCATTGTATTGCTTTTAAAACGGCCCCAACAAACAAAACAAAACTGTCGCCTTCACCTGAGAGATTTAGAAGCCTGGAGGGTAAAATCACGCATGATGAAAATGCACAGTGGAGCGCAAGAAAGTGCAAAACGAGCTAATTACTCTAACAACTGTTCGGGGCTGCCAGTCAGAGTGGCACTTTAATGCTAAGCTGGATCCATTTTCAAGAGAATGGGCTCGCAGGCGCTAAGCATTTAAAAAAGACAACACTGAAAATGGTAAGAGCAACATACGTATGAATATGAGCTGCTATACGACAGCTGCGGTGACAATTTCCAAATCATGTATAGCTTTGGGAAACACATATTACAACATTTACTTGACAATGACATTAATGCATTTGTCCGACTACAGAAATGAGCCTTTCCATCTCTTGGCCGGTCGTTGACGTCCGTTAACCTCCATTAAAACCAAGGGGAAGGAAAGAGAAAGTCGTTCCAAGGTAAGCAGAAGCTATAAATGTAAGGGAATAATACGACATAAATCAAAGTAACAGTCCGCACAGACACTGCTGAATGTCTACTTTCTGCTCTATATATTTCAATGGCTTTACATTTTAGTGATCCGACCCATGGCCACTTCAGTTTGGAATATAATATAATATAATATCTGCTCTATTCCATTCCCACTGAGATAAGGCTTGAGCAAGGGGATTACACACACACAGTTACCGAGATTAAATATGAATTTCCAATGTTCCTGAGATCCACACAAAGACTGGGTAGATATCATGAGCACCTTCTTTTACTGAGCCAAGCAGGAGAGAGAGAGAGAGAATCTAAAGAAAAACTTGAAGCAACGGTTTATACATGTAGTCGATCCAATTATTTTATTGTGACAGAGACTTTGATTTGAAGGATGATACCAATCTAATGTTTGTTGAGACTGGAACATAACATGGCTCTGTCTGAAAGTAACAAAATATAAAATATATCTGAACAGCACCTCTGAATGCAAAGTATGTGTTGTTTTAAATCTGCACAGGAAATTACATTTTATCTATGCTTCCACTCTTTGTGCTAAGCTAAGCCAACTGGCTGTATGAGCCTTGTATTTAGAGACGAAGAATGCCAAAAATTAAAAAAATTAAAAAAAAAAAAAACGAGGGTGCCCACACACAATAGAAAATGTAGACTGCACACACAAATATGAATGACTGAGCACTTTACTTCGGAAAGCTCATAAAGCTGGCAGAATGGTTCCTGTTTTCCTCCTTCGGAAGTCCTTTGTTCTCACTGTGCATAAATATGACATTTTGTGGAGCTGATGGATGAGTCCCTCTGTTCTCTTCATTGAGTGGCTCATCTCCCCCAGTGCTTCCTTAAACCACTGGGCTTATACCTCACTTTAGCAATTCTCTTCTAACAGCCCTGAAGTGAAAATAACAGTTTCATTATTTTTTAATACGCATGTTTCTGTCAATGCTGTCTTTTGCAGAGTTTGAGAAGTGGAAATCCATGTATGTCATTCCATCGAATGCAAGACAATCCCAGTGCAATACTTTAAACAGCTGAGAGAAGCCAACCCAGGAATTAAACTTCAACATTTCCGCAATGACAAACCGTCTGATCTTAAATCAGAATCAGAAATACTTTATCGATCCGTGGGGGGGAAATTCGGTGAAAGTCGCTGAACCCCCCCCCCCCCACAATACATGTGAATGCAGATATATAAAACAAATGTAATCACTAAAAAAACAAACACAATATCAAGACCAAAAGTTAAATGTATTAAGCCCTTGACAAACACTAATCCATTTTAAATAAGTACACATTAGTCCATGGCATGCCATTCTAAAACCCAATCAATACAAGTTCCTTCAAAGAGCTAATACAACTCTCATGACACCTATATTGGACTCACTGATGATACTAGAGTTCCACACTGACCACGTGCAAGGGGTGACTGTTTCTATGCCTTCTGGCTCCGTACACAAGTTCAGTCTTTTTCTGGTCAAAGGTCACGGAGCAGGATATTGATTTTTTTATGGCGTCACCATCCCTGTGCCAAATCATCTCACTCCTGGCCCTTGGTGACCTTTCCTGCACTTCATATAACACAACAACACCCGAAGCTTATTTATTTGAATAGTTTTACCACTGGCTTGGAAGATGATATCGTTTTAAGACAGAATTAAAGTGTTAATCCGTCAAATGTTGAAACTGTGAGGCCAAAAATATTCCACACAAATACGAAAAAAGAAACAACTATGGAAGATGTACTGACGTGTCATATACGCCCACTGGTATATTACTATTTGCGGACACTTTCTGCATCAACTACGGGTGTTTTGTCATGTAACAGCTCACTCAAAACGTGTGCCTTCAAGACACATTTCTAATTGCCTATATGAGTTTGCAAGCTGTCTTCATCCCCCGCATTGCTATTTGCAGACACAACTACATTCTTTAGATCAATAAGTCAGTGCAACAAATGATTCCGGACTTAGTAAGACACATACAGTATACAGACTAGTGACAGTGAAAGAAAAAAAACCAACATAAAGTTTCTTAGTAAGGTGTTGGGCCACCATGTTTCACCAGAACATCTTCAATGTGATTTGGCATTGACTCTACAAGTCTAAGAGCTCTAGTTGAGGGATGATCACCCTTTTTCCAAAATATATTCCCCACGTCAAACCAAATAGTTCCACAGGTGTTCCAAATTGGTTGAGATCTGTTGACCTTGAAGGCCATAGTGTATGATTCATATTATTTTCACGGCCATCAAAATATTCAGTGACCTGGAAGAGTGCACCCCCATCAGGATAAAAACGTTTCATCATAAGATCAAGGTGACCACTCACTACAACAAGAGTTACAATAGTATTCCCCCATGTCATACAACACTGTGGGAACATCGACTAAGTGAAAGTTTAAAGCTGCAGTGTGAAAAGTGAATTGGGAATTTGTTTAGAACAGACTTGGTAAAAAATGGAATATGTATTATAATGTATAGTCGCTTGAAAATAATGAATAGTTTTCATTACCATAAATTGATCATGGTATAACTATATAGACCTAGCCTGGAAATCCAGACCCTGATATCTTGAACGATAGAGGGTCTGGCCACGATCAATAGTAATTTCCAACTCAAGGGGCGGCTCCTACTTGTGCATTTCAAATGCTACTGCATGCAGTTGGATAGCACTACAACCAATCAGAGCGATGCACAAGGTGACGTAAGCCCCGTTCGTTTAGCGAACAGCTGTTCAACTGTTAAATTAAACGTTTGCCGTGGTCAGTCGGCAAAACAGAACATTCCACTTACTTGCTAATGAAATATTTGAGTACCGTCTTCCAAATCGTAAAGTCGGCCAAAGCAGTCTCAAACTCACACAACATATACGCAGCCATCTTTGATGTTTACTATCATGGCTTCGACGTCGCATGCACATCACTGTCGTCATCCGGTTACGTCCTCCCCAGAGTACCATATAAAGGGCTCTGGCACGCCCATATTAGATAGAACCAATTGAAACGTGAGCCCAGATTTCTGGTCTTTTTGAAAAAGCTTCAACAGAGAGTTTCCAGACCAACAGGCGCAGCAAATTTTATTTGCCAGCGCCTAGTGGCAGGTCTGGGAATGCCAGGCTAATATAGACCCCCATATTGCATCAAACGTAACAGCCTTACTTGTTTGTTTATATAGTGGATGTCTGCTGGAAATGCATCTGTTGGGGAAAAAAAGTAATAATGGTCTTGAACTCATCACTTGATATGGTGTAAAAGACTTGAGGAAGTGGTGTATAGTGCCACTTCAGTAACTAGCGTCTTCAAAAGGTCTCCGTAGCTTCCGTAATTTCTCCAAACTGGAGGGGTTAGCAGGGGAGCGTTGCTTTCAAGAATGTCACCACTCTATGGTGCCAGATACTCACACTAATTTCACACTGCACCTTTAAATCATATAATTATTCTTCATTTGTGGCTAAGACATTTTCAAATGTTAATAACGTAATACATTCTTTATTCTTATAGAGATGTAAAAGTTGACTCCATACTTTTGAACAACAGCGCAGATATATTGTGACACTTGTGACGCTAAGTGCACAGATAACAGGTTGTAGACAGAGTATCAATATGATGTGTGCTTTTGATGAGTGACTTGTTATTGTGTCTGAGGTTATAAACACAGGGGAGCGGATCCTGCCAGAGAGGAGCTTATTGACTGTCACTGTGGTTGATTTGAGGGACAGATAACACTCGCTGAGGCTAGAGATCGCTCGCTGCTGCCACCGAGAGGGAGGTGTGAGCCCTCCGCCTCCACGGCTATCAATCGAAAGCAGCTCTGTCCAACGGTGTCTGACACCTTTGACATACACGTGGCATTCATGTATTTCCCTTGGTGCTTTAAGCTAAAAAGTGATCAGTGTCACAAATTAATTGATAATTAACTATTTTTGAATAACTTATGTGCTTTTTCATTGAAATGTATTTTGCCAACAGGACTTTTTGAAGCCATTTTCTGTACGGAATCAGATGCTTTTAACAGGGAAATAACAATCCAAATCAATAATTTAATCTAGTATCTGAAGAGCTTTTTAAAATATGAACTAATGCTTTCTTCATTCTGTCACTGAATAAATACAAGTAGAACATGTTTGCTCATTTTGTTTGTTTATGTCCTTTTTTCTCTCTTTCTGGCATTGAGCAAGTATACATGTCAGTATATTTTGACAAGTGAGTGTTATCGATTTGTTCCCCCTGAAATGAAAACTTCAAATCAACATTTGGCCATTCATCTCAGACCCTTCTCTGACCCAGTGCTCAAACCATCACCCAATGTTTAATCCTGGGGACATTAATAATCTATATAAGTGACCTTTTCACCTTCACCACACTCTTGTGTCATTTATGCTCCCATTCCAACAGTAATCAACTGCATCCAGTAAAAGCTTAGGAAGATTCTTTTAGGAGACTGCTTGAACTTTTATGTATTTCATTTCAAATCAGACAAATAGAAATGGTATCAGCCAAATCACGGCCCACAAAAATGCAATCTTTTTCCTGTTTATGTTGTGTGGTGTGTCATAGTGGAAACCAAATGATTCTGGGGGCTAATACTGTAAACCTCCCCAGGATCAAGATTAGCATTTAAACATTTTTTTTGCCATCTCTCACTCCTGTTTAACAATGTCTAGGATTCGTCTCTGAAGCTTTGGACTCTGAAGTTTGTTTCTTACTATCCTGAACCCTGGCTGCTCTTAGCTTATCACTGCTGCTTGTTAGGCATGTCATGAAAGACTACAAATAATGACACAGAGTGTGCCAGGTGCCTGGAAAGATACGTGAAAACCAATAAAACTAAGATCGGCCAAGGTTGATAGTACACAACCACAGATCGAGAAACATTCTGCATCAAAACCGTGGGGAAATAATTGATATGGCTGTCAATAAACAAACATTGTTATTTGCCATACATTATACACATCCCTATAGTCAGCCAGTATTCCCATGCATGTATTCTTGTTTATTCCACACTTATCTAATTGGTGTTGTGACCAACAAGAACATGAATATATAATGTAAAACAACAGGACCATTGAATTATGAATTTGGTCTTCCCATTTCACTTGTCTGGGCTTGACTACAGTACAATCCCATTTTTCCGTTAGACGCTGCATTCTTCTCTATGTATTTTCAGCTTCAGATGAGACTTTTTAGCGGTGTCATTTCAGTTGATAATATCTTGGTTTTTTAATCACAGACCAAAGAGAGTGTTTAAGCAGCCAGTGAAAGGCCTTGAGTGATTTAAAAAAAAAAACATTTGCATCGCACAACAAAGTCCCAGTCAAACCCAATTCATTTCCGGAATGTGCTTTATAGTTTGCGTTACTGCTCGTTTAGCGGTTTGGGGAGCAGCCGAGACAGGTAAGGCGCACAAGAGTAATATACTCTTGGTAAGTCTCTTTGTTAAATGAAGGTTGTTATGATATCTGTGTCAGAGAACTCCAGCTGACAGCACACTGGCAATGAATGAAAGTTAATGACTGTGGCGATTACCGTGCGATTAATAATTAACCACATAAACATGCCACCATGATTAATATACTAAACTTCATCAAGTAAACAGCAAACCTTCCATCGCTAGTGACACATAATAAATAACATACACAATTATAAATGTGGTATTATCATGCAAGTGCAGTAGCAGGTGGTTTTCGGGATAACAACCTAGTTTTTAAAGAACTGTATAATAAAAGGAAGACAAAAAATGTAAGAATGTATTTGTTTTTTCAAAGCAATCATACAATGATAAATACAAGGCATATAGTGAATAATGTATGAGCTCATGTACTGGATGTGTCTAGACAGTGAATAAACAGATCAGAAGCAGTGACAAACACACAAGAATACTTTGATTTTGTTTCCATATATTTTCGACATTTTATCAGTGAAGGTTCCTTTGAGTAAAAACTGTCAGACCAACAAGGTAAGAAGGAGTAACAGTGAACAGGCACAGCGGAGTAGAGAGTGTGCAGCAGCATGGTAAACAAACATCAAATAAACCTGAATAACAGGGTAAAACACAGGTCAGGGTGCTGTCCAAGGTGCTGAATCACAGACAGCTCGAAAACCAGCAAACTGTTTGATTATAAGTTTAAAGTCCCTGGAGTGGAAACCTGGTCTAAAATAGTAAAAATCAATATACAATATCAAAGTTGAGTGTCTCAATAGGCTATTACAAAAATCTGATTGAAAATAAATGTTAAAAAACGTAGTTAAAAATACCTATATACTATATATTACTGTCTAGATAGATTGATAGGAATCTGTGGGTGTGGCTTTATCACACGGCCTCCATGACAACAGCCATTTTTTTATAGAACGTTCAGGCAGAGAACCAGAGCATATATCCCCCTCACCTTAACCGAATTTCTGTGAAGTTTATAAAGCTTAAATGACAATGTCTTTCAGTTGAATTTCTACATATGCTTAACTATTTTCAGTCAAGCATCCCCACTTAACAATAACTTAACCAAGTCACAACAAACCGAACATAATCACGGAGAGTGACGTTTTCCAAGACAAGTTTAATCAAAGCATTTTTTTCTCTGTTTACTTCAACTGTTCAATACATTTGAATTTCATCCTTAATTTCCTATTCATCAACACCAACATTGGTATCCATTACACACAAGTGGGGCCAGCAGCTAATTCCCATCTCAAGGGAATGCAGTACAAAATAAATATAAAAATGGAATGCAGTCCATCCAAAGAAATGTGCTACCAGTGGCTCTTGTTATTGGTTTCTGTCATCTCTCAAGTCTTTTTCCGCCTGTGACAAACTAAGAAAACCTACACAGACTGCAGCTGCTGTGACGAGCGCTGTCCAAGGTGCTGATTCTGGGACAGCTGCTAGCCATCCAAGAAAGCAGAGGGTTGTCAAACATGTCATATTCGTCATTCGAGTGCATGTTTGCCCCGTGATAAACTGGCAACCTGTCCAGGATGTACCCTGCCTTTTATCAAGTGTCTGCTGGGAGAGACGCCAGCCCCATGTCATCCCTCAGAACAAGCAGCTATAAGACAATGGATGGATGGACTGAGTAGAATAACAAGTTAGACAGGTTGGACAGAAACAAAGGCCGACTAGCTTTACCCTCTAGACAGATGACAAGTGAATTTTTTATTTTTTTTAAACTTAATTCTTTGTTCGGCACAGAAGCAAAACCACTTGGGTTGATCTAGCCTTAAAATCCTTAGTTATTATACAATGTTTTTTAAGTTCTTCCCAGCAGCATCAATAATTCCTCATGATAGTATTAATGAAATTTACGAGACCTGAGTCCGATTAGGATGTCAGAGAACGGATGGAAGGGTTAACCAATTTAAAAATTATTAATTGGTTTAGGTTCATTTATGTTTTGGAAACAATTAAATATTGCTCTTTATGAGACGATAAGCTTCCTAGTTGTTGCAGAAAGCAGAAGTGACAGTGCTTGTTACAACAACAATTTTAAAAACAAAAACATTTTATAACATTAAATGATGGTAAAATGAACCATTGTAATGATCAATTGGCACACAGTGAAATGTGGCTAAATTAATTTGGAGTGAGAAAAACAATGGTTTATGTTGATATTTTAGATAACCATGATGTTACTTTTAAAAAGCACAGGACTTTTTGATGTTGCTTCAATCATCTCTGATTTTTCTTTAGGAAAGAAAATCTGGACACTTCCTCAACCCATGTTCTGTAGAGCAAATCAGTTTCAAATTGGTTTTATTTTAAAGTGTGGCTTAATCCACCAGATATACATAGGGATTAACTCCTATGTAAGAACATGTAGAAAAGTAAGACCTACTTGTTGGATGGTGAAAGTATATCTCTGTAAACCAAACCCCTGGTGTGAGGCAGGCACTATTCTGGAGTTGTACTGATTGTTTACCCCTTTAACAAGGTGCAGAAGGAGGGTAAACATGTGTTGCTGTAACTTTAGACCCCTCTATCTATTGGAATGCAATCCACACTGTTTATTTCCGGTCTTCCTTTTTATAGCGGCACTTCTTGTTGTTGTTATCGCAGTTTTATCGCTGGATCTTATTATAATAGACCTGAAACAAAACCAAAACCAGAGTCTGAAACTCTAGGGGAGAATTTCACAAAGAGGCACAGTGGGAGTGTGTGGAACAATGGTTGCTGTCACCTCTTATATAAGTCTAAAATAGAGAACCAACTGACAACTAGTTCACCATACCATTAAGTGAAATGAATGAGTACAAACTTTTTTTCTTTTTCTTTCTATACTACTAATGAGGAGTCAGATCCATATTATTTGAGTTTGAGGTTTGATATGCATCCTTTATGTAAATGTTATGGCAAGCCTACAAGCTAGGGTGAAGCAGATATGCTTGAAATATGGGCTATAAAGGTTTCTGATAGGATCGAGCGGATTAAGGGGAAAATACTTTATTTCACCCTCGTTGAAATTTTGCCCGAACAGTATTTTTTTAAGTGTCATAAAAACTGAAAAAAACAAAACATCATGTGTAATGGAGAACTTGAGAGATGATCCAAAATAATCCTGTAATTAGTGTATCAAATGAGTGCTGAGAGGTACGGGAACACTTTGGTCAAAATTGTTTAGGGATGATGCTTGTTGTTGTCGTTAAGTCGTTAGTGAGAGTGATGACCACTAGACTTCCAGTGGTCCTTCATCATTTATGTGGCACAAGTGGTTTGATGGAGGGGATATCCCAGTGCCTGCTCAACAGCTGTTAAGAAGCCAGTAGCATTTATAAGCGGCTCTGTCAAATGTAGCAAGGGTTGTGTGTTGTTAAATAATAAAAAAAAAATGTATGACCTTAGAGTGAGCGTTTTATATCTATATATAAGCCAGGTTCGCTGCCATATTGCACTGCCATGTTTCTAGAGTAGGACAGAACAGACAAAAATAACAGCCTTACGCATATATATATATATATATATATATATATATATATATATATATATATATATATATATATATAACTAAATACATGATCTGATATGACATGTGTCACTCAAAAAAACAGGATTTCAACCTGTTGATTCTTGCCAGGTACAACATGTTCACAGCCTACCCTTATACCTGAGACATACTACACTCTCAAAAGAGGACTAGTTCGTCCAATGTGATTCTATTTCTGTGGTCGGTGCTTGTATAGATGCCTCAGAAGCCTTAAGCTGCATTAAGATGGGCAGACAGACAGGATATTTTTCTCACCTTTACAGCCTGAAAAGCACTCTTTGTGAACACGGCCCTACGGCTATTGGCTGCTTATTCAGTGCCTTAGATTGTCTGATCTGAACTTCAGCGATGGCCTGTCTGCAAACCAGACTGACAGCCTGTCAATTGGTTATAATTACCTCTCTCTGATGCCTTTTTTCAATATCTGCCTAGAATCATTATGCTATTATCTAATTTCAGTTCATTTTAAATTCATAATTGACTTCTGTCAGCATCAATTCAATAGGCCGTGCTCCGCGTTTGAATAGGTTTGCATGGGAGCACATAATCCTCCAACACCTACGTGAGGGTATGATGCACCGACAGCTTTTAAAGTGTTTTATCTTAAAAGGTATAATCAGCAATTCTAGGGAACACTTTTTGTCAAAATCGCTTTCTTTCAAAATCAGTGAGTATCGCCTCACGATCCGCTACATGCAGTATGTTCTGTGGGTGCACTGACAAAAATACTGGTGATAATAGGGGAGAAAGGGGTAAAATGTCACACAGGTTGGTTGTCACAATCGTTATATCTCGGATCAGGCGCTGTCTGTGAAATTTTGGTATGTAAATATCCAGAATTGGGATCAGAGGTCATCTACATAGTCTTCCTTGGAGTTAGACTGCTGAATTTTAGGTGAGAGGACTGTTTGTGTTTTTCATGTCAAATTGAAAATATTTAGCTCCTCAGTTTTTTTCTTCTAGGCTTTTATACAATGGGTTTATAACAAAACACTTGTTACCCATAAAAAGTGTGAAGGGTAAACTATAGTTTAGATTGTGGTTAGCAAGCTAATTCGTTGTCGGATGGTTGTTGGCCTTGATGCTAGCAAGAAATTCAAGTTGGGGTTGGTGGTCACATTATTTGGGGGGTTGGTTGTCACATGTTATCCAAAGGCTGCAGCCAGAAAAGGAACCCAATAACAAAATAAACCTGTATCCTCACTCACACCCCAGAGAAGGAGACAATAGAGCAGGAAAAGGCAGCTAGCATGCAAAAGAAAAAAGGGCAACAAAATCAAAACAACCCAGTGCATCCCAAACTAGACCAGCTGCCAAGGCTACTGTAAGTTATGTAGGCCTATTTGTCAACTTGACAATGCAATTAAACTTTCAAATTTAGTTCTGCTTTCTTGCCGTCTTTTTAAGATTATTCCCATTAAGATAACATTGTGACAAACAACCCCATAGTGTGTGACAACCGACCCGTTGATGGGGTTGGTAGTCACAATGTGTAAGGGTGTCTTTGATGATTAATTTATTCTTTATTACAGTAAGATAGAAACAGTGAGGGGTACACATTTCAAGCCAACACCTTAAGTTTCAATTTAATGTAGGAATGACTATTGAAAGATGTTTAGGTGATGAGTATTTCTCACTAGAGTAAAAAGTGTGCCTACTTACCCCGTTCTCCCCTACACAGTACATACAGGTAGTGGATCATGAGGAGATATTGGCTGATTTTGACAACAACACAACAGAATGCAGCGAGAAACAGGCTGCCCTGCTCTAGCTTCTATTGACTCTCTTTATTCAGTCCGTAAACGACAAGGTCACGACAGGGCATCCGCGGAACCGGGCCAGGTTTAATTTCACACATGGCTGAGCAATTCACAGTGACACTAAACAAAAGCTAACCAAGACAAGCGCAGCAGATGTTTTCAAAGGCATCGGAGTCTCAGCTGAGAAGTGCTCAGGTATAACAGCAGCAGTGGAACAGAAACACTCCCACATGAACACAGCAGGGAGTGAATACAGTAATGGGTTTCTACATATGTGATCCTTGAGAGCATGAAATGTTCACCAGAGCGAACAAAGCCAAAGCATTTAGGATGTAAATGTTTAATAATAGCCAAAAATAATTGATAACTCTGTATCATGTTTGGTGTGTGTGTGTGTGTGTGTGTGTGTGTGTGTGTGTGTGTGTGTGTGTGTGTGTGTGTGTGTGTGTGTGTGTGTGTGTGTGTGTGTGTGAAGCTGTGATGCATGGCTTTTGGAAGAGCATCTTAATTTTTAATATTTAAGCTTCAGTTTCTAATAAACTCTACTACAAAAGTTCCAATTACGAGGGGTCAGAAATGTCAATGAACAGTTAGACAAGCTGCTTTCATCTCTATGTGAGTGTGATCAATATCCTCTCTAATCGGCTTAACCGGTAATTACTACAGACCTGTCATTTGAATACAGGTGCAAGAGGTCTAAATATATAAATATATATATATATATATATATATATATATATATATATATATATATATATATTTGTTATTGTTTGCGTGAAAAATAGATTCTAGATTTATATTCTATAAATGCCAATCTTAACGCTGTTTTCACATAAAGATCTCTCATAAAAGCTATAAAAAAAAGACACTGAGGTGAGATTGTTCGTCGACCGTTGTTTCAAAGGTCAAAAATGAACTTAACATGATGTAATGCTTTTAAGCGTGTCCTCAGGAAATAAAGAAGACAACGCTGATGCGTGTAAATCAAACAGGTCAGCCGTGAAAGAAATGGAAACTATTCTGGGAGTTTTTTCTCAGCCGAGCTAAGGGTCTAAGGGCAGGGTGTCATACTGTATGGAATGTAGAGCCCACTGAGGCAAATGTCTATTTGTGATATTGGGCTATACAAATAAAACTGATTTGATTTGATTTGATTTGATTTTGATTTGGAAATGTGTCTCCTAGGTTCCCTTATCAGGCAAAGGTACTGTGAGAAAACCACTTTCTGCCTGATTAAAGACAATAATTTCCTATGATTTTACTCTTTTTGATTCAATGTTAAGGGGGAATCCAATTGTTCGTTTATCCCTTTGAAGACAGACTCAAATGGACACACACACACACCTGGATGTGAGACAAAGACCGACAGGTAGGGATGTGAGGAGGGGGTCGCCATTATCAAACTGCACTCACGAGAACAGTTTTTTATTTTTCTAATAACATTTGTCTTGTGTTGGATACAAACACACTCCTTCATGTATAAGTGCCATATTTATGAGGGCAAAGTAATTTACATGAGCAAGGCCTTTTCAAAGCTTTTGCTGGCAGAGAAGCCCTTCTTGGTTCTTCAGAGGGTTAGGAGCATCTAGTTGATCTGACAATGGCAAACAAACCTGAAATTGAGTCGAATCCTCAGAGCACTTCAAAGCGGAGCAGCAACGTGTGGGTCCACACTTCACTGTGCAGTACTCTGTTAGAGACTATTTATCTGGTTTACATTGGTTTTGAAGTACAGGACACTCAAGTTTAAAATGTGTCTCATGCCATTTGGTTTTAAAGAGCTTTTATTTGGCTTTGATGGCTGATAAATTGGGGTAAAAAATAACAACAGTGTTGCAAATCTGTTACATGAATAGCACGATTATCTAATTGAAGTCAAGCTGAGATTGTGACAATGTTGGACTAAAAAAAAGAAGATATTTACTGGCATTTTATTTCTCTTTCTATGGGCATATTCAAAGAGAGTTATATCAACATATTGATATTAAATGTTCTTTTAAAAAGGAGCAAATACTGGATCAGTACTGGATCCATTGTGACAGAAGGGACTAGTCGCTTTTACAGCCCTGAAAAGCTATTTTCTTGAGCAGGTTCTTACTATGAGCTAAGGGATCCTACTGTATGAACACAAGATTGTCTGCCAAAGCAGTGTTGGTTATTTCACATCAGATACCTCTGTAGTCCTGTTTTTGTCAAAGCTTTTGTCAATAGTATGAAAGTTGGTTGGCTTTGGTTGGAAAAAAGGTATGAACAAGGGATATTTATTTTCCAAATTTCACTTAAAGAACAATTTATCTTTGAGGCAGTGGTGGATGTTGCCATCTTTATTAACTAGCTTCTTGTCCTTGTAGGCCTCCGTAGCTTCTGTAAATTCTCTGAATGGGAAGGGGAGACGGAGAGATATTTTCTTTTCTTTTTTTAAAGATTTGTAGCCAAGTTCTCAGAGTGTAATGGAAGAATATTGTTTTGTGAATAGAAGCCTTGAAGTAACACATATAACCAGTTAGGTCTCATTCATTACTACCACTCTATTATTATAAGTGGAAATGTAATACTTTTGTCTGTTGCATTTTATGCTATTTTATAATGAGTTATGTTACTGGCCATGTGACCTTTTTATTTTAAGCTGTCATTTTTTGGGGCTGGGAATGCATTTGTAGTGACAGCTGTTTTTTTGATATTTGTGTAATTAAAGCTACAGTGCATAATGATTTTATATAAATTGATGTTGGCTACATTCAGGCCATGCGAGTTGACACACAGGTGATTAAACCTATCAGCTCCACAAAACTTTCTCTGTATTTTGTTTAGTATTGCAGCGTTTACAAATTGGTCTCACCCCCTGACACTGGCGTAGGATCTCAGAAAAATCCTAAGAAGCGTCCAAGAAATGTTTCGGTTGTTGATTCTATTGCTAAGAAAAAACCTGGACGTAGAGCAGTAGGTAAAATCCATGCGGGATCACTGAAGGCTTACTTCATGTACTGTAGATGCACCCAACAGTGTTGTCGTTATTAATCAGAATTCCTCATGGGGGCAATGTAAGATACGCATTATAGCTTTGTACCACAGATACAGGAAAAACACCTTAGACCAAGCATTGTCTCCTGAGAGTTTTTTGGCAACACCACAACACAGATCTACTCTGGGCGTGTGAGTTTGTATGTCTTAGTGAACAGTAACAGTGTTCTCTCTGAGCTGTTCAGCCCCAGAAGTCTTCAGTAATCCCAGGGGCTTTTTGCTGTTACTTATAGCAAGGTTTCCTGTTTCTCACATTACATGTTTTCCCAACAAGCCCTTCCTTACATCGTTGCAGCAGAATTGGATGGAAAGGTCTGAGCTATAAAAAAACACCTAGTCTAACAAGGCTGACAAACAAGGTAAAAAATTGTCCTAAAATTGACCAATTTTAAAAACTAGAAAGGAGAGGGAGTAAGTATATATTGACGGACTGCCTGTTACCAGATACCCAGGGGGCAAAACACACTTAAAAAAAAACAGGCATGGGATGTTGTAAAAGGTTGTTTACCAGAAACAATATCTAGGACCTTCAACGATCACAACCTGGGTGAACAACCTGGTCAACTACCTGCTGGAAAGCTACAGGGGGCCGAAATAGCAAATCGGAGCCATGGTTTGAGGCGAGGGTAAAATTAAAAAAATGGAACTTGTAGATATCATCATGAAACTTTTCCAGTTGATTACTGACATTAAAACAATGATTTTTCATATTGAATATTTTTTAAATGTTTTTATACATATATATGCAAATGTGTCATATTTAATTAAAAAACTAAAATGTAGATGTTGGATAAAGCCAGAGTTAAAATCTTGATTGCATTTTTTACAACATATCATGTCAAGGTTTTAGGCCTTCTTGGTGTCAGCATAACAGGAGAGGTTGTCATTTAATCTGGGTTTTTTTTTCATCACAGGCTCAAGTCTGTTGATGTAACTGTTCACGTAGTTTAGCTGTTTGGTCACACAAACATGTAACCCACTAATGTAATAATTGTGGATTGTTTGGAAAGGAAATTATGGATGTGTGGCTGAAGGATAGACAGGCTTTATGCACAGGCAATTCGATTAAAAATCTAATGCATAACACAAATCCAGCACACATACCCAGGTTTGACTGTCCTCTCCATCATCATCATTATAGTTGTTTTTCCTTTATAATAGGATATGCTAAACAGATCCTTAGTGCAGATCTTCTCTCTGTGGCGACTTCTGTTCAACTAGCATTTATTTCACTCAATTACAGATCGCCATCTGTTGCCTGGTTCGAACACATGTTTCAGTGTGATTAGCGTTTCACTTTAAATAGACCAATCCCGATAAAAGTTCTTCAAATGGAAACATTTTAAAGGGGCAACACACAGGGCTTCTGTCCATGCAGCCCACGAGAAATGGAATGAAGCCAATTCAGTGTATCATTTATACAATTTCATTTCACCGGGGTCGTTAACCCCTTTGGAATAACATAGCCTGCAGTGGCACGTTTTTTCTGAAAACTGGCAGGAAAATGTCCATCGTCTCGCTGACTTCAACCAGAAGAAACCGTCTCACCTTGGCAGACCTCCAAAACGCTTAAAACAGAAAGTAATTGAGAGAACAAAGAAGGGTGCTTAGCTCTCTTTTCGTAATGGAACGACTCTAAATCATGCATAAATTATATGAAAATAGATGCATTATTTCTTGATTCACATCAGTTAAATTCCGCTACTCTATACAATTCGTACTCCATCCATTATATGAAGATGGACGCACCCCAGCATGTACAAAATGATTGATTCCAGGGCCACACAGCAGCGAATAAACCCATATAAAGTAACATCGTACCCCTAGGGATCTCCAAGTTAAATTTAAGAATGTCTAATACCTTTTCAATGGCACTTAAAATAAATGTAATGCCAACTTCAGGCAATCCTGGCAAAAGTAGTAAGGAAATAATAGAAATTCTGATGCATTTTAAGGTACTTTTAACAAAGGACATTTATATAGACTTACATTAATATACTCATAATTTAAGTATGTGTATACTCCAATAAATACAATCCAAAAGTGCCTATTTGTGACATAATGACCCCTCTCCAAGTATTTAATAGGGCAATCAAAAAAATAAGACCTTTGTAAAGGGAGTTCAATACTCTGTTATGGCCTTATTTTAAATTACGTGTTTTTTTTAATGCTCCGCGGATACCCTGAAGTAAGAGCCATGTCTCAGCTGAGCGGACATGTGTGCTGTGCAGTAGCTTTGACATCTGGGATGAAAAAAGCATCCAGTTTACACAGCGCACAATGCTGTGGTTTGGGTATTCATGCTGGCTAACATGATGGCCACTGACCTGACAGTGGTTGAGAGCCTCCTGGCCGGAGACAAGTAAACACCCCCGCTCGCCCTCATTATGTAGAGCTGTCAGTGTAGACTTCAGCTCGCTAATACAGTACTGCAGTGAGTGTCCGTGGACATGACCCCAGAAAGACAAACGGGAAACATTGTCCAATCCCTCAGCCTCTCTACTCCTCCTCTCCTCATTTAACCTTGGACAGTTTAATTAACTCAGAGTTAAGAATTAATTAAAATGTTCAACCATCTGTGTAGGGAACTGTTTCATACTGCACTGGCAGTGTTCAAACAAAAGCTTTCAGCATAACGTCAGACCCTGTTCTTCAAGTGGTTGATGGTTCTTCTTCTGAAAGATTCAAAGTTACAAGATCTAATGCGGCTTCGACTTTTGAGAGCTAATTAAAATTTAATAAGGTTTCTTAGGCCAAAATTATAAGATTTCAACCAAAGAATGAGATGGAAAAACAGACCCAATTAAAAATTAAATAACTTTTGCCTCATTGTTTTATAGTATATAGGGGAAGGTGGGGTGATTTGTGCAACTTTTTACTCAAAGTGATTTTAAAGTGAGGCCTTGACAGTTATGTCTCCAACTCAAATATGTACATATATTTCAGGATGTTGTGCATCCCTGGCAATAAAAACTTTGGATCTGGAATAAACTGTTTAAGAAATATAGCTTTCGGAAAAAAAGTTGTCTTGTCTACGTGGGGTGATTTGTGCGTCATTGTGTCACAATGACAAAGTCACCATCATCATCTTTCTGGCCATCTGAACTCTCATCAGTGGTGTCGTTAAGTGGAATTGAGATGTCACTCTCTCCTGAGCTACTGTAGACTATCACTTTCTTTTGGTGACCAGCGTATACAGCCATGCCACTGGCACAACTCTCAGAAATGTACTTTGCACTAGTTGCTCCGTGCTTGTGGAACCAACTGCCACCTGACAAATGTGATTCCCCCTACATTTCTGCCTTTAAATCAAGGCTCAAAACCCATATGTACACCCTGGTGTTTCCTCCCCATTAACCTCTGCACTACTTACTTACCTCTGCACTACTATCTGTGTTTATGTGGATGTATGGGCTTTACGTCTTTTATTTTGGTTATTGTTATTTTACCTTCATTGTTTACCTACTGAATGCACTATGTACAGCACTTTGGACAGTGCAAACTGTCATAAATGTGCTTTTATAAATACATTTTACTTACTTACTTACTTATAACTCACCCAGGCCCTTGCGCACAAATCACCCCATCCCCAGAATTTTGGATAATAGGCATGATGCAGCAATTTAGGGTTGACATTGTGCTAACTATATAGACTCAAAGTGTAGCATACCAAAGCACTAAAACATGTGTCAAATGTTTTCAAACGTGTCTATAATTGTTCAGACACAATAATCAAAAAACCTTGATCATGGAAATTTTACTTTGAAAGGCAAAACACAGTTTTTTGAGCTTAAATGTGCTTATATCTTATTCCTTGTGTCTTCCTTCTTTACAGGATGAGTCAAATGGATGGCTCTTCTTAAATATGTGGTCACATTTCCAATTTCTTCCACGGTTTTCTAGAAACAAGGGGTTTTGCAACTTCCAAAATGCACAAATCACCCCACCTTCCCCTACTGTATTTTCATATTCCATCACAAAGTATGAAAATAATGCACTCAACAAAAATATAAACGCAACACTTTTGTTTTTGCTCCCATTTTTCATGAGATGGACTTAAAGATCTAAAATTCATTCCAGATACATAATTGTACCATTTCTCTCAAACATTGTTCACAAATCTGTCTAAATGTGTGATAGTGAGCACTTCTGCTTTGCTGAGATAATCCATCCCACCTCACAGGTGTGCCACATCAAGATGCTGATCTGACATCATGATTAGTGCACAGGTGTGCCTTAGACTGTCCACAATAAAAGGACACCCTGAAATGTGCAGTTTTGTCTCACAGCAAAATGCCACAGATGCCACAAGCATTGAGGGAGCGTGCAATTGGCATGCTGACAGCAGGAATGTCAACCAGATCTGTTGCTCGTGCATTGAATGTTCATTTCTCCACCATAAGCCGTCTCCAGCAACTTCGCACAGCCATTGAAGAGGAGTGGACCAACATTCCACAGGCCACAATTGACAATCTGATAAACTCTATGCGAAGAAGATGTGTTGCACTGCATGAGGCAAATGGTGGTCACACCAGATACTGACTGGTTCTGAGTCCCCAGACCCCCAATAAAGCAAAAAAATGCACATTTCAGAGTGGCCTTTTATTGTGGACAGTCTAAGGCACACCTGTGCACTAATCATGATGTCAGATCAGCATCTTGATGTGGCACACCTGTGAGGTGGGATGGATTATCTCAGCAAAGCAGAAGTGCTCACTATCACACATTTAGACAGATTTGTGAACAATGTTTGAGAGAAATGGTACAATTGTGTATCTGGAATGAATTTTAGATCTTTAAGTCCATCTCATGAAAAATGGGAGCAAAAACAAAAGTGTTGCGTTTATATTTTTGTTGAGTGTACATATAAGCTGATAGGATATTTTGTTATAAAATACTTTCAACACTTTGGTTTAATGTTTCTTCTAAGATTGCTTTTAATTCTAATTCTACTTCCTCAATTGGAAATTAGATGATCTGCATCAACTGTTATCACAACATCAAATTCCCCGTATTCCTACTTCTAGGAATATTTCTGTAAAGAATGGTCCGATGGGAAAACCTGGCTGTGGCATTAATGCTCTAAACTTGCTCTCTTCCTTTGATCATGGTCAAATGTTGTCATTGGTAGCCAAGCTTCAATGGGGCCTTCCAAAACACATACTCTCATATCATCGCGCCTTGAACTTGACTCTTGCTTGTATATTCATTGCATTGCTAGGTGTTCTGACCTCAGTCGATGTGACCAAACTTCCACTTCTTAGTGGATTGAGGGTCAGAACCTTAAAAAAAAATCTAGCTGGTTTGCACACTAAAAATTTAAAATAGATGTAAATCACAACAGGAGTAAATATGTAAAGCTAATGAACTTTTCTATAAAGCTAATGAACATCTTTGCTCCTTATAATGAAAAACAAATAATCAATTTTTAAAATTGTGTGCAATATTTTTAGTCAATGTCATTGATATATGGACAAATCATTTCAGCTCTACATGAAATACTGAACTAGAGATAGTTAAAGTGATGTATAACTTGCAAAAGGGAGATAGAATAGCTCAATCACATTCCAAGCAACCCATCGGACAGTAGACAGTAGTAAATGATTTGTATGATGAGGTTGTTTTTTTTACCAATATTTACTCAGAAAAAATATTCTTACCATTGCTATTTCTTTTGGAATTTCAAGAGCTAGACAAAACTTTCCTTAAAGCACACTTTAAAGCAATTCATCTTTCCTTTCAAATGTCATCCCTCATGACAAGCCTTCTTCAGAGCGTCAGGCACCAATGCACTAAATCATCTCTGAAAGCTCACTTTGTCCCACTGTGAAGCAATTGAAAGGTCGACACTCACTGAGAAGAAACTTGATGCATGCATTATAATCATCATTCTAATTCCCAAACACATTCGGTATTTTATCAGTTGTCCATCACACTGATACACAGTCTGCCGCACAATGTATTTTTGAAAGGATTTAACCGTTTGGTTGCGTCAAGATACTATATGCATTTATATATCTATGTTTTAGTGTAGTGTAGGCCAAAGGTGTTTTTTTAATTTCCAAAAGGAATCCTTTTAAAATTAGACTTAGCGACAGGGATGATTAGTTTTCTAATATCTCATAGCTCTTTTAATGTGAGCCCTGCGCCCCCAAACTTACCAAGTGTCATTTTATGAGAAGAACTCCGGCTGCAGCGAGTACAGATTTGCTCACACAGCACTATTCGGCAGCACTTCTATTTAGTGAAAGTTCGATTTTATTACTACGTAAATGTGTACTAACACATTTACGTCTCCCTCGTGAACTGCCTCTTTATCAATTACATCTATGGGGCTCTATGCCAATTGGTAGATAGAACATAACTGTAATAACCATGGATAATTTCTCTGCTTCAGATTTATGGGGTCTTAGACCCAGGGGCAGTGCAGATATAACATACAGTATATGATCGGTTGGCTTTATCTTTGGTAGTAAATTATTGGGGGACATACATAAGTGGTGGGGGTTGAGTTGTGACTGTAGCTGGGCATGTGTGTGTGTGCGCGTGTGTCAAGGGACACAAACAGCTTTTGTCAAAGTAATCAATGGTATAGTCTTGGCCTTTAACCACAACACTGCACCAGCCATTCCTTTTCCAATGTTTATTACCTGTGAAGCAACGTGGTTGAGTGCTTTTAGAGTAGCAGGTTCAAAGTTTGGCCTCCTTTGTTGCTTCACTTTTACTTTCCGCAATTTGAGTGCCATTTAACAATGAACAATTGTGTTTATCAAACAGGACTTTCATCTATGAAATAAGCCTCACTATGTCATGTGTTCCGAGGTTAATGACCCAACAGGGACTAAACACTTGATAGTGAAAAACAAGTGAGCTGCAGTAATGGATGTATTCATAACTGTGGTTTAAGTTGTATTCACATAATTTATCAGCTTTTTTCTTAATGTTTGTATCTCAGTCTGCACTTTCACATTATATGTTGGTGTGTCTTTGCTCTTTTGAAATGTATAGACTAGAACGGTCTTTATTGTCCTTGTACATGTACAACATAATTGGATGCAGCCCTACTATGAGTGTAAACATAAGAAAAGTGCAACATACTTTCTTTTTGAATGCTCTCTTATGTGTAAAGTGTGCACCATCAAACCATGGCAAACTCCTTATGGACATGAACATACATGGCAATACAAGTGATTCTATTCTCCATTGTGTTGTTATTAGTGTATTTTTGCCAGAATATGCTATCCTCATCTCAATAGGCTATCCTTATACATTATAACATAAAAATCCACATACTGATTCTACGCCACAAACTCAATGTCACCTTTTCATAAAGTTATTCTGTATTCCATCCAGTGCATCACAGGGAAGGCCACAGTCCTCTCCTACCCTGAGTATACCTAAGTAGGTTTAAACAAGATATGTTCACTGGAGTCAACTTTGTTTTACATGCTGTATTCAAACTCCTGCAACGCATCATTGGCCCCAAATCCCGCCTCCCCTCCACCCAAGACATCTCACTTTGCATTGATGGACACACAGTCACTCCCTCCCCTCTGGTCCGGAACCTTGGAGTCATCCTTGATCCTACACTCTCCTTCATACCCCACATCAAAAACATCACCAAAATATCTTTCTTCCACCTCCGTAACATTGCACGCCTCCGACCCATTCTCTCCCCCTCCACTGCAGAAACACTCATTCATGCCTTCGTCACCTCCAGACTGGACTATTGCAACAGCATCCTCTACGGCCTCCCCTCCACCCACCTCCACAAACTCCAATATGTTCAAAACTCTGCTGCCAGATTACTCACCCACACCCGCTCTAGAGAACACATCACTCCCATCCTCAAACAACTTCACTGGCTCCCAATACAGCAACAAATTCATTTCAAGATCCTTCTCATCACCTACAAAGTCCTCAATAACCTTGCCCCCCCCTACCTCACCGACCTCCTCAAACGTCACTCCCCCACTCGCCAACTCAGATCATCTAACACCAACCTTCTGACCCCCATCACAAGATCAAAACACCGCACCTTGGGAGACAGAGCTTTTGCCATTTCTGCCCCAACCCTCTGGAACTCCCTCCCCCCAAACATCCGAAACTCAGACTCCATAAACTCATTCAAAAGCCAACTCAAAACTCACCTCTTCAAGAAAGTATACGACCCCTGACTCCACCCATACCACACCTGACTCTATTTTTGAATTTGTTTTCGTGTTTTTCTTTTTCTTTTCTTTTATGTATATTCTATGCGATGTAAAGCGTCTTTGAGTGACCTACAAAAAAGCGCTATATAAAACCTATCAATTATTATTATTATTATTCATTTACCACGTCTCTGTGACGGATTTACTTGTTCCAAATCAACCCACAGCTACTTAGCGTTCACAGGATTACAAGTTGTAAACACAAAATCAGCTTGGGATTTAAACACAGTCTTCTATCAGGACTTTAGATGAATGGGAGCAGTGGGATTTATCAACGAAACGGTGCAGGTTGACACCAATAATTCGGCTGAGCAGCTCGGAATTGTGAACAAGATTAATTAATTTTTTGTTTTGTTCTCTCCATGGGATTTGCTTAAACCAGATTAAAACACATACAGTATAGGTCAACGTATGAACAGATACTCAAAGTCTATTCAATTTGAATATAGATATAAATTAAAACATATAGCAGCCCCAACATCCACCTACCAAACAAACAGTGCACCAAGTGTACAAAAATGGGATGGGCTTCTTACCAAAAACTCTCTTATCCTGCTCTTTTTAAATTTTTCATGAAGATCTGCAGATCCTCTTAAACTCATTCTGAGTTAATGGATGTGAATTCTAACACACGTGAAAACATAACATGATGACTGAGGTTAAACCTTGAGGACATAATGGAAGGGTACATTCAAATGGACAATGTATAAAAGCTTCACACAAACCACACAGCACAGTACAAAATGACCCAGCACATGTTCACATACAGTACATCCTCAGGGCTTCATAAATGAGATTAGACTGACATGCAGTGTGACCATGTTTCAAATGGGAGGCTAATGGAAAAACCTTTCATGACATAGTAATCACTTCTGCCTGGCGGTTCACAGGCGCTTGAGCACAAAGTATTCTGGACATTTTGAGGCGAAAAACAAACATGAGGCAAAATACAATTTTCAAAGAGCCATCTAATCTGATCAGCATCAAGCCAACACATGACTGGCCTCCCCCTACTGGTGCTGTTCAGCATCAAGTCTAAAATAGCAAACAGTGACTGGCAACACCCGCCATCAGTGGATCGGTGTTCCCACTTCAAGGCCATGTCACGTACATCCGGACACTTAAACCAGAGCTTTTTGAAACCTTTTTGGTGAACTTTGTTTTGCCTGTATTGTTGGGGACAAGGAAACCGTAGTTGTTGGGAAACACTGGTGTCATGACCTCAATTTGACCATGTGAATAGTTTTTTACATCTATCAAGCATGTGCCATAAACCCAAGATGACAGCTTACCAGTTTGTTTTTGTCTGTTTGGTTCGGTTTAATGCGTGTTGACAAGGCAATCTAGTTTTACTACACCATTACAATGTGTAAGGATTCGGGGGGGAGTTTGGGACACAGGTGCGGACCAAAGGGCTTCAAAAAGTTATCCCCGGAGGGGATAACCACTAAATCGCAATGCGATGACGGGGAAGGGGAGAAATCAAAAACACAACAGAACAGTAAAGGGCCACACAGGCTTCCTTAAAGAAATAACACTTAAAACAACCAACTTAACCACTGCTGCCAAGCAGCTGAAAACACACTCAAATAACTCAACAGTTTACTTCAGAAAGACAAAACCAAGAGAACACTCAGAGAGAACCTCTCACAACCTCAGAAGGCGAGATAATGAGCAGCACAGAGCACTGGGATCTCAGAGCATATATCATCTCCTCACACCTGGGTCCAATCAGCCAATCAGTGCCACACACCAGATTGCAGTGAGGGAATCATTCACCATTCTCACGGAGACGGAAGATTCCGTGCCCTGCCAGTGCTGAAATCCTCCGTTTCCTCACAGGACCACCCCTCTAAGGAACGGCACCTGACGTTCCAACAGGACCCCCCACCCACCCCGGGTGGAGGCCTCCCTGGAGGGGCTAGTGGATCGGAACAGACTGGCTGGAGGCGGGAAACATGAAACACGGGGTGAATCCTCATGGAACGGGGGAGCAAGAGGCGAACAGTGACGGGGTTTATCCTTCGAATGATCCTGAAGGGACCAACGAAACGTGGCGGCAATTGGCGAGACCCTACCCGCAGTGGGAGATACCTTGTGGAGAGCCACACCCTCTGACCCACCCGATAGTTTGGGGCTGGGCGGCAATGCTGTTGTGCCGTCTTGTTTCGGGTGCAAATTTTGCAAGCTGCCACAAACTCGCTCACATCTCTACCCGTCCGGGGCCACCACAATCTCTGTTTGAGAAAACCAATAGTGCGACGAACACCAGGGTGATTTGTGAGGTGTGCGGAGTGGCCCCACTCAAGCACTTGTGATCGCACTCGTGCCGGAACATACCGACAGCCTTGGGGGCCCCCTCCTGGGTCAGGCTCCTGCTGTTGAGCCCCCTGAACCACTGTGTAAATCTCCTCGGTCAGTGGGGCACGGATGTGGGTAAGGGGCACAATGGGCTCTGGAGAACTGTCCCTATCTGAACACTGGAATCGTATAGATAAGGCATTTAGCCTCCGATTTTTTGAACGTGGACGGCCCTTATGTTTACTAATGACTTCACTAAGTTGAGCGTACTCTGCAGGAACCCCATTAGCAAGAAGAGACGAAGGATCAGAGGGAGTCAAGGTCTCAATAACCCCAAGAGTCAGGCGGTCACTGGGGGTAGCACAGGTGAGGCCTACTGAACTGGGAGATTTTGAGACAGAGGCACTGGTGGCAGGAGGAGGCTCACATCCAACAGGTTGGAGTTGAACAGAGTCTGATTCCATCATGTGAGATGCGCAGTTGGGCCCCCAGCTCATCACCCTCCCAGTCCTCCAATTGATGTGAGGGTTGTGTTCCTTGAGCCATGGGTGTCCCAGAATGAGGGGTAACTGAGGTGTATCAATAAGAAAAAACGTAATCTCTTCCGTGTGATTGCCAATGCGAATGAAAATCGGGCCGGTGACCCTCTCAACCCTACCCCTACCCAAAGGTTGCCCATCCACTGCAGTAATTGCGAGTGGACATGGAAGATCATAAATGGGTAATTTGAGCTTTTGGGCCAGGGTTGAGTCCATAAAACTACCTGCTGCTCCTGAATCAACAAATGCCGAGAAGGTGCGCCAGTGTCCATCCCAAAATAACTCAAAGGACAAAGGGGTGTGACTACTGGCCACGGGCGGGGAATTATTAAGACTCTGCAAGACCTCCCCAAGGTCTGACATGCCTACCCTGATTCCCTGCTTATTGTGTTTCTGCGTTGAGGGGCACTGGCGAATGAAGTGACCCACACTCCCACAGTATAGACACACGCCACTGCTCATACGCCTCCGTCTTTCCACGGAAGTAAGCCGTGTGTGTCCTATTTGCATGGGTTCATGATCATTGTTAAGGAACCCCTCAGGCAGGGTAGGTCTTTCACAAGGGATACTAAACTCCTCGGACATCTGGTGGGTATACGCTTGTTTTCTCTCCCTATTGCGCTCACGAATTCTGTTGTCAATTCTAATAGCCAATGAGATTAAATCCTCAAGTGAATCTGGAACCTCACGGGAAGCGAGCTCATCCTGAACTTTCTCAGACAAGGCATGACTAAAAGTGGTCACTAGAGCCTCCCTGTTCCAACCTGATTGCGTAGCTAAAGTCCGGAATTTAATTGAAAATTCTGCAACGCTTGCAGAGCCCTGACGTAACCTAAGGAGGCGTTTGGCTGCTTCGTGGCCACTAACGTCGTGGTCGAACACCCGCCTCATCTCCGCCATGAAGAGGGGAGCGTCAGCGCAGACTGGAGTCTGCCTATCCCATAAGGCTGTAGCCCATGAAAGGGCCTTCTCCGAAAGAAGGGACATTATATATGCGACCCGGGCTCGGTCGGTGCTAAACATACAGGGTCGTAACTCAAACACTAAACTGCATTGGGTTATAAATCCCTTACACCTCCCTGGATGCCCGTCATAGCGGGCTGGGGTTGCCAGCTTGGTCTCCTGGCCTACAAAAGGGTCATGGGGTGGAACTGGAGGTGCTTGTGCTTGGGTAGGGGCTGGCCCAGGTGGCTGTAAACGGGCCAGTATCTCCCGAAGCATGCAGTCCTGCGAGGCCTGTTGCTCTACTATGGCACGTAGGGTTTGGTCGTGCGAGCCTAACATGGCTCCTTGAGCAGAAATTGCCTGCCTATGGACCTCTAAACTGTCAGCACTAGTGGGGTCCGATGTGCCCTGCATTGGGCTGCTCATTCTGTAAGGATTCGGGGGGGAGTTTGGGACACAGGTGCGGACAAAGGGGCTTCAAAAAGTTATCCCCGGAGGGGATAACCACTAAATCGTAATGCGATGACGGGGAAGGGGAGAAATCAAAAACACAACAGAACAGTAAAGGGCCACACAGGCTTCCTTAAAGAAATAACACTTAAAACAACCAACTTAACCACTGCTGCCAAGCAGCTGAAAATACACTCAAATAACTCAACAGTTTACTTCAGAAAGACAAAACCAAGAGAACACTCAGAGAGAACCTCTCACAACCTCAGAAGGCGAGATAATGAGCAGCACAGAGCACTGGGATCTCAGAGCATATATCATCTCCTCACACCTGGGTCCAATCAGTGCCACACACCAGATTGCAGTGAGGGAATCATTCACCATTCTCACGGAGACGGAAGATTCCGTGCCCTGCCAGGGCTGAAATCCTCTGTTTCCTCACACTATGTTGAGTGGAGGAGAATCAATATACATTGTGAAAAAAACATGTGAATCTGCATTTTTGCTTTTGCCATTTCCAGTTTCGTTTTCAGTTTGGAACTCATCTGCTAATGCAGTCTACATCACTTCATGATAAAACCAACCAGTTCAGAAACAACGACAACCGCACACATTGTATCCACTGGCTATGTCTGTGTTCTAGGTCTTTGCCTTGTCACACAATGTACAAATTAAGTCACTATAACTAATCCTGAAAACCACCCACACAAACAAAACTTAGTAATCATACATTCCACTGTTGAATAAACAAAGTGAAATTACCATGCCCAAACTGTCAATCTGCGCCGGTGTCTGCGGAGCAAGACCTTGGTTTTAATGAATTAACGAGCCAAGAAAGAAGTTGTTCCATTCAGACAGCACAAAGTGACTCATGTATAATTGATGAGTGACTCGCTGTCGGGGGTTTGATGTTGGGGACGGGTGGGCGTTATCAGCTGGAATGCAAATGTGCAGCAGGCCTAAACACTCAAAAGGGCTGCTCTCTCAGGGACAAACCAGGCAGGGATTATGGGTAATTAGGGTAAAAAAAGATTTGGGACTTCTTTGGCCTTGATGTGTTTTCCTATTAATATCACTTTCTGATAGTGCTCTGATGTAACTGAAAATTATCGTCATAATCATCATCCTTGTTACCTAACCATTGTCAAACCTATGTTTACACTTACGTTGAGGTGTGAATACACTCTTCACCTCAGCAAAATGGTTACGTCCAAGGAAGGCTGTAAGACCCCGTTTCCACTTGGCATTAACATCTGACTTTTGTAATCGGATCACACGAATAAAGCTCTAACTACAGGTGAAAACACTCTCAAGACGCATTGAGATCGGATCACAAAAACCACATTCGGAGGTGGTTTACGTCCGTTGTGACCGTTGTGTCCGCATTCATTTGGTAGTGGGAACACCAATGTGGTTTTTATCCACATTAGGGACCTCCTACTCAACTGCCGCCCCCTGCCTGAGCGGAAATACGTTGAAAATGCAGCTTTTATAGAAGCCTCATGAACTTTAGTTGCATCCGCCAGTATTGCAAATGACAAGCTTTCTGTCCTCTGTTTTCATTTCACTGCGTAAATCTGAAAACACGGAAATCGCTGCTATTGACTGGAGAGCTGCAAGGCAACGACTTCCTGTTCTTATCTGCTTAAGAATAAAAGTCAGCTCGCGTTTGGCTAGTAACAGGCTTTTAATGTGAAGGCGCACAGGAAATATTCTGTTTGCATATGCAGTATCTTAACTGCATACAGAAAGCCGTGTAGGCTACTGGTGGTGGTGACAAGAGTGTAGCAGACGTTAGAAAAGCCGCCCGGCAAACACACATCTTTCACCAGCCAAAGAGGCGTAATAACTTACTCGCCTAAGAGTTTTTACTTTGATATACTATCTATGATATTTCCCGCATTTGGCGAGTGTTAATGTAGAGCCCTCTAAGCAGTGTTGTGCATCGCTCCTCCTTGTCTAAATGAGACAGTAGCCTATCTCATCAACCTAGACTTAGTAATTATCTTCGCACGTAATACATTTTAATAGCAAATGCGATTAAAACTGTGGCACTGTACAGCCCTGTATGTTTACTTGTTTGAACCCCACCGGTTAAAAACAGCAATGCAAACGGAAATGATGTGCGTGTTGATTTAAATACAGCGCGGGTAAATGGAATCGGATCACAAGTAGACAAAGAAGTCACATTTGAAAATACAAGTGGGAACACACGGACTGAGAGCTGGCCACTTGTAACCAGATTCAAAAAGTCAGATGTTAATCCCAGGTGGAAACAGGGTCAGTGCACTATTTTCTAATCAGATGTGGCCTGTTTTCACAATACACCCACTGGAACTAAACGATACTAATAATAATATTAATAATAATAATAATAATTGAATAATTCAGACGGTGAAAGACACAATACAATCTATATCAGTTGTAGCCGTGCTGTGCTGAAGGGCACATAAATACAGGAAACTATGGAGAAGATTTACTATGCTTTTACAGATACAAAAAAGCCTCAAGTACTGTATGGATTTATAGACCATCTTTTGTTGACAAAAGCAGTGTCAAATGGGGGGCAAAGGAACTCGGTCTCATATCAGACAATGCAGTATTGTGTGCAAAAATTACAAACCAAAAGCATGTATAGAGGAGAAGGCACAAGAAGAAAAGTAATGGGAAGTGAATGAGACTGAACAGAACAAGGCATGGAGTTCAAACCTATTTGGCAAGTGGGCTTTAGCTGTTTTCGCTGTCCTTATTTCTGTTCTGGCAAAACATTGCCCGTAACATGTAACTGGGCTTAATCTGCCCATGTGCACTATCATTCAAAAGCATAATTACATTCTAATTTGCTTGATTTCCAGATGCAATCTCTTTCTCTGGCTGCTGGTCTGACTTATTATAACAATTTACTCCGACAAGCAGCCAGTAGTTTAAAAAAATCCTGGCCCTTAGAAAAACAAGCGCTGCATGCCAAGTCCCTGACTTGCTGTGTGCCGTTTCAGGATTCTCTGTTCACTTTTCTCAGTCAAGAAAAAACCAATGTTCATTAATTTCCAATAAGACAGTTTATTACTGTTGCATAACTTCATTAATAATGCAGCATACTTTAATCTAGGAGTTTTTTAATGGAGACTAAGGTCAATATACTATAATTAACAATGAATAATTAATGTGAAAAACGCATGATTATAATTGAGCCACAGTAGAGTTGAACCTTATCACAATTTCAGAGAGGCTGATTTAATAGACAGTTCTTTCAGTCAACCCTTCACTAGTGCAGGTGACAGAGCAGTGGAAGCTGACAGACATTCATTTAACAGTCAGTACTGTACAAGTTAGATATCACAACAGAGAAAATTGGATGTCATGGATGACCGGGTTTTGCTCTGTCTATTGATACTGTTTTAATGTCTTTAGCTGGTCCAGATGGTCGTGCAAAGTTGCACTAATTCCTCGAAAGTATGTTACGCTTGTTCCACTTTAATTAAACATTCTCTGTAACCAGTGCACACATTTGAATAACACATTAAACAGGAGTCTGAGGGGGTTGAGACAACAATGTCAGTTTGTACTTGCCCTTTCATGGCAATTGTTCCTAAATCGGCATCTTACAGCTATTTTAAAGAGGTGGAGTAAGCGATTCTGGAGAATGTTTGTTGTCCAAATTCCTTTTTGTCAAAATCAGTGAATATTTCTCTTACATATACATTTCTTAAAACATCCAGTGTTGTACACAGCCTAGGTTCAGTAAACTGGTATTCATACTATGAAAACAGTTAGCATTTTACAGAGCCCTATGCTAACAATTTTGACAACAGGCATTTTCCAGAATGGCTGACTCCACCTTTGATGATACACAATGATTTTCTTCAATCGATTGGCTGTACAGTTGATGAAATCTGTGAAAGCATGTAAAGGCACATGGACATCTTAAGCGTCTCATTTGACAAATGTGCTGCTTCTCTTAAGTGCTTTGTGATCAATGCGATTACCGAGATAAGACAGCAGCAGGCTGTAGCAAAAGAAGAGTAAACACATTTGGGCTTTGTTCACTAAGTGCGCCTAATTGGGAGGAAAGGATGAGCTGTTTTTTTTCCTGTATTATAGTGTCTCCAGAAAACCACTCTTGATTTAATATATGTATCCAAAAACTAAAGCGCGACGGAGAGCAACAACTGATTATGACTTTTTTACTTCCCTCAAACAGTCACATTAGTGCCAGAAACATTGAAGAACTAAAGAAAGAGATGCAGGGTTTATGTTTTGAGGACACTGAACTGCAGATGTGCAAGGTGTATTTGCCACATGTATTGTCCTAACTGAACTTTACTATATATATACAGTATATATATATATATATATATATATATATATATATATATATATATATATATATATTGCTCGTCGTTTGCTCTTGACTGTTATTAGAAAGCATTCTGTTTGCATGGATTTCAGAGTTTGTTCTTGTGCTGAATTTGAAGTCAGACATGCAAAAGTGACTCCAAATAATCAAGTTGTATTTATGCAAAATACAATGTGAGTTGGATAAACAAGAGTAACCTTATTCTCATGAATAGGTTTTAACTGTTCAAGCCTGCTGTCAGTCGGCCCCTCCAGTGGGCGGTTAATCAATCTATTGACTCCAACATAACTCTGACAAGTAATTCATATTAGAAAGGACAATGAGCAACCATCTGAGCGTCAACTAACTTATACACACATACCACAGAGAAGACCATTGGTTCTTCATTCAACTATAATCGTTATCTGCTTATGGTTACAATGAAACATAGACTCACATACAGTATCAAGGAAAATGTCTTATTCAGTGTTAAGCTAAGGACAAGATTCTTTCTCAGATGCTTAACTCTGGGTTTTGTGCCAAAGAGGAGGCCATGTTGGAACTTAAATCCAAATGGTTCCTATGCACTGTGGCCATTTAAGAACATTTCAGACTCACTACATTGTTTCAAGCTATAAGTTTTAAATCTGTGCAAAAAAACTAATAATAAAACAGAAAACAAAAGTGGTTAGTGTCTGACCTTTTTTTTTTTTTGCCCAGGGAGTCGCTGCTCCCGCCTAGGAAAATAGTCAATGTTTTCTACATATTGTTTTGTATGCAAAGAAAAAAATAAAACTGTTTACATTAACTAGAGTAGCAGAACCTCAATGTCCCTAAGAAGTATCAGTGCTTGCCCAAATCTATTTCTAACGTGCTTGTCTCAAAACAGAAACAGATAAACATGTAATTAAGATCAATTCAAATGTGAATTTGGCTGCAAAAACACAGAGTGAGTCACCAAGGAGCAGGAGGAAACGATGTGGAAATGATGTTTTTATGTAAACACAGCTGGTGACATTAAACTGTATTTATTTTGCGTCGGTGAGATGGTGCCATGATTCTAAAATAGTGAGTTGATGGATAACCCTAAATCAATAGGTTATGTCTTAGTTTGGTTGTCTGACAACAGAAGCAGCGGCATGTGTGAATGAAAAAAAAAACAATATCCTAAATTTCATCTTTAAAAAAACCAACCACAGAGAGACGAGAAGGGACATGACATGAATTTAACAGTAGTACCGCCCCTTTAGCCTCGAGCTAAGCAGGGGTTTAATTTCTTTTACAATCCTGAATGTGTATTTTATTTCAGCTATGCCTTGAGAAGTTCAATGTCATAAAATTGTAATCAAAAGGATTGATACTGAGTGCGCCATGGCTCATAAAAGTTTGACACTTTGGAGAAAGAGAATAATCGAGGGCCGTTCTACATAGTTATCACTGGTTGAATGTTATCTCTCCACAGAGCGCCTCATGTGTCATCCACCTAGAGCAGCGCCCAGCCTTCATTTCACAACCTAACATTAACTTAAAGCTAAATTAAATGTTATATAATGTTAGCCTGTGATATAATTCTGACACACAGTCATGTATACAAAAGCTTGTGCGACTTAAAACCAAATCGACTGCATGTAACAACACCCTTCAACATTTGATTGTGTCGGGCACATGCCAACAGTAATTTAAAATAGTTTTGATACGCTATGGCACATCTGGACATGTGACTCTGGCATCACATAAGTACTTTAGTCATAACATAAATATATCAGGTTATCAACTTCAACATCTACTAATCTAATGCATCTTTATAGTAATGATTCGCAATCCAGGATTGCTACACACTGTAACTCTACGGTCTTGCTCCATCAAAATATCAGTCCCCTAATAAATCCTTCAACACTCCTTTTTCATTATTCAATAAATACAGATATGTGGTTTGGAGAAGGTTGGTAAATGCTAAATCCTTGTGTCTGTCAGAACATTTAAATAATGGATCCACACTGGCTGTTTTTGCAGTGTGCTCAAACTAGATCATCCATGTCTGCAAGAAGACAACCTTCTGTTTTCTCTAACATTGCCTGTTGTTCAATTGTTATAATCACGACACAGCCAGTTGCATGCTTTTGTCACTATCTGTATGTATAATGAATTCGTCAGACGACTAAGGGGGTTTTAAAATAGTGATTTGCAACAGCAAGCTGTAAGCGGTTACTGTGGGAGTGAGGCCCGATAAATTATGTCTGGTGTTTTTTTATATATTTTTTTTTACTTCACCTCTATTGTAGGCTATTTGTTGCAGTGTGTTGTTCTACAATATAAATGGGATGAATTTCTCTGTCATTAATTTAACTTTATTATTTGCTCTGCAATTTTCCATGTTCAGCATCTGTCCACAGTTGAGGATTAATGTGTGTGTGTGTGTGTGTGTGTGTGTGTGTGTGTGTGTGTGTGTGTGTGTGTGTGTGTGTGTGTGTGTTACGTATTTCTCAGCGTCAACTTATGTGTCAAAACAATGGTTACGGGTAACTGTAGTAACAATCTAAACGCTGCACTGCTGACTGAGACATCCATCAAATCTCTATCATATGATCATAATGTCCTCAGACAGAATAAACAATATATTGACAAAGAAATGACAACAGCTGTACTGTGTGATTGAGAGAGAAGTCTTTAGTGACCATCAATGCGTTTGAATCAACATGGCACTGGAGATTTGCTGTGTTATTCATCAAACCATCAATGGGGGCGGCAGTGGCGAAGTGGGTAGGGAGTTCGCCTCTGGTGTGCAGGGTCGGAGGTTCGATCCCCCGTCTCCCCGCCACATGTCGAAGTGTCCCTGGGCAAGACACTGAACCCCGAATTGCTCCCGATAGTTAGCTTAGTTAGCTTAGCACCCTAGTGCTAAGCCTACCCTGCGTGGTAGCTGCTGCTATCGGTGTATGAATGTGTGTGTGACTGGGTGAATGTGTACAAAAAACAATGTAAAGCGCTTTGAGTCTGTGATAAACGGAGATATAGCGCTATACAAGTCCATTTACCATTTACCATCACCACAATCTTCCCTGCTACCGACAGCAGTTAACATTTACAATACAAAAGACTAGTGAAATGTTTGAATACATGCAAACCTCCTTTCTATGATTGGAAGAATATTCACTATAAATAAACAATTTTAAATATTTAAAGGCATTCTCCATCACGTTAGTATGTCCATAAAAGCTGCCCATTCTGATTTAGACCTAGTGTTGATCTGAGAAATACTGTCTGAAGCCACCATTAAACCATTAGAAGAAATGTAGCAGCACTTATACGAGCACACGCAGCACAGTGTAATACATAAATAGATTAAAGAAACACAATGCTTTTTAAAATTTAAAATTGTGAATATCAAACTCTGAGCCGCTGTATATTCAAGAGAGTGGGCGGCTGTCTCTCCCTCTCCCGAGTCTCTTATAGAAGCAGTACAGTAGATATTCCATAGACTGGCAATCCAAAAGCCCATAATCACGTTAAACCACGGTCATAGGAATTTTTCTGTACTTCTGTTCTTTTTCAAAGGATGGCCTACTTAATGCTGCCGAGTGAGAACTGTACATTCTCAACACAGAATGATGCGACAACATTTGCAATACGGTGGGACGCGTTAAGGGGCCAATACCGTAATGATCTTGTGTGTTTTAAAGCTATAGCATGTAACTTTTTCTTACAAATGAATGTCTGTTACATTCAAGCCACCATGACACAATGCTTATTAAGCCTGTCAGCTCCACACAACTCTCTGGTGACTGGTGATACCTCCGACACTGGTACAAAGGCTCAGAAAAATACCAAGAACTGCCCATGAAATGTTTTAGTTGTTGATGATTCAACCACTAAGAAAAAAACCTTGACGTACAACAGAAGGTATAACATCCATTTACGATCACCAAATGCATTCCTAATGTGCAAACATTGTTGTTAAAATGAATCGGAGTTCATCATGGGGTCAATAGAAGTTAGGCACGGTAGCTTTAAAAATTGCTATATAAAATATATATTGACTTACTTTACTTTCCGGTCTTCATGATAAGATAAGCTTTCTGGCTGCTGGCTGCATAACTTGATAACTACAGTACAGATTTTTCAGTGGCATGAATATTCTTATCTTACTCTCTGCAGAAAAAGCTAATAGGCATATTTCCCAAATTGTCAAACCATTCCTTCAAATTGCTAGTGGCACTCAGTTAGAAACCAAAGTATAAATAAAGTCATTAGGATTCATTTATCTCTTGCCGCTGAATGTCTGTACTGAGGTAAAGTATAACCAACAAACTAAGCAGCACTTTCATCCCTTGGAGCATGGCCAGAAATGTCAAGGTTAGACTGGGGATATAGTGAATGAGTCAAATGTAATGTGTTCCATGCGGACACATTAAAATATCAAAAACCTTATCTAAAATGTATATTAAATAATTGTAATGGTCTGCCAAACTACAAAACTCCAGAAATGTTTTGTTGGCTTTAATTGTTTAATTGCCGCCTGTGATAAAAGCTTATACATATAAGAATATCCCTTCACAATAACCTGTTTTGACATTTCAGTAATACACTATCTTCCTGTCATCTTGAACACTTTGCAATGCCTGTAGACTGCATCCATTCAATCACAAAGACACCTGACACTTTGAAAAGATGCAGCAGAACTTATAGAAAGCAAAGTTTACAAATTGCTGGAACATACAGTATATCCATCAAAAAATGTGTTGTCTGAGGGAACATGTAAGGATGATTTTCACTTTACTAGACTGCAGACAAGATAAGTGTGAATACTTTGGAATACAAACAGAGCTGTGGCAGGATCTATAAATATACATGATGTGCACCACCACCACTTCACTACAAAATGACCTGAAAAGAACAGAACAATATGGATACTTACATGACGGACACTTTGTAAATACTTTATAAATACTGATGTTTCTCTCAATGGCTATTTTAACAGATAAACATAGTATAATTCAGACATTAAATATTGCTCTAACATTTTGGCCCCAATAGAAGACATTGTGATTGATTAAACCTGCTAGGTGATGTCCCCACACTGTTGCATGATGGGGGAAAATACTGTTGTGACCATTTTCCTCCAAAACATCCTTTGAGTTAGAATTTGATTTCCATACCAGAAAAGCTAAAACTTGATCATTATTGAACCTGAATGGTGCAATTGGGCTCTGAATATTGTAGTAAGATGTTTTTTTTTGCACTTTGGGCAATCTGCAGACACAAACCAACCTTCTACTTCCATTTTTAAGTTTTAAGAATACCTTTGCAACAGCAGCACACCTTTCAATTCTAGCTTGTTATGGGCGTTAATTCTGCACTTAATACTAAAGCAAGAACCTATTGCTTTTTCCATTTTGATTTAAAGCTTCCAATTTATTTAAACAATGTCTGGCGATTTTGTTTATTCCTAATTTAACTTGTATAACGTGTTCAAACCCTTCAAACAAAAATAACATCAATTTGTAAAGAGGACTTTCAAAAAACTAAAAGCCTGAAAGACCATTCAAAAACATTCAAAAATGTTGAGTAGTATCCTGGCCATCTGGCCTTGCCAAAACAAGCGTTTGTGACAGGAGATTTGAAACTTTTGAAAAGTGGAAATACATACACTTTTAAGTCTAGAATATGAGAATAGCTTTGAAACAACGCATTTTCTGTGTTAAATAAATGTTTATTAGGGTGCACAATTTAAAACTTCAGCTCCAGAGTCAACATCTATTACTATTTCCACACATGTTGATGGTTAAAATGTAAAGAATAGCATTCCTTTTCAATATTCACAAATCAAACAGTCCACTTATTTTGTCACATTACATACAGTACATCTACAGAACCATGCCTGCACTACATGAAGTACATTAGTTAACATTAAAGCATTAGAGTAATGATGTCGCCCACCTTTTTTTCATCTAAAAATACTGTAATTCATGAATGTTTTAATGTATTTTGTGTGTATTCATTTCTTCTAATTTTGGAACTATTGTTTGCATGTTGACTTTGGGGATGACAAAAAGTATATTTCCATGGACTGACCATGGGTTAGCTCTCGGCTACAACTTTGACAATTTTTATTATTATTTTTAGCCTAAATATTGGTTAACATTTTGGAGAAATTGTCACAATTAAAAGTGAAAGCCAATTCCACGCCAAGACATTAGCAGTGCTGGTTTGCAATGTACCCATGGATGTCAAAGCAACTATGAATGAATTACTTTCATAATGAAGAAAACTCAAACTTCTGGGATATAATTTATTTATTATTCATATATATATCCACTCAAAGACACTACACTGAATCTAAAACATATGTGCATTGTATCTGCTTGTTTAGGTCTGATTGTGACAGAGACAGAGTAGGGTTATTTGTGGCAAATTATGCTAATCAGGCAAACAAGGGTTTCTTTCGTCCCTTAATTGACTCCATATGGTGGACAAATCAAGGGGCCAAATATATTAAGTTTCCATTAAAGCGGGCCACCTTTCCAACATCACAGTAGCCTTGGCTCACATCCTGTGTTCAACCCTAACCAAGCATACTGTTAGTAAAAATCTTTATATTGGTCATCATATAATAACAAATATTGTTGCGTTCAATTCATTGCAATGCCAGTATAAGAGGCTTTTGTGTAATGGTTTTCTACAGAAGAAGGTCTGGTATGTTTTAGATTAAACTAGAAGTGACAAATGAATGCTGTTTTTTTAATAACCTGCCACTGCCTGAAGTATTCATACCATGACCTTTACCTTCCATGTCGTTTTTGAAAGAAACACAAGGGGATTAGTTGGATAAACATTTAAACACCCCCGGCCTGAATGTGTTAGTGCAGTACCAAGTTGAACAGTAAATTATTGATTCAGATACACCCTCACACACCAAGAAAACATTCCTCATGTGGGACATATTTTAAAATATTTTATTTGTTTAAACAGTATGTTCTGCTTCAACAGTGTGAATAACTCCCAATGCAAACATGCCTCATAGAAGGCACTGTGTGCTCCCTCATAATCATAACCTAGAAAGATTTCAAAGCCTAATAAAACAAAGATCCATTGTATGATATCAAATAATCATTCGATCGTATAATTGGTTTCAAAAATATATTTGTGCTCAGAAATAAAAGATTAAATAGCCCTTTTGAAATGTGCTCACTATAGTGTCTGAATTTCACTCTTGGTTATGTTTCACACAGCACATCCATATTATTATCTGTCTGACTTCAGCCGTCTGGGTTTAGCTGCAATGCGTAACTACCCATGCTCAAAATACAGAACAGATTGTTGCTGTCGTACACATTAAAATGTCATTCACCAAACAGGTAACTAATGCGAACAGAATTAGCACAATCCTCCGATAAGGTGCAACCATACAAACCCAATCAACAGTGGAGTTTAAGTAGCATTTCAAATGTGGTAAATTGACCATATTAATGAAGAAAGTCATCGGAAGTAAATAATGTATTGTTTGAAATTGACCTAACATTCAGAAATGTATAGAAAATGGGGCAGACATTAATGTGTTCATCAGACTATATTGATTCTGCATAGTGCTCCGGGCACTCAGTCAGTCACTGTGGGATGGGGTTGTGAGTTGTGCAAGTCTGAGAATGACTCCAGCTAAAGTGGTGTCATAATTTGAATGTATTAGAGGGAGTCCCTGGTCTATCAGACAGGCAATGGAGCAGTTTTATTGGGCTTTGGCATTGCAATGGATTTCTAAACTGATGACAATTAGCAGCAGGAGACCCATAGAAGAGGCAGAATATAGTGACAGGCGGCAGAAACGGGCCAGCAGAAAGGGACACAAAATTTCAGTTTTATCTGGCCGGTGCTGTCTGCCTTCTGATAAGGAGTATGTTAAGGGTGTTACGGCTGCGTCTTATTACCAACTCAGCAAGGCAAACGCAGGGCCTGATGAACAATCACTGACAGGCAAAAGAGCCACACGTCATAATTGCCCTGTCACAAAACAAATAACAGTTATTAGCAGTTGGAAAAAGGAAAAGCTTCAGGGTGTGTTGGACATAATGCTTTGGTTTTTACTCGACAGCCTGCTCCCCTGCTCTATGCCTCAGAAAACACAAACTCAGAATAACAGCATGCTTCGGGGCTTATACATTTCTCCACCGCGACATGAGTTCCATCTATGACACGGTTTTACACATTCATTCAAAACCAATTTGTATCGGTTTCTTTGAGCAACATTTTGGGAGTGGAAGTGAGAATTTAACTCGCCGACAAATAACCAGTTTACAGTGACACTTTGACTCCAGGTTGAATTTCAATGATTTTTTTAAAAGTAGTAGTAAACCTAATTTAAGATGTGAACAAAACCAAACTAAAGCCAATTAACCGAGGGATGCCATTATGTGTCTAAACATGAACTGTGCTGACACACAGCATGCTGCTGACATATGTGATTTATATGATAACATTACAAAAGTTTTAAATACCTCTGCTAGGTCTTTCTGCAGTCTTAAGAAGGTGGTTAACATCAAACCTGGGTGGAAGGAGTATGTGTCTGAACACCATGCTGCAGCAAGGGAAGCCTTTAAACTTTGGACTGATGCAGGAAGGCCTAGACAGGGTGATGTGTTAAAAAAAACAAGCTAATGCCAGATATAAATATGCTCTTTGCCATATTAAGACAAAAGAGAATACTATTAGAGCGGACTTGCTTGCTAGGAATCTACAAAAGAACAACTATGTTGACTTTTGGAAAGCAATCAAAGTGATGAATAACCATAAGACGTCTTTACCACATGACATTGAAGGTATCTGTGGTTCAGATAACATTGCAAAATTATGGCGTGAGCATTATATCAAGCTGTTCAACTGTGTCAAGAGTAATGTTGCATGCATGTGGCACATGCTATTGAGATGCTTGACAACAACAAAACATGTGGTACAGATGGTATTGCTGCAGAGCATCTTAAGCATGCCAGCTATAGGCTCTCTCCACTGTTAGCCATGTGTTTCACTGGTATCATGGTGCATGGTGTTCTCCCTGACTCCATCTTGTCTGTTTTGCTGGTTCCTGTGCTTAAGGAGAAGGCTGGCAAATTAAACAGCATGGACAATTATAGGCCAATTGCCCTTGCCAGTACCCTGTCTAAGGTGCTGGAAAAAAATATTTTAAATAGGATGGAAATGTATGTATTAACTACAGACAATCAATTTGGATTCAAGAGAAAACATTTATAGCATTTATAACTATAATGCCAAAAAGAGTAAGGTTGTTGTTGTGAGATCTAGAGAGATCAAAAAATCCTCTTTTCCTGCTTTCCACCTCTCAGATGGTCTCTTAGAAATATCCAGGAAATTAAAATATCTAGGACATGTCTTCTCAGATGATCTCATGGATGACAGTGACATTCGTCGTCAATGGTGTAAAATATATGTTGCACAGGCCAACATGATGATGAGGAAATTTTCCATGTGTTCCACAGATGTTAAGTGTGCTCTGTTTAGGGCTGATGTCACGCCGCTGTATACAGCTCATCTCTGGTCCTCTTACAGAGTGAGAAGTATGCAGAGGCTTAGAGTGGCATATAATGATGCCATGAAGTTGTTGCTCCGTGTTCCTAGGTGGCACAGTGCTAGCCAATTATTTGTGTCCTCTAATGTACCTACTGTATATGTCAGGCACTGTTACGAAAGTTAATGTTCAATTTCATGTGTCGATTGGATTTATCAGAAAATAGCATCATTATAGCCTTAACCAACCCTATGATGGGCTATAGGTTCACATCCAGGCTTCAAAAGCATTGGCATGATAGCCTGCACCTATTTTAGTACAGTGTTTTATTGAGTAATGTATTTTAATGTGTTCTATGTGTGTGTGTATGTTGGATGTGAGTGGACCATAGAGTCCTTAATAAAGATTATTATTATTATTAACTAGCAAATAATGTTTTGAAAGGCTGTTGAACTCAGAAATATGGCTTTTATTTTAAATGAAAACAAATAGACAAAATTAATTTAGTTTCTGGATTATATGAAGGTAGTAATTTTGTTCCTTAGTCTTCTCATGGAAATATTTTAATTAGTTGTATGAATATGTTTGTATGTCACACTTGATAAACCATATTTTGGGGGGAATTAAACTCAAACTAAATTCTAAGCCAAACTAACTGAAGACACCACCGCAGTGTCCTTAGCACTACGCCATTAAAAATCTCCCGTTGAGTTATTGATATCAACAGTATATCTTCATGAAAAAAGGTAATAACCGAGCATTAAAATGAACTGTCTAATATGAAGTAGGGTCACTAATTTCTGTTATGATCTGATACCTAATTTGAACTTGATATCGCATCTTCTGCAAGAGGAAAGACCTTGAGCTCTTGGGGTTTCAGAATGTGCCACTCGACTTCCCATAAATTTACGATGATGTTTGCATACGGGTTTTCAGAAGGCAATAGATTCAGTTTGGCTTAATCTTGCATTTCGTAAACAACCCCTTACTTTTTTTACCAGTGTTACCAGTGTGTCAGGGGGGCATCATCATCTTGGCGTGTGGGAACATCAAACGGTAACACTGTTTGTACCTTAGGTGCTATTTATTTTCTCTGTAAAATGGATTCTACATTACTAAGCAGAACAGCCATCGGCTAGAATGACTCTGCAAGTCAAAACAGACCCACCACTATTTTATATACTCTAGTTTGTATCATATATTGTGGATTAAAAGTATTAAAAAACAGAGAAAGACAACTCTTAAACTGTGTTACCTCTTTTGGATACGCATTATTGAGTTGTCTGCCACTTAATGTTTTTGCCTAAAAAAACTGTTTCTGTAGGTCAGCACTGTTATAATCCCACCATTAAGAAGCTAATGACTAGGGATTTTTTACTGTGGTCTTTTCAGACAGTGAATATTGGCAGTTATTAGGGACAACATATGTTGGCATTTAGAATCTATGCTCTCAACACCTTTTCATTAGTGATGCAGTTTGTTTGTTGCTTACGACTAAAGACTTTAGTGGCCTTTCTTTTTGTCACAATAACATTATGGCGGTGTTTATGCAACCAATACAACCACAACTCAGGATTTGGCCATAGGTCTTCAACTAGAGTACACAGCCATGATAGCAGCTCTTTCAGGCTGTACTTTAAAAAAAAAGGTCCAATTAAATAAAATGATCAAGACCGATGTCCTTAGTTTTAAGTTTTAAAACAAAGTATTCTGCAAGATTCTGATCTGATGATGACATAAGATGAATAATCAGGGGGTCAGCAACGTTTTTTTAAATGTATCCTGAGAAGGACACGAATGTGTGTCCCTAATTTCATGGCAATCAATCAAGTAATTGTTGCGACACTTCAGTCAAAATATTCCAAATGTCAATGTCACGGTGAAGCTTGAGGAAACGACTCAGGCTAGCAGGCAAACACACACAAAAACAGCTTTTTGATTTGTTTTTGACATCTGTCACTTGACTGTTTCATAGAGGAGATATCCGTCAGTCTTGTGACATGCATCACTGCACCTACCCACATTTTTTAACTATTTTAAACAAATTCTATTATTTTTTTCTCTCCAATATTGAAGCATAGTCTCCACAGTAAGCAAGTTAACCCATTGACAGTCCTTTACGATTCCTTTTAAACTTCAATACAAGTGATACCTAGAGTAAATGGTAATATGTTCTTGAACCATTTGGAGAGCAAACATGGGGGGGCTGGTCTCTTTTGAAAGGTATCACTTTAGTTTCAGTGCTACTGACATTCAACAACTGAAGTTTGAACACAATGAAGGAGAAGGTATTATTTCCAACTGAACTATTATTTTCACACGGATGATTGCAGATCACTTTACCTGGGGCTTATCAGAATACACAATGGGACCACAGCCTGAAATCCTTACAAAAGCGATGTTCAAATGTGATCACAATTTCCCCTAAAAAGAAGGTGTAACACATCATTTTCTACAAGTTTTAGTCAAGGCATTTCCACAAAAAGGCTATTTGTATACTCCAAGGGACCATTAGTAACATGGACACATACGTACATCGGATAATAGGTAATAAAAAGGCATTACACACAACTAAAACTTTAAAAAAAACATAGATTTTGCCCTTTGTCACACATACAGATGACGCTTGCAGCCTCTACTTTGCTTTGAGCTCTCTCCCCCTCATTCTATCTTTAATCTACCCACTGACGCAGCATATCAATGTCTTCAGAATTTAATGGCTACGAAAAATTCCATTTGCACAATCAATTGAAATTCACTCCACCTTCACACAAAAGAAGAAAGGAAGGCCCCTCCTTTCAACGCTGACTCTCATTAGCAATCATGAGCTGTGGACAGGACATGGAAGCTACTTCTATTTCCTGATGGCTCTCCTAAGCGTTCATTCCAAGAGGTTAAATGACTCAAATATCATTCTTTTATTTTGTGAAATGAAGATTATATACACTAATTGACAGTGCAAGGGGCTCTCTGGTTTCAGTTTTGTCAGATTTTTACTGACATAACAGCTTGTTCTGATGACAGACATGCAGTACGGAGTTGGTGTGTAGACTGAACGAATCAATAAGGATTGATGCGACCCGAGTGCTGCTTGCCTTGATAAAGAACGGCATTAGGATTCATCACCTATGAATAAATGTGAGTTCAAAATGTTGGTCAAACTAAAAAGTGTGTGTAAATATTTCAATGGATAAGTAAAAAAATTTGACCATCTGGTGATGATAAAAGAAGAGAAGGTGAATAATAGATGCCTGTACATCATTTCACAGCAAACAGACCGACATCTAAACATAGACATTCTGCCAATATGGCTTGAGGAGTCATAGTTAAAGCTATACATAACTTGAAAAAAAAAATGGAAATGTACTGACAGTGGTGTCAGAATTCCTCTTGGGGGGGTCACATAAGTTACACACTATAGCTTTAATCATTACACAATAACCATTTTTTTCCAAAATCAATTTGATGCAGACACATGCTGCTGATTGGCATTCAATGTATCGGACATTAATCACCTATGTAGCTGCCTTTGTAATTTGGATTTAATCTTTTGAAAAGGTTTTTTGAAGTATTAACTCACACACATAGCCATTAGCCTGTCTGCATCAATGTTGAGGTGAAACTCTTTTATTTTAATATTAATAACCTTTTGTTCTGAGAGAGCACAGTCATCATAAATTCATAAAGGGGACCAAAAGAACAGAGCTTTTGTTCCCTCCATCCTTTCGGGAGCTGACATTTCCTATCTGAGAGAGAGCTAAACAAGGTCAGCTAGCAGCAATTGCCTGTAAATTTAGGACCCCACCGGGATCCAGAGAGTCTCTAAACTTCATGTCCTGACGAACGAACCAGGAGACATTTCCAACCAATGAGGAGTAATGTGTTTGTGGATGCCTTTTTCCCCAGCCGTAGAGACAGTACAAAGTGCAACACAGATAGTGGATTGACTCAAACGTCTCGAAATAAGTTTCGGACAGGTAGTTTCTTTGAACATTTTGCACTTTTAAAAGGTGAAAAGAGAAACTATGTGAAGTGCTGATGCACATTTACAGTACAGTACATGTAAACGAGAAATATGTTTTTTCTGTTGGAGGATATTCAGACAGGTAGGTACATAAACAAGAAATTAGTATAAAAAAACTCCCATTTAGCCTTTTGTTGCCACTATTTGAATGTTATAAGAGCCAAATCCTAGAGATCGATATGTGCCAGTTCACTCATTGTTGAGAAATCCTGTTGATATTTTTACGATTATAAGAATGATGTTGTTGTTTTTTGGTTACAATTAACATTTAAGAGACTCTGTAGAGAGAAATCAATGTTGAGTGCACAAGCTACAACATTGATTATAATTGAAAGCTAAACGTAGGCTGAGGGCAACTTTAAAGTTCATTGTAGTAAAATAACAAAAGGCTAGTTAGTGATTCATTTTTATTTATTCATTTTTTTTTTTACTTTGAAAACAAATATCAAAGCATACGGAACAATGTTCTGTTTCTGAACTCCCACTCGTGGCAATAATGACATCATTAGTCAGCAGCGGTTTCCAAAATGCTGAATGTCTGAACAAGTGGCTCAATAGTCAAAGTGCTCCAAATAAAAAAAAACAGGCCAGGAAAACAACCACTTTCTTGTCCATTGGTCACCTCACTTGGTACTGTATAAAAGAAGATCAGTACAAAATGACCTCTGGATCCTTGATAACTATGGTTTGTAAAACATCCTATCAGTGCTGTTTTATCTAAATCTGTTTTTTTTTTGTCAACCTCTAGTCACTACTGTTGCACTAACTTAAATGGCTAAGGCTTTTGTTAAGGCCGCAGAGATCCAGCAGAGATCCCACAGTTCAGATGATTACACTTTTTGATTCTGCGTATGTTACAGTCTTCAGTCGTAGCAGGACATTTCGGTTTAGGGGGAGAAATATTAATTTTGCATTTATACATAATGAAGGCAAGCGGCTCAGACACAATTAGCTGGAGATGTGTGAGGAATAATTCATGGAGCATACACAAGTGCACAAGCAGCATTGCTGATGTCAAAATAAAGTTGGATTAAATTAATTTATTCAATGTTTTGCTCAGTTAGATAGCATCAGATACTTTCAGCAGATGGTATGATTATTTCTCCCTAAAAGAGCCCATGTGGGCTCACACGGCAAATCCATATAATATACAACATGCTGTTTGACTTTACTAAAGTGAATTATCATAATAATAGAAAAAGAGGGATATTTGACTTTTTTCTAATCACTTTGATTTAGTTTTTAATCATACTTATGTTTTCAGCAACACAATAGGCGAGGAGACTTTATGCTTTCTTTCCTAAGCTGTCAATAATATTAATAATATTAATAATAATCATAATACTTGAAACTTTGGTTTCTTAATGAAAGCTGTTATCATGAAATAAATATTAAATTCAAATACATGTTTGACTTGTCAAATAAAATCCACCACAAAATGTTTAAAAAAATATTAAAGTATTCCCTGTAAAGTTTCTCTAGGCATCACAAACATCAAATCCGTTGTATATTTTCTTACACAAAAAGTTTGTCCGCCTTCTTTTGAATCACGTCAGTTTAATAGTGTTCATCGAAAATGAATTCCTCATGCTCTTTGTTCTGATCCCCGTGCAAATGAGGACGAGAACCTGTCACTGTGCAAAACCAAAATAAACCCAAACCACAGACACAGACATATACTTTGTGCTCACTGTTGACACTCATTGTGTTTTTTTTTACTGTTGAGCCATTTCAAAGAACAGATTCTAATTTCAAGGTGAATTAAACGTTTGCAGACCTTAAGCGTAACTGCAATGAAATACCCTTGAAAAAAAACAGAATAAAGAAAGTCCTGATTGGTTTCAATTGGCTGATGTAAAAATGAACAAAAAAGTCTTGAATTGAGAGTAGTCAGCCAAGCTTGCAACTCTTTGACGCTCTCCTCTGATCTGAATGTTTGTGAATATTAGATTTCACAACAGTCTATTTGATAGACAATAGAACATTTCATTCCTGGCATGTCCTCAATCCATTGAGGAAGAGGACAAACTCCCCATCCTCCGTGAAGAAGTGGAGACAGCAGTCCGAGCACTGAAAAAAGGAAAGACAGCCGGAGTGGACAACATCACAGCAGAGCTCGTACAAGCAGGGAGAGAAGCCATGATCGACACGCTCACCATCCTGTGCAACAAAATCTGGCAGAGTGGTGAGTGGCCTACATCATGGACCCAGTCACTCATCATCACACTTCCGAAGAAAGGCAATCTCCAATTGTGCCAAAACCACCGCACCATCAGTCTCATTAGCCATCCCAGCAAAGTCCTGCTGAAAATAATACTGAATAGGTTAAAACCTCAAGCAGAACTGATCATAGCTGAAGAACAGGCTGGACTTAGGGAAGGGCGGAGCACCACAGAACAGATATTCAACCTCAGAATTATCTGTGAGAGATATCTGCAGCACCAACAACACCTTTACCACGTGTTTGTAGACTTCAAGAAAGCCTTCGACCGGGTATGGCATGCGGCACTGTGGGCAACCATGAGGAAATACAACATCAGCCCTAATCTTGTCAGAGTCATACAACACTTGTACAACAAAGCTACCAGCGCAGTTCTCTACAATGGAGCTATCGGAGACTGGTTCAGGACAACAACTGGAGTGCGCCAATGATGCCTTCTCTCCCCTATTCTCTTTAATCTTTTTTCTGGAGCGTATCATGACGGATGCCCTGGCAGATCATGAAGGAACGGTCAGCATAGGAGGCAGACCGATTACCAACCTCCGTTTTGCAGATGACATTGATGGGCTAGCTGGAGAAGAAAAAGAACTTGCCAGCCTTGTTGAAAGGCTTGACACTACTTCCCAAGCCTATGGAATGGAAATCCATGCTGAGAAAACCAAAATGATGACCAACAACAACAGGGGCATCCTCTCAGAGATCAAAGTCAACGGACAGGCACTGGACACAGTGTCCAGCTTCAAATATCTGGGGGGAACCGTGTCCAATGAAGGATCCAAGCAGGAAGTTCTTGCCAGAATTGCCCAAACAACTGCTGCTCTGGCAAAACTCAAGCCCATATGGAAAGACAAAAACATCAGTCTGGCATCAAAGGTGAGACTACTGCGATCACTTGTCAACTCAATCTTCCTATACAGTATGCTTGCGAAACTTGGACCCTTACAGCTGAGCTAGAGAGGAGAATACAGAGCATGGAGATGAGATGCTACAGGAGACTCTTGGGTATCTCCTACACCCAACATGTCACAAATGAGGAAGTTCGGCAAAAGATCAGCCAAGCCATCGGCTCACATGATGACCTGCTTACCACTGTTAAAAAACGGAAACTGAGGTGGTACGGACACATCACCAGATCCTCAGACCTTGCAAAGACCATCTTGCAAGGAACCGTACAAGGTGGAAGGAGACGAGGGAGACAAAAGATAAGATGGGAAGATAACATCAGAGAATGGACTCACTTGAAAATCAGTGAGGCAATGAGAGCTGCCGAGGACAGAGAGGGATGGAGAGAGCTGGTCAACAGATCGTCTATGGTGCCCCAACGACCCTCCGGGGTTATGCGATAGAAGATGAAGAAGAACATTTCAATGAAAAAAGTAGTAGTTGGATAGCGATAAACACTTGTGATAGTGAAAATAGTAACATACCGAATCGGCATGGAGTAAGGTAACATCTCCTAGTAAGTTTCATATCCAAGTAACAGCAGCAGGTCCCACTTTAAGTCTTATACATCACTTTCTGAAGGTTTTTATGGCTGCTATCGTTGCAGAAACATCAGTGAAAAAAAATCTAAATAAGTGGTTTTTTTTAAAAGCACTTAAATGTTTACCAGGCAAATAATGGGGTTACTACAGTGATTTTTACTCAGTGACAGGCGCAAGTGGATGGCTCATCACTCACAGAATATCGCTTCTTGTGTCCCGCTGTGCAGTCAGCTCATCAAACATTCGTATCGGTGATGAGATCTCGCTTTGGGAACAGACATCTTACCTCCTCTACTCTCATCCTTCCCATTCTCTTTCCTCCCTCCCTTCCTCCCTCACACACAATAACATGAACAAAATGGCAGAAATTAATCTCAACTAGGCAGAGAGTGAGAGATTGGAAAACTGACAACCCAAACACTTATGGAAAACAAATCCCCACAGAATCCCATCAGAGAGGAATTGCAGCCAAATAGTCATCGTTCAATCTGGACTGCAAATCCCCTTTTTTCTTTTTGGCATTTCACCATCCAAGTTTCCTGACATACCTTTGTGCATGTTTTCCCCCTGTTTGCCCTCGCACACGCTGCTGCTTGTTGCACCAGTGTGAAAACAGATTTCTGGATCATTGAAACACGATCACGACCAAAGGCAGCTTTTTTTAAAGATAGTTTAAAGGTAATTTAAAAGAAATAATCTGACTTTATTGTTTGGTTTGATTTGGTTTGGCCCAGTCTGTCAAAGTCCAAAATAATATTATTTCAAATCGGTTACAAATGTAGTTCATAAAGAGACCTTTAGATAGCTGCTTTAGTATTATTATTGCGGGGGTTGAAACAGACTTGGAATGTGACTGTCATACCAAGTAGCAGGTAAAAGCCGTAGGGCAGAGCAGGTGCAGCTATTGGAAACATGCATCATAATAACAGACTCACTGTGTTCCCGCAGCGCTATAACAATCACACTGCCAGGAGAGACAGTGAGGAAAGTAAGTGTGTGTGTGTGTGTGTGTGTGTGTGTGTGTGTGTGTGTGTGTGTGTGTGTGTGTGTGTGTGTGTGTGTGTGTGTGTGTGTGTGTGTGTGTGTGTGTGTGTGTGTGTGTGTGTGTGTGTGTGTGTGTGTGTGTGTGTGTGTGTGTGTGTGTGTGTGTGTGTGTGTGTGTGTGTGTGTGTGTGTGTGTGTGTGTGTGTGTGTGTGTGTGTGTGTGTGTGTGTGTGTGTGTGTGTGTGTGTGTGTGTGTGTGTGTGTGTGTGTGTGATAGAGAGAGAATCACAGGGTTCAGCCCTTGGACTGGATCCTGCTCTGCCAAGTAAATCCAGTCACTGTGATTCTAAATCTAGTAGACCAGGGTGTAACTCTGGAAAACTGGTCAAGTAATTCACTGTTGTTCCGTGTTAGCTGAATAACTTAAGAGGTTCTTGCCTGTTCTCTGCCAAGGCCTGGAAATGCAGTGGTACATTTTCGAAAAGAAACGCACCATAAATACTCAAACAGGGGTTATTTACCGTGAGTCAGAGGCCTTTATCTGACAAGCAAATGTTGTATTAGAAACAGGCATTTATTACTAGTTTTCATCGGATTTAAGTAAAAAGCTAATTTGATTTTTGATCTGCTCTCTGACCCAAGTTCTCCCACACACCACACAATGCTCCTCTTCACCCTGCCTTGGCTACAGTGCTGTGTATGACTCAGGCTCATCCTACATCTAGGACATGGTCAAGCCATACACACCCCCAGCCCGCCCACTAAACTCTCGCTACTGACTCACAACGAGGGTAAAAACAAGACATATTGAAAATCTGCAAGAAATGTTAACTTAAATAAATTCAGTTAAGTTTCTTTATTTGTCAATTTACACAAGGCACATAGAAATTCCTTCTTCACATATCCCCATTACCACACTTCGGAGCTGGTCAGAGCTCAGGTCCAGCCATTACGGCGACCTTGAAACAGTTCGGGGTTAGGTGTCTTTCTCAAGGATACAATAGAAGAGATGGTGGCCACTGTACATGTAATACCAGCCACCACTAGTTATACAAATATCATACAACGATCTCATAGTAATTCACGATTAAAGTACACCCCACATCTAAACATTCTTCATTTATGGTGTTATATTTATAGCTTTACTGTCAACAAATATGACATTTTGATTTGATATAACAAGTCAACACTTACTGTAGACAACCAAAAATCCCAAATGCAGAAGCTGTTAAACCTATGTCACTGAAAAAAGGATGGTAATACGCAATTTTCACATTTAGATGATTCTGAAGCAGCTCAATGAAATATTAATAAATAGGATTGATATACTATGAAATTATATGAATATGGTTATACAGAAGATGATTGAGGGTTACCCATTAGGGAGGAGTAAATGCTGAGAATCGTCTCATTATGCCATTGCTTCCATCGCTGTTCATGTTCCCTGTCAGTGTTGTTCAGAAGCCTCCGCTCTTTGAAAACTGGGTTTCTGTGTCTCTTTTTGAAAAGAGTAAAAAGAAATTCAACCACTGAATACCCTTTTGAAGAAGTCTGTTTAATAACAATGTAGCCATTGTTACAAGTTTGTCTTTTTTTCCTATCATACTTATTAGACTGATAATGCAACTTTCCCTCTGTGCTACAAAAAGAAAAACAGTTTTAGTTAAGATGTTACTGGAGCTGGACGGTCAGTTAGATAGCTGAGAATGATATACTATATATATTGACACACTATAACACTGCGACCCGACTCCGGATAAGCGGTGGAAGATGATGTTGATGAGATGAAGATGATATTGACACACTCTGCTTCCACTATTAATGAGAGGTAGATGAGGTGAACAAACACATACAGCAACATCTTTATTTATATATCTACTCTTCAAATTCTAATTATTATTGGTTAAATAACGTGACTTTTCCTAGATTCACCTCAGTGGATGCAAGGTTACTCACTTGTACAATGACTACCACTGTGTTTAAAAATGTGTTGATGGCGAGTTCACACAGAGGTGTGTGTCTATAATTAAAACCCAAAGAAATTAAGAATAAATCTTTATTTTTAAATGCCAATGGGACTAGGCTTTACACATGATTATATCTGACAAGAAGTTACTTTGTTGTCAGTGACTTTGTTTACTGGTAAAACTAACCTCTGGGATACAATTACTCATACTGCATAGAATGTAAATGCGTATCACTCCTAGAGAGACCTAAGCAACAACTTGAGAAATTAGTCAAATTTTAATCCCACACATTTGTACCAAAGGTAGATAATATTTGCGAATAGGCCATTAATTTAGATTTGAGAAAAAGTTTTTCTCCAAATATATCCTTACTTTAAAAATATATTATTGATTATGAAAGCGATATCACTTTCCCGAACAGGGCTACATTAGCTAATGGAAAGTTTGCTATTAGCCTAGGAGCTTACGGTACGTTTCAGCTGAGGATTTGGTAATTTCAATCATAAATTTGAAAAGCCTGCGCTTTGATCAGGTCGTTCTGTTCTCCATAGTGCATATACAAAATAAGTTCATTATCAGGTTTGGGACGTTGGAAACGTTGTGTCTCACCTCGAGCCGCTCTGCCAGCTGTCATGCATCACAGCCTAATGAGACCATGGTTGCGTTCCGAATCGCATACTCTTTCTTTTTTCTATTCTAGTACATACTATATCCGACGATAAAAATAATCTAGTTAGGATGCAGTAGGCATACTATTGGGACATACTTTTACTCTCTTATTTCATCATAACATTGCGCCTTGATCTTGCCTCTTGCTTTTATATCCGTTGCATCCCCGTTTGTTTTCATATGGAGGCTTCGTCGATGTGACGTCACTTCACGTGCGCATTAGATTGTGGGTCAGAATCGCCAAAATTGGATGCAGTTTTCAACACTAACAATCTTGGCCGGATGAAGTAGAACATCCGGGTACTTCTAACCATCCTACATCTGGCCACAAGAATCGGGACATCCTAAATATTTTTTCTACATACTATATAGTAGAAAGTATGTGATTCGGAACACAACCCATGTGTGTGTGTGTGTGTGCGTGCGTGTTCATTTCACATATCCTGTTATTTTAGTGGAATAGAAGAAAGCCCGTTTTTTCTTTGAGGACACAGTATTGCCGTCTGTTGAAACCTCTGCCGACTGGAAGTGGAGAGAAACCCCTCACTCAAAAGCAGTGGTGAGAACAAGAGCGAAGAGAAATGTAATGACAATTTTGGATGACATACAAGAGCAAGATCAGAATATCAGATACCAGATCAGATGTTGTTATGACTTCAGAGGCAGATGATGACCTCATACATGTTGCTTTATTTTGTTCGCCCTGTCCAGAAATGTGAGTGGTTTTGACAAAGTTTGCCATACTACATAAATGAATGCTCAAAGGAGGATGTGCTGCAAAGTGATTGTGAATTGCTACCAAATGCAAAAACCATCAATCAGAGAGCTGTTTCCTTCTCTATATTTTGGGTCGTCAATCAAACCATTCAACCGCCAAGGATTTGGCCTTCAATGAATGACCGAGAAAGAATAACAAGAAAAGTTTTTAAGGGTTCCTTGGAGAAAGTGCCAATTTTCAATGGCCAGGAAAAACTCTGCTATTTGAGCTGTAATTTTAATCATGGTAACTGAAAAATTTGCATACCATGGCTTTAAGCCTTGGTGGATGACGTGACGTCAATGCATACTATATTTCTGTAAATAGAATGATGCACTATAGTAATTACATTTACTATAGCAAACTAAAAGCGCTTGAAGGAAGGGAAGATTATGCTATAATTATTGTTTTAGCCACTCACTCTATCAGTGCAGTTCAATGGATGGCAATGTCTAATCGTTGTTCAGTTCATCATTTTGGTCTCCAATAAGGTATAGGACAGATTCTTCTGAAATTATGTGAATTGTTGTAACTTTGGTGATACTCTGACTTTTAATCTAGCGACATCATCAGATCAAAATTAAAATGTGGCTATCACTTTGGTTTATGACCAAACACCTGCAAAACATATGACATTTCATGACATTTATTTTCAAATAAAGCCACGTAAAAACTAAACATACAGTCCTATGTAACCAAATGTGAAGTAAACTCAGGATCCAACAAAAATCAGGAGCTGCCATCGAAACCTCCCCTTAAACCAGCTAATCAGTCTGATCAGGTCTACCCGAGAGCATGACTTATGTTAAGATTTGATTGTGCTTTAACAATCAAAGTAGCATTTTGAATCAAATTCACCTCACGTAGTATCTTTATACCTCACGTCTCTACCTCTACAGCTCCCCTCCAGCTCTCTCACTGCCCCCTGGGGAGGTTTTCTCCTTTGGCTTTGTACTATTCACTGTCCATGCCCATTACAGACAATAGCCTGTCAGTGTCCATGGTGAAAGTGCCGTCCAGTACAATGAGTTGAATTACTAGTCATCATCATAAATACATTTATGAGAATAACAATGTCATGCGTTTCTAATGATTTCTCTTTAACAAATGTCAGCCATAGAAAATGAAATACGTGCTTCACTCGCAGGCGGCCTGGAGGGAACAAAAAGTGTTTGCTTCTAGAACATTCACCAGCCCCTCTCTGCTGCTGCATAAGGGACAACTTTCACTTACACGTCAACCACTTCACGCATACTGTAAAAAAGAAATATCGGTAACACTTTACAATAAGGGTACATTAATTAATGGTTAGTTAATGCTTAATAAGGGTTAACTAACCATTAGTTAACCGTTAACTAATGTGTGTAATAAGCATTTACTAATGATGTTCATGTTAGCTTATTAATTAATGCATTATTTAATGTTTATAAATATCCTATTTTAGTTAATACATTAATTAAGCATGAACCAAAAGTTGATTAATATAATAATAAGCATTAATTAACTTTTAACAAATGTCATTTTTGTAACATTACTTAAGCATAATTAACCATTTATTAATGCTCTTTGTGACCCTTATTGTAAAGTGGGCACAATTTATCCATTAAGTGACACTTACTAAATGCACATCACTACTGCATAGGCATTACTGAAGTATAATTAACCTTAATAGGCATTACTTAAGTGTAATTAACCATTTATTAATAGACTTTGTGACCCTTATTGTAAAGTGGGAACCATTTCTCATGAATTAACACTTAATTCAATGGTTTTCTTAATTACACTGAAAGCCTCGTATGAATGACATTGGCAGGACACATTTGTTTGAGTGAATGAACTACATTTATGTACCACAGGAGGCGTCAAGCTTGCCAATAGTCAGTTAGCAAACTTGTTACCTCTTTAGCTTGGCACGGCCTCTAACAGGACAATATTATGCACACAGTTTTATCCATAAAGGGTATCTGAACTCGTATCTCCTAACTGTCAGTAAACCACACATCTATTGTGGAATAGCTTCCTCTATTTTGGAGTCTTTTTTACATCCTTAAGTGGATCCTCTGATTGAGACGATTCTGAGGGCCTGAACTTATTGTTATCCATCATACTTATTCTTATTAATTATTCCGCACTCCATGGGTTGTGCTACTATACAGTTTTTTAGATTTTCCACAAGGGGGCGCTGTTATTAAGCTCCGACTACAAAAAGTTTGACAGGCCACACCCCTCATACCTTAAGTGCAATTGACCTGATATTTCTCACACAGGTGTACTTTAGGGTGCTCTACAAAAAAGCCTCTTGGACCATAAAAGTCAACCTGGAAATATTTTTCTCTGATTAGCAAAAACTGAAAAACAGGTTTTATACCACAACTTTCTCGAATTTTACTGTATCGACACCAAATTTCTCACGAAGCATCGGGGGACTAAGTTACACATGTTTGTAAAATATGAATAGGATAGCTTGAAAAAGATGTCCGCCAGAACGTTTAATTAGGGGCGGGGCTTAGCAGCTTATTGGCCATAACTCATTGACCATAGGTCCTATCATCATGAAACTTGCTGGATATGTGGAGAAGACATGTGGTAGCATGCACCATAGCTTTTTGAGAGTTACCCATAAGGGGCACCACAAATGCAAAAACCATAGCTCAAAAATGCAATGTTTGACAGGCCCAGCCCCTCGCCACGTGACCCTGATTGACTTTCTTACACATGTACAACTCGTGGTGCTCCACGATAAAGCATCTTGGACCATAGGGGTCAGCTTTGATTATTTCCTTCCTTAATTTGCATTATCTGAAATACAGTCAAGTGACATTTACTTTATGGATTTCCAACTTATCATCACCAAATTGTATACACAGCCTTGGGGGACCGACATACACGTGTATAAAGTTTCATTGAGATAGCTAAAGAAACATGGCCGCCATTGACCAATACGTCTTCGCAAGAGCAGCCCTTTGCTGCTGATTTGTCACTACACCAACTGTCAAATCGGCCCCAACTTGGGACCCGTCTGCTATGTTATTTTGCTATTTTAAATATGCATCCAGGCCTTTTAGAAGAAGAAATCAAACAAGCCTAATTAACCAAGGACTAATATTTGACCTTCCATCATTGTAAAACATGACCTTTTGTGGTTAATTGATGTGACTGAACCATATTCATCCCATTCATGATAAACACCAGTCCAAAATCTAGCAACATGCAGTCCATCAATACATTTGAAGTAGTTGAGGATGCACATTTTAGGCAGTGACCTTAATGCACCATCATTCACATTGATACTCATTTTAAAATAATGCAAAGAATGCCATTAAAAACCTGTCTTTTTTGTCAGTACAACTTATATAAATTAGCTATTTAAGTCTGAATTATATTTCTAACAAATACTGTGGCCATTAACCACTGCTGTTTCTGTTGGTAAATGGTAAATGGACTTGTATAGCGCTATATCTCCGTTTATCACAGACTCAAAGCGCTTTACATTGTTTTTGTACACATTCACCCAGTCACACACACATTCATACACCGATAGCAGCAGCTACCACGCAGGGTAGGCTTAGCACTAGGGTGCTAAGCTAACTAAGCTAACTATCGGGAGCAATTCGGGGTTCAGTGTCTTGCCCAGGGACACTTCGACATGTGGCGGGGAGACGGGTGATCGAACCTCCGACCCTGCACACCAGAGGCGAACTCCCTACCCACTTCGCCACTGCCGCCACTGCTGTTATGTCCATCACTGCTCAACAAATGGCAAACTAAGTTCAAGAGATTAACCATGATGCTGTGCAATCTTCCATTGAATCATATTTAAATAACTTGAAATAAATAAATATGCAGAGCAGATAAAATAAGTGGAAAAGGGTTGTATCCTAGCTTACATCAACTCAAACTGTACAAAAGGGTCTGTCATGCCATTCTGACATAGAAAAAGCTAAATATTGCTGGGTATGCTAATTTTAAGGGGAAACAGCCAGTCTGGCTCTTCCCAGAAAGAACAACTACACTATCTAACCCCTATAAAACTCACTTGTTAAAACAACAATTTCTGTTTAAGCAGTACATGTGACAACTTGCCGTTTTAATAGGGTAAAGTGTAGGTGTAGTGTGAATTCTTCTCTAACTCTGTGTATGTTTTGGGGCATCAATGTCAACACAATGTGCTTTCATGAAAACAACACGATAAGTATGTGTTATATCAGATTTACAGCTCATTCCGTTAAACAAGAAAAAGTGTAACATGTAGAATGATCCTTTTGCAGAAACACTCTTGACGATAACCCGAGGTACTGTGAAACGTTGTTTCACATATTCCCTCACCTTCACAAAGTCGGGACAAATAACTAAATATTAATCTCATATAGCCGGGAAACAGATGCCCAAGGATGTGGAAAAAACACAGTGCAGTCAAGCCTTGCTTTACACATCCGTGCAGAATGGAACATCACCTTGGGTGCAATGTAACAAGCTCAAAAAACAATAATAACAACTAATATGACAGCCGGGGAATTACAACCTGTGGATAAATATATGTCATGTCTGTTCCTCATCACTGAAATATCCTGGTGTCGTGTTCGCCTGCCTATCCGGTCCACACCCAGGAGGCGCAAGAAATAAATGTATGGGTGAATATATTCATGTCATATTCTGAAGACAGTGTATAACATCACACATACACCCAGGTACAACACAAAGGTCTTGGCAGAAACATTGGAACAGGTGTTTTGCCGCGGGGCAGCCCTTCCTCGTAAAACCCCTCAGTGTGACTGTGGTGCTTCTGTGACAAAAACATCAACTGGGTTCACCTGGAAACACCTGAATATCAAGACTACATGAAGTGTGTCGTTTTTTTGGACGCCTGCCCAACAAGACTCTAGGGGCGGGGCTTAATCAAGGGTTACATTTGAGGGTCCGAGATTGTGACGTAATTTCGATCGATTTCTGACTTACAATCAAGATCGTGACACCCCTAATAGCTACTCTTTTGTTTTGTTTACGACATTCCATGCACACTGTCTGAGCACACATCTGCATTATAATATTGTTACACATACACCAAGTATGTGACCTTCACCAGCCTGTACAAATATGCGTATACCCTACAAACATTGACACAAATAGACACATTTCTATTCCTGGGGGCTCCTCATCCATCCATTCTAATGATGTTATCAGTGTAACCTGCGGCCTCACGGGGCTGTGTCTCTCACTCTGCTATTCCTCCACTTGCCCATCAGACTCAATCATCTACCGTCTCTGCGGGGTTCCACTGCGAGACTAGACACTTTACCAAACAACTTCCGCTCAAATGACACGCTGGCACCCAGTGGAGGAGCGCTGATGCTTTTAGGGGAAGTGAAAAGTGCATAAAGCCCGGAGGTACACTGGTTCGGGCAGGGCTATACTGTTGGAACACACAGTACCAATCTAATCACACCATTTAGTTTCAAACGCCAACTCACAGCCCTCTTGAGAGACAGAGGATGGCAATGGCTGGTGTATTAGATGCATTTGTTCTCCTCCTTCGCGCTCCTCTTTTGGGCCGTCCCCTGTGGCTCTGTTAATCTACAAGACAAATGCAAGACACTGGCAAGAGCCCCCCCGACACCTCGGCGCAGATGGTGGAAGGGTGTGGGTATAGAATTGGGTTTGAAAATTAAAGGGTGGGAGGACAGGAGAGAGAGAGAGAGGAAAAACTCGTATTGGGTCTCTGCGGGAGAATGTATTGAATGGCCGCATTCCCGGCGTGCATCACTTCAATAGAAGACTGATGGGTTTTTGGAAGCAACTGAGCTGGAAATGAAAGCACTACTGGTCCACAAGGAGCTTGGTTTTTATTCAACACTCTATGATCCTTTTTGAACTGTTTTTGACTCTTCTCTCGAAACACACAAACACACACACACACCACCCATGAGTATAAACGATGTGCAAACTGTCCCTGTGTGGTCGAAATGGTAATGCTCACATACAAAGCAATCATCATGTAAAAAAGAAAAAACATTGCCAGAGCTGTTTGCCATTGCGGCACACTAATTAAAAAATTATTGTCTTCTGGGTTCCTGCTCCTAAGCACCATTCCGCAATAAGCGAGGACATATTCTAACACTCTACGGGCCAAAATGTTAGCCTCTTTATTTTGACTCTGCCAAAATCTCCATGAACTTCTAGCCTTTATTTGCTGTAACAGCTCAGTGAACCAGGGAACTGGAACAATGGCCTAGAAGTATATTTGAGAGAAAAATGTTATTGATTTTTTTCTCTAATAGCTCTAATTAGGCTATACTACGGTGGCGCTGAGCAAAAAAATAAAGTTTCACAGCTAATGTAGCCTTTAGCACACTCAGGATCTTGTAATTACGAGATAAGGATCTCGTAATTATGAGATCCATTATCTAGTAATTACGAGATCCTTAAGGACCACCCATTCATCAATAACTATGGATGTGTACACGTGTTTGTGTGCAGACGAGGTGAATCTAGCCATAGGCAAACGTAGGCAATTGCCTTGGTTTCCGGACAACAATGGGCATAATCAATACAATTATTTTAAATATGTTTTGACTGTTCATTCATAATCAGCGATCGCATCTTTTTAATAATTACGCATCTTTTCTCGTAATTACGAGATCCTGAGTGTGCTAACGGCTACATTAGCTGTGAAACTTTTTTTTATTTGGTGAATGCTCAGCGCCACCGTACTATACAGACCTGGTTCCGCTATATTCAAAACACAGAAATCAATAGGCCTAACGTTTGAGCTTATCGATACCGCTATGGAGTCCAGTAGGGCACATAATGTAATTCTAAATATCGAGTAGAGTCGGGTCATCTTCAACTAAAGTGGTGTACCTTCGACTGTGTTGAAGAAACTCCTTCAACCCGCTTCAACTCCGTCTCCAAAAAGAAAAAAAAGAAAAAAAAAAACGTCCGCTGAGCCGCTGCAGACGGGCTCGGCACCGTCTCTTCATTCATTCAAAGCAGCGGTGATCAACAAACGAGAGACTGTTTAGCAAGTCCCTAAATCCATATTAAAATCTGCAGGATAATAACTAGTTAGCTTTAAAAAAAAAATCGCAAACGTTCAAATGTGATGTGTTCAGGTCGGCTCAGTAAAATGATTATTAGGCAAAGGTCAATAAAAGGACATCATGATGAGTTCAAATGTAACATCAAAAAAAGAGAATTTTTTGTTTTTTGCGAGAAGCTTGAATAATACAGTTTGGGTGAAAAACTTGTAGTAAGTAGGCCTAAATATGGAATTATGACCTGTTTAATGTCCTATCCTTAGCTCTGCTCATCTTATAAGCAATTAAATCAATAATACCAGTTCTCTTTTAACAAAATAATAGAAAAGTATCAATAAAGATTTGGTTTGTGGAGTCTTTATAATGGTATCAATATGAAAAGAAATTAATGATCCCCCTCCCTACTTACAGTAGGCTATAACTGGGCAATAGCTTTAACATGGTGGACTTTTAATCATTGTATGGCAGACGATAACTTTTTGGTACAATGTGACCTTTTTAAATACGTAATATAAGTAAATTTTTTCTGAACACATTTGTGTGGAAGCTAACATTCAACTTGATTCTGAGCTAGACTGAGTTTTCTGAGACCCCCAAAACCAGGCCAGGTGCATGGCAAAAAGAGGCCCTTTCACGATGCTGCAGCAGGACCAAGCTCTTGGCTGTATGTGTGATGTCATGATATCCAGGCTTATATGAATTGTTGTTGGTTGTATGTGGTCAGGATGAAACAAGTAAGCAGTGTTTGCATTTAAGAGATAAGGGGCCAGTTTCACAGACATGGATTAAGCCTAGTCCTGGACTAAATGGAATTTTGAATGGAGATTGTCCATTAAAAGTACAATTTAGTCCAGAACTAGGCTTAATCCATGTCTGCGAAACCGGCCCATGGTTCGCTAAAATTTATATTTTGATAAGCATATATCACTGTTTAAATTTGTTTTTGTTTTTTTTTGGGCAAGTGAACACGACATTTGGGCAAGTAAAACATTACCTGTACTTGCCCTATGGGCAAGTGCTTTTGAAACCTTAGTGTCAACCCCTGCTTGTCTTTATATTTGTGCTTGTTAGTGTGTGAGAGAAAGAGTATTTGTCTGTATCCTATGTGCATGTTTAAGTGTCTTTTTTTGTATGTTAATAGCAAAACTTAAAAATGGAGACCGATCTGCCCATCCCCGACTGCTTGATTTAAAAAAAAATAATCAGCCTCCACCCCATGGCTCTTGGCTGAGTCTCCTTCCAGTATCCCAGGCTCAGCAGTCAAAGGCGATGTGTATCCGTGGATACGCTATACTATGGGCTTCCGCCACACTTCAGGACAAATCTGTTAGCCACTAAACTAACAGCCTCTCCATGGAGCCCAAAGACACACGACTGGATATCGCCTTCTCTTCTAATATCAATCTTTTTTTTTTCAGAAGCCATATGATTCAAAGCAGCGCTTCATTTGGTGCTAGCTGCTTTGGTCCTGACAGATAAAGAGACATTTCATCAGTTTCAGGAAACAGACAAAGCCTTCATCATTGGGAGGATTAATCTTATTAAGGTGATTTGATTGTTCTGCACTCTGTAACGTAGCAGATCGCTCGTGCTCGAGAGACAACTCTTTGAGGCAGAGCGAATGGATTTCCTGTGAAAATTAAACCTGAACCTGAAACAGCTTAATCACTCAGCGTTGGATCTTATCAGAGGACGAGAAGGAAAACAATAAGTGAGACATAGACAGGCCTAACATTGCTCATTACTGTTTCATTAGCCTCTGGCCGAAGCTGACGTAACCAAGGTCCCACCTGGTGCGAGGCAGGCTGAATTTAGACATTTTAAGTTTTTGAAATGAATGCAACAGTTAACCATTTACTTTAGTGCATAGCATGCTAACATGAGCTAATTAGCATTAAAAACAAAGTACAGATGAAGCTGATATGAACGTCGATACTTTTTTTCAGGTACTTGGTCATAAACCAACGTACAGTAATCTATGCAAAATGTATAAATATATTTCAGTATAGACCAAAATGTCAGACAAAGGGTCAGACCAACATAACCATCTCATTCCATTAGCATGGCCTTGTAAACTAGGATGCTATCCACTGTAAGAGATATTCTACACATTACTCATTTGAAGGCTCATTGCAGCAACATGTCAATATACAGATATCCTCCAAAGTTACTTAAATAGCGAAAAACATGTTAGGAAAATTGTGCAAAATATTACAACTTTGAAAGTTATCCTCATGCCGTACCAGGTTAAGGTTCCGCCAGTTGTTTTGAAGACATTTTCATTTGGCAAAATCTCTTGCAGATTTTTGGTCCTAGTAATTTATCCAAAATGTGTTGACATATCTCAATTTTGAACAAAGTTGCGGGCCATCAGACAGGCCACCATTGTCATCCCTATTCAGATGCAAGTAGTGTGGCTCTATTTTCCACGGCTCTGAATAGTCAAACCATATAAACTCTCTGCAGTGTGACAAATTATTTATACCTGCTATAGGCTGCACAGCTAAAGCTTCTATTACCTTCTCTATGATGAGACTGAGATCACATTTATTTCTATTTCACCGCTTTCATTAACCATGCAGTTTTTTCACATGTCAACCACTAAATGCTTTTCGAACCAAGAGTGAATCCTAACTAAGAGAGAGAGAGAGATTGAGAGAGAGAGAGAGAGACAGCGAGAGAGAGAGAGAGAGAGAGAGAGAGAGAGAGAGAGAGAGAGATGCAGTGTAAAGGAATGAGAGAAAAAGATGGCATAATAGTCCTCTGTTTATCTTGGGTTTTCTTAAGTGTTGAGAAAACAAAAGACAGAAATAAAGGCGATTCTGTGACACTGCAAATGTCTAGGGCCGCTATCAGATAGCAGCCAGTGCATGAGCAGACACAATAATAAAGATATAGGAACGATTTCTTCCAAGGCAGTGCAGCGTAAAGTTCTATTTTTCATCTTTACCTGGATTCCCATTAGCTGCTGCCAACATGACAGCAGAACCTTCTCGGTGGTAAACACACAAGATAAACTCATTTATAGGACGATAAAGCAAACACTCAGCCGTGAAACAAAGATAAGAAAAAACAGACCTCTTCTCAGAACCGCGAGCAAAAAAAAAACCTTTGCACCAAAATGTGAGGTACTCTGAGTGCTGCGGTGTATTCATCAATGGCAAATTTGAACTGACTGTGTAACTTGGGTGCTCGACTTGAAACATTATGAAAATCTAGGACAGGGGGAAAGAACTGTCACATCATCTCTTTTTTTTGCAGATCACCTTAGGGATCATCCCTTTCTCTTTTGTCCTCTCTGCAATAAAAGTCACTTACTGAGTGGCTGCAGAAGTGAAGACTAATTCAAACGGCTGAGATGACTTTGTTCCAATAGATGTTACTAAAGAGGCTGACACTGCAGTGAATCTAAACTTGCACAATGCTGCGGACTTATAACAGCACTGCAGCCCTTTTTGGACATGAACAACGTATTTCTTCAGAATTGTCTATCTTTGACTTATAGGTAGAAGCTGTGGACAAAAGCAAAACCGAGGCTCGAGATGGTCAGATAGATGGTAGAAGAATAACAAACAAATTGTGTTTGCACAGGAAAATAGCCAGGTAGAGACAAACACAAGGTTGGCTCCTGTCCCCCAAGAAGTGCAAGGGCCAAGCAACATTTTAACACAGAGTCACTCCCTGATCCCAAGTGCACCATCAATGTCACATTATATTGTTTGTGGGGTCCCTCAGGGGTCAATCTTGGGGCCGAAATTATTCCTGCTTTATATAAATGACATATATAAAGTGTCGAAAGTCTTAAGGTTGATTTTATTTGCGGACGACACAAACATCTTCTATTCGGGGAAAGATCTGAATAATATGGTTGAGATCGTAAACAGTGAATTGACTAAGTTACATGGGTGGTTAAACCGAAATAAGTTATCACTAAATTTAGAAAAAACTAAATTCATGATGTTTGGCAGGAGAGCATCAGATGTCGCTGTAAAAATCAAGGTAAATGGGATTGAAATTCAAAGGGTCAAGCAACACAAAGTCCTAGGGGTAATAATTGACGATAAATTAAGCTGGAAACCACAAGTTAGCCATCTCAGGGGCAAAATAGCCAGGAGTATTTCTATACTTTGGAAAGCACAACATTGTTTCAATCAAAAGGCCTTGCTTGTATTATACTGGAGTTTAGTTTCCCCACATCTGCATTACTGTGCTGAAATATGGGGAAACACTTACAAAGGTACATTGCACCCGTTGGAGATTCTTCAAAAGAAAGCAATACGAATTATTTACCAAGCCAATTACAGGGCACACACTAATAACTTTTTTATTGAAGGCAGAATTCTCAAATTACGTGATGTGGTAAATTACCACACAGTACAAATTATTTACAAGGCTTCAAAGAAAAGCCTTCCTAACAGTTTACAAGCAATGTTTGAAGACAGAGAAGTTTCGCATGATTTAAGAAGAAAAGGTAAATTCACTGAGAAAAATATACGGACCACACTTAAATCCTTTTCGATATCTGTAAATGGTATTAAGCTGTGGAATGGACTTGATGAAGTTGTCACAGGGAGTTGCAGCTTGCGCAATTTCAAAGCAAATTATGTTTAAAAAATTATTGAAAATTACAGACTAATAACCTGAGCACAATGTCAATGTCACTTTCATTACAATGTTGTAACAAATAATACAGGCCAGCAGACAGACTTGTTTTGGAATACTTTTGCAGAAGTGTTTAGACTACCGGTTTAGTAATGGAACAGGCCAAATACAAGGCCACTTCACACTTTATACACTTGGCATTGTCACAGAAAAACTGAACTGTGCTGAACTGATTTTAAAAGCTGAAGCAATTAGATTAAAATTGACTGTGTATTGGACTGCAGATTCTTAAAAAAAAAAGCATATGTATATATATATATATATATATATATATATATATATATATATATATATATATATATATATATATATATATATACAGTATATATGTGTGTGTGTGTGTGTGTGTATATATATATATATATATACATATATAGCTATATATATATAAAAAATAATGTTTTTTGTTTGTTTTATTTTTATTTTGTAACAGTAATCTGTGTATCTGAATCCGAATTTGATGAAAATGGGGGCGGGACCTGATAAGCCTTTGGCTTCTTCCGTCTCCCTTCGGACAACACAAAGTATGATGTATGAATATTTGCAAGAGAAAATTGTGTATTGTGTGGAATTGTCCGAAAGAATAATAAATAAATAAATTATCACCTGATGAGTTGGAGTTTTATGTTTGTCCATATGGCTACATTTCTGCTGGTTTCCACCCTCAGTTGACCTCAAATGTTCTCCTTTTTCTCTTCTGCTTTTTTCGGAAAATATATCTGTTTGAGGCAGGAGTTCTCAAAGCCTGACCGTGTGGGCCGGCAGCAATCACAGAGTTACCTTGGTGATAAAGATTAAACCTTAAACATGTGGTTATTCTCAGAGGCAAGTTATAATAATCTTTGTGTTTCCATAGTCTCCAAGCAGATCTATGGACTTGTTTCTACGAGGGACATTAAAAAGATAATGTCCTATCCTCAGGAAATGTAAGCTATGCTACAAGCATTTAATACACATATCGATCATGTCCATGTGTTCAGATGTAGGGATTATGATTTTCAAGCAAACTGCAGCAATTGTGCATGAATGGTTTTAAAGTACCTTGATTGCCTCCATGAGTTGTGTGTCACAGCCGCTCGTGCTCCAGACGTGATCTGACTGATAAGTCGCCAAATGAATGTGGCAAAACTCCACTAGCTATCTTCCGGTTGTTGCTAACATCTGTGCCTTTCCCATCAGGCAGTATCATTGCCTCTTGCCTGTCCCTCTGCACGTTCCTTCAACTCTTTCATGTGTCCCTAGGGAGGCGCGCTGCACAGTTTGGAAACCTCTTCCAGTGTATTATTTCGTTATAGATAATGAAAAGGTTGCATCACAACATTTAGTTGGCAGTAGACTGATTCCCTTCGAGTCCCAATCTGTTTCCACAATTTTGTTAGCTCATTTGGCCTAAACTTTGGAACATGATCCCTGAAGTTCCCTGCTGATACCGAACGGTCATCTGGAATCTCATTTTGAACTGCCTACCAGCTGAATCCTTTTAACTTTAATTCAGCAACCAAGCCAACCGTTTGAAGTAAACACTTGGCTCCTGGCTCGAGAGCTAGACAAAAACTTTTTTGTTTCTACAACAACCCCACACTAGTTATTGATTTCAGTAGATTTTGATTAATCTATCAAGCTCATTGTTTAAAAGTCTCTTCAGACTGGGACTTAGGGGGGCTATTGAGGAAACGTGTGATTTCAGGCAAGGATATAGGCCTTGTGTTTATGCTGCAATATGTGCACTGGTGGGGAGCCAGAGTCTTAACTTTGGTGTTGGCAGGTAGCTCACACTGGATTTAGCATTTACATTTTTAGTAGAGATCAGGGAAGAAGCAGGTTGAAAATTCATCATTACGAGGGATACCTGTCACATAACACATGGTCATCTGAACTGTATAATAAAATATATATTAATGAACGTCCAGTATACAGTATGATGTAAAGTAGTAGTGTTACTGTTAGTATTAGTAGTTCTCAGAAGGAAATTCAAAACATAACTAGTAAAAAAAAAGTCAGAAGTTAACAGAAGGTCAGCTTAAAGAGGACCTATTATACTACTTTTCTGGTCTTAATTTCTTGTTTTGCACTGCTAAAGAGCAACCTGACACGAATCACATCACAAAAAACTATGTAGATTTTCGGGAAGCTCTTTCTCTTATTTTGGCGATCCAGCATGCCCTGTAAACACTTTGCTTTTGACATTTCCGCCCCCTCAACTCCCTTCCTGAAAACCCAACTTCGTTGTGATTGGTTACCTTCCTTCCGGAACACTTTCAGTGGCTGGAGGTGCGAGCATGGACCTATAAGGGCGCGAGGCAGACGCGAGTAGGAAAGTGGCAGCATTACCATACATGGAAACATCCGCGTGGTGACGACACCAAGTTACATGCGACGTCACGATGTTACAAAGCGTCAAGCCGCTTTGAACACGTGACTTCTCGACTGGCTAGAATAGTCTAGTGCTCTGCACAGACACCCCAGACGGTAAGCAGGGAATACGTCGAAATGCATGTACGTCATTATTTGATAATCTAGTATGGTTAAACATGACTATAAATCATCATAACAACGTTTATAGGTCATAAAAGTCAAAAAGTATCATAGGTCCGCTTTAAGGCAAAGTGAACGCCCTGAATCAATTTCAGTTTATAAAATGGTGTTAAGCACCAATGCGACCTGGAGATAAGAACAGTCACTTCAAACATTTCTGTTCCAGCCGTAATGATTCCCAGCCAAACTGCCAAACAGTCACACCTGTCGGCTGCCAGAATACAATTGATAGAGCCGCCTCACATGAATAAACCAGCAGCATTGATTAAATGTCCCTGCTTTGCTTCTGCAACACTGCTAGACATATCCCAGGTACCTGCATTGGTTCAAAAAGCACAACGTTCACAATTATTCTGACGCAGTTAAACCGTCATTTGTCCATTGTCAGGTCTTGTTATCTTGATGCTGTACTTTGTTTTCCGCATGTGTCATGTTCCCTGTGCCTGATATATGCCTGTCAGAGCTTAAAATGTAAATAGGTAGTTATCCACTTTGACAGGTTCACACACACACACACACATAGAAAACTTTAAATATTCCTCACATGTGCGCCTCTGTTGACTTTGAACCAAATTCAGCCCTAAGCCGCGACAATTGGACGGATCACGGGCGGATTGACAAAAGCAAATGTTTACCCTCTGTCTCCCCCAAAAAAAGAGCTGCTTAATCTGATTAAACGCTGACACACATACACATACACACACATAGCCACACACACATACACATAACGTTTGCAGCTATACTTGTGAGGACACTCATTGACTTAAAACATTACCTCGCCCATTACCCTAACTATCTAAAAAGAAATGCCTAAATGCCTAACCCCAACCCTCACACTATCCCTTACCTAAATCTTATTCCAACCTGAACCCTACAACATCCTCAAACAGGCCAACAAGTGAGGACCGAGAAAATTGTCCTCACTCCGCTGGTTAAAGCTAAAAACTGTTCCTTTTTAAAGATCCCAGTGTACACACACACACACACACAAACAATCACGCACACACACACACACACACACACACACACACACACACACACACACACAGACAATCGCCTCTTCCCCCGGAGCACCTACTGTTTCACTCCTGACTATGCTATACCATCTAGTGGAGCGCTCCGGTAAAGCAGGAGGTGTGGATCAGAGCAACTCAGTATCGATTAGAGGCACGGTGCATCGAGCTGCGACTGTGAATATCTCTCAGTTGTTAAGGTGGGCGTAAAAGCCGTGGGGGGAATTCTAACATGAACAAGGCCTGCATGAAGAAAATGTAATGAATTATTGGGACTCAACGCAGGGTTAACATTGATGCCTGTAGAGAAGATGTTGAGAGCCATGCTTAGGGAGGCTGACAGTGATTTCTTTAAACAACATCTTCAAAGGCCACCAGAGGGAGCAGTGATCAGATGTGACACACTTTCCCTCCAAGTGGAAATTTAAAAAGAGAAATCCAAAAAACAATACAGTAAAGATGAGGAGGATAGTGTGTGGTATTGCAACGTTATGTGAGTGTTGGAGACAGGTGTGTGGGGGGGGGTTCAGGCAGCACAAATGTTGCGTAATGTCGATATAAAAATATCTTATAATATGTGATGTTTGAAGCTTTAAAAAAAATTATAATAATGTATGGGGGCCATACAACTGTACAGCTTTAAAAATAAAAATAAACACAAAATTGTATTATCAATTAATAGTCTAAAATTGGATCAATCCCTGTGTTCAGATAGTGTCAGTGTGAAGGACAGGCCATTCATTTCATATTCCCCAAGCTCTGCTCCTTCTCGCTCTCACGCATTTTTCACTTTGATATAAATTTTCACTTTTCACTTCTATATCAACAGTCAGATTACATGTCTGAAGAAAAGAGTCTATATCTGTCTGCGGCAGACACAATTTGCAACAACTGCCTGTCACAGTGGGATTCTTATTGTGGTTTTCATTTTCATATTTTTCTTCCTCTGACAGAAGCAGATTGTGTATTGTTTATTTTCATGTGTCCAAACATTTGTGGCTAAAACATGAAAAAAGTCATCACGAAGAAAATTAATTTCAGAGCTGTATGAAAGAAAACCAGTGACCTATAACAATGTTGAATAAACATAGCTAGATATAGATGTATGTATGAATGTCTGTATGTATACATACTGTATTTGTATGGATATGTATATGTATGTTGGTAACACTTTATAATAACTATCCGTTGTAACTCGTTAATAGATCATTAGTAAACACTTAATTAATGATTATTAATGATTTGTTAAGTGTTTGTTAGCAGTTTGTTAAGGATTTATAACAATGGTAGATAGTTAATAGCTTAATAATTGAATCAGTTCATCTGGGAGGTAATCCGAGATTAACTGATCACGTCACGTTCAAGTCCATGGCATGCACAGTGTGTATTGAGTTTATTTAAAAATATTTGAAAATGGGGCTGCCCTCAGTTGCCCATGCACTGTGTATAGTCTATAGCCTATTTCAGCCTCGTCGGTATCTCGGATTACCTCCCAGATGAACTGATTCAATTATTAAGCTATTAACTATCTACCATTGTTATAAATCCTTAACAAACTGCTAACAAACACTTAACAAATCATTAATAATCATTAATTAAGAGTTTACTAATGATCTATTAACGAGTTACAACGGATAGTTATTATAAAGTGTTACCTGTATGTTTATATGAATATATACACACCTGTAGCTATTCGTTTTTAATTATAGTCCATGATGGACAGTGTTTTTCCCTCTTGTTGATAAAAAACTAAAAACTATTATTTTTTAAATAAAATAAATGAAAGTGTCCTCTAATGCACTATGTCTCTACAGTCACTGACTCAGTAGAATAGAAACTGTCCAGTCATGTGTAGTCCAGTGATAAATATGTGCCCCCAGCCCCCTCTGTGTGAGAGGAAGGTTTTGATGCTGCTCCACAGACTGCGGAGAGGCAGGCTGTGAGTAATACTTTAAAAACACAACACTTACCTATAGGACGGGGCACAGCCAAAAGAGCCCGGGGCAAGGTGGAGGAGCCCAAGGGGGAAAAGCGACGGAAAGGCAACCCAGCAGGAGGAAGGGCATTGAAGACAGTTCAGCCGATGAGGTAAAGGAGAGAGAGAGAGAGAGAGAGAGAGAGAGAGAGAGAGAGAGAGATATTTAGATTGTGCAACAGCCAAGTCCCCCAAAACAAATATTATCAAGAATTTTAAAATTAATATGAAAATAATAAAACTTTTTTATTAAAAGGTGCACTAAGTAACTTTGGGTTTGTCAGAGAAGTGAACATTTTCGTAGATATATTCTCATAAACACAGGAAAATGTGATCCCTGGAACACCGTTTGAAGTTAGAAAGCTTTCTGAAAAGTTACTGTTTCACTGTTGTTATTTGCAGCCGCAGGGCTCACACTTTGGTTTACAAAAATATTGTAGTTTAACGTTTGGTTCCAGGTTCCTCAAAATAATTCTGTCTTGATTTGTCATGATATAACTATTCAATCCTAAGAATTACATGTAAAGAAAATACGTTTTGTAAAAATTTGCTGGCTCTGCAAATGTGAACAAAACCCTGCTCCCCATAAACTGCATAGTGCACCTTTAATTTATGAAGCAGTTTAAAATGAAATATATTTTCAACTGTTAAAACAAGACACGACAAACATCATCTTAGGGTATTGTTTTAATTGTATGCTCTAATATGGACCAAATGGATAATCTATTCTCATTCAATAATCAAGTGATGATTTTTAGTGTGATAAAGAAAAATGTATTTGTTTTATAAAACATACAGGGACGCCGCTGTTCCACTGTTAAAGGGGAGCACAGTTACAATCATAAAGAATACATGCAACAATGTGAGAATTCATTATTTCTTTGGCTCCCCTTCCCATAATCCTTAGCTCCAGCCCACCCCACGCCCACCATCAAACCCTGACAAGGTATAACAAAGCAGTGTACATTGCACGGAACACACAAAGATATAAGAATGATGAAAAACACTGTTAGCTATAGCCCTAGAAATCCTATCCAGCTCAAATTAAAAATACATAGCATCTCAGTACTCCCTGACGAAAAACCTTGTAGATTTAATGTATTTGTCCAAAGGAAAGTGAATCAACAGCGCCAGCCGAAGCCACCAACATTAGATTATTCCGCCTCTCAATCACATCTCTTGCATTTTTTTCTAAAGAGAAAGTCTTCACTTTGCAGATAAAATATGGGCGACAATTTGTTTGTGCTCATGCTTGATTCCTACTTATCTGCCACTGTGTGTGAGTTATGTCGTCGAATGGTGCTTTGGTTTTATGGTTTTGCTGTGTCATTTGTTTTATGTTGAAAGGAGCAGAATGGAAATGAGCCAGTTCGAGGAGACAACACCAACATCAATGCAGAAACACACACAACGTAACATTAAAGAACAATGTCCATTTCATTGTTTTATTTCATATTTTGAAATGTAAGAACAAGCACGGCCTTCAACCTTCTGGTCGTCCAGAATACCAACATGCAAAGATGAAGAGTGGTACTTGTCAAGAGAAATGGAAACATCTAGTGAAGCTAAAGTAAAAAAAAAAAAAAAGAATAATAAAAAAAATGTATTCATCATTTGATAGATGCAGCCAGGATGCAATGTGCAAGTGAATAAAATAATACCAAAATGAAGGATATTGCACTGAAAAAAAAAATACAGTGTTAGTACACAGCCTAGGCTCTGTAAACAGACAAGTTGCAAGCTATGGTGGGTCCCCTTTGTTGACATACAGGTTTACAGAGCCTAGGCTGTGTATTAACACTGGACTGCAAACACGGTAGGTACGGACAGGTATCGGATATTCACTGATTTTGATAAAAAGTGATTTCGACAACAAATGTTCTCGAGAATCGCCGACTCCACCTTTAATTGAGAAACATCAGATAAACCATAAAAGTAAGTTTTGAAAAAAGGGCTTTTACTTTGAGATCATTGTAATGAAAAGTGAGAGACAAAAAAGGATGTATGAAGTATCTGAATATTTCTTCCAGCCATGGCTCTGAGAAATGATTCTGTATGGTGTCTTTCTTTCACTTTGGCTGACCACATTAACCTCCTAAGCAGAGGGATATTGTAAGCTACTGTAGTTTTGTTTAGTTAATCTCCCAAGTTAAGATAGCCCTGAGCCCTCTCACGGCTTCCATCATGCAAACAATACCGTAGCTCGCTTAATGGATTCTCAAATTATTACCATTGTACACACAATACAGGCCAAAATTGAGTTACATTGATCAAATCTGAGTTTTAATAGAAAATGACCCAGAGTTGAGGGGACAGTGCTCTCAATTTATGGAAGACAGAAACAGTCTTGAATAAAAATGTCAAAGCATATTAAAAATAAAGCTATAGATAGGAGGAAGATGGAAGACAGCAGGTAATGGAGCGGGAACTGCTCAACCAAACTCTCAGCAATATCTGTTCAAATTCAACCAGCTTCTGCTTCAATAGAATGTCATTGAAATCAATGGCAATGTGGACACAATGGGGTCAAGACCAAGGTGGAGGAAGAGCACATGTGTTCCAAGAAATATTGTAATGCAATCATGAAAACCAGACACAGTGTACAACATAACGTACACTATTTATTTGCACTATTTTATTTTTTATTAAGTGTAGAATTATATATGATTTCAGTGTGTTCGTCAAGGTCAACAAAAGCCGGTAGAAAAGCCCTTAGTAAACTCAGTGCACTATGTGGCGAAGAAATGCTTGAGTTTTATAGTGTGTGTTTTCCTCACACACTCCACTACTGATTGTGACTGATTGGACTTTGCAACGACCTTGCGAAAAAAAAAAGAAGAAGCTTGTATTCTTTTCCTAACATTGCAACATGCTCATTGATTGATTACATGTACCGTGAAGCAAATTGAGCCTACTTAATCTTCAAGCCAATATTGGCCTAATCAGATATATTGGTTACAGCAAATTGCAATACAGAAAAGATAAGTTAGAGGTCATTTAGATACAGTCTCGACGTTACATTGTTGTCCACCTATTCTGAAGTATTCTGAAGTTTTACTTTTTTAACCAAGCAAATGTTAAATTATATCAATGGTCACAATTATTGCAATAACCACAGTCAAATTATTATTATTATCGTAGTTTAGAGTTTTAGCGTGCTTTTTTTTCTCTAATTAGTACAACGTAACAACTGAGAATAATGGTTATGTCAGTTGTATAGATATATGTTGTTTAATATAAAATTATTGAACAAAGTATCCTAGCAAATGTAATGGCATCTAACAGTAGTTAACATATTTGATTCTGGAGCAGTATTTTGGATCAGCAACAGATATTGCAAGCCCTATAGAGCCTTGGGATATATCTCTATCGGAATTGTAGCATCAGCGCCATTAAATGGCTTATTAAAAAGCTGTCCTTGCCGTGTGATTTAACATTGATGCTCTTTTACAACGAAGGTTGCTGTTATATTTCATGAAGACAGTATAGTTTCTTCTGACATTAGCATCGCTGGCATTTTATTTCAGGGTTGTGTCCTGTCTTTGCATTGATACACTACAGGAAACTGGATTCAAGCTCAAGTAGGTGATATCAGCCAGCCAGCCAGCCAACCAGCTAGCCGTCTACATACAAACACACACACACACACACACACACACACACACACACACACACACACACACACACACACACACACACACACACACACACACACACACACACACACACACACACACACACACACACACACACACACACACACACACACACACACACACACACACACACACACACACACACACACACACACACACACACAGTCTGGAAGATGGTAATAGCTGCACTAACACAATGGGCAACTTAAAACAGGAGGTCTCTCAATGGATATGCTTTTGAATCTCTGTTCTGAGCACACATATGATTGAACAACAAGATTAAAAGGTCATGTTGTTCCCAAGGTAACAGTCCCCGTTGTATGTCCTCTCCTGTAAATGTGTGTCTGCTGAACCACTTGGCAGAGATCAGGCTTGGCTGGGCAACAGGAAAAAAACAAATGACCTCACAGGAAAAGTTCAGGTCATCCTTTAAAGGTGGAGTCAGTATTTCTGGATAATGCTTGTTGTCAAAATCAGTGAATATCTCCTCACAATCTGTTATCTGTCTGTACTGTGTGTGTGTGCTGAAAAAAGAAATACAGTGTTAATACCTATAGCCTATACTCTGTAAACAGGGATGTTGCTAACTAGGGTGGCCCGCCTTTGTTTACATACCGGTTTACAGAGCAAATGCTGTGTATTCAAATCAGATTGTTTTTGTTCAGCACACACGCAGTAAGGACAAGCAGCAAATCGTGAGGAAATATTCACCTATTTTGACAAACAGTGATTTTGACAACAAACAAAAAAAGCATTCTTCAGAATGGCTGAATGCACCTTTAAGTGGGAGCAGGATTTTTCAGGTTGTCAGACCTCTATTACTGATAAAACTACTGCCCGTCTTTGCTGTCAGTGACGGAGCAAACGGCTGTGTGCAAAGAGACATACTGAGAGGGGCTATATGCCATTTGAAAGACACTGACGAGCATCACAGAGAACGTTGGACAGTTAAAAGCAACATTTTAAAGCGAGAGCATTGCCAGATAACAGAACTCTCTTTAAATATCAAATCAAACAGTGCATCTCTCACGAGCTCGCTCCGCAGCATCACAGTGGAGAGGGAGTGATTACAGATGAGAAGGTATTGGCTCCACTTGTCTCTCTTTTAATTGCCTGCCCTACTTTAATAGGAACCATCTATCACTCTCTCTACAGCCAACAGGCAGCCTGTGGAAAGTCTCACGCCTCAGAGAAAGAGTGTTTAATACTTCTTCTCACGGCACTACCTCCGCTGTCCAAATCCACCCGTCTCTCAATTACACACACACACACACACACACACACACACACACACACACACACACACACACACACACACACACACACACACACACACACACACACACACACACACACACACACACACACACACACACACACACACACACACACACACACACACACACACACACACACACACACACACACACACACACACACACACACACACAGCTGACCTGACTGCTGTCACACTCTCTCATGTGTACTGTCAGACAGCAAAGCTATGTTAGATATCAGAGGAAAAGGCAGATTTCTTAAAAGTCAGCATCTTCACTTCTCAAGAGGTTGATGAGATCCTCTGTTACAGCTGCCACCACACTGCTGCCAATCCCTCTCTCTCTCTCTTTCTCTCGCTCTCTCACAAACACACACACACACACACACACACACACACAAAGTGTTGTATCACATATATTAAATGTGTACATGACCCTTTGACATACTCTGCAGTAAAACAAATAGAACACATCTGATGTGCAACTAAACACAGCCCCTTTTCAACCAAAACGATTTTTCTTCACTCCACTCACATGAATGATGCAACTCAAGGTCGTTTTCCTATTAAGAAATGTGAGAAAATCCCCACACTCACTGTAATACAAACTGCAACTGGGACACCGGTTCAGTACTTGATTTTCCCTTTTTATAAAAAAAAAAATCATGTTTAGAGACAATATATGCTCTGTGTTTATGATTCTGTTTCTGACTTTCACTTCCCTTTGGCTTCAAAGCAGTTGTAATCTACTGTATATGTTTTATATTAACAATGCATCAATTGACAATGTGAATTTGTGTGATCATTCATATAGTGATGCACTAAGAATTATCACCGGAATCTGCAGCTCCCCCCTTCATAGGGAGTTCCAGCTCACTGTAGAACCTTTAATTTGCTATTTAAATGTGTTTGTGCACTCTCAATGATAGTGTCATTTTCAGCTACAGCAGGCTGCCGTTTTTATCGAAAAAGCTCTAAAAGCCCACCTGCTCAGCACCAAACATCAGACTGACACCGTTAGAGGCTAGCTGGTGAACACTGCAATACATGTAGGTCCTAAATGAAAAACCAAGAGACAATAACTGTGGTTTCGTAGATTACGCCTCTCCAAAATAAAAGCTGCTATTATGCTAAATACTGTATTATTTATTCTGTCTCTTGGCTTTCCCTGAATGAGAACAATTAAATGGAAAATAAAGCCCTGAGGAGTTTATGATGAGCAGAGAGAGCAGGGAATGCTACGCCTTGAGGTATGATGTGCGTTGCGACTTTTCATCTTCCTCGGATACTAACAAAGGTTTGTTTACTTTGCAGAAGCCTGCAGCAAGTGGAGACGGTAAAAGACTGGGCTCTGTGAATGGGCATGCAGCTAGCTACAGTGGGCCCCCTTTGTTTACATACCTGTTTACAGAGCCTATGCTGTGGATTTTCTTTTCCAGGGCACACACAGTACGGACAGGTAGCAGATTGTGCTGAGATATTCACTGATTTTGACAAAAGTGATTTGACAACAAGTGTTCTCGGGTATCGCTGACTCCACCTATAATGCTCTCTGAAGGACGACTAGCATCAATATAATTCACATCAGTGTCAAGTAGCCGTTCAACAAAACCAGCTGTGGCCAAACTACTCCTCCTCCTGCAAGCTGTGACAGATCCCATTTCCTTTAACACAAATGGCCAGCATGTTAACTTCAGCCAACACAGGAAATGAAGCCTGATGGAGGTGTATATACTTTACTCTTGCACATCAGCCATTTTGACAGTGACCAAACATTTTATATCACCCTTAGGAAAAAAATATTGACAACTTCCTCTTTTTTGGGGGGGATAAAGCATTGAATACTTCAGCACATAAACCACAGTGGTATAGACTGACTGAAGGGAGATGAAATGGGCTTTCAATCTGGGTCGTCATTCACTCATCCCTGTCCACAGGGGCACATTTCGTTGAGATACTAATTTATTGAGGAGAGGATTGACAGCACACCATCACTTATAATGGAGCTTATTACGAAAAAAAAATGAAGAAAACCTTCCTCTCTGAATTCAAGCGACCATTAATTTCCACCACCCTCTACTCGCCTTTCTCTCTTGCACACGCACATGCACGCTCACACAAACACAGACGCACACACACTCACACACACAGCTTTCGTATTCAAACCATAACTTTCGGTCCACTGATCCCATATATGCAGATGAAAAGGTTTAAGTGAATTATCTTCCTCTTCTTTTATCCTGCTTGCGATTCAAAAGGCCCATCTTTAAACACATTCACTTGGGAATTACACTGTGCAAATCCAGAGAAAAAAAGTTTGGTGTGAAAGGCAAAGCTTCACATTCTTTAATTACCTGACACAGACAGACCATAGTTGAGTGAATATGATTTAATACATACATTTGGGACACCTTCAAAGTGAGACCTTCAGAAGTCACATCAAGACATAATGCACATTAAGTCTCAGCCACAGCTCCACAGAAGGGTTTTGATCAAGTGTTTTTTTTTTCATTTGCAGAGCCATGGTGGAAAACACAATATCCTTCCATATTTCTACTTGATCTATTTTGGTTCACACACTGAACTGCAAGTAAATCCGCTAACATGTTCCCAAGCTGTAGCAAGATTTATTTTTAAATTCCAAGGTCAAAAATGTCCTGTTCAGCACACTATGTTGACAAGTGTGTATGAAGTGTGCTATTGGTCAACTGATGCCCTATAACACAGGATGAAATCTGGTGTCACTTCAAGCAACATGTAGCCTACTGCCGCTATTTCAACACCTTCCTTGACAACCTTCAGACCTTTAAAAAAATGTGAGGATTTTAAAAGTGTAAGGGGGTATGGGGGTCCTCCCCCCGAAAAATCTGAGCTCCAAAGACATTGTCTCCTTCATTCAGGCGACTTTAAAATAATGAAAATAATACTAAAAATAAGTATAAGTATTTTGTGCCATGTTCGCAACCACAAGTTTCTATACGAATGAAGTCATATCAAAATGAAAAAGGCCTTACACAGTTATATAAACAGTTATATTCAATTTAATGTTATGAATGTCAACACAAAAGGGCACGTTATACCTAAAGGTTACACTAATTAAAGACTCTATATGTGTAAGCTCTGGTGAAGTTTAGACAGTTAAAGCAATTGCAAAGCTTGAGGTCAGGAGAGGATTGCAGTCACGGTCGTATAAGGTTGGGCAAAGATCACAGTCAAGTCAAAGAAAAACCAACATTTGCTGTTCAACTGTGCAAACATTAATTCCCCACTCTCAAGGTTCGGCACTGGGGCCCTTCCATCTGTTAACACCGACTGTGAAAATACAGAAGGCCGATTTGAGCTGTTTGAACAATTGATAGAAGCTGTCATTTTTTTCTGTCTTCTTGAGCGCTCAGTCTGCTGCCTTTATTGCTCTCAGGTGATGGAAGGGCCAATTAGAAAGGTAAAATAAAGAAATGAAAGTACAGTTCAGTATTGAGCGAGTTGGACAAATGTGTTCCCCTTGAGACCACCCTACACACAGTACGAGAACCACTGATGATGTGGCTGACTCTCAACCCGGGTTCAGTCAGTAGATCAGTGTGTGCCAGGGAGAGGATTTTAAGAGGATCTTTTCACCTCTGGACGGACGGACACACACACAGGCACACACACACACAGGCACACACACACACAGACACACACACACACACACACACACACACACACACACACACACACACACACACACACACACACACACACACACACACACACACACACACACACACACACACACACACACACACACACACACACACACACACACACACACACACACACACACACACACACACACAGCTGCATCAGGGTGTCGCAAGCTGTGAGCCTCTTTAATCTGTTACTAGCCTCTGTGGACCACTCCGTCAGCACAGGAGGGGGGAAAAGAGCTGGATTACGACTCTAAGCCTTTCAATTTATTAAGACTCCTGCTGACTCCCGATACTCGACTCCAGTATTATTAGATGCAGATGGTAACAGCGCTCAAAAAGCAAGAGAAATGACATGACAGGGATGGGAGGACAGAGAGGACAGATGTAGAGGAAGGTCTAATGACATGAAAGCGAAAATGATACGAGATGAACAAAGGGGACTTCAAAAGAAATGGTTGACCAGAGAGGTTAGTTTATACTCATATTTGATATTTAGACATCGCTGCAGCTGTTAGCAGATGTTTTCTCATTATTTCTCGCAGGGCCATTAAGGCTGTGATGATTTTCAGGCTATTTGGACGTCACAGTAGGTGTTTTATAGCCCCTCTTCCCAGCTGCTTCCTGCCTATAAGTTATCTCCCTCCGTGTTAACTCTCTCCCTCTTGACACACGGCGGAGAGTCAGTTGAGTGAAGCGCGAAGCACCTTGAGCCGTTGGACTGAATGATGGTGTTTGCAAAAGGGCTGAATTTGATTCATCAGCAAAAGCACAAGGTTCGTCTGACGGTCCACAGTGAAGTCAACCGGTGAAAGTTAATTTAACTGACAATTCAAAGCATCCTCCTCACAGCAACAAAAAAGCATTTGGCCAAAATCAAAAGGAACATTGTCATCATAGGTTGTGCGCTATAGATGAATGTCCCACTTTCCCCACATGTACGCTCAACTTGCTTCCTATTCATTCAGTTTGAATGTTGAATGTTAGATTTTCTTTTTTGTTGCCTAAACTTGCTTTTTGGTCAGAAAGAAGGTGGTCTCCCCAAACTTCTCAATTATCCAGCTCGAGATGAATATACAAAAAATTTAAAAGGTTTTACTTTCGTACATAACCAGTCAAATATTTCCTCATCCCTCAAAATATGAAAATAAACTTTTTTTTCTGAGTGAAGTTAGGGCTGTCCCTTTTTGGGCTTGAAAGCTTCCATGAGCATGATTTAAGATGGAATTAAAGTTTAGTGATGGATGTAGTTTCGGAAAAAAAAATCTTGCATATCCCAAAACAAACTGCTGCCCATAACCTTTACAATCAAACTTTATGCTGTTTTTTTTCTCAGATGCAGGAAAAACAATTGCCTCTGTAGCCAAAGAAAGTGAGATCTTGCACCAACAAAATGTGCTTCCTCTATGTAGATGTAGAAAGCATTTCCTTGTGTATAGTTCACAGTAGGTCATTGACGTAGTACGATTGCAGATGCTTCCTTTGGCTTACATTTTACAAATTCATTTTCATAATTCAGACCATACTCTTCCTGTGCACCACTAAAAATGGAATAGTTAAACTGTGGCCTCTGCGATAAATCAGAAGTTCACTTTTAATTATACTAAATGATTTTATATCTTAAACTGATGGGGCCATTGGATTTAAGTGCCTCACTCTTTGAAGCTCTCACTTCACTGACCTTTCCTTGCTAATCATCTTGAAACTAAACTCTTTTCACTTCACTTTTCTTCACAATTATCGAGGTAAAAAATCTGGGTCAAACAACAAACTAGTGACTATCAAGTCTTCAGAACATTGACAGGCATTGAAGCATGTACTGGAAAATAAAGCATGTGTTTCTGAGGGATTCAAGGGCATTGCCTCCTTTCTGTTGACGTCAGCAGAATCAAGGAACTCCAGATCTGAGGTTGTAGCCTGGGGAAAGCAACAACCTTGAAAGACTTGCTAGAACACCAAAGGAATAAGAACCAGAATTGTTTAACAGCTGGAATGTATTACACAACACTGATAAATGCTGAGGTCTGATTGGTCAATCATGGCATTCTACGGGCTATAATTTTTTCGATAATTCCCACTGTTAAGAGTAATTCAACGTTGCTATGGACCACGGATATTGTTCTCATGGATAGCTTTCTGCCATAATTAATCCGCTGACAGACGTCCACAAACAGCTACATACTACTCTTTCAAAAATCACATCCCAGCCTCTGTTCACAGGCTCAAAAGAGCATCTTAACTTTTAACAAAAAAAAAAAAAGGAAATGCCCAAATGGCTCAGCTGTAAGTGGGTTAGTGGTGCCTTAGAGGCACTAGTTACATTTAATTTGATCCTGCTTTTAAGTTACCAAATGACAAAAGGAGCCTCTAGTGAATTAGCTAATTGTATTAAGGTAAGTATTACACCGTACCCCTATAATAATTTGCTCATCAGCCTAACCCAGTGCAGACTATTCACCCTTAATTAAGTGCAACTCTCTAGCAATGTCCAAAAAAAAACGTGTGTGCTAATCAGAGCATAGTTTAGAGAGAGAGAGAGGTTAGGTAAGAACTCCAGTCACCTTTGGATCTTTCAGATAATTCATTTCATCATGCATAATAGTGGAATTAAAAGGGACACACCATCACTTTTAAACAGTCTTACAGAAAATGCTATGGTATTTTCTTCTGAAATATCTTGAAAATTATTGTGTGGAATGCCAGTAAAATGTTATAATAAGATTAGAGGACCAGAGGATAATTCTAACTGGGTTTAGTTATGCTTTAGACATTTCGTCCAGTGTCACCATAACATGAATAATTCCTATAAAAATACGTTGAGCAATATTGGATACATTGCTATGAACTTTGTTGAACAGACATTATTTGCCCCTCAAACGTTTGCTTATTATTATTTTTATCTCCTGACTTGATCTAGCGCCATCAACAGGTCAAATGTTCATTGGTTTGTGACTAATAAACATCTGCAAAAATGTGTCAATTGGTATATCACAGCATGTGAACACACACTAAAGCAAAAAGATGATCATTGTAACCATCATAGCTGCTAAACATCAGCACGTTAGCCTGCTAACAATAGCATTTAGATCAAAACAGCACTGTGTCTAAGTTCAGCCTCATATAGCCTCAAACGTCTTGTTTGAATCTCTCTCTGGAAAGTCCTCTAACTTTGTGAAAGTACAATACTGAGTCACAGTAGAGCGATCACCTGCCTTCACCTTTCTGCAGAAACTCTTGTACCTTTAATGGAAGAAATCTTCTGGGCTTTCCTTGCAGCAGAGGAGAAACCTTAATTTACACTAGATTAAAGTGTACCAGGAGGCATGGTTGTATTTTTCAAAACCTCCAGCTAAGCTTGTTGGAATTGTTTTCTGCTTTGAAGGCTAAATTGCTTTCTCCCCTTATCTCTGTACTACGAGTGGTTCTGGTTCTGTCATGCTACTTATTTTACTGCTTTTTTTTGTTTGGTTTGTGTTTGTTTTCAACGTCAACCACATTTGGAGTTCAGGGATGTCAAATAAACAATAGTCTGACTTCAACCGAGCCCTCCCTCGAATCCCTGTCTCTGGGAAAACAACAAAGTAGTGGTGTCAGCACAAACGTGTTAAGGTATGAAACCAAAACCATAAATCACATCTCCCTGGCTTGTTGATTTTGCTTTTGTGTATAGTGTGTTTAAGCATGTGTGGGTGTTGGAAAGCAGTCCTGTGCAAACTCAATCAAACTCAGGAGTTATCCAATTCTTCTCCCAAGTGTACTCTTTCTCTCTCCTTAACCGAATATGATTCTAAACACAGATGGCTTAATGGTAACACAGTACAAACCGTTGTCTGATGAACAGAAATACACATTCTTTGCAAACAAAGTTGGAGGTGAAAGGGGAAAAAAGAAGACAGAGAAAGGTCAGCAGCAGCAAGTAATTCATCACCTCAGCAGCCACTGTTGCTTTGTCTAACAGCGAATGTGCAGCGTCCCCAAATGTTAACTATAGCAATACAGTAAAACAGGCTATCATTTATGTTTTGTCCACCAAAACAGAAATAAAAACTACCTTACATGTAGACATTGAAGCCCAGAACAGTAAATCAAAGTAGAGCCGACACAATTAAACAGTTTGATGAATGGATCGTCAGAAAATTAATGTATGTGTGTATTGATTTAGAAAGAGAGAAATGCTCACAGTATGCAGAAAATCAGCTCCTACATATTTGAAAAGACTTTTACCAAAGCATCTAAAAAAATGTAAAACAATAAAAACTGTTCTCAAATATGCATGTTCTAGGTTGTTGACTATGATCATTTGTAAAGATAACCTGAACATATTTCCAATGCTACACTCTGATCATGAAAAACATGTCTTTTTTAGCACCTACTAAATATAGTGTTATGTGCAGACGCATGACTCCTTTACACAGGAAAACCCCTGTGAAGATTTGTCACTGAATCTCTTTCCATCAAGGCAAGCCTGTCCTGCTTGACTCTGACTTTGCTCTACACTGCATAAAGATTGCAGAGAGATGACAAAGAAGATATTTCAGGATGAAAAAGGACACGGCTCATCTTTGACAGAGGAAGCCGGGCTCCCTGGTCTCCAAATGCACCACGGGCCGGATGTCAGACACAAAGACAGATAGATGGGTCTCAGGTCCTGTTATGTCGGCTATCACACTGCTTAGTACACACAAGCACAGTGTGTGAAGTGAATTACCAAGCTGACAGACCATCATATATTTCTGTTATATTTTGCTCCTATAGCTCATATAGTTTTGTTAAGGGGCTGTCATAATTTTAATTAAATAAGTGCATGCTGTGGTTGTGAAATTGTCATTGCTCACTTAGGTTCTGACTGCACGCATGGCAATACTTTCAATTAATTACTAAGCTGAAATACATTGGCAGGAAACTTAACTAAATTGCCATCAGATAATTATAGTCTGGAGTTAATTCAGTTGTCCACATTTTTGTTTGCACTTAGAAAAAGAAAAAAAGTTTATCAGTTTCTATTATTTGCACGAATATGACTCCTGCAGGGCTTGTACAGTGCATGTTGGACAGTATGTGTCTCATAAAGCCAATGTACACCCAACTGTACAGTGGTTAGACCTGATGTCAAAACTCAGGAACATTGACATGTCTATTAAGCCTTTACAGTCCTTCCTGGAATGGCATTAAGTCATATATATACACATCAATAAAATAGTTACTTATGAACCTACTTTTTTGAGATAAGTTAAGGTACAATGGAGATTCAAGGCTAATTGTCTTGTGGTATCACAACCTTCCAGGGTGACCAGTGAACACAATTTTCAACAATTCACTTCAGTTCCTAGTATCTGCAGCGCATGTAACCGCAGCTCCTGTTGACCTTGGCTTGGCTTGGACACTCTGCTGAGCCGCTACCATGCTGGCTATTAGCCAACGCCCACTAGCTCCAATTTGCAGGTTAAATGATGTGACTGGCTAAGCATAGGAAATCAGCAACCAACGGTGCTCGACTTTTCCTCACCTTTCATAAAGGAATAGATAATAAACAGGACAAAGTTTTTTTTTAAATATGAATACAGCTCTGTGAACAATCTTTCTCTTCTTTACAGCACAAATACACCTTTGCTGTTTACAATTATTCTCAACAATGTAAAACAAAACAAGCTATTCATTTATCATTCACGCATGCAACTCAATAGATAGATGTTAGAGATAGATGGTGTAACTTGCAAGTGGTCCTCCTTGAAGCCATAAAAAGTTAAAACTGTAGACTTACTGTATGTTATTTTACTAAGAACTTTTAAATACGGTTGGTTGTCGAAACGGATTGGGCGCTAAGTTTGATACATTTATAATATGTATAATAACGCTGCAGCTTTACATTCTCTGATTTAATGGAGAAAAATATCTAGCTGTCCTAGTATACAGACCTCTTTCTTTTGCCATGAGAACAAGGATGATATGTTTTCCGCTGCGAATAGAACAAGGCTAATGGATTCTATTCATTGGCTTGCCACCCATACTTCATGGTTTTCTGACTGTGTGAGCGCAGGTGGCCACTCTAACAGCCGCAAATTGCAACAACAACAAAAACCTGAAAGCCGTTGATGTGTTCTGACAACGAAATACAGATGAGAAACACAATCAGAACCCAGCCTGTCTGAACAATAGGCCAGCTGATGGACCGGTCCTTTTGTTGTCTGTCTGTCTGTCTGTCTGTCTGTCTGTGTCTCTCTCTCTCTCTCTCTCTCTCTGGGTCAGTCACTCACTCATCATTACAAGGAAGCCTGGAACCCGCCAGTGCACTCAGGGAGTTTGGAGGGCTGCCGTCACCACAGGACAGCCCAAATTGGCACAGCTACATTCACTGCTACTCCAACCCACAATGCTCTTCCAAGGCAGGGAAAAGAAACACACTGACAACACACACAGGGATCTGTATGCAATCTGTAGACTGGTTGGCAGCGATCAGTGGAAAACCCAAGTCTCTCCCTGCTGTCCCATCATGCATCAGTAACCGTCAATGATGAATCTGGGGACACACCATATGCAGTGCTATGGAAGAGTTCGGTTTTTCAACATGTGCCACCTGAAAAGCAAAGACAGAAAAAATGTATGAAAAGGATATGTTCTTGTTTGTGGAAACGTTCTACCTTTTAATAATGAATTCCCATTTGGCCTTTAGGTTAAAACCAACAAATGTTTAACATTTGTGGTATGAAACATGACTTGAACATTCTCAATATTCTCAAAATAATTGTCAGTTGATCAACAAATCTATCGAGCTACGAATCAATTCCACCCTAAAGATTCCCAAGCTTGTCAGGTTTGTGTGTGCTCTTTGCCATCATAGGACTACAAGTATTGTCGACATGAGTCTGTAAACACAATAAACTCATTTTGAAAAACGAGTCAGTCAACACATTTGGTCTTCATAGCGATTTTGTACTCTGTAATTTAACATTTTCTGGAAATAAACATGTCAAGAATCCCCACAATGACTAACCAATTTAATTCTATAAACCAGCGTGTCGTGCTGAATAAACTATAAAATGATCTCGTAATAATTTATCGCTCACACAGAGCCTATTCTGGGCTTCAGCAACTAATTCCCCCCACACATAAAGTATTTAATATGTTTTAGGCATAAAAAAGTAATCGTGCATAAAAAGCTGCTTTATCACACATTAGGGCATTCATGCATTTATATTGAATTTGCGGATATATTGCATTTGCTATTGTTTTCATTGTTACACTCTGTCACTCCAGTTTAAAGAAACAGCTTGGCGTGCACTTTCCAGTAACGATAAATCATCCGGATTAGTAAACAAAGCACTCTCGGTTCATACCATGGCAGTTACACCAGAATATGTAAAGTCAGACAGAGCAACAGCACAGCAGCATGCTCTCTCAGCACTTAAAATGCTGTTATTAGACACTGTGATTTCCTAAATGGGGCAAGAAAACTTTTTTTTCATATAAATGCATACCGGTTACATTCAAGCCATCGCTAAACTAGTTGACACAAAGTTAATCAAGCCAACTCAGCAGAATAAAACTCTCTCTCAGTATGGCAGCATTAACAAACTGGTGTCGCCCCCCAACACTGGCGCAGGACATCAGAAAAATCCCAAGAAGAGCCCAAGAAATGTTTTAGTTGTTGATCCACTGCCAAGAAAAAACCTGGACGTACAGCAGAAATGGTAAATGGACTCCACTTATAAAGCACTTTTCCCTGGTTTTTCACAGACTCAAAGCGCTTTACATTGTTTTGTACACATTCACCCAATCACACATGCATTAATTCACCGATAGCAGCAGCTACCACGCAGGGTGCAGGCTAACTATCAGGGGCAATTTGGGGTTCAATGTCTTGCCCACGGACACTTTGACATGTGGTGGAGAGGCAGGGGATCGGACCACCGACCCTGCACTCCAGTGGATGACCGCCGTACCTGCTTCGCCACAGCCGCCCCGAAGGCAAAAATCCAAGCTTGATCCAAGCATGGAAGGCTTATCTCATGTAGATGCGCCGACAGTGTTGTTGTAATAACTCAGAATGTTTCATGGGGGTGGCAGAAGTAAAAAAAAGAAACATACATACTGCATCCTCTTAATCCATTTAGTCACTCTCAGAGCGTTCTGTTAGACCAGGGGTCACCAACCTTTTTGAACCTGAGGGCTACTTCATGGGTACTGAGTCATACGAAGGGCACCCAGTTTGATACACTCTTCTGAAATAACACATCTGCTCAGTTTGCCTTTAGTTATATATTATTATTAATGATTAATGATATTCATCTATGTGAAGACACTGATCATGTTAATGATTTCTCACAATAATGATCAACAATAACTTAAAAAAGGTGGTAAACAGATTATTATGCTATTTTTAGAACAGGCCTGCGGGCGCCTCATATGGTCCTTGCGGGCTACCTGGTGCCCGCGGGCACTGTGTTGGTGACCCCTGTGTTAGACTAATCTGCACACATTGCATGAGGAACGCACATTATGCTACACATGTAACTCATACAGTATGATGTATGCATCACTGCAAATTCAAATTCCCTAGTACTCACATGCAATCAGTCACGTATATGTGCTCCGACACACAGAAGAACAGATAAACATCTTTACACAGAGCTGAAGCCCAAAGCCACTGTAACTCCATCGGCCTCAGGTTGAAGCTTCTCTTCTTTGACCAGTGTCCTTTCACAGAGTCTGTTCATTAAACCTATACACAGTTAAAGAATATGGGAATCTTGTATAATGCCTTAATTGAATCACCATCTCAAACCCGCTGGTATTTCTTTATCTCACACTTTCGGTGACAAGCTCTCTCCCCATGTTGGACAAATGGAATGAGATGCCCTCTTAGTACAATTACAAGCTCTGAAAAGGCCATTACTGACAAAAGTGCTGAGAGTTGAATGGGCAATCGGTCATGAAATCAATAAAGTGGCGAACTGAGAGCTCAACTTTAATAGTGAGCACTGCTGGGCAACTTTTAATGTTGCCACTGAACTAGGACAGTCACAGTAAATCACATGTTTTACAGTCTATTTTGTAGCACATTCAATAAAGGAGTCGAAATAATGTCGAGAAAAAGGTTACCCGATCTGGGAAATGTGTCAGGTTCATAATAATGAACATATCTACAGTATAACACAGAACTCACATTGAGCTTATAACCTCTCAAAGAAGTTTAAACCTTAAATAATTGTTTCAAAAAAAGAGACTGTACGTCTGTTTTTTTTTGTTTTATTTGTTTTGTGTGAAATGTATCTGTATTTCAGAGTATACAGTACAAAACAAAGTCTGTCTTCTTTTCACTTTGATACTTTAAAAGACTTACAGGAACTATAAATATCACAGTGATCTGAATAGACGGAGGCAGGTTCAGCTGTAAATTTAGGAGGGAGGTGAGAAGGTGAGACACATTAAAGAAGAAAGAAGAAAAGAAAAAGAAAACTCACTTATGTGGAGGATGTAGAGGATAATACGAAAGGACAGCTTTAAATAAAGGGATGAATCAAATGAATAAGGACTCAACAAAAGGGGACAGAGATAATCATGAAAAGTAATATGTTTTATAATGTGATTATTTGATTATTTGTGACATTTAATTAATCAGCCCCTTTAATTCTCATGTCCTGATCTGCTCTTTATGTAGTTTTAATTAAATTCTATATTGTACATGTTTGACCTTGTGCTACATGCTGGTCATTATAAAACACTGTATTCATGTCCCGTATGCCATGCACTGATACAAATATGTTATCATAGAAGTACAATAATCATTTATGGACAATCTTTTTTGTGGGGTAGGGGGGACCTGATTGTTTTGGGGAATATGATAGTTTCAGAATATTTTCACAATAGCGTCCTTAAAGAAGTATGAAAGTCATGTGATTGACACAAAATTATTATTCATACATATTTATTTAGAGATCACCCCCAACCTGCTCGGATATTCAAATCTCTTAAAGTAAAATCAGTATGTAGTCATATTGTATACACTGTACTCTTTTTTTATTTGTTTTTTCCGAAACAAAGTTGCGTTAAACCGAATTACCACAAAATAAGGAAGCTGCCATCTTTAGTGTGCTATTATGTGCACTATTTGAGTTTTACCCTGGGGCCCACCAACAGGTTAATCTGCTCATTATCCTTAACAGAAGCACGTATTCTAATTCCCTTAGGGAATAAAAGCAAATACTTATTTTCTACTTTCACATAATGGAGGATAAACTGATTGTAGCTGTGGACAAGGCCCAAAGCTTTTCAGTACATATTTAACAGCAAACCAGGGACTTGAATTGGTAAAAAGAAAGCCTGAATACAAGTCGTAAAGGATATGAATTTGGACTTGAAATTACAGGAGGGAATTCCTGCTACTTTTGAATGTGTTTGTGTGACTGCACCTTCAGCCAGACAAACTCTCCATCTTTGGGCTATGCCCCCTGATGTGTAGGCTACAGTGACCATTTTCATATTCTCCATATACTAATCTCTGCAGCTTAGGACAGTTTGTTCTTTTGTCAATCCCAATGTGCTCCTTGCAGTCTCCATGTAAATCCAAAATTGTATGCGCTGCGTGCTTGCTCTGTGCGTGTGTGAAATCTGAAATGAACTGGTTACAGTAAGTCTTGCCAAGGCCAGGGAGCACTTTCTCAGCCTTCTTCTGAACTCTTCTATGATAAAAACCTGTCTTACACATACATTTCTTACAGCTCATAAGTGGTACAGAAGCAGCATTATACTGTTGCAGCACAAAAGCCTCTCCGGTGTTATTACCATAAAAGAAGCCTTTCATACATTTTACATTACGCAGAGACAGTGGACTAATAAAATAAAGCCTTTCTTGCACTGTGCAGAGCTGCTGAGAGCAAAAACATTAAGGTAAGGCAGATAAAGCCTTCCAGAAAAATTGTTCTTTTAAAAACACTATACCTGGCAGTACTTCTCTCCTGTGAAAAGGTCGACAATGTGGTGTAGTGTGCTTATCTAACGCAGACTCTGCATTTGTTTCATCCTGACCGCACAGTGTGGAGCAGGAGTTCTGTATTGAGAGTTCCTGAATGTCTCTTTGCGAAGATGAGGTTTACTCTTCTTACATAAAGAAAAAGAACAAGGGAAAATACAAAATGGATAAACTATTTTTTTCTGTTCGGTCAAGTCACCTCTAAACCTGACCTCAGAGCTCACAGCTTTGTACTGCCATCCATTTGTAGTTTAAAGCTATAGTGCATAACTTATTTTGCCCCCATGAGGAATTTTGAGTAATTACAACAACACTGTTTGGGCATCTACATGTGGTAAGCCTTCTGTGCTCATGCATGAATTATATTCCTTCTACTGTACGTCCTGGTTTTTCCTTGGCCATAGAATCAAAAACTGAAACATTTCTTGGGCGCTTCTTGGGATTTTTCTGAGCTCCTGAGCCAGTGTGAGTCGAAAGGGCTTAATCGATGTTGTGTCAACTCATTCGGCAATGGCTTGAGTGTAACCATATGAAAAAGGATCACACTATAGCTTTAACTATATTGAGGGTTGAAATAACTCTTAACTGTTGTTTAAAAAGAGCAGAAGTATTATCAGGGAAAGTAGAAAAATGTAAGCAGATATGGTAGACTTTCCTGGACTATTTAGTAGCGCTGAAGTGACCTTCATAACACCTTTTTGACTTTTTATTTTTTTCTTAATACTAACCTTTAGTTTGAGAAGCCTGTTAAGTAGAATACGCCATTTATTTTGTCTTTTGTTTGTGTGTTCACTTTTACAGTTGTGTGTTTGTGTTCTTATAAAAAAGAAAAATCCAAAATGAAGTATTTAAAAACAAAGAGCAGAAGTATAATCATCTGTTCTGGTGAATCCTAAAGGGAAACATTTCAGACTACTGATATATAAACGGCAATATGTAACCCTGATCTCTAGCCCCATTCAGATTGGGTTTATTTCTCTAGGGGACATTCCCCGGCACTGGTTGGTGATTTTAATCCTAGCCAGAGCACATATACTGTAGGTGGGTCATGTTTCACTACAATTACCTACTATTTTTTCAGCCAACTTTCTGGTCCTCTTGTAAAGATAAAGGCAACATTTGTTTTTTTCCCTATTTTCAGCCTCGTAACATTGCCATTGCCCCCATGCTGCCTGCACAACAATCAACCAGCCTGCTCCCATAAAAACACCCACAAAAAAACTAATGATTCCTTCATTCACCTCTTCTATTGCCATATACTATATATACTTCTTGTGTCTGTGTATTATATATAATATATTATTAGTAATATATTCACAGTAGGGGTCTTCACTGATCTTGTAAAGAAAATCTTTTTTTTTTGACAGAAACGATTCAAAGATGAGTAAAATATGATTAAAAATGTCAACTCTCAAGACTGTTTTGAGTAGTGCAACATTGATCAACAAGCTGCCTTCAGCATCTGTGTTTAGGTCCACCCTCTTTCGAGCATGACAAGATTGGATTTTTCACTTCTGTTTTTTTGCTTATCTGATACTACAGTATATGGAGACAGGATGCAGGAGGAACATTCTAGGAGCCCATAAAAGCTCATTAAACAGGCTGTTGTAACGTCAGCTACAGATACATATCTTTCTCGTTGGAGGCCAGTTTTGAAGCCTGTTTTTGTGCACATTTGGCACCATTAAAATATAGTGCGAAATACGAATTGGCTATACGTACGTATGTAGTTACTGTTTGCAGATCTACCTTCAAAAGTTCAGAAATAGGCTCTTCAGATTCACTAAAAGTCAGTTACTATGGTAAGTAATTGTAATGATTGAATTGATGTGCCTTCTTTGTTCAATGGATACACACAAGCAGGAAAAGTAGTAAAGCAACACGTTGTGAATTTAGAGTAGGTTAACTGCTGTACATATTTCTTCCACAGCTTATCTGTCCTTCCAGCACTTCTATACAGCTTCTCCACTGGTTGTCTGGCAACCTCACTATGACAACAAGAGTCTTGAGAAGTCGCTACTGTGACTGCCAGATGATTTGCCATTCAGAAAGTAAGGAATAAAAAGCTGCAACAGCCCTCTCTCTCCCTCATGGCACTGTCCGTGGTCCTGAAAGGTCCTGTAATACTGTGTGTACAGTACGTCCTCAGAAAAACGTAGCTCATTTTCATTTCATTTCATTTTCCTTTATTTAACCTCGAAAGATCAATTGAGGGGTGACCCTCTTTTACAATGACGTCGAGTTTGTACATATACACAATATACAATGAGAATACATAACAAGTTTACACACACACACACACACACACACACACACAGACAACAACAATTTAAAACATTCAGATCAATTGAATGAGAGACATAATAGCCTAATTAAAACAGTTACAAGTGTAGAGGGGCTGATTCAAAATAATAATTTTAAATTGGTTAACAGTTATGAGTGTATTTATTTTAATTGTATGTTGTAGGCTGTTCCAGGAGTCAGGGGCACTATGGCTAAAAGCGGATTTACCAAGCTCAGACCGGGCATAGGGGACATATAACATGAGCATGTCAGTTGAGCGGGTTTGATAAAGCCCATCTGAAATAAGCAGCATTTCTGTCAAATATAGTGGTAGCTTTCCAGTCAGAGCTTTATATATAAAAATATGCCAATGTGCATCACGTCTCTCCTTAAGGGAGGACCACCCAACCTTTTCATATAAAACACAATGGTGTGTATCATAAGCATCTCCTGTAATGAATCTCAAAGCAGAGTGAAATACAGAGTCTAGGAGTTTAAGGCATGAACGAGATGCATGCCGATAAACCACATCACCGTAATCAAGGACAGACATAAAAACTGCCTCAATAATCCTTTTCCTACTGAACAACGGGAAGGTGGCTTTATTCCTATAAAAATAGCCAATCTTTTGTCGGAGACGACAGACAAGATTTTTTATGTGAAATGTAAAAGAGAGTTTTTCATCTATCCAGATGCCAAGATATTTATATTCAGTGACTCTTTCAATATGAGATCCATTATTTGTGTGAATAATAAGATCATTAAAATGTGTAATTCTTGCTCTGGAAAAGCACATATATTTTGTTTTTTCTATATTAAGGACAAGCCTGAGATCCACTAGACAGTTCTGCAGGGTGTTAAAAGAGCTCTGTAGGTTCTGAACAGATTGTTGCACTGAATCAGAAATGCAATACAGTACAGTGTCGTCAGCATACAAATGGGCATGGCAGTTTTGTAGTGATGAAACAATGTTATTGATGTAAATTGTGAATAGGACTGGACCTAAAATTGAGCCCTGCGGAACACCATTTGTAACTGTTAAAAACTCAGTTTGGTAGCTTCCCAGCTTAACTGACTGCTGTCTATCAGAGAGATAGTCCCTAAACCAGCTACATGTAGAATAATCAAAACCAATTTCATGCAGCCTCTCTAAAAGCAAATGGTGATCTAAAGTATCAAAAGCTTTTGACAGATCAACAAAAAGTGCTGCACAGTGCATTTTTTTATCGATAGCTGTAACAATGTTGTCTAAGACCAAAGTGACAGCAGATATAGTACTGTGGCCTGCCCTAAAACCAGATTGAAATGGACTCAAAATGGAAGCACTGGATAAAAAGGATTTCAACTGAGTATTAATGACTGATTCTAGAATTTTTGCCAGGCATGGGAGTTTGGAAATTGGCCTGTAATTGTTAAGATCACTTTTGTCACCCCCTTTATGTAATGGAATGACGTGAGCTTTTTTCCAGACTTTAGGAACAATACCAGAAGAGATGGAAAGATTAAAAATATGGGTTATTTGTTTTGATATGATAAGTGCAGAGAGATTTATTGAAAATGGGTCCAAATTGTCCTCTCCCATGTACTTCCTGGGGTTGATGGCAAGAAGCGCATCTACAACAATACTTGTTGGGACTTGAACAAGGCTGAAAAGAGGAGTTTTAGAGACAGGTGGTATGCTATTTTTATTTCTCGTGGTGGTAGGCGTAGAAGGCGTAGATACTCCATTGTGAAAGAGTTTACCAGCAGCTATAAAGTGTTTATTGAAAGCTAAACCAATTTCTTTCTGATCATTTAAAATATGATCATTTATTTTTAACTGACTGGGAACAGTGCTAGAATTGTTTTTGTTATAATTCACAGCCTTCCAAAATAGTGCAGGGTTGGAGTAGCAGTTTGAAATTAGTTCGAGGTAGTAGTCTGATTTAGCTTTCCTAACCATGGATATGCACCTATTTCTGATTTGTCTGAAAGCAGTCCACTTGGAGTTTTCACCAGTAGCTGACCAATGTTCTTAACCTGAATGGAATAAAGTTAAATAGAATGAATTATATAAATACATTTTAGTCGGTGGTTAATCATATGAAACCTTGCTGTGAGGCTGGTGTGAATTAGGTGGACTTAAAGTCACCTTTACCGGGTGCAAAGTATCTCCCAAACTCACTTTATTTCCGCAGCTACTGCTGTTGAAATAAAAGCTATTTCTTTTTATAGTTACATTATATGAAATTATTATAAGTGGGATTTGAACCCGAACGTCCATAGCAATTACACCCCCTTACTATTCTGACCAATCTGTGTGGTCTAGACTCACATTGATGTGTATTTTGCAGGCTCGCTCTCTGCCAGTCTAAATGTACGTTTGCATTGACTTTCTGACAGAAGATGATGGTAATTAACAATGACACAAAAACTGCATCAGTTCCTAAAAGACAGGCTTAAAGTGAACACACACAACTCTCACTGTGTTGTCTTCCTATTCTGTATGCAGGAGATCTACAGCAACCCTCTGACCCAAACAAACCTGCATGTATCTTTCCTGGCCTACATTGTAAGAGATAATAACAAAAGCCATACATAAGGTTTTATTATTATTATTTCACCTTTCAAAAAATTCTTAAAGAAATCCAACACAGTAGAGATATGTCTATTTCAAATATCATTGCTCTATTTACAAATGGGCTGATTTCTATGCAGCTGGTGCACTACAGGGATCAATATTCCGATCATTCTATCTGAGTATCGTGTCACATTGGGATTTGCTCCACAGCTCGGCTCATTAGATTTTTCACTCAAAAAATTTATCTGCTATGAAAGCATGAAGGCCTCAAGTCCGCGTCTGGAATGGTAAAATATCTGCAAAATCTCAACCATTCTTTCAGAGATGCACCAGAATAATGAATGGATTTGCGGAGGCATTTGCAGAATTTGGGATATGTGTATGAAAACTTCCATGGAGAAAAATACCTGAACATTTATTCTTTTCATTACTGTTTCACTCGAAAGACATCAAATGTGTGATCTAGTGGTTTGTATTTATACAAAGCGGGTTATGTCCTTGTCCAGTAATCACACGCAAACAGCTCCATGAAGGTATAAAGAATCACTAATAAGGAGTCATAAATGATAATCTTTAATAAAAAAGGGCATGTAGAAAATATCTACACACACACTGAATTACACACAAACAGATGACTTGATTACAAATGGAAAACAGCTGCTTTGAATTACTTACACTTCAACTATGATTTCACAGATCAATCAGAACAAATCATGTCATCATTATTTCACATCCATTTAAAATCTAACAAATGATGAAAGAAGCATATCTGCATTATATTCTCAAGCTATAATGTGCTTGTTAAATACATGAACGGTTTTTATGGACAAATCCATAAATCCCTTGGAGTAATACCGTCATAATTGTTTACTGCTCATTTTTGTCATTTGCTTGTTTGGCATCAATTGGTGCTTAAATTGGGCCAGCCCAGTAGCCTCAAACAAACACAGAAATGTGCAGCTGGAGCTCAAGGTAATACAGTGTATTATTAGCAATGCAATTCATGTCATCAAATGTTGACCCATAACTCACGTTCTCAAATGTGCATCTTCTCAATATTCAAGCACTGGGCTCACCAACAGCAGTTTGGTTCTACAATGATTTATGAATCATATAAATATGAAACATAAAGTGTTACACAGCCTTGTAGAGAAAATGCTAGATACCAATGCTTTCTATCAAAACATCATAAAATACAGTTTATGGGACTTTTGATTTCGGTATCCAGTATCGTGTCTGACACAGTCAGTGTCAATACAAATATTGTATCTGAAAAAATAACATCACCCTCACATCACCCAGTATTTTTTTCCTCCAATAGGACACCTTCATTTTTTGCTTTCTTGGAATGCTCGGACCAATCCCAGTGTCTCCGCAGCCCTGCTAGATCACATCAATATCACACTCATTGAAGCTGACAGGACAGCAGAGAGCGAAAGGGGTTTTATAAAGTTTTAGAACCATGGAGCACCTTCAGACCTGTGGCGAACACACAGAGAGATGTATCCAGCAGTGCTGACATTTCTACTAGTCCTCTCCCTGTAGTTTTTCCACCTCTTTTGTCATTTCTACTAAATCTTCTCATACCTAAAAATGCCCCCTGTGTTTTAATGTTCCCGTGTACACCTGTCAGTGAGCAAGCATTGAGTTGAGCTCTCCCTCTAAGTATTATGCTGTTGCGGCCTAGTTGCAACAAATCCTCACAGCAGGTCCTGCAATGAAGGACAGCTGTGAAAACCCCATCAAGTATCCATTAACCTCGTGGTTCTTCTGTCTGCAGATGGGTGAGGTGGAGGTGACAAAGATCAGACATGAATCTATCTTAAAACTATTGGAGTGGAGATTATGTCATTATAATATAAGTAATGGGAAACATGGTGGCTATTTGGTCTTCACAGCATGCCATTTCACCAGGGTGTGTGTGTGTGTGTGTGTGTGTGTGTGTGTGTGTGTATGGGTCGCGTGTGTGTGTGTGTGTGTGTGTGTGTGTGTGTGTGTGTGTGTGTGTGTGTGTGTGTGTGTGTGTGTGTGTGTGTGTGTGTGTGTGTGTGTGTGTGTGTGTGTGTGTGTGTGTGTGTGTGTGTGTGTGTGTGTTTGTTTAATATTATGCAACTAATGTGTCATAATTCTGGATTTACAGTGATGTTGATTGGCCAATAGAGCCTGAAGATATGGTCAATATATTTTATATAATTATCTTAATGTATTTAGGCCTTCAAGCTTTTCACCCAAACAATATATTTTTGGGCCAATATTTTGTTTGCTTTGACCCAACATGGTCTGGGGACCCTCAACTCTGTAAGTGTCGTCATGAGAGCACAGTCTTTGTTTTTGTTTTCTTCTTTCTTTGATGCCATTTACCACACTTTCCTGCTCTCATATTTCCTATCATTCTCAACCCTGCAATTTCATCAACACCAATAGTCCAGCCCCAGCTCTCCTCCCTCACTGGGGATATTAACCTGTCCACCAGCAGATCACATTTACCAGACACTTACTGATATTGACATTGCAACAACCAGGAAAATAGCCTTTATAACACACCCTGTGCCTCTGTGTCAGATCCGATGCACGTCAAGATGCTGTTAAAGGGGTTCAGAGGCTCGAGTATGGACAACTGGACATGTAAGATGAAGCATTCCCCCCTCATACTACAGTGTGTGCCTTTTATATGTGTTGCTAGACACAGAAAACACGTTCTGAGTATGTGCCTACTGCACTCTTGACTGCACTTTGAGTTCAGTTTCTTTATTCATGAAAACAGGGCCCAGAAGAAAGAAACACCAGGGATTGATGTTGAAATATTGAGAGAACAAAAATATGTACAATGAATTTTTAGTTTTGTTCACAGTTGTTCTAAACCTCCCTCTGTTCCTCCGTGAGGGGTTCTTTCTGCGTGCGACAGTAAAATGTTTTTAGTGTCAGTCGCAGCAGACCTCCTGCTGTAGAAAGACTTCATGACAGTATTGTGGAAGACGAAGCTACATCATGTTTTCCCGCTAGATTTTTTGTTCTATTTTGAAAAGAATGCTGGGGGGGCATCAAATGTTGTCCTCAAATCACAATCTTGTACAAATTGCGTTCAGAATCTCGGTCTGTCTCTCCGTTTACTGTCAGTTTGTTGTTCAAAACAGAGGAAATCACTTCTGAACTCTCTCATCTTCTTTGGGTCTAGACGGTTAATGCAATGTGGTAAATTCGGTCTCCGGATGTGGGAGGCTGTCACAGTTTGTGTGGTTTAATAATGTCTTACTGCCTCCACGCCTCCTGCTAAATTCTTATTTAGTGCAGCGAGTTTAAAAGAAGTGCTACATAAATGTGCTTGTCAGCTGCCATTGCCACATGTGTAACCTTATCAGCAACAATATTTCACCTAAACCTACACTGGCAGCCAATAACAGAATGCATGTGAGGGGAGGTGCTATATTTCTTGCCATGAAGTGTGGTGCCACTTTAACTGTCACTTCACAGTTATAGAACAAGCAAGCTTGGCGGCGACCAATTATTATCAATTGTTTAAGTTGGTATGGAATATAATATTCAAGTAGGTTTTAATTAGTCTATTATTGCTTGAGAATAAAAGAAAAAACATGAAAATTAAGATTTCTGGCTGGGTCAGAGCCATATCACCCCTATTATAGCTGTCAGAGCTTCAAAATGTGTTTGCCAGAAAATGTGTTGTGTGTAAAGGAGATTGACACCTTCTATTATTATTGGATATGCAATAGAGCGCTGCCAGGAAAAGAAAAATCTTGGTCTGAAGAAAGTTTGTGACAATTGGCATGGAGTAATGAATTTGGCCAGAACACATTGAAACTCCAGAAAGCCTTAATCAGAGTATTTCCTCTGTCGCCCCGAGAAACAAATAGAAGGGAAAGTGACAAGTGGAAACAAGGCAGACAGATGCGGACAGATGCATCCAGCGACATTAATGACTGCTGCTGTTAACTGTGTGCCAAAGTGACTGCCAGGAGGGATTTCAGCAGCATTCATTATTGCTAGAGAATTAGCTTCAGCTGTTGGAGGCTCACAGCTCTAGTAGTTATTTTGTTTTGATAAGCTGGGAAATCTTTTTCTCTGTATCTTCTTTGGCTTGCACTTTGTTTAAAAAAAAATGGACGAAGCAACAGCCCCTCATTTCTCACAGTGAAGCTGCAGAAAATAAAGCAAGCTTCTTCTAGACAAAATCAAACCATGCATTTACAGAACTATGACAAACACAAGCCCTGACATAAGTCCTTGTGGCTGGCCAGCTAAATAAATGTTGACACATCGCGTTGGCAGGCCCCGCAGTCTCTCAAGAGACAACAATGACCACTTGCTATTTTGCACATTCTGAACATCATGAAACAGGCGGTTGAAAGATCACATAGAAAGTGTAAAAACATTAATTACATTTATTATTTGTCATATTATAAATCATGTGTGGAGGGGTTTTGTAGGTCCATCTCATGTAGCCTAGTTGATGTTGTTGTTTCTATGTAAATTATAAATCTAAAAATAATTTGATTCAAAGATGTAAAAGTGGCACAAAATGATTGGTTTACTGAATCAAATCATACATAAGTTTCAGTAGATTTATTGAATAATTTATTGCACACTCTTGAGAGAGCTGCATACTCACTCACACTGTTACCATTATGTCCCATTATAACAAAATGTATCACCGCAGATACAACTGCAGTCAGTTAGACTGTCAGGATATGCCTTTAGATCAACAGACAGAGGAGGTTCATCAAAGAGGAAACTAGACAAGATAAGTATTAATGGTGGGGGGGAAAATAAGAAGCCAATGACAAAGTACCACTTCAGCCAAGACTAATGGCTGCATTGTGTTTCCCCTCAAGCTGTGCAGAAAACCACCTTTAGTTTGAGCTAATTACCTCCGTCCTGACTTGACTAACGGGCCAATACCAGTAAAACAGACGGCCTGAACAGCCTGAGCAGAACAATAAATATTTCATTACTTGGAGTAAAGCACACACGATTTGTGGTGGGAAATTTGTTTCCAAAAGTGTCGCCATGTTTTTTCTATCGTTGAAAATCAGAAGCAGGGAAATAAATGAGGCTTTCATCCTGACAGGGCGTAAACAGGGTGCAAGTGAAACACAGGACTGTGTAGCCCACTTCAAATAGCATTCGTCGCTAACACACTTGCCTGAATTATAATTAGTGAAATTAAAAGTTCCGTCTTTTTGGCAGGGCACAAAGCTATATCCGTTAATAGTTTTTGTTTCATTTGTGTTATCACAATATGTTAGATCATCAGTTAGATAAGAATTCTATTCTGTTCTTTGGGTGGCGAGTTCATATAACATATAACAGCTTAGAGAGCAAGCAATCTCCATGGTGATGATATAATATGGCTGAGACGGAAATTGCAAAATCCCAAACTTTTCAAGGTTTTTAAAACCCCATCATCAATGCAGAGTGCTCTCACAGTTCTGAAAGTGACTAGAGTACCACTCCACATGAAGTGGGAGTGAGAAGGGGAAAGGGTCATTATGTTTGTAGACCACCCAGTGCTGAAACACCAGTAGCCTGTAAACAAAAACACCATAAAGTGTACCAACGAGCTTCAAGCATGCTGAACTTAAGGTGCTAGAACAGGGTCTATTAATAGGCTCCTCTCCGCTAAAATATTTTAAAAAAAAATCATATTTGGCAGTATTGACGATCCATATGCTCCATGTGGCTATCTGTGCTTAATCAATTTAATCAGTAATGTAGGGTTAGGATTAACAGGGCAGCTGGGCTAAGGTAAGACTGAGAAAAGTCTTAAGATAGATTCATGTCTGATAAGGGAAGAAAAACCTCATTCATTATATTATAATAGCAATTTTTATAATGATAGAACGCCGGTTCTGTATGGGTGAAGTACTCCTATAATAAAATGACTGTGGAAAGATCACATCCTAAAATGTTAGATATTATGCCAGTGCACTGCAGGTGGCACCAGACAAGAACTCTTCAATAACTCTTCATTAAATCATCTAAGAGTTTAAAACATTGGTTGAGAAGAAACGGCTTCAGCCTCCAGTACTCAAAGCTATTGCAATCATTTTAGTATACTTATCTAAAAAGATAGAAAACTCAGAATACTTCAGTCAGTGAGTAGGTGGTTCTCACAGACACATTGTTGCAGTGGCCTGAGCCCAGGATAATGTTCTACACATAGTGTTTACCATCAAGATGCTTTAGAAGAATGCAGTAGATAAAGATGACATATGGTAGCCTTGATGTCAGCCCTCCTCCCTCTAGAAAAATATGAAGTGTGAACATAAATCACCATGTTTGAATGCCTTTTCTTCCTTGCAGCACCCAAAGTTCACCCAGCTTCAGTTGTGCGTTTCTCCAAGAATAATAAGATCATAAAATGCGCTGTATGGAAGAGTCAGATGGTGAGCGAATGAATGAGATAGCTCTATAAACCGATCCTTGGCTTTCTTTTTATTACGCGTTGGGGTGCGACATCTTGGCCTTTTCTTCTCAGCTGTAACCTCACAACAACCAAAACACAAAAAAAATAAAAAAAATCCCTCCACGAAGAAGGGAGAAAATGAATCCGCTGAGGCTTGGATGGGCTGGATTTACAGTCAGGCATTAGGAGCACAGACACCTTTGACAGGCTGTAGGCGCCGGATCAGGAGTGTGACTGTGCTGTTGATTCCACAGTGTGACTGATGCCCTGATGCAAGCTTTCAGATCCCCGAGAGGCCCGTCTCAACACGCTTCTCCGCCTGCTGAGAGCAAGTGTCGGACGGGGACTGCAAAGGAAAGCCACGCTAATCAAAATATCGTGTAGGAAAGCTCTGCCATTGTTTGCGGTTCACATATGGGGTGAAGACCGCTCCGACGGTCCGACCACAACAAATCCCAACTTAGTCGACTGTCAGACTGACAGAAAGAGAGACAAACGGAGGAAGAAGAAAGGATAGCTAGCCAGTTAGCAGCTACACATTAAAATGCAATATACATGTGTACTCTGGAATTAAATATTGTTGTTATTTACCATTTAAAAATGTCTTGTGTTTCAAAGTGTATGTGAGTTAGTCAGGTTTGACAGCATCAAACCCTTAGAATGTTTAAAAAGCCCAAAAAGAAAACAGGCTGTGAGAAAGAAATACACTTCAGATCGATAGCATAAAACGATAGTCAGCAGTAGAACTTTGGAACGAAAACTGCATTTTAGAGGTTTGATAAATGTTTGAAGTTACATCAGATGAGCCAAAAGACTCCAAACAGAACTGTGTAGGGCCAACGCTGCTACCTCATTGGCTGCAAAGTACAAAGTGTGGGGTTGGAAGCTGTGTCAGCATGGACTGTAAAAAAAACTGAGAGATTCAGCATCAAAGCATTAGTTGTCCAGGGCAACACTGGCTATGTTGTAAAAATCTATATTTTCGACAAGGCCTGATCCTTGGTGGTATTTTAAAGAGCAAAATAATGAAATGACAGCGGTTAGATTTTTTAAAGGAGCCAATACTGAGGTCAAACCTATATCTTAATAGGTGTAGTAGCTCAACACTTAAAGATCTCCTATTATACTACTTTTCTGGTCTTAATTTCTTGTTAAAAACTGCTATAGAGCAACCTGACACGAATCACATAACAAAAAACTATGTAGATTTTCGGGAAACGCTTCCTCTCATCTGGGCGATTCAGCATGCCCTGTCAACATTGTGCCTCGGCCATCTCTGGATCCCTGGAACACTGTTTGAAGTTTGAAAGCTACCTTAGAAGTTAATGTTTCACTGTTGTAGTTTACGGAAGCGGTGACGATAGTTTTGTATACAAACATCTTCTAGTCTTACGTTTGGTTCCAGGTGCCTCTTTTTGTTTTGATTTATGATTTTAGAATTATTCAATACTAGAAATTCCATGTCGAGAAAATATGTTTTGTAATGTCACTTAATACTGCAAATGTTAACAAATCCCACTTCTAAAGGGATTTTCACCCAGAATTAACAAAAAGCTTATATTAAAAAAGTAGGTTGTAGCTGCTGTTATACAGTGAGAAGAATGTTGTAAAATAGAGACATTATTAATGAAGATTCATCATCATTGGTCACCAAAGCTCAAAACCAAGGATTTCAAAAATAAAGCGTGAACTAGATTTTTTACTTGAGAAATCACTGAAATATATTTGATTCACATACTCAACTAATATTTTTGGTAAAAAGTGTAATTAAAAAAATTACAGTGACTAAAGCTGGTTTGTGTGCAATACATTTTTACAACATTTATGGAAGTAGTTTTAACTGACTTTGAATGGGGCAAATATCCGTTTAATTAAAAACCAAGTAAACTGAAGTCAACCAATGCTGAGAAAGAAATTTAAACAAAGAGAGAGCGAGATATTATCATTATACAGGCGTGTAGTTTGTGAGCAATCAATAACACAGGCTGCAGGGCTACCAATCACCCTGAGCTAATGCAATTATCCACGGAATAATGTGCTATTAAAATTTCCAGGGCTCTGTTCATATGCATATGTACAAGCAAAAATGAGAGATCATGCCCTCCTCCTTTAGTCCTGTATTTTTAATAATGATCAGACTAAAATGTGTGGCAGTGTCCTGGTAGGTAGGCCGGCTTGATAACGATCAGTCAGATGTGTCACTAGTGCTCTCATTAACAGCTGTAGCTGCCGGCCTGTGTTCCCAAAAAATGTGGCAGCAGAGCAGACGGCAAAATTAAGCCCTCACTCTCCACCCACTGCTTTTCCTCTTTTCTTTTTTTTATCCAATATCCCATTTACTGGAGTTGTATAACCATTTGATGCAATGATCTTCTGATCTGAGTCATACGCCCTGTCAAAATCCTCAAACAACCTTTCGAGAAGCTGTCGACAACCACTTTTTTACTGCTACGACTGGGGACCTGGGTCTGAGCCGTGAAAAAACTGGAAGCTTTTTTTTTCTATGCCAGCTATTATTTTTGAACTCAATTCAGATGGAAAAAAAGTAAAAAAAACAACATACACGTTTTCTTTCTACTCAATAAAAGACGATTTAATTCTCCACATGATGCAATGTGTAAAAATAAATCTCCTTTGTTAAGTGAAAATGTTCTCGACAACTGCTGCACTTGTGGACATTAATCTGTCAACAGTTTTTTTCTACTTCTCTCTTTATTCTAAGCACCCATTAAGGGTAATTATATCCTTAATTACAGACTGTAAATCCAGACGTGTGTATTTCTTCTTTTTTATTCTCTGATGATGTCTATGTGCCCATTAAGATTGTATTAAAATTGAATTAGTCTAATTGCTGTGTAATAAGACTTATGGAAAGCCATACACACGTCAGCCCTGACTATCTTTCTGCTCTTGTGCAAAAAAAGAAAAAATGCACGCCTTGACAGCCAAGAGGAAACATACGCAACATGGACAGAACCAAGCGAACCAAATGGAAAAATAGAACTGCAAAAATAGAAAATATGCCGCCATGAGGTTTACATTGTTTAAAGCGATTTAAATGTTTCCATGAATATTGGACTGATTTCTTGGATCAACCCTTGTGAGATTGTTTAGGTTTCCAAATACCCTTTACTTCCACACCATCTTTTTGTAGTTCACCACAACCACAAATCAATAACAAACTTAGATGTCAGCTATTATCCATTTTAGTTTTTCTTAAAGAGCATCACAGGCTCAAAATAGGCCATGTAAAATATATTCACACAGAAACTCTTTCAAATGCCTGGGTGACTGGGGTCGCTCTTGTTGTAGTGGTTAGAGCGTCCCCCCAATGAGGCGCAGTCCTCGCAGCAGACCCAGTTCGAATCCGACCCGTGGTCAGTTCTTTGCATGTCATTCCCCGATATGCCCCATTTCATCTCTGTCTCTCTGAACTATAAATAAAACATAGAAAATGCCAAAAAGTTATCTTTAAAAAAAGAAAAACCTCCCTGTGTGACATCAAACAGTCACAAGATTCAGCCAAAAAGGAAAGCACTTCCATCATAGCACTGACCTTTCAGCACCCTGCACCACCTTCACCCACACCCATCAGTAACAAATACGCACACACACACACACACACACACACACACACACACACACACACACACACACACACACACACACATTACTTGACATTCATGCACACATAATGAGCATTGGAAACGCACATGATGCTGTGCATGCCTAAGTGGAAAAACCTGAAAAAGATGGCTCCATATTTTGCATAGAAGTTTAAGGCAGATACGGCAGTCTCTATTCTACGCACTCTTGACTGCTCTCCTGCATTCAGTGCACACCTTGATGGACTGCCAAGCAGCAGCAGGAAACAGAGCACAGGACTTCACAATGTGAAGAGGTGCAGCATTTTTCACAGAACTTCACTTTTTTCTTTATGTTCCCTTTCCACCATCTCAAACTTTCTGCATGTCCTTTTGATGCTATACAATCTACTAACATTCCCCCCTTTAGATATAGTCTCCTTCACTGAACAGATTATCAGATCACTATTACATTCATAGATGGGCCTCAAAGAGTACACATCTGGTTAAATCAGTAGTCAAAGGTGGAGTCAGTGATTCTGGAAAATGCTTGTTGTCATTACCATACATACAGTACATACATACATACATTGCATAACCTTTGTTTTCATACCAGTTTACATAACGTTTGATGTGTATGAACACCAGATTTTCTTTTCAGCACACACACAGTATGGACAGGTAGAGGATCTAGAGGAGATATCACTGATTTTAACAACAACAAAAAACATTTCAACAAGCGTTGAAGAATCACTGATTCCACCTTGAAGAGAAGAATTACAGACAGTACACAAAAAGTGGACCTCAATAAGAAAAAAGAGAAAAAATTCCCACTCAACCATAGCACACAGCCTATGGTCACAGCTTTTGTTCTTCTGTTGTCTCGGTTTTTACAAAACACGACATCCACAAAGTGACACTAATGAGTCACTGGACTCACTGCTCCTACTGACTTACTCCTAATTATATTTCTATATCTCAGTAGAAAAACAGAGATTATAGTTGACATTCAGGAAGACGTGATTGTCTCTCTCTCTCTCCGATTGTCTCTCTCTCTCTCTCTCTCTCTCTCTCTCTCTCTCTACTCGCTGGCAGCCTCGTATTAGCACAGCAGTAAGTCCTCCTCGCCTCCTTTGTGTCCTCACATCAAAGTTTGTATAGAAATGAATCCTCATTAATGTAAATGTGGAAAAATTACAGAGGAGCATTCTGTAAGTCCACCATCCAAATTGTTTGACAGCTTTTTTGGTTTCATTGGCTTAACACCAAGAGAGCACGCCAAAAATCACCCTGGGCATAGTGTTAGAAGAACGATTAAAGTATTGGACATACAGTACATGTACAACAACAGAGAATGGCAAACCTGAAGAAATGTTGTAAATGATGAAAATATACAGAATTGTTTTAGGATTCATTGCTCCCGTGTTGTAACCCACAGTCTTATATGTGAATATTAACACCACAATTTGAACAAATATGCAAAGCAATGCAGACGCGCCTCCAACAATGACAAGCTGATTACTCTGTGGCCTTGAGTGTGATTGGCAGCACAAACAATAATCAGTTGATTCCCCGTCATATTAAGCCCTAGCATAACCTTCAGGGACACTGTGGCTGAAATTAACCCAATGTCTGGAATCATGACGCAGCTGACAAAGCAAAGACTGAGCCTAAAAGATCAACAAACAAAATTGTAAGAGCAGTACTTCAATGAAATGATAAGTAATGGAAAAATGTCATTGCTATGTAAAAGGCATGCAACATCACAGAGCATGTTAAATATCTTATTGGTCAATATTTTATCAACTACGACTGATGAAACAATCTAAATTGGTGTCAATGAAAAAACACTCAAGAGAATGATTTAGAAATGACTGGAAGATGGGGCATTCTCTTGCTTTTATAAAATGATACAAAGACATATTGATGTAAAACAAGTTCAGTTAAGTAGAATTTGGTGAAAAGATGGACAATGCGACTCAGGATTAAAGCCTTAAAGGTGCACAAGTTTAGTTTCATTTGTTATGGAGGTAGCAAGAATGTTTATTCTACTTATGTGGAAGTCAGACTATGCACCAACATGTTAAATGTTGATGAGAGATGAAGAATGTGTTAAGTTTAAGGTTCTCTAATAAAAACAATACTGAAACATTTGCCAGAAAGTGTATACTGTATATACTTTACTATTTAATTCATGCATTTCTGAGGGTTTATCGTGGAGTTTGTCGAAGCGATGTGACGTTTTGTCTTTTATTGATAATATAAAAAGAAATGTTGAAAAAATAAATTACTGGAAGAGTTGATTTGTATTACATTGTTGCGATAGGTCATCTAAATTAAAATAGAGAAGTATAGCAATTATACAAATCACTTTAATATGCTTAGAATACGAAGAGCCTTCGCAAAGTCGAGTGAGTTAACAGTACGCTTTCCCCACTCATTTTACCCCTTGACCTTCTCCTTATAATTGTTCCATTTTAATTACTTTCTCTGTTGTTAGAAACCAAAGGCCTAAGGCTAAGAGAATAGGTGACCAAAAATATCTTCCACTTTTCAAAATATGCCAAAAGGTGTTAGAGTCTTGAATAAATAATGCAGTACAATCTATAAAATCACATACTGTTATCACAAAAGGCATCACTAGAGACAGTAAAAGGCAAATAACCTTCATTGGTAATAAAACCGGAAATAAAATGTTGAATGTATTCAGTGTGTTTACTGCTCCATAACTAGTGTAATTTACATGAGGCGATGCCTCACCTACTGTTATATTCTCGCAGCTCAGACACTTCGGATAGAATAGCAACAAATACAACTGGCAACATGGTGATACATTCCATTACAGTGATGCAAACAATGATGGCCTTGGCAGGATTATGGTTGTTTTGATTTGTGAAATGTGTCAGAATCAACACACAAGGAAATTATCTCATGTTTAGATACACAGGTTTCAGGTTGGAAAATGTAGTGGAACGGGCCTCTGAGTTTAACCTTTACCAATCATTCATTTGATTTGAAAATTCTACTTTTCAAGCCCCATTTCAAACAACGTTTCATTTTTAGTGGTGCCATTTCAGAACTTGATTTTAAGAATGATTTTAATTAAGATTTAAAAAAAAAATTGTGTTTCTTGAATCACGTGACCTAAAACACAACCGGATTTTTGATTTAATCTATTTGAGAATTTATGAGAATCCAAAATGATTAGCTGTATAAGCTATTTATTGTGTTTTGAATCTTGAATGCTTTTGAATTTTTTATCTGGATTTGTGAAACTGAAAAAGTCTTACAATCACGTTTTTGAAATGGCTCATCTCGAAATGATCAGCAAAGGAGAATTTAAGAAGAAGAAGAAGCAATTCACCCTATTGGTGAAATTCAATTAATACACATGCCCATAAAATGACCGATAGACCATAGGCTTTAGTGCAGATCGATTATCAAGCAGTTGGGAGTTTAACACCTTGCTCAAGGGCACCTCAAAAGACCCCAGGAGGTGACTGGCACCTCCCCAGCTAAATATGGAGCTTATTTATTATTGAATGGAGACCAAAAAAAAGAGGTATCAGAAAAAACAAAGTGCAACCACTAGGATGTGAATAACTGTGGGTGCATTTGACTGTGACCAGATATAATACAATCCTAGTCAGAAGCAGCATTGAGGAAAGAGACTGCTGCAAAAAATAGGCGGCAAGGGGATCTAGGACAGTGTGACTTTCAAATGATCACCTGACTTACATTTCCATCCAGAAGAAACTGGGAGATATGAGAGCTTTATTGGTCAAGGAGTACTGAATGTGCGGGCATTGATGGAGCTCCACCGTCAAGCAGCAAAATACAAATGAAAAAGTCACCAAGGCTTAAGTTATGACTCTGAGGCAATGATTCCAGGTAGAGTCATTCAGCTCTGCACAATATGTTATAATCAGCTACAACATTAATCTCTCAAATGAGCACGGATTAGCATTTGAATTAGCGCAAGGAGTAATCAGGGATGTAGGAGGAGAAAGGAGCAGATGGAGAGGGTGGATTCAGGAGGGGAAAAAAACTGCAGCAGAGATTCGAAAATTCAAGCAGTAAGTGCTCCTGCTTGCCAGTTATGTAATTCATTCTAAACACACATCAATATTTGAAGGTGGAGTCAGTTTTTCTGGAGATTGCTTGTTGTCAAAATCACTTTTTGTAAAAAATCAGTGAATGACTCTCAATCCGCTACGTGTCCGTACTGTGTGTGTGCGCTGAAAAAAAATCAGGCTGTTAATACACAGTCTAGGCTCTGTAATTGGGTATGTAAACAAAGGGAGAAAAAAAGTGATTTTGACAACAAGAATTCTCCTGAATGCTGACTCCACCTTAAGAGTGTCCTTTGCAATGCTTCAGTCTGTGTTTTGGTGTGGCTTTATTATTGTATGTCTGTGCACTCCTCTCACTAAGAGAAAAAAAATATATTTAGTTTTTATTCACAAAGTCAGCTGTCATCCACTGAGAGACAAGGGAAGCTGCTACAGACTTTCATCTGCCATCAATCTGTATGTCTCCGTCGCACTCTCTCTCTAACTATCAACTGTTTCATCTCCCTCTGTCAGCTTGTGAAGCTTTAAAGAAGACCCCTCAGACGCTTCCTCAGTATGGATGTTTCTCTGCAGTATCTCACTACTTTGTCTCCCAAAAATGCCTCCACCCCAAAAAAAAAAATAAAATGTGACCAACCAAACCAATATGAGTTCAGACCAAATAAAGGTTAACTGCTTTGGCTTATTAATCTTGTTAAAGGTGCAGTATGTGACTTTGGGTGTGTCAGGGAAGTGGACATTTTCAAAGGTATATTCTCATAACTAAATAAACAAACTATTTTATTTACTTTACGCCCTGTTGTAGTTTACAGCAGCAGGGCCAACCGTTTTGTTTACAAAACATATTCTAGTCTTACATTTGGTAACAGATGCCTCAAAATAATTTAGTTTTGAGGTATGATGATTGAATTATTCAAAACGAAGAATTACATGAAGAGAACATGTGTTTTGTAAACTCACTGTAGGCTCTGCAAATGTAAACAAACCCCCCTGCATCTTTAAAGTGTTGTTGTTGAATTTCTTTTGTTTAATCCTCAAGTTTTCTGTCAGAACTTCCTACTTCAAAGATAACCCCAAATCATCCTGCTGTTTCAAACACCATCGCTCCCTTTGGGCTGCACACAGGTATTAAGCAAAGAAATTCAGAGTAATGTTTGGCAAGCTCTTTCCATTTCATTATTTTGTCAATATCAATGTTGAGGATCAACCTGTGCAGGCATTCCTCCTAATAAATTGTCTGTGAAAAGGTTCTGTATTCAGTTATAGGCTCCTACACTTAATTTTTCTATTTAGACTATTGATCGCCATGATTCATAATCCGTCCACAGATTCAAGCACTGAAGATGCAGAGGAAGTGTATGGCCTATCCTAGTAAAAGAAAATAAATCGTGCTGGGGTGATCTGGGCCCACATCTGATCTTAGAAAGCACGCCTTTCTAGTTTGTTTCAGTCTTGTACGGCATGATTCATGGCCATCTGGGAGCCCATACATTTCCATGATTGTTATCGGTTTTAAGGCAGGGAAAGTGCAGATATGGTTTTGGCAAACACCTGATAAAGGGGCAAAGGCTTGATCAGTAAATGTTCTTATTACTGGTTCATGTCGTACTAGGACTAAAACGTCCATGCAACAGTGCCTTTTCAAACAGGCAGGAGGGATTGGACTACGCTCATTGGAATTGATAAGGGCTAAAACAGTTGATTACTGTCAGACAATGCGCTTACGCTGTGCACACCTGACCTTCCAATGCAGACTCTCATTGGCTATTGTAAGCTGTGGATAGTGCATGGATGTTCCTATTGGCTCAAGAGATGTGTCAATCAGAAGGTTAGGTTTTTCCAAAAAAAGATATCGACTGTAGCCCCAGTATTCATCTCAAACCATGGATACATATTACATGCATTCTGTAGGACCATTACTTTTCTAAAAGCACTAATTCGATGTCAGATACTCAAAATAAACCATATGACAAGTAAGAATGAGTTATTATATCTGGCACATTGTTGAATGAAAATGTTTATCTTCCTTGTGCATGAGCATACAATCAATTTTACCACCCCATTGCAGAAAAACAATCATAATACTGTTCACTGTATCAACAGGAGCTTGATAGGTTTGATCAATACCAAGGATTGATCAATTACTTCACCAATAGCTTTTCAAAACTGTTTTTCACAGCTCCGTGTTCGGGAACATTGCTACAAGCAACTTGCTTCAAAAATACATTTTGTTCTGAAGCCAACAAAGCAAATTGTGGGCCAAGCCGCAGCTCGAAAGGACCGCAGCATTCATTTCTCTTGTTCTACACTTCCAGGCTTATCTGGTAAAGCGACTGATTAGAGGTCTACAGGCCAAGAAATGGGTCTTTGTTGTCTACTGCTGGGATTTTAAAAGGAATGGATAGAGTCTTTCTGTGAGATACAGAGAGAATTGATAAGCACAGCTTATAAGATCCACTGAAGAAATAGTCCAAAAACAAAGTCAGTACACAGGCAATTCAAACACTTTAAAGGTGCACTATGTACTATTGGGTGTGTCAGATAAGTGAAAATGTATTAAGGTATATTCACATAAATGAGTAAACAAACTTTACTCTGGAACGGTAGTGTTTCACTGCTGTTTACAGCAGCAGTTTGCCCACAGTTTGGTTTACAAACATATTCTAGTCTTACGGTTGGTTCCAGAAGCCTCAAAAACTGTTTTAGGATGTGTAATTATTCAACACTAAGAATTACATGTAGTGAAAATATATTGTGTAAACTATCTGCAGGATCTGCAAATGTAAACAAATACCCCTCCCCTGAAACTGCATAATGCACCTTTAAACATTATTTTGAAGCTATGAAACAGAAAAAGCAGATATAGTTCATGCTGATTATGAGCTGATGGAGGTCAGAAAAACGGTCTGGACTTCAATATTACTACCTAAAGATGAAACTCAACTCAACTGTCCAAGTATGAAATTGCCTCCACCCTTCGCTGAGAAGAGGTGTGTGTCTGAAGGTTAAAGCACCACAGTACTGGTGGGTAACTAGTACTGGATGTTAGAACAAGGGAGGGAGAGGCAGCACGACGTGATCAAAAGCTAAATGTCCCTGAACACGTCTCGTTTACTGCCTGTTTATTTATTTAGTACAAGTATGTCCTTCCTAACGACCTTCACCGTGTAAGTGAACAAGTGCCATAACAAAATAGTTCTCCAGGTATATTCATCCCGGATAATAAAAAATAAAATGGACAATTTGTGTATGCAGCATCTTGAGAAATACACCACTAAACGAGCTATAAACATAATTAGGCTAAAAAAGGTTATTTTTTCAAAAAGCCTTGAAAATGCCACACTGCGTACACACTTAGAAAATAAGGGAAACATTTTTTAATATAATAAAAATCTATTTTACACTTTAACAACATCCATTACAACTCAACACATCAACAAATTAAAATAGCTTCATGGTTGGTTGCATACTGTAGACGCAGATGAGAAGTGACACATAGCTATGGATGTACAATATCAGATCAAGTAAAAAGTACAAGGCAAATGTATTGGTAATTATATATGGTTAATACAAAGTGTTCGAATAACAATGTCCATGATATTGTATGTGATGTCCCATTATCACATATTATATCTGACAGAAAGTTGTAGTGTTTGTAATCCACAGAGAGATAGGGGTCCAGAGAGTCATTTAAGTTACTAATAAGACCAAGTTCAACATAGTATGAGTGGGTTGGTGTTGACGGCATGTTTTCTGATGTAGTGCCTGCCTGGCTTTGTCATTATAAAAATATTTGCAAGATGTTTGATATCTTCGACAACAACGGTTCACTTCAAATGTGTAGTTACTCAGTCGTTGAGTACATAAACACTTTCTGTACTTTCTGCACTCTGAAAACGCCATCTTTTATTATTTGGCAAATATATCAATTACAGGTAGTTTGACTTCAAAAATTTAAATATCCACGTAGATACAGGTACAGCTAATCTCCCGCTTTAACATAAGTGAATGAGTTCTGATATATTTGAATCTTAATATGGATTCATTACAAAGTGATACAAAGCTATGCCTGCTGAATGCAGAAATGTCATAATACAATATATAAATTAGCATTTGATTTTAACTCAGTGAAAGTTTGTCAGTTTAAGTAGTTTTAAACCATCGCTTTCAGAAATAATTACAGTGAGTTCACTGATGAAATGCCTAGAGGATTGTTTACTGAAGTCATCCATTTAAGTTGTGTAGGAACGTTCTTAATGTATTCACAATATTCCAACCAGCATGAATTGAATTACGCTCAAGAAATCCTTATATTTTGGGGTATGAAAAAGTTACATAATGGAGGCAGTTATGTGACAAGTCAGACAGTCTTTTCTCTGATCAAACAGTGCAACCATGACAAAGACAGATATGAATCCACATTGTGTAAGGCATTTGAGTCATATTGAGGAACATGGGCACAGTTAGCGGTGCAGTAAATTGTCAGGAGAAATAGAATTAAAAAGTCACACCATAAATACCTAAATAGAAATTTGCATCGGAGCTGATTTGGAAGCTGGGAATTTACAGTAGACAGTTTTTAACAAGTGAGAGGTACACATCTGAGTTGTACTAATGATACAAATCATTACTAGGTTACTCTAAGTTGGATTGGACTCTTGATTTGAGAACAAAAAAGTTAAATCCCCTAACTAACTTTCTGTCTGTCTGGTCCGCCTACAGTACATCCGCTGTTCTAGTTTTCTGTTGTTATTGAATGAAAGCCCTCTCCTCGTCTGATGTTGGTGCAGCAGTGTGTGACGGATGGCTCATCATTAGGCAAACTCAGAGCGTCCCTCGTTTTATGTATTGTTAAAAAGCATGCAGCTGTCTGATCTAACTCATGATACAGATGGCTACTTTGTCACACCTGCTGTGAGGTTTTTGTTTTCACTGAACAATCCCCTTAGCCCTCCATGTATCATACCAACAACAGTGCGGCAAAACCTAGTGTTAATATTGTAAAAATCCCACGTGCGCCGTCACGGCTGTAACCTGTAGTGAAATATGACATTTTATGACATGGTTGGCTGCAACTTCACCCGGAGGGAAAAGTGCAGATGGCAGAAAAGCAGATATCGAAATAGAACTGAGCCGTGCAGGAGTCAGAGTAAAGCTTCACACTCTCTCTCACACACGCAGGCAAGCACACACACACACACACACACACACACACACACACAAACACACTCTTGTACTTCTATCTTTGTGAGGACAATCATTTCAATTCCTAGCCCCTTATCCTAACCTTAACCATCAAAACTAAATGCATTACCCCAAACCTCACACTAACCCTAATTTAAACTGAACTTCAAAACCTAGTCTTACCAAAAATGTCCTCACTCCGATTGTTAAAAGCTAAAACTGGTCCTTACAAAGATGCCTGTAAGTACACACACACACACACACACACACACACACACACACACACACACACACACACACACACACACACACACACACACACACACACACACACACACACACACACACACACATCAAAAGCAGCATCTTTATTAAATCTGAGTGTCCGTTCCTTGCCAGGCAGTAAACTGCCATCTGTCATGGCTGCTGATCAGGCTGCAGTGGCTCCCTCACATTAAGATGAGTCTGATACAGTCGCATAATAAAAAGGTGAGCAAATGAACTGGGGTTGGGTTTGATCTCTGTTCCTCACTGTTTCTGACTGATAAAAGATCACAGCAGGTGGGCTGTGAAGCCGACAAATGTCAAATTCATAGGGAGAAACAGCTGGGAATGTGAGTGAGTGGTGATGAACGAACACACACCTTCATAAAATATGTCTTATAATGTTGCAGGAGTGTCAATGCCTTTAGGGCATAAAAAATGGTGCCATTCATGAAAACTAAATGTTTCACATCATAGCAGTCTGCCAGAGTGCAAGCACAGTGTATTACAATGCAAAGAAAGTAGTACAGGTGTTATGTAATGTATTGTAAATCTGAACAGGGACAATGTACAAGAAAAAAGCATTGATATTTTTATCTGTAGTGCTTGTAAGTAGAATAATAAAGTTGTACAAAAATAGACAAGATACAATGGGTGTTTTCCACTCAGCTTAGCTTCATTACGTTTCATCTAAAGTGTGGTTCTCTGTGGCTAAAACATAATCATCAATAAACTAAAAGACTAAAGCACGGAACAAAATCTTACAAGGTTAAGCTGACGAATTACATCAGAATGAAAACACATACAGTAAGTGCAACAGCTTAAATCTCAACCAACATTTCTGGAACGTATGCTGCCAACTCCCTCTGGCAAATACCCTGATGTTTCCCTGAAAATATCAGAGTTTCCACTTATTTCCACATAAATAATATAATGCCTGTCGTTCATGTTTGTACAATTAAAACAAACAACCACCATCACACCCAATGCAAAACCCTGATTATTTTATTATACAGGAACATGCAAATTCTGGCTTTGGTTGCCAAGTTTACAAGAGGCTGGATTTACACAACTACCAAGAAGATTTCATTACAATTCACTTAATAATTCATAAAAAAACATCCGTAGTTTGGATGGGAAGTTATATTAATTGTAATTGTATATTTGAAAAATAAAAGGAAATTTTTGGAGAGAACAGGGAACCAGCAGGATCTCAAGTTCCATTATTTAACCCTACAATTCATTTACACCATACATTTCACAAGATTCAGTTATAGAAACATGATGTTGATGCTAATACAGATTGCTAAACATGGAACATTGAAAATGAAGAAGTTGAAGGTTTAATTACTTTTTTCCATTGCATTGGTAGAAAAAAACCTTTTGTTTTGTGGTTTTGCAAAGTCTTATATAAACTCTCTACTTGACATGACTGTTGTCTCCACAGCAACATAAATGAAACAGTGTAAATACAGTAACATTAATTGACAGCACAGCATGCAGAAGCTGAGAACCGCCGTACTTGCAATTTATTTTCTAATGCAGTTTTCTCAAGAAAACAAAGAAAACAAACAAAGAAAACAAATTTTCTTGCGACAACAAGAAAGCGAAGGTCCTCTTATTAATTGTAATATTGCATGCCATTATATCAAGATCATAAGGTAAGTTTATCGTTATCTTTGGAAAATAAGCAGTATCTCGAGGTAAAATGGTAATCAACCCAGTATCAAAAAAAGGTTATTTTCCCTCTCATGTTAATTGTATTCTGGTCTCAAGGCAATATAACTTGTACTTGTGTGATAGCCAGTTAGTTATCTCATGATCTTGAGAAAAAACAAATAGCTATGTTTCTCAAGCTCGACTCATGTGTGTGTGTGTGTGTGTGTGTGTGTGTGTGTGTGTGTGTGTGTGTGTGTGTGTGTGTGTGTGTGAGTAAGTAATGTGTCTGTTTCAAGCTTAGTGAGGCCATGATCTTATCCCTTTACTCTTTACTTTATCCTATGTTACCATTAATGAGCTCCAGATCACGCTCCCTCCATCTTCACATCACCTCGAGACACAAACCTCATAACGTTTAACACACAAGCGGGTAATGGAGAGACAGAGAACAGCTTTTAGGTTCAGTTTGTGGGAGGGAATGTTTAGATTATTCATACACTGACAAACAAAACATTTAAATGATGTAGATAAGTTATTTAAAGCTCACAGTGTGACATGAAGCCGTGTTGTTTTGCTACTTTACACCTCATTCATTTATTCACTCTAACAGTGGTATTTCCATTCCAACATCTTACCCCGTTGTTTTCTTTTGTTTGATTTTTAACAGCATGCAGAGGTTTTAATTGATTGTGGGGTCAGCTATTCTGGAGAAGGCATGTTGTCAATATCACTTTTTCTCACAATCAGTTGGGCGTGTTGCTAGCTATGGTGTGCCCTAACATACCAAAACAGTGAATTTACAGAGCCTAGGCCATGAATTACCACTAGATTTTTTTTCAGTGAACACAGTAGGTACCGTACAGGTAGCAAATTGTGTGGAGATATTCACCTATTTTGACAAAAAAGTGATTTCGACAGTAACCATTCTCCAGAATCGCCGTCTGACTACACCTTCACGGCATTAGTCTGTGCAGAACTAATCCAAGCAGCCACCAACTCATCCAAATCATCAATTATATTTGGTATTTCAGGAGTGTGTGTTTAGACTTTCTCTTTGTATTTTCCCTCACACAGCCTGTTGTAGCTACTGGCTGTCGGAGCTGCATTGTAATGCTTTGTTTAGGGCTGTTGACAAATCAATTTCTTTGTACAAAAATAAATAAATGAAAGAAGGAAGGAAATGCCTTCTCACTTTAAACTGCACTAATCAATATTTCTCATATGAGCTATGGATCGGATGATAAAACAACTTCAAAGGAATAGTTGGACCACACTGTTGTGCAGAACTGGGTCATTTAAACAAACAGTTACGTTGTGTCATTGACTCAAGATCTGTACTGTGGTGATATACTGTTTACAAGTCGTTTGACGAGCAACCACCATCTCCCTAGTTGAGAGTCAACAAACTCCAATATATATATATATATATATCTTGCATAGGGTTTTTCCTGCACAGGGAATAATGAAGCAGATGCCTCCGTCAAACTTATTGTCGCCTCCAGCTCTCAACAAAACTCTGATGAGTGTCTTAATGGAAAACACTATTTTCTAACAAGCGTTGCACTTGGTGGATTTAATTTGTCATTAGTAACTGCATTACGCTGATGTGGTGGCGCTGTATTCTAGTAAGTTACATTGGCAGATTTAGGTTTGGGCAATATGGTCGGGCACTGGTGCCCACACAATACAATTCAGAATACAAATTTTACATTGTCACCTATTGTAACTTTGTACAATAGGGGACACTGGGGATGTGACTACCTCAGCCCCATTTAGAAATGAAATGAAAAACTATTTTGGGGTCGCTTTGTATTCTGGTCTGATGCGAGCACTACTGCACCTTTTTCATTGTGGATTTTCTCTGTTTGATTACACAACGTCGATACAAAAATGCTTTGTCTAGAAAGACCCTCCTTGTGCTTTGGGTTCTCCGGCGCTGAGTTCAAAACTTGACATTTACTGTTGATGTTTAAGATCAATACACAATACTCCGCTGCTGCCTTTTAACCTCTGGAAATATCGCAAAGTAGAATGGTGTTTATATTTGGCCCATTATATACACAACATAAAGCAATATACACCAAGAAATATCAACATGGGCCCATTAAAACATCAGACACATCACTATAGTTCCCATAGCAGTGTTAAGTTATTACAGGATTCTTTACCTTTTACAACGTAAAAATATCAGGTCAGTAATTACCAATAATTAAATATGATATAGATATTACATCTATCATATTTAATTATTGTTGCAGTATAAAGAAGCAACATGAAAGTGGACTAATTCAATTTCCTTATAAAATAATCAGGAGACAATCATGAAATATTTCTTTCCATTTCTGTTGCCTGAAGATGTGTTGCTACCATTCTGATCTTCATTTCACCAAGATGAACTACGATCTATGTCAAGGACCAAAATAACGGAAATGTCTAGAATGGTTCTCTAAAGTCATCTTGTACAGGCTTTAAGGCCTTGATCTGTCTCACACACACACACACACACACACACACACACACACACACACACACACACACACACACACACACACACACACACACACACACACACACACACACACACACACACACACACACACACACACACACACACACACACACACACACACACACACACACACACACACACACACACACAGAGGACACAGTAGCTAACCTCTGATCCACTCATTGGACTTCTCTACACTCCGGATCAACAACAGGCAACAGGGATAAAACAAGAGCACCACAGCGGCTCAACTGCAAAACAAGAAAAACTGTCACACCGAAAGAAGCTGCACAAAGCCTGGCCAGAGTCTAACAGAGAATAACTCATACCAAAATAAAGCAAATAAAGAAGCCATTACTGGAATAAAAATTCATTTCCAACTAAGCTGTCAACAATGTCTGATTGTTGCCCGAAAAGACGGCTTGAGAGTCAATGAGTTTGACAGTTGCTGAATTTGTCCTCTAAGTCATGTCATCCGAAAGAAAAAGACCTCTTACTGTGTTAATGACAGCTCAATTAAATCATTTTGATGGGAAATGAAATATGGCCTTAAGCCTCAATTAAGATAGCTTTGCGTGCTTAAAACTAAAGCACAAACAAAATAAGAAGAGTCAGCATTATTCTGTTTTGTTTACTTATAATCCCACATTTATGTCTGAAACTATATATAAAGAAATGTGTCTTTTGCTGACCTCAAGTTTAACTTGCTGCAGTGACGACGGAGAGTCCCACTGAGTGCATTTTAACAGTGGATGGCAAGCTACAAGACAAATGCACATGCAACGTCACTAATAACAGCCATGTCGGCTTATATAGCAGACAAGGCCTAACTTTACTTCCCGTTTCCGTCCCCCACAGTGCAGCCTATCAACCCCTCCTATCAACCCGACTGTCACCACCTCTCTCAACCCCCACAACTTCCCATCTGCTCATCAGATCACTTAGGGACAAACTGATAGAGGAGCAACCAGGGAGAAGATTTAAACCAGCATGGGCAACAGAGCCTAAACAAGACTAATAGCGGCAGTTAAAACCATCTAACGAACATGTTTGTTTATTTCTCAAAAGGTGGAGTCAGCGAATCTGGAGAATGCTTGTTGTCAAAATCCCTTTTTGTCAAAATCAGTGAATATCTCCTCACAAACCACTACCTGTATGTACTGTGTTTGTGCTCTGAAAAATAAATGTGGCGTTAATAATCTCAGGCTGTGATGTTCCATGCTGCCGAATGCTTAATTTTGGGTTGACTTTCACTTTGCGTCCCTCTCATCTGCTTTCACAGTTGTCACACTACCATTAAATAGAAGCGTCAATTCTCACTTGAGAGTTCAATCTTTTAATGTTCACACTTATTTCACAATGCAAGGGCATGGGTAGCACACTCTCTGCAACTGAACCCACTGTCAGAAAGATTTTAATGTCCTGGATTAGGATATTGATGTATCTATTCCAGCCAAGTTTATGTTGGCCTGTTACCAAGTTATTCACACAATTAACTTTAAATCAGTGACAGCCGATACAACCTGCTGCTGGCGATGTTTGTGAAACAGTTAGTGCCAGCTGGTCACGAGAAACTGCTACTGGAAACTTTTGGACTCTGCTTTGTGTTAATAAGAAAGAGACAGGAGAGATAACAGATGTGTCAACAACACTAACAACTCGGCGTGTATTGTGTTTACAGAGAACCATGAGATAATCACTTGCACCAGTACGCCCAAATAACAACACTCATTGCATACCGAGCAAAATGCTCACACTGTTTAAGCATAGCTTTAACAGCATCAGCATGGGGTGGACAAACTACTCGATGGTGAAGAAATTAAAGGATCAAACGTTCGCTACCTGTCCGTACTTTGAATGCGCTGAAAGAAAATACAGTGTTCATTCACGGCCTAGGCTTGGTAAACTGGAATATTGCTAGCTATGGTGGGCCACCTTTGTTTGCATACCCGGCGTTTACACAGAGCCTCGGCTATGCATGAACCCCTTTCTTTCTGCAGTGCACACACAGTACAGTAAGGTAGTGGATTATGAGGAGACTAAAAGTGACTTCATCAACATGTGTTCTCCAGGATCGCTGACTCCACTTTTAAGTGATGTCAATCCAGAGATGACGAAAGAGTTACTTATGGATTTGAGGGGGAATGAGACGAAGCACCGAAGGGAGGCAGACTGAGAGATGGAGAACAGGGGGGTTGTGGGTATTGTGGTGCCAGCTGATGATGGATTTGCACACGCTCCAGTCAGTCGGTAATGGGAGCGTGTGAGCTGCTAGAGCATGACTCAGTGCAGAAGGGTCACGCAGAGGCCATGCATGAACAACAAGGCACCTGGAGCCAAGGGTGACTCTGTCCGGTTAGACCCATATTTATTATCACCAAGCCAATATTTGACTGTCTTTAAACAAAGCCATAAATTGACAATGCAGTCATATATAATGGAAAGATCATCAGGGCTTTGGAGGTTTCAATACCAAAAACATTAAGAAGGTATTTAACCCATCTGATGATCAATTAATATCCCAGGTAGGTCAAATGAGCAGACCACTCCAAATGATCAGTGTCTCTGGTTTTACTATTTGTGGGTATGTTTTAAAAGCAATAATGTGTAACCTTTGTACTTTACTTACTTACTTACTTTTGTATTCCTACTTATGGCGGCATTTACAAACAGGTGTCGCCCCCCTATACTGGTGCATGAGTTCCGAAAAATCCCAAGAAGCGCCCAAGAAATGTTTCAGTTGTTGATTTTACCACCAAGAAAACACCTGGACGTACAATAGGTATAAAATTCATGCGCGATCACCGAAGGCTTAACTCATGAATGCGCCGGCAGTGTTGTTGTAATTACTCAGAATTCCTCATGGGGGCAATATAAGTTATGCACTATAGCTTTAAGTACAATAAATTTCATTTGTGTTTAATGTCTATATTCCTCCCAAATTCCAAAAATAAATATTGTCATTTAGAGTGTTTCAATTAATGCATGTAGATATGTAGATTTAAGAAAAATGCATGTAGATATTCAACCCATTTGACAATCAATCAATATCCCAGACGGGTCAAAAGAGTAGCAGTCGGAGGATGACTTGAGAGAGAAGGGCGCCACAGAAAAGAGGGATGAGACTGATGACCATTCGATTCTTTGTTTCATGGCGGAAAGACCTGACTCGTCTCTTTGTTGGCCACTGTGCTTGCTAGGTCAGTTAAAAATAGTACAAGTCTCCCCAATTGAGGCTAATCTTTGCAGATGGGATGTGTGCAGCTCTGCGGTGGTAGCAGCAGGAATGAATGTAGTCTCAAGCCATTGCAACACAGCGTGTAAGCCCCTCTTACACACACACACACACACACGCACGCATGCATGCGCACACGCACACATACACACAAACACACACACTTACTTCCCAGAAATGTCAACTCCAAACACTTTATCTTTCGCATTGCTCTGCCCTGTTTCCTCAGTCAGTCATTTTGCACTTTGATTCATATCTGAGCAGAATCATACAGGGGTGAATGGAGTTGCTTAGCAACTTCCCTCCACACAGACACACTGCTGCCTCTCTCGAAACCTCCCAAACTGTACTCTCTTTGTGCATCCCGTTACGATGTCCCATGACGTCCGATGTTTTGTTGACAAATCGATCAAAATAATTAGTGTCTTGCCATTTTATTTCTAGACTTTGTAAAGGTGCCACAGAAATTCTTCCCCATCAATCCAAGAAGGAAACTAAAGAAAGAATAACACTGCTACTACAATTTCCCGATCCTCTGCCATCCTATGGGAGCCCTTGAACATGAAATCCTCTATACACACCGAGATGACATGCTATACAACAGTTCACACACATGGTAAGCTTCTTGGGCCTGGGGTTCATTCATTAGACCTTCCCTTAAAGAGGAACCTGAGAGCTCCGTATGGACACCATGAAGCCACAGTATATGTTGATAATCTGGACAGTGGGTTACAGCTTATCACTGGCCTGATGAAAGAGTGTGCTTATCTGCAAACCTGTGGCAGTAATTATGAGCTATTGGTAGGTATGTCAGAGATTTAGACTGACGAGGATACTCCCCGAGGGGCTGTGCACCAGAATGTTTGAGCTAATTTCTAATTAGCAACCTCGATTGACTGCAAAATAACAGTCGATTTGGCCCGCTGTCCTCATAATGAATTCAATTACCAATGAACGCAGAGTGGAATTAAAACCACATACAGCACAACCCTCCGTGCTGCAGCCGAGTCCCCGAGGAACGTGGAGGAGTGAGATTACCGCATTAAAGAAGGCTTAGGCACACGTAAAAAAAAACATGCGCATATCCACACTATAATGCTCACGTTTTTAAGTACCATAATACCAAAGTAATGATATGTTTGATGATGTTTGTGATTGCAGCTTTAAAGGCTCTGGCAACCCACAGACATAAATATATGACATTAATGTTGGGTTTCTCTATAAGCTGTTTACAGTCATCCAATTAAAAATTTATTTTCATAAATATTATAACATTTAGTCTAAAAAACTGCTTTTTTGCTGTCTAGAACATTTTGCAGGGTGGTGTGGGCGTGGCCAACAACGTTCTGTAAGGGAACGTTCTCTCACTCACGGTGCTGAGCAGGTTTAGCCCAGTTCAGACAAAAGATTCACCACACAACGAGACGCAAACTAGAAAATGCTGCACATGCTCACAACGAGCCTGACTGGCAGTACACACTGCTGCACGGGCTGCGACGGTAGCTGGTTTCCCTAGCAACGCTGAATGCTTTGGCACAGCTGAGAGCGCAAGCTCAACATCACTTGCAGAAAGTAACTTATTATTATTAGGCCTATATAGGTTTGCAATTAGTTGTAGGATATTTTTCCCACTACAACCGCAACCTGTTTAATTGAAACAGGTGTCAGTGTCACAATGAAAATATATAAAAATATATCTGTCTCATATTTATTGTTATATCTTATTAGTTTATTTCCCATTTAACTTGCAAAAAAATCTGCTATCTATTTTAGACATATGCATTTTTAAATGTTTTTGAGGATAGGAGTGGGAATAAGAGAGAGAGAGAGAGAGAGAGAAAACGGAGTCGGATTATGTTTCTCATCACGTGAGCTGATGCGATATGCGGTTTGAATTAAGAGCACAAGGAGTACAATATAAAAAAAGACAATCAAATGAGTTCAAACCAGCCGGCCAGTTGGATCCTAAGCATGCAGGCTAACGTTGTCCAGACGATCAACAGTGTGGAGACCCGCTGTTGAAGTAGCCTACGCTACAGGCAGCCGCAGAAACATATTCTCAGAAGGGAGTGCTGACAAAAAAAAACTCTGCCTGCACTTCAATAAAAACTCGCTACATTGATAAAAAAAAATGCATCACCAATGCAGTATTGTTACATGCAGCAGTGACACATGCCGTATTGGGCCGATTATAAAACGGGGTTTCCCCATGGGAATATGTCGTAAAAAGTCGGGTCGTTTTATATTCGGGGTCTAATATTCAGCGTCCAGTTATGGACTGACCGTTACCAGAGCGATCATCAGCTGGGTTTGTGTCCAACTTGTGTTTATTTATTTATTTTCGGGTGGAGCACGAGCTGCGCACTCAGATGCGGCCGGACAGAGGTGTGTGCGCTTGGATAGAGAACGAAGTGACGAGAGGAAAAAGAGGCACGGGAAATGGCCAAAGATCTCCACATCCCCAGCACTGAATTCAAAGCCTTGACTTTTTTTTTTGTTGCGAGTCGACGTGTCAGAGGCATGAATCGGCGCAGCGATCGACAGTGGATTTTCTGCGCAATTTGGAGACGTGTCTCTCAGGTCTCGGGACACAATCGGATCGTGAAAGCCTGTCCCCTCTACAACATTAACGTTCAGGAATCCCCGGTGATCATTTAGTCTTAAACCACATAGTTTTTCTGCACGGCGGCTCGGCGAGGTGTCACTGTGAACGTTACCATCACAGTGTTTCACCGGGGTGCGCGCTGCTTCGCTCAGACGAGCCTGTGAGTGTAGGCTCAGGCGCAAAGAGACAGTCTGTATCTCTTGCGCGGCTCCAGAGATATTGTATACTTGTTTTTAGAGCGTGTGACGTCCCAAGATAGAGACGTAAGCCAACGTTCGAATCAGAAATTTTCAAATGGCCGTCCCAATGCATTTTAGAACAGAGATCCTTCGCGTGACATCACAAGATATAGCTCGCTCTAAGCCAAGGCAACATTCGAATCAGGATTTTTCAAATGCTCGACCAACTGACATGACAGTAGCTTAGCGCGGGGCTAACAGATATTCCTAAGACCTTTCATATACATATTAGCACTGATTTTACCACCCAAATAACATAGTTACAAGGATTTAGTGGATTTGGGTTGCCAGGGCCTTTAATTGTTGCTTTGACACTTTCGGAAAGTGAATGTATTATCTTACTTTTTTCTCATTTGCTTGACTGGCTCAATTATCATCATGTCTCTTTTAAGAAATATATTGTAATCTGGGGGATTTCTATACAAACAAAACCAAAGCTAGAGTGTTAGCGTGAACAAGATCACTGCCAAGTTGATTGGCAGCCTCTAGACCGCATGCTGATTTGAGAGTAAAGTGTTGTTAAGTACTTAAAGCTACAGTTCGTAACTTTTTTTATATAAATGAATGTTGTTATATTCAAGCCATCGGCAAATGAGTTGACACAAAGTTGATTAAGCCTATCAGCTCTGCGGGGTGGGTGGGGTTCTAAATGTGTTGTATGTTTGTTAAAAAAGAAAAATCTCAATAAAAATTGTTTATGAAAAAAAAAAAAGCCTATCAGCTCTAAATAACTCTCTCTATAATTCTAAGGATAACAGCGTTTACAGACACATTTGAAGAGTATGTTGTTATCTCAACTGGAAATAAGCAAAACCGTCACCAAAAAGTACAAATGGGAACTGAAATACAGTTCGATATTTTACATTTTAAACTCAAGTTTTCCAACAAACGTGTCCTCAAGCTGTAGAACTTCATCCCGGTGTATTCGGTAGCTCTGGAAGCTTCTACATCTTCCCTAGAAATTAAAACAATGGAAGCCCAATTTATTGGTTCCAAAAGTTTAAAGTGATTAAATACGATACACGTGAGATCTGCAAGTGAATGTTGTTCATATGCCTGCGCCTGTGTGCAATTATGTAACGGATTAATGAAATCAACAACAGGACATATTTGAGAATAGTTGGTCAGAGGACAGGACACTGCGACACATCAACTTGGGTAGAGAGATGGTCCTCATAATCGGCAAAAGCCAGCTGGTATAAATGTAGGATAATAATTATGTTTGTTTTATGACTAAAGCACACAAATGGCGGTGAGTCTAGTCAGAGGGCAAACAGAGGCCAAGTACAAACACATGAAAACAAAGTGTAAACATAAGTAGTAATGAGACACAAAATAACAACCATTGAATACATTTCTCTGTAGCCTGTTAAACCGAGTATGACGATGTTGCTTCAGAGCACATTATTTCACTTTTTTTCAATTTTATTCAAATCTTTCACTATATAAATGTTTTTTGTTCAGCGTGTTTGGCTGTGAAAAGCAGCAATCATCACTCCGTGGCCCGTGGCCACGAGTGTGTAATGAGAACAGATCTACAGCAATAACACAGCAATGTGCCTGGGCGACAAACAGAGAGCCACACATGCAGGTTTTCAGCGGCATGTTTTGGTGTGTCTGTTTGTCTTCTATTTCTCTCTGTACCAAATGAGGCCATGCAACGTGTGTGTGTGTGGGGGGGGGGGGATAGAGAGAGAGAGAGAGAGAGAGAGAGAGAGAGAGCGAGAGAGAGAGAGGCAGGAGAAAAACATGGTTTGTCCTCAAAGGGAGTGACAATTTGAATTTCAGATTCACTGTAAAGAGATGGTAGCTTTTTTTCTAATTTTTCCTGAAGCCACATTATGAGGCCAAGGTCAAACGAACTTGACTCCTCCACAACCTGGTTAATATTCCTTCCTCACTGTGCACGTGTTTACTCAAAACCTTTCAGCAATGCAAACAGAGAGCCTCATCATGGGAACGCTAATATTCATGGCTAAAGTCAGAGATGCAGGTGAATGTGGCTATGGTAAAAAAAACAACGTGTATAAGAAGAAGCAAGGATGAAGGGAAACTATGCAGGTGGAGAAAAATTAGGCTCCGAGACAACTTTGTGAAAATCCCACAGGAGAGCAGCCCAGGAGAGGAGAGCGAGATTGAGAAAACGCCCTCTCGTGCCGCCCACCACCGCTCTAGGCTTAGACAAATGAAGGAGGGAGGAGGCAGAGGAGGTGTAGGACAAAGATGAAGGTTGGAGCACGATGAAAAGATGAAAGCCAAGCGCACAAACCTCACGAAGCTATAGCCATCCGATCTGAAAGTTCATTTACATCTCGGTATAAAAATTGTGCAGATGGAAGCTGATGAATTACTGATGGGAGCAGTTATAAAAACCTGGGTCTGCTCTGTGTTTGGTTCGCTCCGACAAGAGTGGTCAACGCTGTGCATCTAATGTTAGCAGCAGAGCATGTCCTGTGCCAGAGCAGCTTAAATTCAAGCCTGAGGGCACTGCTGCAGCAGCTCCACTGGGTTTTTTCATTCAACAACCACCTCGTTTAGACTTCTCCCTGGGTCTGAAATTGCTCACCACAGAGAGAGCAAAAAGGTACAAGAACAAACCAGACTGCAAGACCTTGAGGCCTCAGACTGGTGTGGCTATATAAGAGACTCTTAAATGAGACAAGTTGAAAACCACGGTCTCCTGGGCACGCTCATCAAGCCGTTTTGTTAGGATCTCAGCGGGGCACCAAACTGACACTCACAAACATAAAGCCAGGGCTGAATCGAAAGCTTTAAACTGAAAACTAAAACATCTCACCAGTAGCCAGATAGAGCAGCACATGTCAGTCAACAACACCGACTGGTTCCAAATCACTTGCTCTTTCATTATTTCTATTATACATACTACAGCTGATCATAAAGTGTATAGTATGTAGGTATACGCATATAATTGGGGCATACTTTCACTTGTTTATTTCATCCCACCTAGAACTTGAACTCTTCCTTATATATCCGTATCGCTGTTTTGCTTTGTTTTCTCTCGGAGGATACATTGATGCGACGTCACGTCCGGTGTGCTGTGACTTGAAGGTCAGAATCACCTAAAAAAGCATGCTGATTTCCACATTAAAAATCCCGACCGGATGTAGTAGGGCATCTGGGTATGTTTAAGTATGCTATATCTAACCACAAGAATTTGGACCTTTCTGAATATTTTTCTACCATACTAAATAGCAGGGAAGTATGGGTATTGGAACACAGGGGAATACTTCCTTTACCCTGTCTTTGGTGACAAAACATCCCATCACCACTGTTGATGGCCGTACAGGCTCTTCTAAGTGATGATAAGCTCCACCAAACCTGGCATAAACAAAGTTACATCACGGATGCATTCAGCAAAGCAGTGGTGGGGATTGCATAAGAGTAATGCTGTTGAATGATTAAACATTTTCTGACACTGTTTGAGACTCGCAAATGATACTTTTAATTATTACAAGCACAAGGTTTCTCATTTTACAACCCCAGGAGTGTGACGCACAGGTTTGATGTTGTCAGATCTGACATCATCGGCAAGCAACAAGAGAGGAGCCACATAACTATTCAGCCCGACTATTACGCTGCTCATCAAAACAAAAAGAGCCTCCAACATAAACAACTCAACAGGCTGCGTGTTGCCAAAAAAAAAGCCAATGTAGGCGTATGACAAGAAAGGTGTTGTTTGTCAGTCCAACACACATATTAACATTACAACGAACATATCCTGTATGACTGTATCCTGATGTGTTATCTCTATGCTTAAGATTTGTCTTGGTCTAAGCCACTCAAACGGCTTGGTTAAGAAAATATGGTGGTCATCATTAATCTGTTTGTATGAGACAGGATGCAAAAAGACGTCTCCACACAGTCAAACAGTTTTAGATTTTCCAAACAATAGTTTTTGTTATCCGGAGTATGTCATTAATTCAAATACTTGTTTGCCTAGTGCCTACTGCTAAATGACAACAAGGTATACTAGTACTAAATGTACATGTTACGTAACTTGTCAAATATTTAAAGTGAAAATCAGCTTAGTTAAGGGAATTGTTATTATCTCAGAGTTGTCAAACAGCTGACGAATAACCGGTACATACACAAACAAGGAAATGACAAAAATATAAAACTCCAATCAAACTAGCAAGTTTAGCAGGTTTATACAGTAATCGTCAATTGCTCCTCACTGATTAACATTTCAGATTTATTTGCAGGATTATGGATTTAATCAGAATCACAAAGAAAAACCTAGTCACCATCAATGTAACATGTCAGTTTGACATCTGAGCAAATTGACACCCGAATGCAGCCGTCACAATTAAAATTAATGAGGTCATTAGCTCTCTTTTATCGGCTGCAGGGTGCACTTAGTTTGGAAAAAGGAGAGATAACAACCACTGACTGAGCAAGAAACTTTACATCTTCACTGTCTTGCACATAATGGTGCCTTGAAGATAGATATAGATACAAATGAGACTGGAAGTGACTGAGATTACAGCTGGCAAAAGTTAGAGAGGGAGAGATTTGACAGCAGTGTCGGGGTTCGCAACTCAACAAACTAATTTCAAAAGTTCATGTAATAATACTTTTTCTTAGAATCCTCCAGGAGCAATGACTTGATTACTTGTTAAATTACTCAAATTTTAAATCCAAACATTGGTACTTTCATTCTCTCATACCTGTGACTGATAACGGCAGCCACAATAATAAAGACGCATACTGTTCATTCTTGAGTTCGCGCAATACAATAAATTTGGAGGGAAAATTTCCATCTGGATAGAATAAAACTGTCTGGATTCATGATATGGGATAGTTAAGAGAGCTACAACATTAACAACAACAACAAATCAGCAAATGAAGGTGGGATGTGGTTCTTGTGAATTCAGCTTAGGTGTTTTATTACATCTCTCTCTTGCTCTGTGATTGACAAACCTATGTGTGTGTTCGGGAAATAAATCCTTTGTATGTATGTAAATAGGGAGCATTTATAAACCTTAACTGGTGAACCAAGCTTTTATTTCTGAACTTCTCATTGTATATGAGTAGGAAGCCTCCATGATTTCTGATATACCTCGGTTTTTATTATGCTGGTCTTTCTTTTTGCTGCTAACACAAACTCTTCTTTGTGTGAAATGTGAAAAAGCTGTATAAGTATTGAGTTCCACAGACAACAGACATTACAGTTTAATTGATTAGAATGAATGAAGTGTAATTGTTAAGGCGTTTGTACCGTATATGTAAATGATGCTTAATTATCCATGTGCACTTCTAAAGCACACCTCTATTAGTGTTTGGTTTGTCTTTTATGAGCAGCCAGCCTTTATTTTTCCATGCAGGCTATTATTAAAAAGTTCCTTTTAGAGATTTAATGGGGTGAAAGCAAACATATCGTGTATGAGCTCATCCATTTTACAGCCAGTGTCAGACAAAGAGTAAGCAGGGGGGTGGGAAATGTCACATTTCTAAATGTGAATCTAATTGCCTTCTCATATTTTTTTTAGACGCGTTTAATTCACACACAAATTACACGCTGGCAAGGCAGCCACAGACTAACCTTTCCAAGCCATTTAATAATTGTGTTACTGGAAAGGAAAGAGTAATTTGTGCCATTACAATGACAGTTCTGTTTGATCTTGCCTACTCCCCACAATATGCTCCGACTTAATTCTCGCCTCTTTGTGCTCAGATGAAATTAGAATTTTGTCAGTGCTTTTACGGACCCAATCATGCAGACACTATACAAGGAGAAGTATGGGAGGGCTCCTGTGGATTACAGCGGTGCTAGAATTAGAAGAAAACTGTGCTAAAAGTCTGTCTACATCCACTCCATTCCTAGCAGCCTTAGGAATGGAGAACCAGCATAAGAAGAAGGGGCAGGATCCCCGGGATGCCTGACACCCCCATTTAGCAGCAAACAACTGTTATAAAGGCTTCAGGTATTCTACTTTAATGGTTTCAACACAGGGTGATTATTGCTTATTGATATATCACACCTGCAGAGATGACCTCATCTTTATTAATGGATGCATAGATCAATCTAGTCAATGACAAAGTGTGTGTTTGTAGGTGTTGGCAGTGTTTTGTATTATCAATTTAATTTGGACTGCACATATGTGATTGCATATGGGGGGGGGCTAGATATTGTGTTACTGGTTTAAAGTAAATTCATGGGTTGGATTTTATTTTTTTAAATAAAAATCCATTGTAAAAGACTATTCTGAACAAATGTTCTCAATTCTGAAAGTGTCTGTTTTGCAACCCTGTCTAATTTGAATACCAATGCAACATGAATATGTTTTGTAAGATACCAGCATCACACAATAGGCAAAGTAAACAAAATAGGGAATATTTCTATTGAACACTTTGCAAATGATACTGATCGTTTCCAAAATCTCTACTGTTTCTTTTCTTTTACAACACACATTTTGTATTCATCATACCATGAACCAAAACAGTGAATTAAATTGATTTAATTTATACTTATTAAGACGAACAAATGTTTTAAATGCTACAATATACAGTATCTCACAAAAGTGACCCCTCACATTTCTTCAAATATTTCATTATATCTCTTCATGGGACAACACTAAATAAATGACACTTTGATACAATGTAAAGTAGTCAGTGTACAGCTTGTATAACAGTGTTAATTTACTGTTCCCTCAAATTAACTTGACACACAGCCATTAATGTATGAAGTGCTGGTAACAAAAGTGAGTACACCCCTAAGTGAAAATGTCCAAATTGCGCCCAAAGTGTCAATATTTTGTGTGGCCACCATTATTTTCCAGCACTGCCTTAACCCTCTTGGGCATAGAGTTCACCAGAGCTTCACAGGTTGCCACTGGAATCTTCTTCCACCCATTCATGACGACATCACGGAGCTGGTGAATATTAAAGACCTTGCACTCCTCCACCTCCTGTTTGAGGATGCCCCACAGATGCTCAATAGGGTTTAGGTCTGGAGACATGCTTGGCCAGTCCATCACCTTTACCCTCAGCTTCTGTAGCAAGGCAGTGGTCATCTTGGAGGTGCGTTTGGGGTCGTTATCACTATCATGTTGCAATACTGCCCTGCGGCCCGGTTTACGAAGGGAGGGGATCATGCTCTGCTTCAGTATGGCACAGTACATGTTGGCATTCAGTGAACTGTAGTTCCCCAGTGCTGGCAGCACTCATTTAGCCCCAGACCATGACACTCCAACCACCATGCTCTGGTGAACTCCATGCCCAAGAGGGTTAAGGCAGTGCTAGTCTGACTTGACCACTTCCGCCAGCGTCTATTAAGCGCTGGCGTCGGCAAACAACGCTATGCCTCCATTGGCTGCTTCCCGGGGTTAGCCCCGCCGTAGATGATTGTGATTGGTTTAAAGAAATAAAAACAGGCCAGCCCAGTTTCCCCCCCGAATAGACGGCTCTAAACGGAGTGCTTCCAGACCATACTACTTGCTGTAGTTTGGTCTGGCTTTGCGAGACTAAGGCAGTGCTGGAAAAATATAGATAATATATATATTAACACTTTGGACCCAATTTGGACATTTTCACTAAGGGGTGTACTCACTTTTGTTGCCAGCACTTTAGACATTATTGACAATTTAAGCTTAGGGCACGCAAAAGCTTAGCAGCGGCCCTGGCTGTGTGTCGAGTTATTTTGAGGGGACAGTAAATTTACACTGTTATACAAGCTGTACACTGACTACTTTACATTGTATCAAAGTGTCATTTCTTCAGTGTTGTCCCATGAAAATATATAATGAAATATTTGAAGAAATGTGAGGGGTGTACTCACTTTTGTGAGATACTGTATAGCAATTGTGTGTATTTGGTGACATGCTGTTTATTGAACTTTGACCAAAACCATGATCCAGGATTGCATTAAAAACATACTCATGACCACTGAATCGATGCCTCCAACTCTAGGGGTTTCACTGGGTTTGACTACACAGGTGTTCATGTCAACCTGTCCGTGTTTCCGATGTGGACGCATACAAACACCACTGGGCCCATCAGTCTACCTGTCATCAGTCACACTGAGATACAGATGGTTCCTTCAACCAGCTGAAATATGAGCTCAACACACGGCTGTGATCACTTATAAATCAATCTGAGGACGGAGCAGCAGGGGTTCATAGTGGAAAGAAAACGGAAAGAGAAAAGGGAGGGAGGAGAATGCCGCTGATGGAATACATAAAATATATACAGTATATATACAGTATAGGGGAAGGTGGGGTGATTTGTGCATTTTGGAAGTTGCAAAACCCCTTGTTTCTAGAAAACCGTGGAAGAAATTGGAAATGTGACCACATATTTAAGAAGAGCCATCCATTTGACTCATCCTGTAAAGAAGGGAGACACAAGGAATAAGATATAAGCACATTTAAGCTCAAAAAACTGTGTTTTGCCTTTCAAAGTAAAATTTCCATGATCAAGGTTTTTTGATTATTGTGTCTGAACAATTATAGACACGTTTGAAAACATTTGACACATGTTTTAGTGCTTTGGTATGCTACACTTTGAGTCTATATAGTTAGCACAATGTCAACCCTAAATTGCTGCATCATGCCTATTATCCAAAATTCTGGGGATGGGGTGATTTGTGCGCAAGGGCCTGGGTGAGTTATAAGTAAGTAAGTAAGTAAAATGTATTTATAAAAGCACATTTATGACAGTTTGCACTGTCCAAAGTGCTGTACATAGTGCATTCAGTAGGTAAACAATGAAGGTAAAATAACAATAACCAAAATAAAAGACGTAAAGCCCATACATCCACATAAACACAGATAGTAGTGCAGAGGTAAGTAAGTAGTGCAGAGGTTAATGGGGAGGAAACACCAGGGTGTACATATGGGTTTTGAGCCTTGATTTAAAGGCAGAAATGTAGGGGGAATCACATTTGTCAGGTGGCAGTTGGTTCCACAAGCACGGAGCAACTAGTGCAAAGTACATTTCTGAGAGTTGTGCCAGTGGCATGGCTGTATACGCTGGTCACCAAAAGAAAGTGATTGTCTACAGTAGCTCAGAAGAGAGTGACATCTCAATTCCACTTAACGACACCACTGATGAGAGTTCAGATGGCCAGAAAGATGATGATGGTGACTTTGTCATTGTGACACAATGACGCACAAATCACCCCACATAGTGGGGTGATTTGTGCGACAAGACAACTTTTTTTCCGAAAGCTATATTTCTTAAACAGTTTATTCCAGATCCAAAGTTTTTATTGCCAGGGATGCACAACATCCTGAAATATATGTACATATTTGAGTTGGAGACATAACTGTCAAGGCCTCACTTTAAAATCACTTTGAGTAAAAAGTTGCACAAATCACCCCACCTTCCCCTATACTAATTATATATATATATATAGGAACAGGGGAATCTGAGGCATCGGGTAATGTGAGCCACCCCCTGTATCTAGGCAACGGAAAACATTTGTGGTCATGTGAGATATATGTTTTCAAGCTCCTCTCATTTCCCCATGGCCCTGAAAGAGAGGACCTCATGGTGCTGTGGTAAGCATGTTTTTTTACCAAAATAGGTATTTTGCATGTAAAAGTAAATTTTCTTGCTGTCAACTTAATCAACTGTTGTGCCAAAGCAAATGTATTCACGTAGAAAAACTTCTATCATACGTGTTGATGAACTACCAACATATAAAAACCATGTGATGATATTAGCTAAAGATTAGCCTGAAATGCTAAGAGAGGTAGTTTTTTTCTCAAATTGTGGTGGTGGGGGAAAGTGAGCCAAATGCTGTGGGGGAAAGTGAGCCACTGTCTCACTTTCCCCCACCATGAGGCACAAGTTAAGTTTAGTCTTAAACATATTTTAACGTAATATTACATAACATATACTTTATTTTGATGTCATACACATTGTAGAAAAGCCATCATGCCAAGGAAATACACCAGGAAGACGACCTGGGGCAACCACACGGAAAGAGCACCTTCTCATCTTTCCCTGTAAGGCGTAGTTGTAGAGTATGACAGGCTGATGTTATAATCCAGTTGGGTCTTCTCCTGTGTTCTGAGTCCCAGGCTGTTCTCGCTGGTTCTGATTTTCCGATGCTTTGACCCCCAGACACAAGCTGGCTCTAAGGGGTCCTGTGTTCTGACTAGGGTTGCTGGACGGGTCCCGGGATTTCGGGATTCCCGTGAAATGAGTCAGTCCGGGAGTACCGGAAATTGGCCGCGGGACCCGTCCTCCCGTTTTTTTTTTTTTTTTCGTTTTTTTTGAGGGGGGATATATTTTTAAATATTATTTAGACAGGCAGGCATACGAAATACCAGCGCCTCTACAATACTGAAAGTGCTGTGTCCGAGGAAGAGTCTGATGATACCCAAGAATATGCGTATCAGCCAGAGCCAAGCGAGCAGACGATGACCCAGAGCCTTACTGCACATCTGCAGCAGGCAGTCATTAGCCTCGTTAGAGATGTCGCCGTCTTGCTCAGACCTGCGCAATTATGACGCTCGGCTTGCTGAGCGCACAGCATTTTTGTTGTGCGCTCAGCAAGACGGGCTTCATAGTTGCGCAGGTCTGAGCAAGACGGCTCCAAGTCGAACGAGGCTAATGACTGCATGCAATGTCCCGAGCCAGACCAGAAGTATGGGAATGACCTCCACAAAATAATTTCAAACGAGTTTGCGCTCTTCGAGGCAACCAAAGAGCGACCCAAACACCTGCAGCAGCTCTACTCTGCACTTTCCACCATACAGCCGACGTTCGTGGAAGAAAGAGCGTTCTCGGTGTGCGGTCAGTTCGTGACAAAGCTCAGAAACAGGCTGAGCAGTGTTTCTTGAAGTCACACTTCATGAAAATAAAAGAAAGGAAAGCTGGAAAGTAATCTTGCTTAGCGTGTCAGTTTGAATAGGCTGTTAGTTCTGTCATGTCTTATTTCACACGTTAAGAGCAATCGGTAGTGCATTTTTTGTTATTTGCCTATCCTTTGGAAAATATTCAATTTAAACTGATTTCGTTCATAGAAATAAAAATAGATTGTTTGAAATACATTTGTTCGCCAAACACCGTTTTTTGCCCATGTTTTGATATTGAACCTCTGTGAAACATTTTTCGTATTTTCTTCATAAAAACACCGTTTTCAATAGGCCTATTTAACTTCTGGAAAATATTTTGCCTAATTTGAATGGCTTTTCTTCATGTTATTTAAGTAGAAATAAAACGTGATGTAATATAGCGGTGTTCTGCTGCATTTATTTATCTATTGGCATTGATTTAGTCCCATTAAAGTAGTATGAAAGGGCAATAATGGTTTCAACGGGAAATCCCGGGAAATCCCGTGAGGAGCTCTGAAATCCCGGGATTTGAAAAGGGGCCATTTCGGGAAATTTCAGCAACCCTAGTTCTGACCCCCAGACTGTGTTCTAATCTAACTGGTTCTATCTTTCATTTGAATCTTATTAGAACCTTTTGAATTATAATATGTTGTATTTGATTTTGTTCAGAGTTACTTTCAAGTGTTTAGAAAATTTCCTTTGCTTAATTGACCAAACCCCATCATTCTTTTACTAGTCCGAGATTAGTTCTGGAATGGGTGGCTAGCTTTCAGGATTCTAACTGTTACAATATGTGTTGTTATGGTAGTTTCAGAGTGGAAAAAGTAAGTGGATCAGTTTACCCCCAGCTGGTTCACTTTACCCCCTTGATTTTTCTGGTCCGTCTCAGTTTACCCCACAGCTGGGGTAAAGTGAGCCACATGACAACTTTTTTTAAAACAATCATATTTTCACTGCCTTTTGTCTTGAAAAAATTCTGCTAGGGCCCATTTCTAGGAAACATCCTGAATTAATGGAAAATGTGTAAATTTGAGTGATAAATCGTTTTAGCTCGCTTAGAGGGGAGAAAATGTAAAAAGTGGCTCAGATTACCCCGTTCTCCCCTATATATATTATTAGTCAAGTCATTAAGAACACGTTCTTTTTTGCAATGGTGGCCTGAAAAGCGTCAAAGTCCAATTAGGGGAAGAAAAGAGGGCTAGGACATAAACTACCTAAGACATAAAATACAATTTAATGATTACATAAAATACAACTTAAATACTATACTAAAATTGGCAAGGTATCAACATGTATAACATGAGAAGTGCACAGGTACATGGATGAATGATGTGTGTGTCGTGTAGAAAACAGAAGGAGACACAGAAAGAGATAAATAACGTGTGGAGAGAGAGAGAGAGAGAGAGAGAGAGAGAGAGAGAGAGAGAGAGAGAAATCCCTGCAATAGCGGAGGCCAAGGCGACCATATGTTGCACAGAGAAGCACAATCAGTATCGACCCAACGGATGGAAATGAGGAGCAGCACAGCGGCAGACTGAAGGGTCTAAACAGCCATGAGTGATTATGGACTTCAGAGCTGTCTTTATCTCGTGGAGTTACACAGAAACACAATGATACTGTCTAATGACACACATAATCAAAGAGAGGCAAGCAGGAAAACACCTTTCAGCTCCAGACCTGATGTACACATCCAGGTGTACTGTATAAATGCACAGGCATGCACTTTTTAAAAGGCTAAGGCATCCTCTCTGCCTCATATATTCAATGCACCTTTGTGTTATTAAATACCCTGTGTCAGCTCATTTCCTTCCATGGCCGCCCACCCCTCCAGGAAACACTCTGTGCCACCTTTAATCTTCACTTCCTGCCACTCACAGGAAGTTAATTCATCTCGGAGGAGCGGTAGAGGCAGACAGCTAGCGTGATAAGACTTTGGCACTGCAGGGCCAGAGCAGGAGAGTTACAGAGGAGAATAGGAGAGGCAAAATAAAGCGTCTTGAAAAAAAAAAGCCATCATGGATACAAAACGTCTCAGACATGCTCAGAATGAGCCGGTTACAAGTAAAAACGTGGGCGAGCTAGCTGAGCAGACGCTTACCATCACCACCCCGCGCTGTATCAAGACACAGTGAAGAAGAAGAAGAAGAAGAAGAAGAAGAAGAAGAGGTGTCACCGGGTGCTTCACTGAGCCACGATGGGCCGACAGTGGCAAAATAAAAATGTCGCCTTCCCACCATCTTCTAAAATAATGGTGTAAACAACAGTCGCCGGTTCAGAGAGACACCTAATCTCAAAACGACAAACTGCAACACACAACTCACAGCTGAGCCGCTGTCCTCACTCACCTCCACTCTGCACAGCTCACTTCAGTATTTATCATGTGGAACTCATAGTGTGCATTCAGTCAGGCCAGGCATGGACCAGATGAAGCAATTGAAATGTAACTATCACAACAAACTATGATCCTGGAGAATCAAATAAGTTATGACAAATAAGCCACACTTCTAGAAATGCATCAGTTTGTTTTTGACTCAAACAGCCGTGCTGAGATTTGCCCACATGAAATACAGCCTTAATTTGATTGAACACACAGATTTCCTGTCGAGGGGCACCATGACCTCTATCAATATCAATGTCATAAGACTCTGCTGTACACACTATAACTATGTAAACGTACCGTTGCCATCAACAACAAAGCGAATGAAAAATGACAATTAGCGCCGCAGATGTACATTTACATTTGGACTAACACATGAGCAGACAATGTGTGAACCATCATCTGGGAGATTCTTACGTAATTGTGCCTGAATATTGCATGAGTAATTGCATGGGTTTCACAGCTTCATAGTAGAGATTGCTGACACATTCCTAGCCCCTTGTAATCAGACCCTTTTCTTCCAACACCTTATTCTCCCCTCCGTCCATGTTTTCTAACAAGAGACCTGCTCATAATAGCCCACAGCCCGTTGGCATTTTTATTTATTTTTTGTTCTTCAAGTCGAGGCGCTTTGAATGATTTAACATATGCCCAGTCATGCCCCGGAGCAGGGAAAAGGGAAAGAAAGGGGGAAAAGCAAGTTTCATTACATTTGTGCTGGTGCTGTAGGCGAAGTAATTACAGAAGATCTTTTTACTTTGTACCTTGGACGGCCAGGTTGAATGACTACAGCTCTGCACCTACTCAGCAAAAAAAGACCTTTAATGTGAAGGGGCCCGCGGTGCCACAATAGGTGAGTCTTTTACTGAGAGTATATATTTTTTTTAAAAGGTCTTTCTTGTAAAATAAGTGCAAGTCACTTTAGTGTGATGATGGAGGGAGCAGTAGAGAATGTCAAATAGTGTTGCCGTCGTCTGAGGGAAGAGAGGGAGTCGTGTCTTTGCTCTTGCAAAATGTCAACATGAGGTCAAACTTCCCTGTGAGGTACATCACAAGATTCTTTTCTCCCGGGATGAAGAGCTAACAGGCACGTAGTTGGCTGACTGCCTGTACTGTGCTGAATGAAGCTGAGAAGGTTAAAGGCTACTAACTATAGTCCATGCAGCCATGTCCAGAAATCATAGAATGGGGTTTATGTGAAATCCAGAGGGAAAATTGTATTTATGACATTTTAGCTTTACTGGCACAAAGCTATCAGCATGTGATCTCCATCACGCTTCAATATGAAAATCCGGAAAGCTATATCATAGCAATGAGAGTATAAATACAAACAGCGGAAAGGAAATGTTTAGCTCTTCCAGTTGAAATAGTGTTGTATAGTATGAATATTTTTGGACTGCTGAAACCTCAACCTTCTCGATTGGATTGCTAAACACGTTAATTTAATCAAGAAGGAGTAAAACTCCAAATGAAACCATAAAAAAACATCACAAGCTGCAGCCCTCGTTTTTACAGGACGAATGAAACTGCGAACATGTTTGCCCATGCTCTTTGCCAGTGGTTCCCTTTGGAAGTTACTGAAATATAAGATAGTTTTAGCACTTCCAGCCTGTAAACAAAAATCAAATCAATCTCAAAATAGACACTGCTCCTCTGCTGGAGGAGCTCACACAGCTGTAAGACCTTGGACATATGTAACCTTGGAATCAGGGTTTTGAGTTGACGTTGTATTATTTTAAAAGGGTCGCAAAGATGCAAAGCAGTGCTCTAAGTGCCTATTACAGTTTCTTGCATTTTTGCAATTCTTGCAGCCAATTTTTTTTTGTTATTATTATTATTTTTTATCTGTTCCCACATTAAATTCTCCCCCATGTGACTCTCCAAATGACTCATTTTTATGCATTCAAAGATGGCAAAGGACTCGACTGCTTTAATGATGTGCTTACCTCAGGGGATTTGCAATTACTGGTTGGTATTATGTGAGGTTCTATATGCCTGTATTTATCAACATCCCATTCTCAGAACTTTGGGCCGATCCTCTTCTGGGTCGACATGTGTTGAGGCTGCAGTGGAAAAACCTTAAGAGCTTCAATAACATACAGCATTGTGCAAAGTCAGAAGGTTCATCTAATTATACAGGATCAAAAACTAGAGGAAGACCAGGCTCAAACTGCTTAAAGGAGAAAAACTGTTAAAAAAAACGGAGGTGATTGACATGCACGGCAAAATTTGGTTAAGGCTCAATAAAAACCTCTTGGGTCGACTCTTTATTACTGTTCTCAAAGGATACAAACTTTAAAATAGACTTTATCCCCCATTGGAAGAGGATTAGTGTGTTCAAAGGGAGCTGGGTAATTAAATATTTGAAAGCTCCGCAGTTACTAAACTTCTCACTCCTGATGATATTTGAGCCACATGCAAATTACACGAGGCAGTTAAATTGTCCAGGATATTTCAGGGGGGGAATAATGTGAACAAATAGCTAGCCCCTGGATCTCAAAGGGTAACTTTCAAATACAAGGTGTCTCTGTCTGTACCAGGCTAGAGGGCTGAGTGTGATAAGAAACAATAGGTACTAAAGGGGTCTCATTTAAAGTAAGGGGAAGAAAGAAACCGTACATGTGCACTTTTTTAAATAAGATTTGACGTATTACTGATCAGCAAATGTGATATTAAAACCATCCATCATCTCCAGAAGAACATGTCCTGCCCAAATGGGAATTAGTTTATTTGTGCAAACGTATCACAAAGCACACATAGGGGGCAAATAAGGTTCCCTTAAAAAGATTAAACCAGTGCAGAAAGAGCTTTAATTGAGCATATAATACAATCACTAATTAGAAAAAGAACAAATAATAAACACTTTATGTCCAAGCTTTTTAGCCACATAATTGTTTTTTGGCTTTGGAGATGGAATAAAAATGACCACCTTCAAAGTCAAATCTTTGGAGTTTGTAACACTCAGGAATGCTGATTGGCCAAATAAACACTGGCCATACAGTCTGTATTTTTTCATGTGATTAATTGTTTTGGTCTTGTTTTTTTTAAGGTGTGGTGAGCAAAGGAAATTGGCGTTTTTCAGAACAGACTTGGTAGAGTTGGATTATGATATATGAGTATATTTTAATTAGTATATACTGTAATAGCTTGAAAAAAGTTTACCTTAGAATGGTTTGTATCTAGGAGTGGGACGTGCCGCCATGTTTCACTGCCATGATTAAACAATAGGACAGGACGGAGAAAAAAAAAAGTAAACACATTTTTTTTGTAACGTTAATGTTACTCTTCCCAGTAGTGAGTGTAGTTTACTTTTAAAACTTTTGAAAGGACGTTGGGAGTTAGAGAAAAAAAACACTTCATCCCTTCGATCAGCCTAAGGATAAATTATTCAAACCCCACAGTGGCTACGGATTCCGTAATGATTTTATTATTTCACAAGCAGACAAGAAAACAGACCTGGTCTGCTTGGTCTCTGTCTGATCATTCATACAGTAGCTAATGAGTATGAAAGACTTATAGAAATGAATTATCCTTCTTTCTGATGGTAAGGGAGGATTTGTAGGCTGTAGCAGAGCAATGATCAGCCTGATTAACAACCGCTCTTGAGCCAAGAAAAGTGGACAAAACACAAACGATTAGTATGCAGATGTATTACTTCTTGATTGGCGAGCCCAATTACCACACGGAGGGAAGATATTTTCAGTGTCTTGAAGGTGAGGGCAGGAGCGCAGGAATGAAGGCAAATATATTGGAGTTATGCAGATGTAGTGAGCAGAGGTCGGATGGCTGGTGAGAGACTAATTATGGCCGAGTGATTTGGACTAATAGGATGTGAGCCTCGGCACTGGGGTCAACTCCTCTGAGGATAGAATGATGATGGCTTCAGAGACCAGACTAGAAGTCTCCCTCGCCCTGCCACTAATAATACCATTACGCAAAGGCTTCTCATTTCGTATCCCTCACTCATCCCTCAATTTCATCACGACTCTTGTTCTTCTGCTCCCAAAGTCTGATCCTTTTCCTTTCTTTCTTTTTTTTCTCATTACTCTGTTCCCTCATTCTCCTCCGCTTCGTGCTTGCCTCTCGCGCCACTGGCTGTTGAATTATTGATGGGATGTTGAGCTGGTGAGATTTTTCTCCTGCTGCGGACTTTTGTTTGTTGGTCCAGGTTTTGGGGCTTGATTTCTCTTTCTGTTGTCATGTCATGTCGTGTCTGTGCGTGCGTGAATGTGTTGTGCACGGATGTTAAAAAATGGAGTCAGCGATTCGAGGGAAATATTTGTTGTTCAAATCACTTTTCAGTGAATATCTCTTCACGATCTGCTAACTGTCTGTCTGTACTGTCTAGACCTGTGTATTAACACCAGATATTTTTTCAGCACGCACCAAGTGAGGCCAGGTAGCCGTTCGTGAGGAGTGATTTTGTCATCAAGCGTTCTCCATAATCGCTGACTGCACCTTTAAGTATGCATTTGTGTTCGGCTAGGCAAGGCCGCTGGTGCGTCACAACAAGCCTTTTTAATCAGCGAGTGCCTATTCTAGACTGTTGCTGGATTTCGTAGGAGGAGAAATGTATGCAGAACATGCTCGGGAATGTAGGCACTTTCATGTAGCCTACACTATCGCTATCTGTATATCGTATATGCATGTATATATGTATTCCACGCTTGCCATAAAGAATAAGGAGAACAGCCGCATGAATATTAAAAATACTTTATTTTTCTATCTCATATCTGTGAGCAAGAATTGAACCCCACTGCGATAATAATGACCCCTTTGAAACTCCAAATATCCCATCTCGGCAAACCTCCCTGCACCCAATTCTGCCTCGTGAAATCAAGGAATGGATCAAAGCTGTTAACAGGCTTCTCATCTTTTTAGAAATGATACACTATATCATCAACATTTCCTCCGTGAGTTAATAAAAATGCCGGCTGTTATTTGCTTAATGTGTACTACAAACTACACTAGAGTGGCGAAAAAAGAAAAGGATGTTTTGTTTATTCACTGGGGCTCTTTGGTATATAATAATATAGAAGACTTTAATATTGGTCAGTTGCGCGGTGAAACTCTGGTGAAGCAAAAGTTTGTACTAGTTTGATCACGGTAACTTTTTATCCATTTGTTTAGACAAATCAAATACTTTTTATATTTCATGATATAATATGTCTAAAATGACCAACTCAATGGATGTACAGCTTACACAGTGTTTGTGTTCCACAATAAAGCAGTGACCGCCCCCCCCCCCCCCTTAAGAAATACTACTGGGACCATTTGAGCCCCTTCTGGACAATCTTGGCACAAACACCCAGCTTTTAAATTTGCAGGACTGCATGAAAGTCTTTGCTCAGTCCTCCGATCCCAGTTGCATCCTTCAGTAGAGTCCAAAGTCCCTGGGAAACCCTATATATTTAAGTAGGCTGAGGAAATCTGCTCTAATGTTGTATTTTCCTATAGTCGCATTACAAATCGCTACATTTCCCACACTTCGGAAAAAAAGTCTAAAAAGTCCCTCTGCGAATACATAATGCGTTTCCCTGCATCATTAGTAAACCACACAGTCCAGAAAACAGACACGTCTTGCCATCAAAGCACTTTGAGAATTCAATCAATTTTATACTCATTTGTACTGGAGATTTCCTTCTATCATCTTGCATCCAAACAGTCAAACCACCTGCATCGTCAGACACACTCCACTGTTGTTTGCACAGCTAAAGCACTTGACATGAATATAAAAAAAAAAATTGGTCACAAACTATTGAATAAATACATATCTCGGCGGGGCAGCAAGTTTTTTTTTGTTTTTTTTTTGTTTTTCTATGTCAAATGCTTCAGGCAACTTCTGCTTGAAAGAGACCTTGAAACATAACAACACTCCAGGGAGCCTTTTTCCCCCTTCAGCAACCACCAACAAATTAATTACGTTACGCTCTCTCGATGAATGCGACACATGTACAGACCACAGTAGCCGAGAGATGACAGGCCTTATCTTTGGCTGCTGAAAAGAGTTATTACGCTTAAACCCATTCAAACGTTCATTCTTCCCAAACTCCTTTCAGAGACGCCCAACAACTGGTTTCAGAGTCTCTGTTTCCCTTAGCTTAATGAAGACATCAATGCTGTATCCCTGCTTCTTTTTGTCCCTTCTCAATGCGAGACACAATACACGACACAACTGTGTCAACACTGATGTCCTGTCATGTAATTTTGCCCGCACATTGTAGTTTGTAGCCTTGATATGCAAAGGCATAGCAAAATAGCTTCTGTCACAGTTGTCCTTATACTGGTGATGATGCGTTGACTATTGTGTGTGAGGAACAATACAAATCTGACATTTCCACACAGAACTCAAAGCAACTATAATGACACTTTTAAGCCTTTTTTATTTCATTTAAAATCAACACTCGGTCCACGATCGACCAAACAACACACTTCTCAAGGATGACTTCAGACCAGATCAGTCAGCTGGAATACAGATGCAGCTAGCACTCCTCTGTAATGATTTCTGAAAGTCTATATTTCTTTTACAAGGACAACTTGACTTGTAACTTGTCAAAATAGCAGGTGTTGTGTCGCACAAACAAGCCCAAAATACCTGTCTTTAAAAGTTGGAAAAGGGTCCTGCTCTCCAGTGTTTGAAAGGCAAAATCCCCACACACTGCTTGGCTGCGTTTGTGAGCACCCATTGGAAAAAAAGAAGAGTCAACATGAGAAGAGGTGGGGAAGGCTCAACACATAATTCCCATCGGTTCATTTCAGTGGGTGGCAATGAGCTGTCATTAGCCGCATTACAGAGACCTGTTTCTTGTGTTCCCTTTCACCAATAAGCTGATAATACATGAGGCTTTTGAAGACATGTTTTATTAAAGTCAATAATGCCGTTTGGATTAGGAAGGAATCCAAATCAGCTGCTTGATTCAGCTCTGTTTGCTATTCTGGGAGGGAGACATACAGAACATAATAGACAAATCTCTCTCTCCCTCTCTCCCCAAATCTCTCTCTCACTCAGTATATAGACTGAGGTATTCCACACACATCTAACTCTACTCTGTCTGTTGCATGTAACAGCCCTGCTCTTTCTCTAAATAAAAAAAACCCTAGTATCTCTCACTCCACATTTAGAAAGAGAGGGTTACGTGGGAAAGAGGCTTCTTCCATCTGCTTGTTTGAAATAGATTTTGAGGTATGGAATTAGAATAATGTGATGCTCGTTTGACCGTGCACAAAATCTGTATTTATTTTTATCTTGCTTTCTGTCAACAGATGGGTCAGTGGCCAGGGGTCCACTACAGCTCCGCAGGGCTGGTTGGAATATAGCTACAAAGTTCTCAATGACTAATCGCAAACAAATCTGTGTAACTATAGTGTAAAACATGCCTACGAGATAGGAACAAAACATAACCGAAAAAAAATGATACATATTGGCCTATATATCGGCTGAATCTAAATCCAGCATGTATCCATATAAGTATGATTTAACTGAATGGTTAACTCATAATATGCAACAAAATAAAACATGTCACATAGTGGGAAAATAAGAGTCAAAAAGGATGTACAGATACCAGCTGTCTCGAGAGCAGGGCTGCACAATTAGTCGTAAAAATACATCTTAATCTTGATTCATATATCAATTCAAACTCATTTCTACATGATGACAATTATCTTACTCATATTCCCCTATGTGTTAACGTTTCGCTGAATGTTCACTTCTTTGCTTTGGAACAATCCCAGCTGCAATGACCATTAGCAACACGTGAAAACATGTAAAACAAAACAAACTATTAATGTATCATTCAAGCAAACAACTATATATTGTAACTTACCATGTTCCTCCTTGAAGCCACAAAATGTAGATACTAAAGTTATGTTTTTAACCAAGAATCTTTGTTGGTTGTCCAAAAAGACTGTGTGCTATTGCCTATAGGTTTTATTCATTTATATTTTAAACATCCTTAAGCTGTTACTTTAAAGTCTATGTTTTTAGGGTGCCTTAGTGTCAGTAAATGTTTATGAGGATGAAAACAAAAATGATATGACAGATAAGATTGAGGGAAAGAAATTTTGATTCACGTTTAAGCGAGAACGGTGCAGCCCTGGTCAAGAGACAATAAAGCATTCGGGGCCTGTGATTGGAGGTTTGAAAGTGTATCATTGGGTAGCCCCCCCCCTTTGAATGAACCGTTTCGTTGAAAGAGTGGGGTCATCCAATGGAAGGTTTCTAACTTCTGGGTCAGTCAACAAACATCAGCAGATTATAATATTTTATATATTTTCTTTAATATTATTTTGGCTCAGACGGTCAAGTGTAATTATTGAGCAAAAGCCAAAAGGTAAAAATGTATCCAGCAAACAGCTAATATTAAGTCTGTCTCGCCTTCCTGAGCGACGTAGCCCGCATGAGTCACACGCAAATGGCACTTAATTATGTGCTTTTCTTATGTGCAAACTGGGAACATTCATGTGGGAGACAAATGGATGAAAGGTGAAAATAGGCAGGTTGTTGCATCAGCTCTACCAGCACTTGAATAAACTATGTTTTCCAATTTCCTGTAAGTATGCTATTCCGCCGTTCATGTTGGATATTGCTTCTCTGCCATTCTGTCTAAAAATGTACCTCAGTGAATAACCTCTGCTTTAATGGCCAACAAACTGTTTCCCCTACCATTATACAGGCCTGGCGGCCCGCCAGACCAATGGGACCCCCTGCCAGACCAACAGCTGCCCGAAAAAAAAAGTATAATGTAAAAAAAAAAAAAAAGTTAAAGTCGCTACGTCGCCGTGGCAACCAATCTGTATCAACAGCTGAGCCAGTGCAGCATGTTATCTTGAGAACAGCAGGCTAGTGTAGCCCTACAAGCTTTATGTTTTGGTATTTTCAATGCTACTTTATTTTTATGTTTTAAATTGAGAACTAGGCTACATGAAATATAATGTTCGGAATACGAAATTTTGCACACATTTTGATTGATAGGCTAATCATGATGTGTAGCCTAGGTTAATTCATTTATTTTAAATGAATATTTGATAAATTAAAGAAAATGTTTCATGATCCAGATTATTCCAGAAATTAATACTAGACAGGACATACCTGTCTATATTAGGTCTTAGTGTTTATTGTATTTTATTTTCATACCCATGTGTTTTTCTTCAATAGTTTATATGGCTTGTGTCTCCAAATTATTCCAGAACATTGTTTTAGACAGGACATATATGACAGCTGTTTACAGAGCAAAATAAATAAAATCAGAGTATTTAGTAATTGCACCAGATTGATGCATTTAACTTTAAAAAGGTAAAGGTTTTCTTCCGCAGGGGCATGCCCCAAGATCCCACTAGAAGGTCCATTCTCACCCAGCAGTCTCAAAAAATCCAGTGAGAAACACAAAATGTACAAACGTACCGAATGTGAAGGCATAACCCTATGCCCTAATTTGTAGCGGGCTGTCAAAAGAGGCTCATCCATAACACGGTTAGTTTTGGTCAGTTTCTACTAGAAATTTGATACGCACGCCGCGCGCATACTCTTTATCAGCTTTTACCACCGGGCCTAAAAAAAATTCTAGGGGAAACACTGAACTCTGTGTGAATCACAAAACACAGACACCCACAAAATAAAAATCACCCCATCTTCAGCTCATACTCAAGCAATACACAAGCTATGGTCACCTTTCAGGCTTATAGTCAGGAGTCCCATCTAACACACCCAAGTCTGCACTGTCTACCTGCTATGTTATCGAGCTTACAGCAGCTCTGCTACGACACATGACATTTCACATAATAGTACACATATTCACTGAGAAAGGGCACAGCTGCCAAGATCAATCTTGATATTCTAATGAATCGATATTGGATCAATGAACTAAAATCCTGACCAATTGGTAAATGTGTTTAGTCAATATACAATGTAAACAAGGCCCACACGTTTACAAGACAATAAGGCTGTAATCAGACACGTGGTGATGTGAGCTAAATGATACCCCTAACAGGACCCATGTTCACATTCACAATGCTAACATGCTGATGCTAAGAAATTGTACAATGTTCACCTTCTTATGTTAATGTATTAACATGCCAAAATAGGCTAATAAGCACTTAGGCTGATGTAGTGTCAATCATTTGCAGGTATTAAGTCATAAAACAATGGACCTATTTGATGGACTGAAAGATAGATACTGTGGATGGATGGATGGATGGATGGATGGATGGATGGATGGATGGATGGATGGATGGATGGATGGATGGATGGATGGATGGATGGCTCAAGCAGACTGATCGGAAGACCAAAAGACAGAATTGAACTATGTGAAAAATGCCCAAAATGTTTAAACTGCTTTTGAGTAAGTCTCCAAAAACCCAATAAAATGTCATTTTTACAGCAAAATAAAAGCATCAAATCATACTTTCTAAGGTGGAGCCAGAAAATATTTGCTATTTTTTGCTTGATGAATGACTCCCAACCCTCCAGACTGGCAGGGTCCTCGTTTAACTTGTGCTACCAACAAGTGCATTTGATGGCGAAATCACCTAATTTATTGCTCTCCATATTTCACTCAGGAGCATGGTGCAGTAACCGTGACACCACTTGGAAATAACGGCTCCTTTGAATACTTTAAATCAAGAAGGGAATTACATCCTAACTCCCGCTCTGACTCGGTTGCCCACACAGCCTCTCTATCAAAAAGGGTCGAGCAATAAGACCCTCGTATAGCTAATCTGTGTCCTCCAATTGAACTAAAACACTGATTTCCATTTTCACACACAGACTGCAGGCTAGTGATAGCACACTACCCTTAGATACCATGGTTATTAAATACATCAGTGAAATGCAAAATGTGAAGAGTGGCTGCCTTTTTCCAGTAAAGTTCTTCTTGGATTTAAATCATAGCAAATCCTGATTTGGAAATGGCGGATATATCTTTCCCTTCTATTATTTACAATGAGAGGTGTTTTTTAGGCTGTGGGCGAGGGACAACATGAACTAAAAAACAGACACAGAACAGGGTTCATTCATAAGGGAAATGCCCTTTTTGAAACACCAGTGCTGTGTCTGAAATCGCGCACTTCTGTACTTACACTTACTTTTTTGAGTGCACTTGGCGCAAAACCGGAGAGTGTGCCAAAATGCAGTGCACTGCAAGTTCCTCGGTCGTGCACTCAAAACGGTCTAAAACTTGAGTGTGGAGCGATGGACACTTTCCACACTCAACGGCCGCCATCTTGCCTACGTAGCGGAGAGGACGGGGCATTCTAATCAAAATAGAGGAGCTTGAAGCAACTGTGGAGGCGGACGCGCTCTACAAAAGTTAAATTACACATTGTTTTAGTTTTTCCGTACAAATACACTGTTTTAGACTGTATCCGACCGTTTAAAAAAAAATACCACCGAAGAAGAACCTTCAAAATGCAAAGTCATTTCCGGTAGGTGTGCGACGGCAGTTTGGACAGTGCACTGTAGAAATGAGAGCACTGCGTCTATAAGTAAGTGTACTGTAGGGATAATAAAGTGCACTCAATGTAAGTGCACTTACGTGAGTGCGCGATTTCAGACACACCGCAGGTCTCCCTCAGACACAGCTGCCAATCTTTCACATACAGTCTCTTCTTTTAATTTACTATTTATTTTGAATGTGTTTCAAACAAGAAGGATACAAAACAAGTGGAAGAAGATTAAAAAACACAACACGGCAGCAAAGCAAACCATACCGCCAAATACAGGTTGTTAGAGACCAAACCGTGTCAAATCATTATTAGAAGCAAGACAAAGTGGGAAAGAAACATCCGTTACGAATTGTGACCAAACAGAGATAGGCATAGATAGACAAATGCAAAACAATTCATTATTATACATTTGTTTAGAATCAATAGACTTACAAAATATTTTGGGTTGAGGGCTCTATGCAAGCCAGTCTCATGCCAAGTTCTTCCACACCAAACTAAGACAACCATTTCTGTACCAACATTGGTTTGTGCAAAGAGGGACATTGTCTTGTCTAAACAGGAAAGTGCCTTTCCTAAATTGTTGCCAGAAAGTTGGAAACACACTATTGTCTAAAGATGATTGTCTAGAAATGCCAAGCCGCACACACCTTTCAGCTTCAGGCTGAAAGTATAGAAGCATAAAGTATGTGTAGAGGGGTGTCCGTGTACTTTTGTCCATAAACCAAGAGTTATTGATGAGTTAGACAAACAATCTATTTGTTCATTGAAAAGGATCTTTAGTTTGTGCCCAGCGAGGTCCTTTTATCAATCCATGTCCAAACAAAAACACATTTGTTTCTTCTTCCATCTCATGGCTATCCCTCCCTCTTACATGCTTGTTTTTATCTCCTTATCCCGCCCTCGGACATCCATTCTCTATGTTTACAAACACAAACACAAACACAAACACAAACACACACACACACACACACACACACACACACACACACACACACACACACACACACACACACACACACACACACACACACACACACACACACACACACACACACACACACACACACACACACTGTCTGCCCCTGTCCTCATTAGTAGGCAAGGCCCCTGTTCTTGTTTGCACACTCCACTGTTCTGACTAAATGGGAAAATTAATGAGGTGGAGGGAACACCACAACCTTCAGTGTCCCCCCCCCCTGCACACACACACACACTCTGTCCCAACCTCACCCCCTCGCTCCCCTTGTCCAGCGCTAGTTTTACTCTCTCGCCTCCTTGCTCCATCGCCTGTTGTATTCTCCCACATCCTTGTTTAATTTCACGCTGCTGCTGTTGCTGATACCTGCGTCGGCTTTGTAGGTGGGCCTTTAGAGAACAAAAGAAGTTGCCTTAAGACTTGACCCCTTGTCTCCTCCATTATCCACTACACTATACAAAAGGCAGGGGAAAGGGAATACCCATGATGAAGGAGAGATGTATCTGCAGTTCAAAATGCTCTTAATAAAACAGTTAAACACCTAAACCTTATTCTACCCTGAACCTTAACATCTATTATTTAAAAGGTGGACTCAGTGATTCTTAAGAATGCTTGTTGTCAAATTTAACTTTTTGTCAAAAATCACTGAATATCACATCACAATCCGCTACCTGTTCGTACTGTGTGTGCACTGGAAACTTTTTTAGTATTAATTATACACAGCTCTGTTATCGGGCATGTCACTAGCTTTGGTGGGCCCCTTTGTTTAAATACCAGTTTACAGAGCCTAGGTTGTATATTAACACTGGATTGTTTTTCAGTGCACACAAAGTATGGACAGGTAGCGAGCGGATTGTGAGGAGATATTCACTGTTTTTGACAAAAAGATATCTCGACAACAAGCGATCTCCAGAATTGCTGGCTCCACCTTTACAGAAGCCTACAGGCAAGAGGACATTCCTAAAAAGTAAAATTCCTCAAATGCAATATGCAAAAGGTCTTCTTTGCATAAAACATTCCAACCAATTCAGGCAAATAGAAGGTGAGTCACCCATATTTCTACACATCACTTAACACCTTATGAATAAAAGAAATAAAGGACATAAATAGGCAGCCATGTGGCTGGAAACAATAATAATGTATTGTCTCATTTAAAAGGGGGCTTTGAATACCCACATAAGAAAGAACACAATACACAAACACAGACAGACGGAGGCCAAAACATTTGTAAGCAAGCTGGAGGGACGTGGGCGGCTGATGGCTAAAGTAGTGTTTGTACTGTCTGCTGCCTCAGCTGAACTAGATACTTGATTCATTACCTGCCCACAGTGTGACAGAGACAAACTGTGTGTTTTTACAGAAAGAAGTTGAGGTTGTTTCCCCTCTGTCCTCCTCCATATTTCTCTGCATTTCTCTAAAAGCAAAGAGAATGCTGCCGCAGGATATTCAGAAGGTCAATTGGTTGCACATATGCAGATCCACCACTCAAACATGTTAATTTAAAAAGAAATATGTCTTACAACTTTACCTAACTTTGTATTGTTTCAAGCTGACTAGTGACACACAATGAAACACCTGCAAAAGGGTCTTAAATATGCATTCCAAGGGTACATAGTGCATGAAATCATGCTGATTCAGCACTGTGTAATAAATGCAAAAGATACTTCCTAAACGAGTGCTAGCAGCTCACTTCAGCAAAAACAAACATGGTAAAATGCATTCCTCCATACACATTTGCTCTTGTATATTTGGTTTTGTAAAAGACAAAAAAAGACCCAACTTTACACGTTAACGGAGCTCCATGCATATCACTTTGGCATGTTAAGAAATCCTGGCTGTATTTGTCCCTATGTGCCCATAGACAATCATTATACAAGCCTTCCAATACACCAAGAAAATATATTTATCCTCTTGTCATGCAATTCTTTTATATTGGCAACCATTTCCCAGAGTGTGTGGAGTGGGGAAAACACTTCTGTGCAACTGCAGTGGGTCACCCAACATAGAGGCAGACCACAAAGTAAGAAAACGTTTTTTGGCTTATGCAAGTCATTTTCATTCAAATCAATCGGGGCCCTGCTGTTGGTAAGTCCAATATCAAGCTTTTGTAACACATCAATGAGGAAATCTAGAGTTTGGCAGACTGTCGTGCCTAGTAACAGCTGCTAAGCAAAATATACAGTAAGTGCATCCTGAATGTTTCTCATTTAAGTGTCCAAATAAAGCTCTTGAAAACTCAAGTCCTGATTTGTGTATCTTATATATTTTACATTAAGGCCTTAAGAGTCCTCTCTGCTGCTCTATGGTTATCCAAACATGAGATCGTATATATAAGAGGAAAGAAGCTACAGGCAGCACCATTACGGACTAGCGCCTGTGGTATTTCTTTAATATTGATTCTAATGTGTCTGGGGGGAAGGCATCGACACCAGCAAGCAGACCCAAGGTTTTTAATCAGCCTTTAAAATAAATAAACCATGATTGCATCCCTTGCTCTGTCTATGCAACCGTAAATGGCCTACAGGAATCAGATAAATGCATATATCAGTCGAGATAAGATGCAAAATCATTTAAAATGCACAGGGCTGATAGTAGAGGGGGATGATATAAGAGAGCGCGATGGAAGAAGAAAACTAACTAGCTGCCATAGAGGGGGCAGTGAGGCGGAACGTGGCGCAAAAGCGAACCCAAATAAACTACATGAAATCGACCGTTTTGGCTTCTTCACGATGATTCCTTTGCACTGCAGCAGTAACTCATTAGCACCAGAACCTGAATCCATATTCTGTGTTAAGACATGGCCTCAGGGAGGGAACTGGAGGATGCTCAGAGTCTGTAAATAATGCACGCAGTTTAGGGAGTTGGAGACCGACACACACAGAGTGGATGAGTCAGGAAGTAAAAGGATGAAGGTGGTTTGATCAATGACGGAAGTCTTAAAAAAGCATTCTTGAAACTAATAAAATGTATCCATTTTAGATTTATTAAGTATTTCAGGGTTCATCATTCTATTGTCTCTGAGGATATCTGTGATTTTCTGCATTTTTTTTTGCTTGATTTTGTAACTTTGTTTTATTTTGAAAAGTGCTAATAGTCTTTTTTTTTAAGAACACAAAAAACTATTTTTTTGTTAAACCCTCATGAGGGATTGTTTTATGAAACAAAAGACGTATGAAATTATTGAACAACTATTTCATCATTGTATCAAAGTTGCTACACTACGTCTTCAAAACATAATTAACAAAATATTTTTTTACCAAATTTTTATATCTGTCTATTTTAATTTGTCTTTGTCTATCATTTGTTTGTTTTTAAATGTTACGTACCGTGATCAATGTAGCATGGTTGTATTAACTGTAAGGGAATGAGAAAGATGCCGCTCAATTATACACATCAGATGAGTTTTAACATTGTGAGCTATTCAGAATACAGTACTGTCACATTATAATTTATATTTTGATGATAAATCTGTTGAATCTCTTAATTGTTTAGTGCTTCATTCAACAATCAGAAGACCCCTCTTTGACCTCACATTACCAGAGACATTATTACAGTTGATTGCACCGCTGTTTTTCTTTTTATGATGGTTTGGCCAATTTCTATCCTAAATGGAAAATACTGTACTTCCAAGTTAATTGGTGATGTCTGGACAATCCGTGAACACGCAACTATTGCAAGAATTTGCCTAAGGGATGAATATTTAATGAATGGATTCTGGCCAATCATTTTACAGTTCCCCCCTTCTCACCCAAATTAACTTTGGCTAACCCAGAGGAAAACTGTACTTCTTTACCACCCAGCTTCTTTTCTGTCACCTTATTCCCAGCACTTACTCTAGTTAGTACAAACTTAGCACCACCAAAAAGTATTTAACGATAAAGTCAACCAATGTTTCAGTACGATAGATGATCAAGCCGTTTTTCCCTTATATTGTTTTTGTTTTGTTTTTTTACAGATCCCTACTTTCTTGAACCTGAAAGTTGTTTATGTTTAACCAAGACATATGGTCATATACACAGATATAATACCCTAAACCCAATAAACCAGCCTTAGCTTCGTGAGACGAATACATTTATCGGATTGCATTTGTATACGTAATTTGTAGGCACAAACACCCTATAAGCAAAGTCATTGACTCCTAGGTAATTCATGGGGCTGCTTCTGTTTGGACAATGTAAAAAGACCAAGGAATTATGGCATTTCACATTTTCCATACCGTTTGTTTATATTTCAAAAACAAACATTGTTTTCGAAATTATAGGACAGCCTCTGTTATTAATAACTTGTGACACATAACAGATTTGAAGCCAAAACAAAATGGATCCCCGATAACTTTCTAAGACTGATGGACCTTTCTGCTATAGCACTTTGCTGTGATTTATGAGTGTCTGTGTCGAGTCCTGTTGTAACGATGAAGTAAACCGCTGTTTCAGTTCGATAGATGATCCAGCAGTTTTTCCCTTCAACACTTTTTTTAATAATTTGTTTGGATAGATCCCTACTTCCTTGAAACACCAGGCCACTAAACACAATTTAAACATTTTAACAGAAATCATTTACATTTTTGGCTGAGGACAAAAGACATTTTTTTCTCAAGAAAATCAGCATGTCGAAATTCTTAGGGTTTGTTTTGATAAAAATTTTCCCACTATGTGATGACTTTTTACAGAAGGTCCAAGCGTATAATAAATGTGAGACGATTCTTTTTGAGCACTTTGATTGACAGATGGCGAGAGGGAGAGGTGTCTCTTTGTGTAAACGGCCATCTCTTGGTCTATCACTCTGTTGGACTCTGCTGACTGAGTGGAAGTGAAAGAGTTCCCTGGAAGATCCTCTTTGCAGGAGAGTGTTTTAGCGTAGCTTCCCCTGTGTCGCTCAGATGATGTATTGCTTCACTGTGAGGTTGTCACCTGTGGCAATGGCTCTTGCTGCACTATTCCCATACCGTTGACTTGTCTCTACATAACATGGAGGTCCAAAAAATAGCAACACAAAAGGAAAGAAAAGGAATATAAAGGGGAATTATTTAAGGCTTTCCAAGAATGAATTAGGGTAATGCTGAATATCAGGTATCTACTTATACTAGAGATGATAAAACTTTGCATTTTGAGGTTATTTCCGTTTTGAGGTTATTTCAGATTATTATAGAGTCACTCAAAATGAATCACCTTGTTGTTTAAGGTGCTCAGAGGAACTTTGAGTTTCTGTTCATTCTTGCACCCCCTTTGGACAAAAGCAGCAGTGTTTTTACTACGCAAGCTGTTGTTCCTGGGTGAGCGTACCCTAAACCTAAAAAAATATATATAACAATAGCATTCTTTGCACGGATGGTCTCGTTTGCTGTTATATGTTATTTAAAATTATCAAAGGAAAAATGAGACTGTTTCAGAAATATTTCAAAAGTTTCTCGTGTAGCACCTTTAAAAAGGAGGCTTTTATTTAGGCGCCTGAGTGCAGGTATTAGAGAGCCCACAGAAATAGTTTTCATCCGCCTCGAACAAGCCAAACTGACAGAGGTAAAGTTGTAGGGCGGGTGAAGGGTGGGGAATCACATTAGTGTGTGACAAGGTAATACCCAGGACAGGGGGGTTTTGAATGATGCCCGACTCTCCCGAAGGCATGGATCGATTCTCAGAGTGAAGCAAAGAGAAGAGGAGAATGAGATGGGGAAAGCCATCCACTTCCGCCACTATATCCGTCAGTCTATCGATACCATTTGTCACCTGTCATGGCCTTGGCCCCCACCGACCCGCCATCTTGTCCTGGAATCCGTTATTCATTCCGACGTTTCCATATACGGGCAGACTAACCTGGCTGCTGCAGCATCTGCTTCTCAACCTTGAGACGAATCACCTGAGAGAGTGTGACTGATGGATGCTTTCCTGGAAGCTGAGAGGGGAATAGGATCCGTCAAACCTGGACGACGGGCTCAGCAGTCAATTAATCAATGTCAATCATATCTATTAAGAGGCGGTATGTTTAAGACCAAATGTGGGGGAAAAAAGACTATTTCATTGTGTATTTGCCATGAAGCCTGGCAATACATCTTCATTATATTCTGCCAACTCAATCAGCACAACTGCAATCTAACACCTCACACGTCCTATGTCTTAAAAGTTAGTGTGTGAAACAAAGTTTTTTTTAAACAGTCGGGAAAAAAAGGTAGCTACAGATGAATGTTGTTTGTTTTATGCGCATACCAATATACCACTATTCTGTACTTGTCTCATATAAGCAGAAGGTATAGTAAATGTGCAGGCATAGCAGTCATATTCATGTAGATTTATGAAAGTGGTACAAGCAGGCAGACTGAATTGCAGCGTTTCACAGACGCATTCATACATTTGATCTGATACATCAAAGCAAGAGGGGCCTGAAATTATGAAATGGGCGAGGAGAGGTAAGTGTCATAGAAGCACTAGGATGAGAAATTGGAAGAGAAATGAAACAGAGAAGGAAAAAAATAATAATTAAAAAACTATACTTCATACCATGAAAGAGATTTGCAAGGAGAAATACTTTGAAAACTCCCTCCATGTATGAATTCTGTGAGAGAGACCAAACACAAATTGCCTTACTTTTTGTGCTTAAGTTTAGTTTAAGAGTAAATGGAGCTATTGTTACGTTTCTTAGCTTATTTTAAAACTATCAGGAGCAGGTACAGGTGTCAGGAAAATCTCCAGCTCAATTGCATCAATTAGGCTGAACACCAACACATTGACATCCAAAGCTCTCAACATCATATAACAGCTGCAGTACTGTACATTCTTAGCTGTTCAACCAAATCTGTACACAGCACATTACAATTCAGCAGTAGCACATCCCAATATTAAACGTGCACATTTATTTAATCGATTTGCATGTTGTCTATTAAATGACTCTCCTTTTCATGATATGATTTCAACTCGAATTGTAAATATACAGTATAAATATATATATATTAAGTTGTTGTTTTCCGAAACCCTTGTCATTGGTTTAGCATGTTGGAGATTCCGAAATTGCGAGAAAAGAAAATCCCCTTAGTCATTCACTATGTCTCTGTTGTAAGAAATGTCATCCTATCGGTATTCTTTATAAAATAATTAGTTCAAATACAAAGATTTGCAGCTTATTATTATAATAATAACACCTTATTATATGTGCAACCATTAACTACTTATTTCCTTTGACATTTATCTTTTCTTAAATGTTACTCCATGTTGGGGGCGGGACTCGATAAGCCTTAGGCTTCTTCCGTCACCCTTCGGACAACACAAATTAAGATGTATGATGTGAAAGAGATAATTGTGTATTGTGTGGAATTGTCCGAAAGAATAATAATAATAATAATAATAATAATAATAATAATAATAATAATAATAATAATAATAATAATAATAATAATAATAATAATAATAATAATAATAATAATAATAATAATAATAATAATAATAATGTCCTTTTCCTTTGAAGATTTTAAAATGGTTCAAAGTTTTTCTTTTTGCAAACCGTTTTTAAAAATAAACTTTATTATTAGACGATTTACAGACCTCCACATTTCTTTTCTAAATCAGGCTTTTCTCATGCTCTTATGGTAAATTAACTTCTTCATCTCTTGGATTTGAACACAATATCTAAATTGGTGTCTTTCAAGTTCAATCTTCTTCACTCACAGGAAGCAACTAGAAGGCCGTCCCGATCACTGATTGCAGGATGAGCAACTGCCTCGGTAAATCAGAATGTAATTTCACACAGATTGTTAACACAAATTGAAAGTGCAGTGCGAATTTGCTTTATGAATTCAGGTACATAAATCTGCCTCTTGCTAAAAACCTTTTTTTATAATTTGAGTGTGCGTAGGTGGAATCTCTGCTGCATTTGCCCCAGTCAGTAAATGCATTTTTGCGAAAGAAATTTGTTGAATATAAACATTTTAGTTCAATTCTATGATGATTAGATTAGCACTGTATCATGGTGCTTGTCTTTGTCAACATGTCCACTTTTATACCTCTGCCAGTACAAACACAAAGGGTTTTTCACTGAAAAGCACACTTGTTTTCAGGTATGACTAATTTCATCAGCCTCATTTCATTATATGGTTAAGCCATTGAAATGAAAAAAATATATATGTTGAAAAGACTGTCGATTTACAGTTCAACCGGTAAATTGGATTAGACAGTATGACATCTTATTCAAAACCCTTTGGACTCACAATAAATGGTGTGCGGATTATATTTCAGAGCTGGGCTAATGAGGTATTTCATTATTCCAATTTTAAGCCGTTCTTTAAAGGAGAAGTAAGAGATATGGTCCTTTTAGCTAACTTCCTGTCAGTGACTGCAGGTAGCAGTCCCCTCCCTTGTTCCTACGTCACCACCACATGAACGCGCAGCTGTCTTCATCAGATAGTGCGGCGAGTCATCATTCATGGGCAGAGAGGCCCGCCTCTTTATAGCGCTCTGTCCCCTGATTGCATAAAAACAAGCGGGATACTTGACATTTTATCTGGCAATTACTGCAAAGCTGAATGACTGGGAGACCTGTGTTATGAACTACGCATACTGTTTAAGTGATTGCTGTCTGAATATAGAGTGATTTAACACGTATATTAACATAAAAATATCACTTACTTCTCCTTTAACCCAGTTATTTGTAATTGATTCGACTGACTGATAACATATTGGACCTGATCACACTGACTTTCAGTACCCCGAACCGAATTGCATTATTATAGATGCACAGCCCACACACTCTCCTATTCCTATCTCGGGTTCCCTGTTGTTTTCTCTTGCTGTTCAAGGCCTGGAGCCCAGGCAGAGCTGAGAGTGATTGGATAAGACATCAGCATGCCTGCTTCACACAGCACGGACGCAGCAAAATACAAAGAGGCCCAATGCACTGATTATCATGCACGCAACCACATGTACACACAAGCCGGGAAAGCATGCACATCCTACAAGTACAGGTCCTTCTCATATAATTAGCATATTGTGATAAAGTTGATTATTTTCCATAATGTAATGATAATAATTGAACTTTCATATATTTTAGATTCATTGCACACCAACTGAAATATTTCAGGTCTTTTGTTGTTTTAATACTGATGATTTTGGCATACAGCTCATGAAAACCCCAAATTCCTATCTCAAAAAATTAGCATATCATGAAAAGGTACTCTAAACGAGCTCTTAACCTAATCATCTGAATCAACTAATTAACTCTAAACACCTGCAAAAGATTCCTGAGGCTTTTAAAAACTCCCAGCTTGGTTCATTACTCAAAACCGCAATCATGGGTAAGACTGCCGACCTGACTGCTGTCCAGAAGGCCATCATTGACACCCTCAAGCAAGAGGGTAAGACACAGAAATAAATTTCTGAGCAAATAGGCTGTTCCCAGATTGCTGTATCAAGGCACCTCAGTGGGAAGTCTGTGGGAAGGAAAAAGTGTGGCAGAAAACGCTGCACAACCAGAAGAGGTGACCGGACCCTGAGGAGGATTATGGAGAAGGGCCGATTCCAGACCTTGGGGGACCTGCGGAAGCAGTGGACTGAGTCTGGAGTAGAAACATCCAGAGCCACCATGCACAGGCGTGTGCAGGAAATGGGCTACAGGTGCCGCATTCCCCAGGTCAAGCCACTTTTGAACCAGAAACAGCGGCAGAAGCGCCTGACCTGGGCTACAGAGAAGCAGCACTGGACTGTTGCTCAGTGGTCCAAAGTACTTTTTTCGGATGAAAGCAAATTTTGCATGTCATTCGGAAGTCAAGGTGCCAGAGTCTGGAGGAAGACTGGGGAGAAGGAAATGCCAAAATGCCTGAAGTCCAGTGTCAAGTACCCACAGTCAGTGATGGTCTGGGGTGCCATGTCAGCTGCTGGTGTTGGTCCACTGTGTTTTATCAAAGGCAGGGTCAATGCAGCTAGCTATCAGGAGATTTTGGAGCACTTCATGCTTCCATCTGCTGAAAAGCTTTATTGAGATGAAGATTTCATTTTTCAACAAGACCTGGCACCTGCTCACAGTGCCAAAACCACTGGTAAATGGTTTACTGACCATGGTATTACTGTGCTCAATTGGCCTGCCAACAATCCTGACCTGAACCCCATAGAGAATCTGTGGGATATTGTGAAGAGGAAGTTGAGAGACACCAGACCCAATACTGTGGATGAGCTTAAGGCCGCTATCGAAGCATCCTGGGCCTCCATAACACCTCAGCAGTGCCACAGGCTGATTGCCTCCATGCCACGCCGCATTGAAGCAGTCATTTCTGCGAAAGGATTCCCGACCAAGTATTGAGTGCATAACTGAACATAATTATTTGAAGGTTGACTTTTTTGTATTAAAAACACTTTTCTTTTATTGGTCGGATGAAATATGCTAATTTTTTGAGATAGGGATTTTTGGTTTTTCTTTACTTTTTTGCCAAAATCATCAATATTAAAACAATAAAAGGTTTAAACTACTTCAGTTGTGTGTAATGAATCTAAAATATATGAAAGTCTAATGTTTATCAGTACATTACAGAAAATATTGAACTTCACAATATATGCTAATTATATGAGAAGGACCTGTATATACACACACTACAACATATTGAAATGGCATAAACATCCATTGGACTAAGGGAGGGGGTTAGCCGTTTGGCATCATCCTGTGTTAATAATAACATTTTGGATTTAAAGGGGAATATTGGCAAATGTCTCAATTTTATTCGTAATATATCCAAGCCCAATTAGTGATGGTGGACATCAAAGCCAAGAACATAGTACAGTATTAAATCCCCAGAGGTGCTTATTTAACAGTGAATTAGATACAGACTTCATGGGGGTCTGTAACATGACAGTTATAGAGATGCAGTAGAATCATCAATATTTATATTTCCTTTATTTGATTTCTGAACAGAATTTATATTGGTAATACCAAGCTTCACAAGGTAAATAAAAAGGAGTGCATTCCTTTGGTTCAGCTTGTGTTCATAACTGGCTATTTCTGAACGAACTGAGATGTGTACAATCTAAAATAGCAGCGGACTCTGAAGTTCTGCAGAAATTGCACTTAACGGCCCCTGCAGACGTGATGAGTTGTGAGTTCAGACATCTCTCGGCATTCCAGACATCTTCAAGTTCGAGGAAACCTAGATGTTTTGATTTTGGACACAGCTGATGTGTCATAGTTTTCTTTAATTTTTCTCTTTTGGACAGAAACAGTGAATTGTACGTTAGAACTAGATAAAATAGAGAAAGGACCTTCTCACTGGTTACATTTCCCTTTAAGTATTTTAAATTCCTATGCCATCCTACTATCACGCGTCTCGTCTCCTGACAAACATGTCCAACTTGTCTTCCCCCCCTTAACTAGAGAACGGAGATTAGACGAGAGTAAAGAAAAATGTCATAAAAATGAAAGTCTTGCATGCAGTTGAAAAAAAAGGCTCTTCCATCCACAACTTTGAAAAGTTATTTCACAAAGACGTAGGCGTGATACAAATAGAGTGAGTGAGAAAATACAAGATAAGTCAGTAATTTCCTTCTTGGTCCGTGCTCGTGTTTTCATCATTCCTTACACAGTATTTTTTATTACATTTTCAAATCAACACTTTTTCACCCATCTGCATTCAGTGGTGATGATAACCACTCTGACTGAATTATAATTTTTTTTTATAAAAGTTATGAAAGAAAAAAGGCCTAATTGCATGGTTATTAAAATAGCATATTAATACCACATTGCAAGTGAAGCATTTAATTTACATACCAACACTACTAGAGCGAAAATTTATACCAGATCTAAAAAATATACAAGAATTTCTTTCACACATACGACTGCCAAAAAGCTGGGTGGGAAGTATGTTTGTTATTCAAGGTTCCTTTTTATTTAATTCCATTGGTGAAAAGGTTCATCAGAACATAAATTATAAACAATGTGACAACAACACATTCCAATACATTACTTTGCACAACAGAGTCCTGGCTTTCAGGCTTTTATCCTTGGAATGAAGTTTTATTTTGATTGGAGTATCAATAATTTATGCTTTGAGGAGTTATTTTCCCCTCTCGGCCTCGCTGTCATGCTTAAATGAGATTCTGCCATCGTACTGCATCATGCCCCCAGAACAGCCTGACTTATGTGTGGTTCAGAAGAATAATTACTAGAATGGCTTCACTGATAAAACGCTATGGGTGAATGCTTGCACACACCTCCAAGTCATCATTTAGCAGTTTGATTAATTCACTCAGGAGAACGACTTGTCGGTTCTATGACCAGAAGAATAAACAGGGAGGAAAGGGTAGGGAAGGTGAATGAAAAGAAAAAAGAGTTATAAAAGTATTTCTCAGCATATATCAGTCAATCAAGCAAAATGCATCTAAATAGCACCTTTCATATAAGTCACGTGTAGTTCAAAGTGCTTTACATGGATTGCAATGTAGGAAGAATGCAAAAGTGGATGTGGAAACCGATGCACACCAAGCAATGAAATATAACTAATTAAATTGATAAAAAGAATAATAAACAGTCAATAAAATAACAATAACAAATGAAGAAAATAAAAATACAATAATAATCATATTAAAATACAAAAACAACTTTAATTAAAAAAGTGTTTTTTTAAATAATACAATCTATCTAATAAGAAAAATAATAATAATATAACAATACAATGTCATAGAAAAAGGAATCAATAAATAAAATAGATAAAATGTAGCAAAATAGTGATAATAAATAGGCTAGTAAGTATAAACCATTACAAATGTGGAATAATAAGATACTACTGTTTGGGCTTGAAAGTGTTGCAGAGAGAAAAAATAAGAAATAAAAAGAGGGAATAAAAGCGAATGAGACATGCGTATGGCTTATCACTCTGTATATAACATCCAGCTGGGGCTTGAAAGGGTGGCCCGTGGTGTACCTCTTCAGTCTGCTCATTATTATCTTGCTTCTTCTGCCTCTCTATCTGTATTATTCATAGGTCAGGCCCGGGCACTCTTCCGGCCGTCGCTGGCCCTGGGTGGGTGCTGCTGTGCCGCGGGTGCTAATTGGCAAATGGTGTGATCGTAATCCTCCATCTCATCCGCCTTTTTTCACGGTAAAGTGAGTCAATGTTATTGCCCGAAGCTGATGAGATAACGACTGGGCGTTTGGGGCGACGCGTGGGACCGCGATCGATCGGCGCTCGCAAACCGCTGTGCTTCGTCTCAACAGGTCAGATATAACGTTTATTCACAGTTTGCTCTGATTTTCACGGATGAGTCGGTGCATGGATGTTTTGGCTACAAGGAGCTGAAGTGCCTACTGTGTGCAGCATGGGTTCCATGGTGGGAGGCCGTGTCCGTTTAAACACTCCATGCAGTCTTACTGGAACACAGCACCACTGGAAACATCAGACATTCGAAAAGACGAGAGACAAATCATGTGCAAAGCATGAGGCTGGCCTTATTCTATATTTCTCTTCATTTCTCGTCATCGAATCCAACCTCTTCACTGGCACTCAATATGGCAATAGGTTGTAATTGAAAATGAAAGTCTTGCAAAACAGGTGATGAATATGTCATTGCTTTCTGTATTGTTTGGAGGCCATGCAACACAAGGCCATTGCCAGATTTAAAGCTGGAACATTGCTGTTAGTTAGGAGAACACTTTAAACCAAAAGGTCACAGAGACAGCTATACGTAAGTTGTTTAGTAAACAAAGGATATAAGTCAGCCCCACCGTAGCTATCAACATGCCCATTTACAGAGCCTAGGCTGTGTATTAACACAGTTTTTTTTTCAGCACACACAATGTACAGACAAGTACCGGATCATGAGGAGATATGAACTGATTTTGATAAAAAAAAGTGATTCTGATAACAAGTGTTCTCCAAAAATCGCTGACAGCACCTTTAAGGACATTTACGGACAGTTGCATTTGTCATGTGTCCAGACACAGTCAGTGTTTGGTGAAGAAGTAAGTCCACTATCATGCTCTCTGGCACATCAACTCCTCAGAGAAGCAGCAGTGTCTATCAAAAACAATTGCTTTCTGGATTGGCACATCCCGGCTACTGCACCTCCACTTCTTCTGTCTGTACAGTATAATACATCCAGTCAAATTGATGTGGGTGAAATGATGTGACATTACCAGACACAGCCAACGAGTGTTGACTGTAAGTCATTTCCTGAAACAGTAGGAGACTACTGCAAACATTACTTAAAACATGGATAAATAGTAGACAGTCTGTAGACAACAGATTTGGTTTTCTGGTGAGTATTTACGGCAGCCGAACAATAAACTTGGCAGTGACCAAATTTTAACTACAGTGCTTATGGAACTTCTCATTACTACAAATGTGTGGCTCATAGATTTTTTTTTCAGAGACAGTAATGGAGATGTATTGCACAGCGAAATAGGCTTAATTAATAATTCACTGGTGGTTTTGGTCTTTGCACACGTCAAGAGAAAGAGTAAAGAATATTGAATTGTCCTTTAAAGTGAAACACACTATACATTAAATGACTGTTGAGCAGCACTTTCATTTGCATCATCATCAGAAATCTTCATCTTTATTATTAGATATAAAAAATAAGATAAAAAGAATACACAACACACATAAGTATCAAAGACACTTATACCAATGTCTCCGACAGTGGGAATGAACTCTGCATTAATCTGTACAATAGATTCCTCAGTGAAGCCTGTAAAGTGTAAACTTTGTTGACACATTAACAGTCCTTCTGCAAGCAGCTGTTCTTCTGACTAGCATCCAAAGTTTACCCTTATTTCCCCATTCACTGCAACCCTGGGAAATGGGAATATTTATTCCTTGCAACAGAAAAACAACACAACAACAGTAAACTCCACCAGCGATCGCATAAATTGCCACCTACTGGGACTGGAGAGAGGGAACATGGTGACACAAGTAAAGCGATCTCAAAAGTCTGCCTTGCGGGCCGAGCAGTAATAAAACAGGGGGTGAATATGGATAAATATGTTAAATTGAACTCTGGGCTTCGACTCACTAGTTGGAAATAAATATAAAAATAAACACTCATGGTGCTTTATGAGACTACGTTTGAGTACTGACGGGCGTGGCAATGCTGACCTCAGGCTGTAGTTAACTGACATTGTGCTAAGTGGAAGCGACTCACATTCCCTTAATTGCGTGCTGTGATCAGCAGGGTCACAAGAGAACATCATAAGGGAAATGGATATGATGTTGAGCAGTAAAAAATAATTGCCATCAACTTTGTTTTAAGAACTTTTGATGCAGCGTTCCAAAAATAGGCATGTGGTCTGCACTCAAATATCGGAGTTAATAATCTTTAAAAAAAAGGGAAGATGACAAGAGGAACAGACTGCTTTTGGTAATAGGCCATCGGCACTTTTCATCACATATACATATACACACGTATTTTTCTTTGAAAGATTGATGTGGGGAAGGCAAGTTATATTCAACATTATATCAGTGACCTATATCAACACCTCAGAATTCTTCACTGCATTGAAGCAAGGACATCTGTGCAGTAACTTGTAATACAAAGATGTTAACTTGTAAGGGACAGGTTTACAATAAAAATGTGGGCAGTGCCAAGCTTTTCAACCGCAGCAAGGCACGACGGGTTGGTTAAAGCTTTGGATTCCGCCACATTAAATTGGAGTGGATGGGGCTGTAATTAAAGATATTCAATGTCTTAAGAGTTCGGAGGGAAGTGTCTTTTCTATCCTTTAAAAAAACAAAACACAGAGCAAACTTATTTCAATTGTAAATCTTAATGTATTTGCTTTATGCACTATTCCAAAAACAGAAAGCCCGACAGACTAAGCTTATGACAGCAGCTAGGGCTAAGCTAATGATCGATTCATAAAATTATTTCACTCTGACTTTTGTGTGGTATGACCTTGGATAAATGGCTTTCTTTACATCAAGACATCGGTGTTTTGCTTTTTGTACTGGTTAGGCTGTGTGATATATCACAGGATTAATTTGGTCGGAAGCTAGTACTTGACCTATAGATTGCCCGTATGACAACCCTCGAAAAAGTCAATACTGCATCTTATGTGCTTGTCCTCTGTAATTTCAAATGACTTCATGGGTTTGCGTGTGTGTTGTTTAGTCATCATACGTGTGTCAGGGGCTAAATATACACTATACTAATATAATATCTGTTTGAAGGACAAGCTCTGTCATATAGCAACACACAAATAATTCATATAATTCATCACATATTCTCTTTGCTGGCACTGAAGCCTAACGAGTGATCCTTCATGTGCATTGATCTGTGTGAACACACACACACACACACACAGATGTACGATGAAACTGCGACAACACATAGAAAATCTTTAAGGACTGGAGTAAAACAGCATCGAGTAATGACTAATTTGACACATACAAAGTTATTTCAAAGCACGTTCATGACCTTCCTCTTATCATAGAAGCAACACTAGCAACATGCTGATTGATTGAATCTTTGTATTTTTAATCATTAAGTGTTTACTCCCAGAGAGCTCAACCACAGAACATAGCCAAACAGCGAGACATGACGGATTATTTGCTGTTGGCAACCTATACAAGAATGAAAAATAATACAGGCAACTGTGGCTGCAAATGCTGATTATTTTCATTATAAATTGGTTTAGTTATTGCCCTTTTATGATCACCGCATTTTTTAAATTGCTTTTTATTCACACATTCTGCATTTATGAATCCAATATGTAAATGTGCAACATGTGGAGTATGGTTTTCTTTTCAGCAACAAGCTATACACACATCCGACAAAGGTTAAAGGCAGCCACCGGCCTTTAAAGTCTTGTTTCTAAAGCAAGCGTGGAAATGTTTTTTTACAACAAATAAGATGATAGTTATTGAAAATCAGGTTGAGGCACCATGAATAATGGCTAGACCAAATGTATTGAAAAAATTAATTCAGACTATGGCAAGGAAACTCTATTCACCGACTGTAAACATGGTTCCTCATTCATGGAGAAAAAATAAATAAAAAAATGTTAATAAAACCAAGTTCCAATACAAGCCTCCTCTCCACCATATGATAATGAATGATGTGTAATGAATGCAGAATGCACAGCGCCCTGTAAACACCTGCTGTGAAAGTGGTATGCCACATCATCCAGAGACACTGCCTAATGTATGTAACATAGTTGGTGTACAGACATAACGCCTCCCGTGTTCGGCTCCATCTTGTCCTTGTGCTTCTCCAACAACAGTTGCCCTTGACAGAGCCGCTAAGTTAACATCTGTATTAATATCTGCTCACAAAATGTTGCAACAACAGCAACTTATAAACAGTCGAAAAGCCTGCAGGGCAAAACACAGAACAAGCTCAATAAGGCAATGCAAGAATGTACACCAAGACCATCAAATTCACAGCTGCTTCAAAAAATAAAGACATCACCAAAACACGAAGTTCCTGCTGGTCAAGTCAAGTCAAGTCAAGTAAAATCTTTGGCTCAACCCTCTATTCCAATTGAGACCCTTCTGCTTTCCCAACGTGAAATGAAAAGGAAATTAAATAAAATACAACACATCAGATGACCACTGATACTTACTGTGTAGCAAATCAATTTAACTGAAAAGAATGTGATGATGTCAACCTTAGTCAAAACTATTTAGTCATGTGAGGTGTCAACCAAAATGCAATGTTTTTTCAAACAAAGACCCAGGCAATACGTTTCATGCGAACATGCGTTATGACAAAAAAAAAATAACTTTGGCATCAGCAGTCCGTGGAGATTTATGAATGTAATCATTTGTATTTGACTAAATAGTTCACTAGATTGGATTGTGTGGACCTTTGTTGATTTTTTAGGTTTTTATTGATTGGTGGATATCTGTTAGGGTGAGTTGCCTCAATTTTGTAATCTGAAAGAGGTGATTATTGTACCTTCTGCTGTAATCGTATCTTGCTTTGGTTCCAATGGTTGCTTCAATTGAATCACAAGAAACTCAGCTTTTCAAAGATGTGTTGTACGAGAGTACCTGCTTAAACATAGCAGTTGTGTACACACAGAGCATAGCGTTATGTTTAACAGCCTGAGGGAACGAGGGAATCTTATCCAATTACCGGATTAATCGACAGACAAATCGGTAGGACAGTCATTGACTAAAATAATCGATAGTTGCAGCCCCATATAAAGACCTCTAGTGACTTTAGTATGTAGACATGCTGGAGACGAACTGGCCCTAAATGCCAATCAATTCATTCAAAGGGAAGAAATTACAGCAACAAATACTTACTTGTATCCTAGAATTCCATAGAATTTGTGGATTGTACCTACTTTCATAGTGCAGTGTGTTTCCGTTTTGGTTTGGGTGCATCAGAACTGTGGGGATGCCTTATCTCCTGTATTTGACAGCAGTCAGCTTTCAACGGTTCTGCTGATGCTGCAGTAAGACATGCTTGGTCTGATACACACACACACACACACATCAGCATCTGGCTATTTCCCTTCTCCAAGTTGTACCCCAGGTTCAAAACATTTGGTTTGAGTTTCATTAAACGCCACTGTGTTCATCAAAAACAGACACAAATTAAAACACTATGTTCTTTATAGCTAAATGGATTGCTGTATATGGAGGTAAAATAAAAACAAGATCTTTATTAGGTTAGGCATTCATACACAGCACAGAAAAATTACAAAGCTCTTTAACCACAGACATTTATGTCTTGGCTCAACCTGCTGGCCACTTAGTTTGATTTAATAAAATGTCATTTTTTTCCCCCCAGAGGGACAAGCAGTTAAAAGCATTCCCATGTTCTCGTCCTTGAGTCCGACCAATGCCATCATGGCTCTTAACTCTGGCTGACCCATTCCTGTTACTGTACTGTTCTTTCAGCACTGCCTTTAGTATAGGCAGTCCATACACTGACTGACTATACACTTTATCCAGTTCCTGTCAGGTAAAGTAAGACCTTTTTGTTCTGGTCCCATGGTGGAAGAACATACTTACAGCGTTTCTCTTTGGTGTGCTTGGGTAAAAATGTCTGGAGATCAACTCATTAGAAAACCAAACATTATGGTAAACTTCTATAGGATGGATCATTAAGGTGACAAGTATCAATTGGTTTAGTATAGCTCATAAAGTGATCCATTATCCCAGCATGTCTTAATGGATAACTGAAATAATATCACCTTTAACCAGCTGGCATCCAATGTTGTACCCTGGCATCTTTCCAGATGTGTCTTTAGAAGGGGGGCCGGGTTTCCTACATCGTATTATAATAATAGATAGCGCCTCATCTGAAACAAAGAGCTCCTCTTACGTCAAAGTGAATTATGACGCTTGATTAAATGTATTAAGCTTCCGGGAAAATAAGCCAAGCAAAGGCCAAATCAAATTGTAACATGTTGAATGAACGAGGCAATCATTCAACCTTCATCTAGAAATGATATGGACACGAAGACCGAACACGACAGGATTAACTTCAGCAGGTGATTGAGAAAAGTGTAGTTTGTAGTAATTAACAAGAGGTTCCTGAGCAGTGTATTGTCTATTCTGCAACTGAATTACTTCTTCCATTAGACCTTCCCTGCCTTGGCAACAAGGTTATTTTCTCACTCTTGACAAAGCTCCTCCGAACATCACAGACTGAGTTGTACTCCCCGTATATATAATGAGTTAAAAGATTTTCTGTTTTTGTACTTGAAAATACAATGAAAACATCAAAGCTCCAAACTAACTTGCTGGTAGCTGATGTTCGCTCTCTCACTCTCTCCTGTACCGACTCTACAATACACCCAAGGACGGATTACAGCATCTAAAACTCTCAAAAAGCAAGGCTGTCTTTTACGTACAACTTCTTACGAAAAATCCTCAATCACACCCTGTTTCACCAATTCCTCTCACTCCCTGAGCTCATAACCATCTCCTCTCTACACTACAGCCCATAACCACCTATTGTGCTTATCCAGACTGCCAACAAGCTACAGGCTTCAGATAAAGATAAATGACGCTGCCCGCAGGCGACACAATGCATGCAAACAAAAGCGCAAATGTGCACTATTTACACGGTGTTGAGGAGAAATCATTTGCATGCAGGGCACACGCACAAAAATAATTTTAGAGAAGCGCAACACATTTCCCACTTTTCAGAGGCTCAAAGACACCCTGATTTAAAGTCGGCCCTGTATGTCTCGTCAGTACAAATCAGTAGAGTCACTCAAATCTCTGGGAAGAATAAGGTGAGCGCGTTTGTGTGCAGCCTGATGAGATAATTGTCTGTCATGATTTTGGCCTACAGTGATGTGTGCTGCCGGTGCATCGGCATAGAGATAAGAGGTGGAAGGAGTGTGGATGACAGGTTTATCACCACCGTCTCTGAATAGCCCCCAGAGCCAGAGCACGAAAAAGCTCAAACAGACAACCCCAAAGCAGTATCTCTCTCACATTGCATTTGGTCACTTTGGTATATTGAAGCTCTAGCCTTTTATCCACACCTCTGCCATCTATTTCAGGAGCAAACAGTCCTTCCAGTGTGGATGGCCTCTCCCTGTTTCCCTGTGATGCCTGTGTTGTAAAGTCACTCCATCGCTCTTTCCAATCTCGACTTCACGAGCTTTCTCTATTGCACTCTCACGCGGTCTGAGCGTCGGAATCACACATGCAGGTAGACATGCGAATCAGGCGTGTTTCAATCAAATGGTTGGAACGGCAACGTAACAGAGAAGGCGCTAATAAAAGTAGAATAAGTAGATGTTACAAACGCGCAACAAAACAGACATGGAGAGAGAGAGAGAGAGAGGTCTGCCGGAATTGGTGTTTCAATTGGGCAAGTTGTTATCGTCGGAAGACATTATGCAGAGATGATGATGCACGCAGCGGCATGCGAGGCGAAAGATACAATTTTTGGTGTCACCATTTTTTTTGTGATGCTTGAAAATGTGAAAGCAGGGTGATGGAAACGCAGCTACTGTTATCCTTAATTACATTCCCTCGTCTGCATTGTTTTCCCGCAGCTTTTGACGCCCTAGAGACAAATAGAGCAAGACTCACCAGCAGACACACTGTGGAAAACCATACTTACACCAACCGTCTGTTACATGTCTTTCATTGTATTTCTCTGATGCCTGAAGCTGGTTTTGATTCTTTTGACTGACTAGAATCTTTTCGGGGGGCGAGCAGAGATAGGCAGTAATTATTAATCGCTATTTGCGTGTGAATGGCCACATACTTCAGCTTTCCCATCACATGCTGCCGTTTGAGAGGAGATTCATTCTGGGGTGTTCTGTTCCAATTGATTGTCTCTGATAATGACAAAGTCTCCAAAAAGAAATGCCATCAATCAGCCGGACTATCTTGCTGTCTTGGGGCCGTATGTCCAATTCACAAAACAGGAAACTGAAAAAGTCTCTTTCAACTATACTCCTCAATAATAATAAAAAATCTGTATGTCATTACTAATCTATACCGTTTGGCTAAATATGGACAGAGACTAAGTTACTAACTATCCCTTTAATATGTTTAGCTACACTAGGCTATTGAAGGCAGTGTTGTATGTCAATGAGGAAAACTTTATTTATAACAATATTGGATCCGGGGCATGACGAGCCTTCATTTTAATGGGATAATTGAACCTCGCCTGAAACGCAGCTCTGCTAATGTCAGAAGATATTAAAATGTTATGAGAAATAACACAAACCATCAGAGGCACTAAATCACACATATTGAAAAGAAATGTGATGGCAGATGTAACCCTCATCTCCTGGTTGCTAATTACAGGCTGTTCAGGCACTCTCCTTTAAGTGAAAATGTCATTATACTGTATACTATAAACACTTTAAAAGGAGATAATGCAGTTCCAGTGAAGCCAAACGACAACACAAGCAGCTCCCCATGGCTACAAGTGCACACTCACAAACATTTACTGCTCTCGTCTGTACTAGTACAGAATGGAACATTTCGAATGTTTCCTCTGCTGGCCTGCAGCTCTGTGTCTGATATGGTATCAGATATTCATTTATATTTATGCAAATGGTGCATGCAGGGTTTAGGGGCTCGCTGTAAGAGAACAGATTTGATTATAGTGAGAGTATTAATGGCTCAGAGTGACTGTGGTTTCAGGAGCAAAAGAGCCTCGGTTGTCTGGTGAGGGGAAGATTTGTAATGTTATTGCAAAGCAGAGGTTGAACCAATACTAATTCCAGCTTTCTAAATGTTCTCAACCTCAAGGCTGCATGATAAGGATAGGTCTGCTGCTTTTACAACCCCAGTGGCCCCTGAACTTAAGACCCTTTGTAAACTGCTTTAGGGCTCGTATAGGCAGAAGTTCCATGAAGAGCACACAGGAAGAGAAGGTACAGAGGAAATAAGGAGTTTGGTGAAAAAAGGAAAAATTTTAAAACCAGAAAAAACCTACCACGGAGGAATGGATTGACATTATCTATAATATGTTTGAGATGGAAAAGATTACCTTTACCTTTAGACTGCATCACGGTATGGTTTTTTTTTAAAGATGGGAACGATGGATAATGTATGGCTTGACAGTACGACCGTCATTTGTTTAAAGTGGATTTTTGTGTCCTTCTTTTTGGTTTTCTGTTTTTTTCCCCACAAATGTGGCTAAATGAGAAGTATGATATGTTTTATGATTTTGTGGAGCTGGAAATTCATAATAAAAAGAAAATGAAGAGCTATGCTTTGAGGAACGGGGAAAAGGAAATCAATGATTATGTCAAGTAAGATAAGAAGAGCAAACAGGGAGAGAGAAAAGCGCAGCAGGGAAAATAAGTGATGGGGGCAGGATAAGTTCAGGTGTTCAATCTAGAGCCAATTTTGTCTTTTCTATTGGCTGCAGGAAACACACAATGTTTGGTCTATTTTTTTTCCTGGCAGGGAAACATCTCTTGAACACAACAAAGGACACCAAATCAGCATTTTGTTGTTATTCTTTAAAAATAATATTTTTTTGTGATCCTTTTGATTTTTCAATTATATTCTTCAGCCCTGGTGGCTATGCATATTCTAAATTTCCCTAGGGTTACTCTTCCCCTAAGGCTGTCATCTTTTTCCTGGCTTTTGGTCTTTCATTCGAACCCTTTTGCCCTGTGGCGTATGAGGATGTAGATGTATCATCAACTATTTAATTCATCAAATATGTATCCACTTTCCCTCAAAAAAAACTGTCACACATCTGCCGGTTCAAGCTTCTCAAATGGGAGGATTTGCTACTCTTCTATGATCTTTGTTGAGGTTTGAACTGTTTGGTTGTAGTCAGAAAAAAAAAACAAGAATAGGAAAACAATTCATTTGAGCTCAGGGAAAATTCTGATGGATATTTTTGAGAATATTTTGACACTAGATTGATAAATAATTAGGTAATTAGGTAGACAGAGAAATAAAACAATTATTACGGATAATATGAGGGGAACATTTTTAAATTGCATAACTTCCCTTGACTGACGTGATAGTGCGGTGCAAAAACATCAGAGCAGCGACAGCTCAGCAGAGTCACCAGATTTATGAAACAAATGCAGCAACACAACATGGGGATATGCCATGTTTTTTTTATGTACGTAGACTTCCTCTGCAAAGACATGGAAAATATTCTGAAGGCAGATCGTTTGACAAACAACTTGTGCCAGTTTAAACATTATACAGCAGCACAGCAAAGAGAGGAACTGGTCTATCAATTTTTCTACTTGAAGTTTTTCAATATTTCACAGTATTTCACCCTTATCTTATCACTTTTACAGACCCGCTGTATGCTTGGAATCCACAACAATTGTTACATTTATTCTGTGTGAAAAAATGTAATATCTATATTTCCTCTGCTTATTTCAGCAGCGGAGTATATATATTTTTCTCTCACACTACAAATAACATATTTTCTAGCCAAGGATGTGTCATGACAGTGAAGGATGTTGGCATGCAAGTCAGTTTATCAAGTCACAGGTGAGATACACACATGCCAAACACAAACAATATAACACAGAACAGAAATGGGAGTAAAACAGTCGAATAATGCAAATTTTGAATGTTAATCCCAATTTTTGTCACATTGTAAACTGGCAGATCCCTGCAAATCATAAATAATGTATCCACTAAAACCATATGCATAGAGTTGCTGTGGATGGGATGTCTGCTTATTTAAACACCTGTTCAGCTTCACAAATTATAACTACGTGATTATTTGGTTGTTAAACATGAAACTGTTTGTATAAAGAATTGGCATATGAGAGATCTTACAATGTGGTACCAGACCATCCAATATAAATGTAAAGGATAGTTGAATACAAGACTGTGTTATAGTATATGAGAAAAAGAAAAAAGTCCTTTACCGGTGACCTTGTAAAGAGACAGTGAGAGAGAGCTGAGGCAGAGTGTTTGAGCATTTATCACCTCCAATGTTGAGGACCTGGCCTGCTATTCATTCAGGCCACAAACGCGCGGTGGATATGAAGGCGAGCATTTTACATTAGGTCAACTAAAAAAGACCGTAAACTTCAGGTTCTGTCAAGACTTTTAATTGAGTGAAACCACTAGAGAAATCAATAAGTGCATACTGTAGCTGAGAAACAAGCAAAGACAGCAACACACACACACAAACACACACAAACAATTCAATATTGAATTTTAAATTAAAATTAAGTTTTGTATTATTTCCCTATAATTAAGACGCAATCATCATCCGTCATATTCCACACCCATTTGTCATTCCGTTCAATGGAATGAAAAGCTAATTTGCAATTAATTAATGCACCGATTTTCTTTGTTTTGTATTACTGCAAAACAACACCAACAGCATCAAATGAGAGGAATACACACTTGCAATCGACAACATAATGGCATATAGAAGATGGTGGATAAGGGAAAAAAATAAAATATGAGAATAAGAATACTGGTTAAAAGAGACATTTAAATGAAGCCTTTACTAAGTTCAATAACAAAGTCAAAGTCTTGGTTGTATACAGTATTTCTATGGGCTTCCAATTGATCTCTAGGATGGAAATTCAAATCTATTTCCTTGTTATCGTTACAAATTAGAGTGATTTTGTTTGTGACTGACTGTGAATGGTCATCCTGCAAAGATAAAGAAGAAGTTAATATCCGGAATCGCAGATAGATTTCTTAACAGCTGTTGGAGCAGTGATGTGTGTGAATGTGTGGATCAGTCCTATTCAAGTGACAGGGATTGTAAGATAAAGCCAAGTGAATCATTGCAACAAACTAAAGTGTTTTGCCTGTTTTTCAGCGCCAGGTGTTATGGAATTAGCTGTTGCAGCTGGGCAAATTGAAATTCTGGTGATCTCATTTTATACCCAGAGAACTCCCTGTCTTGAGTAAACTTTTAAAATAAGATGTTTTAGGCGAGTATTTATAGTCGCATGGACACTATTCTTGCAGATTCGGGTCTAGACTTTTTCGCATTTTGCTGAAGAGACATAAACTGATTTGCAAAGTTGCCATTGATTATACACATTTTACTATTCCATATTATAGATGGAGGTTGTAGTGGGGTTGTTATTGTTGAATATAGTAAAAGGATGTTTGTATTCATGTCTTGCTGTATGCCCCTTTTAGAGGTCAAATTATAAAATGAAACCATTGTATTCAGTGGTCGAAAAATAAGTTTTTGGAGGTAGCATGTTTTGTCAACTGGAGAGAAAGAAACCAAAAATCAATGGTGAGCGGTTCATACTGCTTGTGGGTTGTCAGGTACATGTCCTTCCAGTATTGTGATACATCTGCCACCATAACGGATCAATGATTGTGCTGAAAAACTACCTAGAGAGACAGAGAAAGTTGTCAAGTAATGAGTAGGTGGTCAAACTAAAACTACAGTCTGCCCCAGGGCAGCTGTGGCTACTCTAGTAGTTTACCACCACCGGTATGACTGTGTGAACGAATTGAACCAGGAACCCTGTAAAGCATCTTTGAGTGCCTAGGCAATAAAGCGCTATATAAAACCTATCAATTAATTATTACAGCAACTGACAGAGCAATTTACACTTTCAGAAGTCCGAAAGACCACCTTCAAGGCTGCATGAAAGTATTTCTGCTGCTTCTTAACAATAACTAACGAAAAATCGAGTTCACTGGTGAAATTATTGTGGGTTGCCAAAGTCAGTTCATCATGCAGCTTAATTGCATTTTTCCCCACTTATTTTGGATCATCGAGTTAATACCCTATGACACCGCAGTGAAGTTTAATGAGCTTTAGCTACATGCGCACCAAGAGTCTTGTTTAGAGAGGACATCAGAGACCTCATGTAAATAGCCTCTAGGTGTAATTTATGTGTGGAGAGTGCTTTCTGAACTATGAAGAATAAAAAAAAAAATAATAATAATAAAATGGTTCATGTAGATGCTGAAAATAAAATTGGGAAGAGCTTAATGTAGCTGATAGAAAGTGAAGACTTGTTTTTTTTTTTTTTCGCATAATTTCACGCTGGAAGCTCCACAAGAGCCGGACGTATTATTCCCCCGAAATTTCTCGGTCGATCCAAATGACAGAAGTATGAGGAGCAGTTGATTCTTGATTTTGGTTTATTAAGACTTCATAAAAAAAAGATATTCCCTCTGTTCTTGAGACTGCAAGGCCTTGTTAACCATTTTTCATGTCAGATAATTATGGATTTGTGTCCTTTTGTCACTTTATAGTTCTATGACTAACCAGGCTTTTGAAAACTGCATCAAATAACACTCAAGAACAAACTGATGCTCTTGTATGGCAACTGGTCCAGATATATTTTAAAGTATGAAATAATAAGTAATGATTAGCTGAATTTCAAAACATGCTTGAAAACTTGTTTTTAATTCTTTTTATTCCAACTGTCAAATACTTTGGTCTCCAGACATACTTTCTCCTGTATACTATGTTTAAATAGCTTAATTGCCTGCTCTATTATGAAATGTGTGCGTTTTTATTTTCTGTAACACATCAGTCATTAGAAGTCATTATTTAGTTGCTGAAACAAACTGCTACATTTGGAACAATTTTTTTTTTTAAATTATAATTTTGATAGATTTTTTGGCCGACAAACTTTATGCCGAGCAAATAATGAAGCAATCCATCAAGTAAAAGTGCAAAACATTCTCTGCTGACAGTGTTATTCAATAAATAATAAGCAGATGTATCAATGATAATGAAACATAATTAATTGAAGCCTTCCTTTTGCAATGCACTTTGTAATACAGGCTTACTACTACTACGCACACACACACACACACTCTCACACACACACACACACAATACCAACACAAACTGTAATAGACTTTCACTCTTTTGGTGTTGCCCTTATTGTGCAGTCAGCCAGGCGTGAGGCAGCTCCACTTTGGGTGTCAGCGGCCTTCTTCCAACCCGCGGTAACACTTACACACTCATTCCACACTGAGCTCACACTGCTCTACTCCTTACATCCCCACCCCCCTAACTGTCGTCCTCACACCGGCTTCATGTCCAGTAGATCCAAAATCAAACTACTGACATTGGTGTATGAGTGTGTGTGAATGTGTTAGTGAGAGGCAAAACAATGTAGTTAGATCAAAAAGGCTTAGAATATCTGATGGGCAGCAGCCACTGCCATCATTGAGTGTGTGAATGTGTGTGTGAATGTGACGGAAGTGTAAAGGGATTTGAGTGGTCAAGTATGACGCGAAAAAAGCCCTCAATGAAGTACAAGTCCATTATCTGTCACTACATATTCAAAATTGCAGTAAAACGATACAATGGCTGACCTTCATGCCTCACGGCTGATGCTGACAATTAGCATTAGCACATTCGTTTCACATAATTGTCTGGTCAGGAAACCCTAGCCTGTGGCATCACCACTAGTAGCCATATGGGGAAATGTTGCTGTAGCATGATATGACAGAGACAGTTAATAATAGTAGATGAGGCCTGATATAAGGTAAGTACAGAAGGTTCAATTTATGAGTGACAGCCTTTCAAACAACATGTATCATGAAGCTTCTTGGTGTCCCCATGGTAACAAGGTCTATGTAGCTGCTTTGTGTCAGACTGTTTACCTGGTGGTTAGGTCTCAGGAGACTGGAGTTAAAAAAAGAGAAGGGGACTGAGGAGATGGGGGGAATAGAATAATACAGGGTCCCATTCATTCAGCTGTTTCTAATTACACAAACAAACATTAGCCAAAGTGTTGTTCAGCGCACGCTTTGATTCATGTTGCTCCACGGTGCAGCTGTGAAATCAAAGAGGAAAGGAAGTAAAGGCAACTGGAAGTGAGACATTAGATGGACTCAGGAGAACTCATTTTTATTATGTAAAGAACAGCAGTCAACATCAAGTTTTTAGGGTCAGAATAAAAAGCAGATACTCCCTTTTCAGCATCGAATGCATCAACGCTGTTTAAATCATGTTTTAAATCTGGGCCATCAGGTTAAATTTACACACCCACATGCACACTTTGTATTGATAGCATGTTAGGTTTTTAACTAGAACCTAGATCTGACATTACATGTGTCCCGGCATCCCTCCATTACAGCATTTGACTATAACATCCTGCCTATTACACGTAAGGCCTTGCATGACCCCTCCTGCATTTACACCTCTGATCTATTTTCCTTAATCCACTGCTTCCCCAAAAAAAGCAAAAGTGTAAGCCATTTTTTTTTTTAAAGCTCAATAAGCTAATAGATATAACACATATACCGTTCATCGCATTAACACTGCAACCCTGTTCATGATGACGTCAGCTTGCTACAGATTTCAAATATCAACACACACAACCAACAGACGGTGAAAAGAAAAGACTCTGGTCAAACAAAGATACAGCCGAGACAGACACACGTTCCAACTCGTGGCCTTGTGGGGCCAATGTCTGTGATTTTAAAGTCCTGCTGTCCTGCACACAAGCCTCATTTTGACGAAAAAGAGTGCACATTGTCCTGAGACCGCATGAGATCTTTGCGGGGGGGCCTGCGCTGGGAGCTGGAGCTATTGAAGGGGATATCTTGACATTTAAAGTTTTGGTCTGGTATTTCAGCCGTCTGGGAGGTCAAGTCGCACTAGCAGGTGAAAGAATAGTAGGCTACCCCTATGGAGAATCACAGCACCTCTTGAAATATTCTCTGCATTAAAAGAAAAGCAACTTCCAGAGCAATGTAAAGTTTGACTTATTAAAAGGTGCTAAGAGGGACTTTTAATTGTTCATGAAACAGTCTCATTTTTCCTCTGATGATCATACATGACATGTTACAGCAAACGAGACCATCAGTGCAAAGAATGCTATTTTTTTTTATATACAGTAGTTTTTCTTAATGCCTTTTGTCATGGGTACGCTCACCCAACAACTACAGCTGGCATGGTAAAAGCACTACCGCTTTTGTCCAAAGGGGATGCAAGAATGAACACAAATTGAAAGTTCCTCGAAGCACCTTTAATTGACTAAATATGTCAGATTGTACCTATCTAGTTGGTAAACTGCACACATCTTAACATAAACTCCCACATCGTGACAAGTGCTTATTGAGGATGAGAAAAGACTTCAACTCAACATCTCAATATATAGGGGAAGGTGGGGTGATTTGTGCAACTTTTTACTCAAAGTGATTTTAAAGTGAGGCCTTGACAGTTATGTCTCCAACTCAAATATGTACATATATTTCAGGATGTTGTGCATCCCTGGCAATAAAAACTTTGGATCTGGAATAAACTGTTTAAGAAATATAGCTTTCGGAAAAAAAGTTGTCTTGTCGCACAAATCACCCCACGTAGTGGGGTGATTTGTGCGTCATTGTGTCACAATGACAAAGTCACCATCATCATCTTTCTGGCCATCTGAACTCTCATCAGTGGTGTCGTTAAGTGGAATTGAGATGTCACTCTCTTCTGAGCTACTGTAGACAATCACTTTCTTTTGGTGACCAGCGTATACAGCCATGCCACTGGCACAACTCTCAGAAATGTACTTTGCACTAGTTGCTCCGTGCTTGTGGAACCAACTGCCACCTGACAAATGTGATTCCCCCTACATTTCTGCCTTTAAATCAAGGCTCAAAACCCATATGTACACCCTGGTGTTTCCTCCCCATTAACCTCTGCACTACTTACTTACCTCTGCACTACTATCTGTGTTTATGTGGATGTATGGGCTTTACGTCTTTTATTTTGGTTATTGTTATTTTACCTTCATTGTTTACCTACTGAATGCACTATGTACAGCACTTTGGACAGTGCAAACTGTCATAAATGTGCTTTTATAAATACATTTTACTTACTTACTTACTTATAACTCACCCAGGCCCTTGCGCACAAATCACCCCATCCCCAGAATTTTGGATAATAGGCATGATGCAGCAATTTAGGGTTGACATTGTGCTAATTATATAGACTCAAAGTGTAGCATACCAAAGCACTAAAACATGTGTCAAATGTTTTCAAACGTGTCTATAATTGTTCAGACACAATAATCAAAAAACCTTGATCATGGAAATTTTACTTTGAAAGGCAAAACACAGTTTTTTGAGCTTAAATGTGCTTATATCTTATTCCTTGTGTCTCCCTTCTTTACAGGATGAGTCAAATGGATGGCTCTTCTTAAATATGTGGTCACATTTCCAATTTCTTCCACGGTTTTCTAGAAACAATGGGTTTTGCAACTTCCAAAATGCACAAATCACCCCACCTTCCCCTATATATATCCCCTTTAAGCAGTGGTCACTTTCCATGAAAGCCTAAATCTCTTTACCCCGGCATACAGACCCATGAGACCTCAGAGCGCTCAGTTCTCAGGTGAGCCTCTACTATGCTGAGATCAAAAGAGCTGCTGGGAGGGAAGCTTACAGAGATTAAAAGAGAGACAGACATGTGGACAAAATGGGGGATCTAAAAGAGTGTGTCAGCCCGTTTAAGAAGCACATGGGACTTTTCTAACCAGCCAGCCAGTCAAGCTTGAGCATTTAACCGCTCGGGCTCAGACACTATGTTCTAAATTATAGAGAGGGGTGTATTGGAGAGAGGACTGAGATATAAAAGGTAATAGGAAAAACAGAGCAGGGCACAGCAGAGAGCACATGAGGCAGACAGCATGAAATCACATGTTTGACTAACAGCTACAGAGGAGCGCTTTATGTAGCTATCATTTTACAGCAGAAACGCTATTTGTCAACCACGTGTTGTCTGCGGCTGCTTTTTATCATCTAGATATATTTTTTTAAAGATATATTTTAGTTGTTTTAACCTTTATTTGACAGTAGACAGGGTCCAATGTGAACCCGCGGTACGCTTTCTACCCACTAAGCCACACGGAGTGCCCCATCATCTAGATATTTTAAAAATGTTTACAAACACCAATTATTCTTCCATGCACCTCAACTATAATTATGAGGAAAACATTTCTCACTTCTTCACAAAGTAACAATCAAGTCTGAATATCCGCAAAAGCCACCGCACCACACTTAACTCCTACAGGAGCAACGTGAATGTTAACCTGTAATCAAGTATTCATGCCTTATTTCCTTATTTATGAAGGGAAAACATAAAGTTTTTTACACTGTGAATAAAAAAATAAAAAAAATATGCTTCCTGGTTATTTTTGATTTAGAAAGATCCTAGCATCCAATTTTTCTGAGCTTTTGACACCGCTGATCTTCAAGAGACTCAGTCACATGGAAAGGCAGGAACCAGAAGGTTGTACCCAGGGCCGCTGCTCCCTATACGCAGGGTACGCAGAGTGCGTAGGGCACCAAGTTCCTGTGGGGCCCCCCAAAAAAAATATTATAATTGTAATTTATTTATTTTTTTATTTATGAAAAAGGAAAAATGTATGATCCGGGGGCCCCCCAACATTGAGGTTTTTTAAAAAACTTCATGATGATCATTACATTACAAAACATATATAAATTAGTTATGAACAGGCCCATTGTTGTTTTGTCTTAATTGTGCAACCTATCCAGGGGTGGATTACTGCACAGGCATACCAGGCACAGGCCCAGGGGCCCAAGGGCTCAGGGGGGCCCTTAGCCAGAGATACTGATAGTAACTTTTCATGTTGCATAGTCAAAGAGCTCTGTCACTGATGTCAATAACAGGGTCCAAAAAGGAATAGCCTAAATATAAGTATACTCATCAGAATGTAACAAGATAGAAATCATCATGGGCCCCTCAACTAGTAGGGGAGAAATACAAAGGCAAGTTAAAAACAACAGCATTACTAGCTCTGTGTAAGGGGCTCCATCAGGGGCCTTGAAGGCCCCCTCACACATACACAAATAAGCTTTCTATGTGTGAATTCTAAATTGTTCCTAAAAAGTAGCTATCCACCCTTTATCTGTTGAAATGGGCCCCTCCATCATAGAACATGGATCTGCAGACCAATCTACTGTACTGTTTTTACAGTTGCAGAGTAAGGAGTGCTGCCTGTTTAAGAAAAATCTGAAAAATAATGTTCCTTCTGCATCTCAGGAGTTGATATAGCCTCTAAAATTTCCTCTCAAAGTGCACCAGATTGATGCATTTTACTTTAAAAAGGTAAAAAAAAATCCGGGGGGGCATGCCCCCGAACCCTCCCTCCAACAATATCCCAAAATCCTATGGGAAACACTGACTTTCTTAATATGTTTTTGCCATTAATTGTATATATCTGTATGGAAATATCAGTGTACCTGACTGGATATTTACGAGTGGGGGGGCCTTTAAGAGTGTGTGCCCAGGGGCGCATTATCTCATAATCCGTCTATGAATTTATCACTCAATTCCTTTGCAAAGGCAGTTAGTAGGATACGAGGCAACTTTTTTCACATGGTAAGCTGTTCTTTCTATTAGTAAATGCTGTTTGCAAAAACTCATCACTACAGCAAATGTGCCAAAAAGGGACTTCCGGCTTGGCGAAACGAGATGTAGGTCGCGTCGTCTTGAGCTCCTGCAGATGTATTTATTTTTTCAATTTCAAGGCACTTTTCTCACCCCCACTACGGTCCAGCAGCTTAAGTGAACTTTTATTTACACATTTGGTTTATTTTCTACTACTTTCATGTCGCCTAAGGGAAAAAAAGGGAAGAACAGTATTACGCCTCACCTGCGGCCTGTCCCGCGCCCTCGGTCCCCGACCCCTCCTGAATCTCCTCCCCCGCGGAGTCTACCGCCGGAAACTATGGACGTAACCTCGCTCAGAAATGAGCTTTTGTCTGCTCTTCGTCTTGATGTCGCAGCAATGTTTAAAGCCGAGCTCCGGGAAGCCTTGGCTGAGACCCTCAGTTCAATTAAAACCGAGCTGCTAGCCTTTAAAACGGAGCTTTCCTCCAGTCTGTCCGCTGTCCGGCAGGACGTTGCTAGCTTGAAGAGCACCGTAGCTGAAGTCGAGCTGTCCCTCTCTACATGCACTGATGACATCGTGGCCCTCAGGGCTAAAGTGGAGCACTTGACACAGGAGGCGGCTAAGATGGAAGATAAGTGTGATGACTTGGAGTCCCGATCGCGCCGCCAGAACATCCGTATCATCGGTATCCCGGAGGACGACCCTAACTCGGCATCAGCGGCTAACGTTTCCAAGCTATTGATGGAGGCTTTCTCACTCGGGAAGGAGCCGCTGATCGACAGATCACACCGCGCTCTGGCGCCAAAGCCCGCACCGGGCAACCGCCCCCGTGCCATTGTCGCAAGGCTGCACTACTATACTGACTGCAACGAGATCCTCAGAAAGGCGAGAGAGTTACAACGGATTACTCTGCGCAACATGTCCATCTCCGTGTTCCCGGACTATACCCCCAAGACGGCCCGGGCTCGCGCAGCCTTCACCGAGGTTCGGCACCTCCTACGAGGCATCGATGGAGTCAGGTTTGGCATCCTCTTTCCTGCACGACTTCGCATCACCTATGCAGGTGTACAGCGCGACTTCACTTCCCCAGAGGAGGCTAAGACATTTATTAAAACACTGAATAAATAGAGTCCCGTATCGTGCTGTCCTTTGCTCCGGTCCTCCTTTTCCAGTTCTGGTGAGTTGTAAAATGACTTTTTCCCTATAACTATTTTAAGCCTCCAGCTGTCACCTAATATTTTTGTTTACATTGGACGACTTTGATATTTGCCCAACTCCACTTATGGACAATTAAGTACGTTTGGTGACTTTTCTAGCTGTACTGTTTATATTTTTTTTAATTTTTTTTTATCTGTTTGAAGTTGGTAACAATAGCCTACTTAGGTTTGTGTGCCAATATGTTCTCCCTAAAAAAGAAATGTAAACCACATGCCACTACCCTTATTATTTTTATTGTATTCTTTTCCATCACAGAAACTGGTGGGTGGGTGTAAATGCATGTATAAACGTTTCCTAGATGTATGGTCTGTGGGAACATGCGTATTTGTATTTATTATTTTATTTTTGTACAATCTAATTTTCATTTCTGCTGTGCCAATGCACCATAGTTATTTCAAGTGCCTTATGTTTAATATTCAATATTTAGAGTTAATGCTCTGCAGAGTTCTATCTGTTAGTTCTAGCTTATAAGTCGAAAGCTTCATTTTGAAGATGGCTCCTGTCGGAGTCTGCACTGCTGCTCCCATCGTTTGGGGATGGGTTCAATTGATGTGCGGGGGGGGGGGGGGGGGGATTGTTTCTGGTGTTATGTCTCTGTATCATTACTTGTTTTTTTTTTTTTGTTTTTTTTGTTTTTTTTGCCCTGGGGGATCTCCTCTTTTCATCTACCTTCTCCATTCCTGATAAAATGCAACCTTTAGATGATTAATACAACTTGCCCAAACTCAGACAATGGATCCACTACTAGATTTTTAAGCTGGAATGTGAGAGGTCTGAATAGCCCCATCAAACGCTCGAAAGTACTTTCTCATTTGAAGAGATTGAATGCCGACATAGTATTCTTACAAGAAACGCATTTACGTGATAGGGATCAAGTTAGACTTAAGAGTCCATGGGTCAGTGATGTCTTTCACTCAACTTTTGATTCGAAAGCTAGAGGGGTAGCTATTTTGGTTAATAAAAGGGTACATTTTACCGCTTCTAAGATCATAGCTGATAAGAATGGGAGATATATGATTGTTGCAGGCCTTCTATACCAGAATCCGGTTTTATTAGTAAACATTTATGCTCCAAATTTTGACAACCCAGATTTTACAAATAGATTATTTGCCACCCTGCCTTTCCTAGACACCCATCTTTTAATTCTTGCTGGGGACCTGAACTGTGTTATGAATCCAACACTGGACCGCTCTAATCCACGTACTCTCAACCAATCTTCCATGTCTAAATCAATTTCTGATTTTATGCTCCAAAATGGGTTTGTAGACGCTTGGAGATTTCATAATCCCCAAACCAAAGCATATTCTTTTTTCTCCCAAGTCCATCAATCCTATTCCCGCATTGATTATTTTTTTGTTGATGGTTCCCTGCTCTCCAAAGTGACCTCCTCCGAGTATCATTCAATTGTTATATCTGATCATGCTCCCCTTAGTCTCAATATACAGCTTTCGGGCCAACCCCGTTTCTCCTCACCCTGGAGATTTAACACTCTGCTTCTGTCTGATGATGCATTCAACACCTTTATATTGTCCTCAATTGATGACTTTATAACTATTAATAAAGATGATTCTGTCTCTTACTCATTATTATGGGAGTCGCTCAAAGCCTATTTGCGTGGTCAAATTATTTCTTACTCAGCTCATCGCAATAAAACCCGTAAGGCTAGGCTAAATGAACTCCTGATTAAAATCCGGGATATTGATGGACAAAATGCTATTAACCCATCCCAGAGTTTAGCGAAACAGAGATATGATCTGCAGGCGGAGTTGGACCTCCTCACAACAAGCGACGCTGAGCGACTTTTAGTACGTTCTCGTGCTACTTATTATGAGCATGGTGATAAGCCGAGTAGGCTCCTGTCTCATCAATTGAAACGTCAAACTACTTCCCGATTAATTCCACAAATTAAAGATTCCTCTGGCGCACTTGTCTCTGATCCCACTTCTATAAATGACATCTTTAGGGATTTCTATTTCTCCCTTTATGAATCAGAATCATCATCAGACACGACAGAAATGACTTCTTTCCTCCAGAATCTTGATATCCCCAAAGTTGATCCCATTACTGCTAATGAGCTTGATGTACCTTTAAGTGTGGAAGAAATTAAATCCTCTATCAAAGCCATGCAAAACAATAAATCACCCGGCCCCGATGGATTCCCAGTTGAATTTTTTAAGAAATTTATTAATAAGCTGGCTCCTCTCCTCAACTCTGTTTTTAACGAGTCCCTAGAACGTGGTTCACTGCCCCCCACTTTAACCCAAGCGTCCATATCCCTTCTTTTGAAGAAAGGAAAAGACCCTGTTTCTTGTGCCTCGTACAGGCCTCTGTCACTTCTTGATGTTGATGTTAAGATTTTAGCTAAAACCTTGGCAACTCGTCTTGAAAAGATTCTTCCTGTCATCATATCGGAGGAACAGAATGGCTTCATCAAAGGGCGCCAGCTGTTTTTCAATGTCCGAACACTTTTAAATGTAATTTTCTCTGGTCATTCCGCCTCAACGCCCGAAGTTGTTATTTCGCTCGATGCTGAGAAAGCATTTGATCGGGTAGAATGGCGATATCTTTTTGAAGTCCTACAACAGTTTGGCCTGGGGAACAGGTTTATTTATTGGATTCGACTTCTGTATACCAACCCTCAAGCAAGTGTCCACACAAATAATTCCCGTTCTAAATATTTCACATTATCACGTGGTACTAGACAGGGCTGTCCCCTCTCCCCCTTACTTTTCGCTTTGGCCATAGAACCCCTCTCAATTGCTTTAAGATCTCTCCCCCACTTTCACGGCATTCCTCGTTCTGGCATTGACTTAAAATTGTCTCTCTATGCTGACGACCTTCTTTTGTATATATCGGACCCCCTGACTACTATTCCGCCAATTTTATCATTACTGGAGAGATTTGGCTCTTTCTCAGGTTATAAAGTTAATCTACTTAAAAGTGAATGCTATCCTATAAACACCCTAGCTTTACAACTCCAACAGTCCGATATTCCTTTTAAGCTCAGCCCCTCGGGGTTTAAATATTTAGGGATTAATGTGACCCGCACCTTGCCTTCTCTCTATTCTGCCAATTATGTCCCTTTGGTTACCCAGCTTGGACTAGATTTCAAGCGGTGGAATTCTCTTCCTCTGTCATTGATAGGTAGGATTAATGTGGTAAAAATGAATGTCTTGCCAAGATTTCTTTTTCTTTTTCAGTGCACTCCTTTATTTTTGCCTAAAAAGTTTTTTAAGTCATTGGATGAGACTATTACTTCCTTCTTATGGGGAGGTAAGACTCCCAGGGTAAAAAAGTCTCTACTGCAAAAATTCACATCTGACGGTGGTCTTGCCTTACCAAATTTTTCTCTATATTATTGGTCAGCGCAAATACATAAATTAACTTATTGGCTTCAATCTCCCGATCTATTATGGTGTAAGCTTGAGACCCAGTCGTGTTTCTCCTCTACACTACCGGCTTTACTCACATCTGCATTGCCCATTAACCCTTCTAGTTTCACTAAGAATCCTATTGTGCTATCTACACTGAGGATTTGGTTCCAATGTAGGCGCCATTTTAAGTTTTCTTCTGCATCCACTCTGATGCCCATAGTGAACAATCATCTATTTCCCCCATCTGTTGGGAATATCTCCTACATCTTATGGCAAAACCGAGGCATTAAAGTTTTTAGAGACCTTTATAAAGACGGCACTTTTGCTACTTTCTCAGACTTGTCTAAAGATTTTAATTTACCTACATCCCATTTATTTATGTACTTTCAAATTAGGCACTGTGCCTCTTCTCTTTTTTCATGTTATCCTTTGCTCTCTATTAACCAGCCATGGGAAGACCTTTTGACCTTAAAACCCCAACAGAAATCACTAATATCTAAGATTTATGACAAACTCATGGCTCTGGAAAATGATTCAGCTGTCAAAAGCAAAAGTGCTTGGGAGAGTGAACTTGGGATAAATCTGACAGATCAATGGTGGGATAAAGCTGTGCATAGTATACGCTCATCTTCTCCTTGTGCCAGGCTGCAGTTTATTCAGTTTAAAGTGTTACATAGAGTCCATTTCACCAAAGCTAGACTGTCTAAAATGTATCCAAATGTTTTGGACCAATGTGACCGATGCCATGCCTCCTCATGTAACTTTAGTCATATGTTTTTTTACTGTCCCAGATTGCTTAAATTTTGGACTGACTTTTTTGTGATTTTGTCGGGGGTTCTTGGGGTTCAAATAAGGACAGACCCCTTGATTGCTATATTTGGGACCCCAACAGAACGGCTCCGTGTTGGCTCTTTGCAATCAGAGGTGCTAGCCTTCACTTCCCTTCTGGCACGACGCCGAATCTTGCTAATGTGGAAGTCTCCCAATCCCCCATCCATATCGGTCTGGCTTAAGGACGTTATGTTCTTTATTAGATTAGAAAAAATAACCCTGTCGGTAAAAGGCTGCTCCACTAAATTTACAAAAAAATGGAATTCTTTTATATCTTACTTTAACTCATTATCAGTCCTGCCCCAAGACTAATCCCCCTGCCCCCTTTTTTTTTTTTTTTTTTTTTTTTTTTTTAATATATATATATATATATATATATATATATATATATTTATTTTATTTTATTTTTTATTTTTTTCTCTCTCTCATTACTTTCTTTGAACTATTTATTTTGTGTTATAAGTTTGATATTTTGATATTTGTATAATCTATGCTTATTTTCATTGTTAAAATTTGCAATGTATACTCATGACGAGACAACTGTTCCTTGTGGGTGTTTTTGTTGTGTTTATAAAAAGAAAAAACCCAATAAAAATATGAAAAAAAAAAAAAAAAAAAATGTGCCAAAAAGTAGTCGCAGAGATCAAGGGCAAAAAATTTCCGCCTGCGCCCTACGGGTACGAGCATCTTGGTGTTTTTTTTTGTTGGGGGGGGGGGGGGGGGCACCACTGACAATTTAAGCTTAGGGCACCCAAAAGCTTAGCAGCGGCCCTGGTTGTACCATGTGTGTGGTTCAAGAGTAGTTCAGCCAAATTCACTTTAATGAATTGCTCACCAAAAATTCAAATAAATAAAAACCTTCAAAAGTAAGTGCTCACTTAAAGCCATTACAATTTTTTAACAGACAAAAATTGGGATAGTTAGAGTTTGAAGGTCGAAGCTTAGCCTGGTGATGAGAGACCATTTCTAAATGCACTGAATACTTCAAAAGGAGACTTCAAGTATATTCTCATTGTGTCCCCGAATGCTGTTCTTTAGGCGTACTGTACTGTCTGCAGCATAAGGGACAGAGACAAGAGGATTCCCTAAGCAGATCAATAAAGTCAATATTTTCATCATCCAAGAGACCAAGTCTTTTGGAAGCTAACGATTTGGTGCAAAATGCTCGCATATTTCACTCTGCAAGGAGATCAAGAAAATTCAACTGTAAAAGCCGTTTGACCTTTAAATTCATGGAAATTAGTCAATATCTGCTGAAAACAATTGATGGCTAATGCAAAGAGCAGCTGCAACACACACACATGCAACACACACACACACACAGCAGAAAATACCAGGACTGACTGCATGTGACAGCACATTACAACTGTAGCCATGATGGATGGGAGGGTGGAGGGAGCTGAGGTTAGGGGCTGTACTCCCAACCCTACTCTTCTCTCTTTACTAGCGTGAATGAATGCAAGCCAGCAGCATTCCACACTCAAACACTGACTTCTCTGGGATATTTTCCTTGATGGATTGGTATTGACTTTCTAAAGCTCTCTTCATTTCCAAAGCACTGTTCAATCACACTGTGCTCCGTTGACTGCACAGTGAAGCAAGCTTACAAAATAATTTAACACATTACGGCAGAAGGTCTTGTTTTATGTCTATTTCTGCAGCCGTCCGGAGGTGAACCACACCTCTGAAGTGTTGCTGGCTGCTTGAAACTGCATTTGAATTTACCGACCATAAAGAAAGCCTTTTTGTAAAAATGATTTGTACTTTAGGACAATACTATAGGACATCTACATTATCTGACATAATATATAGCAACATACTATAGCTGTTTAGCTTGCATATATAAATGGTTTCAAATATGTTAGGGTAAGCATATCTTAAAGATGCTTAATTCTTATAGGACTCAGATCAGAGTATCAAAATATGTCAGGAGAATCAGAATGTCTCAAATCAATGAATACAACATCAATCAAAATAATCGTGATTATGATTGTTGCCATAATCAAGCAGCCCTAGTTCTATGGCAGTTAAGTAAAGACATTTGTGTCATCTTGTCATGATGCTTCAAGCTCTAAAAATGTGTGTGAAGGACTTTTGGGAGTAGGCCCACATTGCTCATTTTCTGTTGGGACAGGGCTCTAAACACATAACTGTTTCAACACTTTGTCAACCAAATGAATCATCTAATAATCACTAGGCCAGTCATTTTCTAGTGCTGCACAACATCAGTAACAGTTGTCGGAAGGGTGAGCAGAAGAACCCTTCAGGGAAAATTACTGCCGCTTTAAGCCTCGCCACAACACACACTGTATCATCGGCCTACCGTAATCCACCCCATAAGCACCATCCACACGGAGCTGTCTGTCTGTGGCCACACTCCAGCTTTCTCTCCCAGGCTAGTTAAAATAGCACAGGTTGCCGCTAACTCTCCTGGGTGTTTTTAGAAAAAAAAGGCAGGGTTGGTAGCTGGCAGCAGTTCTTTCCATGGCCCTTTGAGACACTCTGCCACCATCATTGCCTACCGGGGAATGTGAAATGCCATGGTAATGCCACATTACTGATTAATACAGCATGCTGTCCACTTAAAACCTAAAGTGATGCATTGAGCTTTTAAACGATGAGATATGATTCCAAAATTGATAAAAAAAATTTAGTTAGTAGAGATGGAGCGACCAGAGGAGAAGGAGAGGGAGGACAGATTAGAAAGCACTCATTCCTCCCCAATGGAAAAGAACAGAATAGAATAGAATGCATTTTTTGTCATTGTATTATTTAACATTTAAAAACGAAAGTCTGAGTGCTACTAGTCCTGTAATGTGCCACAGGTTGAAAACACATTCTCCACACATTCATGACATATGTCACTCAGGGAAAGGAAACAGGAATTTACCCTTACCGAATGGAAGAGACCATCTAACAATAGTGTTATTTATTGTTCCTAATGGGCTTGTCGGGACGATACATTGAATTGAACTATGCACACTTGAATTTGGTGTATGTATCTTGCTGTCTAAATGTGTGAAATAAAAAGTGAGTTGAAAAAAAAATATGTGCATTAAGAAATTGCACATTAAAAGTATTGCACATGTACAGTATGCACATGTTTTTGCCCGTTAGTTCAGAGATCTTATTGGTCGACACATGTAGTCTTGTTCTGCTCTGCTGCTAGTAGCGAGAGTTAGAAGAAACTGGCCACGCAATCATTGGCCAGTGAAGTGCTGAGGCCACAGGTTGTGTGTTAACGCCTAATTGCGGTTGCTGTAAACAGCCAGAACCATTTCATTTACTGCGCTGTTCTAACAAGGCTCTCTGGTCAGAGGAAAATGGATGAGTGACTAATTAATGTTTGCTCAGGGTCGGGGCAGCTATCAGGTTTCACATTATGGGCTGAGAGTGTGATAGGATTCTCCCGGGGGTATAGTATATAAAACCATATAAATGAAGCGAGTCAAGAGAGTACAGGCATAGGCCTGTACTCTCTTGACTCGCTTCATTTATGCACACTAAAGCTGACTCACTCTGGCAAGACACCGATGGGGTTTGTCAGTCAACATTTAAATCGTGGTTGTAATCACACACGGCAAAACAAACACAGACAAGAGAAAAGTCCGTTAAGTCCGGTATACAGAAGGTCACATGACATCAACACTTCTTCATGTGATGGCTATACTGTATTATAAGGTTAGAATCAAAATCACGTTAAGGTTTATTATACCACAGGAAAATATTCAGCTGGAGTGATAAGGCCCCTGGGATCCTGACATGTCTGATATTACTATTAATTCAAGTTGATAGATGATGATAGATGACTTGTGGATGGTCACACTCATTACATATATGACATTTCGGCATTACTCATTCAAAGCGAATTCATTAAGAAGAGGTGGTCTATTATATATCAGGTGAACTGGCCCACCTCTGCTATTAAACACTGCGAGGGGAAAAAATACTCTTTCATTGTTTATAACTACCTCAAACACATATGTATAATAATAATTATTGATATGGACATCAGAACTTGGTAAAATAGCAATATGCAATATAATCACGTCATCTGTAAACAGCCAGAACCATTTCATTTACTGCGCTGTTCTAACAAGGCTCTCTGGTCAGAGGAAAATGGATGAGTGACTAATTAATGTTTGCTCAGGGTCGGGGCAGCTATCAGGTTTCACATTATGGGCTGAGAGTGTGATAGGATTCTCCCGGGGGTATAGTATATAAAACCATATAAATGAAGCGAGTCAAGAGAGTACAGGCATAGGCCTGTACTCTCTTGACTCGCTTCATTTATGCACACTAAAGCTGACTCACTCTGGCAAGACACCGATGGGGTTTGTCAGTCAACATTTAAATCGTGGTTGTAATCACACACGGCAAAACAAACACAGACAAGAGAAAAGTCCGTTAAGTCCGGTATACAGAAGGTCACATGACATCAACACTTCTTCATGTGATGGCTATACTGTATTATAAGGTTAGAATCAAAATCACGTTAAGGTTTATTATACCACAGGAAAATATTCAGCTGGAGTGATAAGGCCCCTGGGATCCTGACATGTCTGATATTACTATTAATTCAAGTTGATAGATGATGATAGATGACTTGTGGATGGTCACACTCATTACATATATGACATTTCGGCATTACTCATTCAAAGCGAATTCATTAAGAAGAGGTGGTCTATTATATATCAGGTGAACTGGCCCACCTCTGCTATTAAACACTGCGAGGGGAAAAAATACTCTTTCATTGTTTATAACTACCTCAAACACATATGTATAATAATAATTATTGATATGGACATCAGAACTTGGTAAAATAGCAATATGCAATATAATCACGTCATCCCGATATGATTCAAGTGAAAGAGAAAATGCTCAAATTTAAATTTAAACGTCTGCATGGTTTTGCTTGTAATTTTTTTTAAAAATCTGGCTGATCCACACAGGCATGTTATACTATCTTGGATATAGCTCTACTCTGACCCTTCAGTATCCTTGGAGAAAATGATCGATTTGAAAGAATGTCTAAACAACACAGTGAAAACAAGGCTTTTGCACTTGTTTTGGAGAACGCCAATTGCTGCATTTGGCATCCAGATATGCCCCTGCTTTTTTTGGCATCCTCGAAAATAACAAGTGTCACAAAGTGCTTATTTGGGATAGAATCCTGTCAGGTGGGTTGCAGGCGTGCGTGCTCACACATATGAACATAAATTAACAAGATGAGGAGCAGCTCGCACGTTTTGAAAAGTGCCAAAAACTATCTGAAGCAACACATAATACATGCATGTTGGTGGAAATCTGAATACCAGGGCATTTCTTCCCTCTTTCGTGCAGCGCTTTGCTCCAGTTCCATCAGTCACATCACAGTGACTCCCATGTCCCCACAATCCTCCCTACGGTCATTCATCATAATGTCAGTCAAACGCTGACTATGGTCCCTGGACTGTCACGGTAATCTGTATGTACTGTATATGTTGGTGCGTCTGTGTTTGTCTTAACCCATGTGTCAGTGTGCGTTTCAAGCATATGTTTTATTTTCTAATTGTGGGAGGCCTAGTGTTTATGTGTTATGTTTTTTTTTGTTTTTTTTTTGTTTTTTTTAACCACTCAGAAGGCGTTTTGAGATGTGAAGATACGTCGCTACGGTGACAGACGAGGTGGGGTGAAGTCATGAGGAGGCTCAGCAACAGGCGGAGGGCAAAGAGGATGACGGAGCCTTCTATAGTCGCCGATCTGTCAACATGATTATCTTTGAATCCTAGCTCCAGGTCAAAGGAGTGTAACACAGCATGCAAAGGGGGCTACTAAGGGGAGTCAAATACAGCCTGGTTCCTCATGGTGAAGGGGCTGTGATGGAGCCAAGCTAGCTTTGAATCAAGGGGGAGACACTGCCGGTGAATAGGGTTACATTTGTTTTACTTATAGATTTCATCATCATGAAACTTTGCCCATTTTTTCTGAAATGTTTGGATAAAAAGCGATGTGTCAATTTGCATCTTTAAAAACACATAAAAGTAGATGTTCGGTAAAGCCAATCTTAAAAAATGCCTTTTCGGCTTGTTTTAAATAACAAAATGTATCAGACAATTAACAACATATCAACAAATAACCTTCAGAATAGTGCCATGAATGATTGTTTGGTTGATGTAAGTGCTTTAGAAGTTAAACATTGTTGTATAGGAGAATGAACAGATGCAAAGGTTTAGTAAAATAAAGCCAGAAAATCTAAAAATTTACCAAAAACTATGTTTTTGCCGGACGTGTCTCGCCTTTTACTCCCTAAAAAATCTAACTGAATTCAATTGTGAAACAGGCATGTCCTCCAGGCCGACAGTAGCGGGGAGGGCAGTGCTCACTAGTAGCTGTGTCTCGATGTTATATGAATCAGCGCCCCGAAGGGGAAGCATCAATCTGAAGGCATGAAGAGAAAATCACTACGGCCAACGTGTGATCCACTGTTGTTGTTTTTCCAATTAGCGTCTCTGCATCGAGTATCTCTCTAAATGAAACATGGGGATATACTAGCCCGGCAGGATCACACACACAGACCTAGGGAGCTTTAATTCCTTAGATTTAACACACAGCTGAGGCGCAATCATGCCACTGATGTTCTCTGTTAATAACAACCGTTTACTCTCTACAAAATTAAAGAAGTCGAGAGCAGATCACATCCCAGAGGCAGCTCCTTCATAGAGCTGCTGCATTGTCAAAGTATTAGTGGCCAATTTTCAGGCCGACATAAAAACATAAAATAGCATCTTGTTTATCTGTATCAGCTGAAATCTGTGTCCAAGCTTTACATAGAAGCCAGGCTGCTGCTAGTTAGGACTTGCCCATTGCATGACCCCGTGCGTGACATAGTACATCCTGTATTTCATAACTCCATAGCGCCATAGAACGAAGGGCATTGTTCCACTGTAATACGAAGTCACTGGTTTCCAGTGATTTCTGTACAATATTAAAGTCTATTGGCAGAATCTCAACGCAAAGTACCTGAATTGATGAAGCTCTGACACTACAGCAGAAAAGATTCAATGATACGTCTTTTAAGTTGATTGTCTTTGCTGTGAGTCAAAGCTTGATTAAGCGAGAAAAGATACCTTTCATTTTGTCCTACTTGTTAGAGTCGAGCAATATAACCTAAGATAAATCTCACTGTGTCTTTTACATTTTGGACGGTGACAGTTTTTTTATTTTTTATTTTTTTAGGTGTTGGTAACAAGTTGCCTGTACTGTCCCTTTAAATAAAGTTAATATTTGAATCATGTATGAGACAACATGTCCTATGTTTCTCTTCATCCCTTCCTGCTGTTGTCCTAAGCTGTAGCAGCAGTAAACGATGACTTTGTTGACATCTGTGTAGTTTTTGGTCGAGCTCCATTGGCGCTGCTGGTCCCACTTGTTTTCCTCTTCATATTCACAGGCAAGTTTTGTTTTGTAAATTATGAAGTAGGTTTTCTCTTGTTTCCTCCTGTTTTACCATCACAACATGGAGCATACTGCAACATTATGCAAAATGGTACCACCACATGAACCACTTCCAAATAAGAGAGGATTCCATCAGGGATTTGACATCCTCTGGATTCAATAAACTGCCATTGAACCTCAAGCCTAGTCATAGTTACATTATTATTATTATGACGGATTACAATGAAGTGTTCTCAAAATCAATCTGCACTTAAACTGCACTTCAGGGCAATAATAATGCAACACCATCAAAACTAATGCAGACCTGTAGTTCAGGGTGATGGATTAAACCAGTCAGGAGCCTGCCAGCAGCAGAATAAATACATCCGAAAGTGTACAGTATGCATTTAAAAATGACCTTGCAACTCTCTGGTATGGTCCATTTAAAAACACCAGCAAGCAAACAACAAAGGCCTTAACAACCCTGTCTCAAAGCGTCTTACCAGATCAATATCCTGTTTGTCATTGAAGAAATGACTGGCAGTATCTTTATTATTTACAAAGTCAGTTTCCTCCACAGCGATAACTAGTTTGTGCTATTAAAGCTTCTGGCATTCACATAGTGTGTGCCTTGTGCGCCACACCTACTCACTGATGGCTTTTAATTACCAAACTGTCTAAAAGAGTGTAAAGGATGCAACAAGTGGGTGTTAAGAGTTGTGTTCATTTCAGTTTTAATCAAAAAAATAAATCAACTTGTGCCAGAGCTCGCTCACTTTGAATTGCCAAAAACTAGAGTATCTACAAAATGGCTAAAGCCTTAATGATCAGCATTCCTGTTTCATCGGTGCTTCAAAATGCATCTCACCAACATTACACGCAAAACAACAGACTGCTTCACTCGGCTGCAATCCAAATGAGAGGAATAGGAAGAACCAGAAGCAGCAGCCATCCAAATAATAGTACAATCCAAAAGGGTACACAAACTTCCTTCCAATGGTCTGTTTCTTTAGTTGTAAGGCAAAAATGAAAAAACTTGGCCTGAGGAATAAAGAAAGTGGCAGAGGCTGGAGAGGCTATGGCAAGAAACAAAACAATTACTTTGGGTCAGTAGACCTGCAGACCTGTTGCAGTAATGTATGTGCCAGTAAGCACAATGCAATTATGTGGCAGCACAAGACAACAACAACAACAACAAGGCACCACCAGCAGACGATAATATATTTGCAAAACACAAAGTTTGACAGTTCCCAAGGAGAAAACCCAGCAGGAGAATCTCTAAGCACAGCAAAACGTGGGAGAGGGAGAGAGCAGCTATCGGCATAGATACGTTGTACATCAAGTCATTTTTACTGGCAGTGAAAGGGAAAAAAACATCCATCTCAGAAGGCAGAAAGGGCTCTTCTGACCTGAACTGATCCCAGGAAAAAAAACACAGCTGACATTTTTGAAAAAAAAAAAAGAGGACATGTGTGTGTAACTGTTGACTCACGGTTTTGAAGTCGCCGTGGCTGCACTCCTGGCCTTGGTAGCGGCAGTAGAGCATCATCTCTTTGAGGTCGTGGCCCACCCTCTCCATGAACTCCTTCATACTGAACTCCTTGGGCTTGTAGGCGGTGAAGTTGGCCCTGTCCTGCAGGAAGGCCAGCACGTCGGGCTCGGCCAGGTGCGGCTGGGGGATATCCAGGTGCACGTCCAGTAGGGCCAGCAGCTCCCCGGCGTGGTACAGGTCGTTACGCGTCAGGCTGCTGAAGCGATAGGCGTTCAGGTTACAGATGGTGACGGCCGGGAACACCAGGCTGCCCGACACCACCGCGTCCAGGCTGGTCACGTGAGGGTAGGACAGGAAGTAGGCCAGACGATCGGCGCTCTCCAGGCCCAGGAGACCCAGGCACGCCAGCAGAGCGGCGGCCCAGAGGAGGCGGCGCGCGCTGGGCTGCTGACCGCCGCCGTAGGGGAAGACGAAGCGCAGGCCGTGCAGGGTGCTGCCCTGGGAAAAGGACTGCCAGGAGGTGGGCTGCAGGTCGGAGCTCTCCCCACCGCTCCCCTGACTGCCACAGCTCTCCTTCAGATCCATCATCATGGCTATGGCTGGCTGGCTGGCTGGCTGGCTGGCTGGCTGACTGGCTGGGACCTCCTCCTCCAGCCCCCCTCAAAGCACAGGGAGACAGGCCCCTGGTGCACCTGCATACACAGAGAGACAATGTCAATAAAAGACATGATAATCATGTTTTTATGTCAATAATCTATGTATTGTTTTAGGGCAATATGGACACAGTGCAGTGATCATTCATATAGCATACTAATCAAAGATATCCATGTATTTTATAGCTGCCGACCACCCTAACTTTCCTACCCACCTTTGTAGCTTGACATTACTGAATAAGGGGAACCACAACAATAAATAAATATATATAGATGAATAAAGAAGGGGGAAAAAGTGCCGATAATGACAACAAATCCTTACAAATACCAACAGTAGTTCTAAAAAGTCAGTTCAAATCAGTTATATTTGTTTAGCCCAATATCACAAATAGACATTTGCCTCATATCAGTGGGCTTCACATTACAGTATGACACGCTCTGCACTCAGGCCCTTAGGGGTTCTCTAACCCTAAGATCCCCTAAGGGTTGGAATATGTAAACACATTGGGAAGATAGAGAAAGAGAGGAAATAAAAGTAGCATATGGAGAAATGTACAATAACAACAGCCTGATTGAGTTAAGACCATTTCCTAATGACCACCATGATAGTTTCAAGACATCATATTCATAAAAAGACATTTGAAGCATGAGAGGAGCAGAAGAGAAAGATGAATAAGTAAGATCAGAAACCTGTAGCAACACTGATACCGGGTACATGTAAAGATAATCAACAACTGAAAAAGAGGGGGAAGAATACAGACAAAGAGGCAAAGATCTCCACGACCCAAACAACAAGCCTACTACAGAGCGTAAGAGGAGGAAATATGCTCCTCCGTGGGCATGCCTTTCCTCTCCATCTCCACTCTCAATGACTCCCTTGAGCTGAGTAACTGTGGATGCCAGCCTGCCTGTGGCTTCTATCACACACACACACACACACACACACACACACACACACACACACACACACACACACACACACACACACACACACACACACACACACACACACACACACACACACACACACACACACACACACACACACACACACACACACACACACACACACACACACACACACACACACACACACACACACACGCAAACTGCTGAAATCCCAAACTGACCATCCCACACCCGCGTCCCCTCCATCGTACGTCGACTGCTCCATTTCATTGACAAAATATCCCTTTAGGTAGGTGAGTCGTCTGACACCCGGAGCGAGAGGTGAGAGTCACTTACACCGCAAGCCAATCAAAGCTGCCTCTGTCTATTTATCAGCCTGAATCATCTCCCTGTAAAAGTGCACACGCACGCGCACACACACGTACACACACGTACACACACACACACAAACTCACACACAGCAGGCACACAAACACACACGCTCCAACTCTGGCATGCATGAGTTTGCATGCAGACTGACACATGTCCATTCTTTTCAGATTCTCTCCCCCCCCCCCCCCCCCCCCACCCCCCTCAACTTCATGACAAACCCAAGCACCTTTCTCGTTCAGCCTAGCGAGGAGACATCCAGGCGGCGCGTGTCTGAGAGCGCACGTGTGTCTGTGTGAGTGTGTGTTTGTGTGCGTGAGAGAGACAGAGAGAAAGACGTTGGCGATCAGAGCCGCCGGTTAGCCTCGCATGCCGATCCAAAACTCCTCCCGTTTTCCTCTTGCCAGATACATCCGCTTTGCATCCTCTTCCCAGCTCATCTGTGGCAGCCGCGGCAACAACACACACGCTGCTTGCACTGAGAGAGAGAGAGAGAGAGAGAGAGAGAGAGAGAGAGAGAGAGAGAGAGAGAGGAGGGAAGACGATGCTCTCCCCGCTCCACAGCAAGTCTCTTATTGAATATATTAAAGGTGCAGTCAGCGATTCTGCAGATTGCTTGTTGTCAAAATATTTTTGTCAAAATTAATCCTCACAGTACGCCACCTGTCCGTAGGTAGGCTATGTGTGCTCAAATCCAGTGTTAATACATACACAGCCTACTGGTATGTAAACAAGGGGTATGTAAACAATGGGGGCCCACCATATGGCTGTTTAAAGAGCCAAGGCTGTGTATTAATACTAGATTTATTTTTCATTGCACACACTGTAAGGAGTAGGCCTATGTAGCCTACAGGTAGCAAATCGTAATCGATATTGATTTTGACCAAAGGCGATTTTGAAATTCTCCAGAATCGCTGAGTCCACCTTTGACAAGCCCCTCCCTCCTCCAAAACCAATGCCGTGCTCTCATTTGTCCCTCAGTCTTTTCATATTTAAACATCTCATCACCGCAAACAGAGTGATGGATGGATGCAAAGCAGACGCATGTCAGAGAGACGGATAGTGCAGGCGATATAACAGCGCTGGTTGCTTAAGTTTGGGTATATGGGAAGTGAAGCAGAAGTGTTCATGGAGGAGAAAAAGCGGGGGAGATCTAGGTTGAAGGGAGCGAAGCATGAGGACAAAAAAAGATGGGTAGAAAAAAAAAAAGAGCAAGCCAATGCTAGCAGAACAGCAAGGCAAGTGTGGTCAAACAGTCCTAGGCAAGGTCACACAAATGAAAGTAATTCATAAGTCATCAGTGAATGAATAAGAGAGTCATACTGATGTAAAGGGAATAATAAGTAGCCTTTGCACTATGTGGTTTATCATGTGTAATAAAATGGTGAAATTGTGAATCTGCGTCTGTAAGTTGGACTCGAGGAGCAGTGTTTTTATCAAACGGAATGGACGATAAACAGGTTGTCAGCGTGATCTTTGACATTCAGAGTTTCCACTCATCACTTTCAACTGAAAGATAAATTAGAAAGAAACTTGATGTTGGAAATAGGGGTGACCCCCGAAAGGTCGACTTTTCGATGGATGAAGCCCGAATCGACCGCCATTCTCACAGTTCGATAGGCGAGTTGCAAAATGTGATTGAAGTGCTGAATCTGCTGATTTTACATGGAACTGCTTGGTTTCTCCTAATATGATACATATTATGACACATATATTGTGGTATAAATATCAGCCTATTATACTGTTCTGGGAAAATAACTCACAAGCTTTTAATCAATCAATTTATGATGGGTTTACACTAAAGGACTTTTAAAAGACTTTGAAAATACTGAAGACTGACCCTCTCACATCTAAAGACAATCAATTTACACCGGAACACAATTAGTCATTAGTTTTCAGTCACAGACTGAGATTTTGCAAAAACAGGGGTCTCATATTGCAAGACTACAACTAGATTCCTTTTGAAATTAATATTATTTCCAATCCTGCTACCAGGGATTAAAAGTGATTTCAGTCAATTAAAACGTTTTTTTTTTTGTTAGCAGGTAAAATGGACTGTGTGTATAAACAACTATATGCCCTTATCGCGTAGCCTAGGCTGTGTCATGCATGATCACGTTAAAAACTGCAACCGCGATTGTGATTATATTGAATTAAAAAAAAGTGAATTAAATATTCCGAGCGGTGGACATCCTGTTTATTTGACCAAATGTATTTGCTGATCTCGTCCCCAAATAACTCTCACTCCTAACCCTGTATTTGACAGTAAAGTGTTAAGGTTGCGCGTGACAGCCAGGTTCTCCAGCCGAGGGATGCTACGTAAATGTGTCCGAAAAGTGTTCACGTGAACACTGTCATTTCGCTTGAGCCAAGCCAACCCCTTGAGACTAACGATAAAATCAAACCAGTTTGATAATATCGGAACGTCAAGACGGGGAGAAGACTGGCTGAAATCGAGTCGGAAGACCACCATACACCAAACGACTGAGATTACGGGCGTGCGCCACAACTCCGGCAAGACTCCCGTGATTTCAGTCCGACAAGATTCGACCAATCAGATTTGACTATGTACATTTGTAGTCGGGGACACCCCTAGCTGATACACTAGAATATGGCAGATAGAGAGAAATTAAAGTAGGCCTACATTAAAAAATCTCTAATATTTTCATGTAAACCTGGAAATATTCCAAAAAGTTTGAGGATTCAGAAACATTGGAAAACACAAGTTATGACATGTAAAATAAAATAGAAATACAATTAAGATCCAGTGCTGGCTGTAATTGACTTTTCTCCTCAGTCACCTGACCTTCACCTCATTTGGACATTTAAGCCGATTTTAGATGGATAGATAATTATTGTTTGTCGTCAAACATGACACCTTAGCTAATATTAGCATTAGCAACCCAACCATTCATTACACACCTGTTTGCTCATTTTCAGGTAACCAGGCTAGTTTGTTAGCACATTATTAGGACCTATTTAAAGGTTGACTATGAAATATTTTCATTAAAAATGAAATTCTAGAGTCACACAAAAGTAATCCGACTCATTTATCACTTGGTGGTGTGTTTACCTGCCTCTTTTTGGAGTTTATGTGCAATAAATCCACAAGCCTACTTTTAGATCCAATATTTTGTCCAGAAATTCAGATTTGTGTCGGCTGTAGCCTATGTGGATGCTAATCTACTTCCTGGTCATGTAACTGTTGTGGCTTCTCAACTAATCAGTTAAAGTCCCTCCTTTCTTCTTGACAAATTAGAGAGTGAGTTATGTCTTCCTCCCACCCTAACGTTATGACGTAGCCTACTTGGGATTTCCCCGCAAAGGGGGGCGTGGCAACGTGAGTTCAATCTAGATGACGTAGCGTAGCCTATTGCCGACCTGATGTAGGCCCTATACCCTTTCTAATTCATCCTTTCATATGTCTATCAAGTCGATTTGCTTCAGGGACATAGATTATCCTAATTTGGACGATTGCAGTCCCCTCTGATGTGTTCCGAGCTTGTAAAAGATATCTATGTAAAGGTAAAGGAATTCACATATATTTGTTTTTTTTAAGTTTGTATTCTATAAAAGTTATATATATTATTTTCATTTTCTCACTCCATACACAAAGGAGAAGTGTTTTTGGCCTTAAAATAGCTTGTCCCTTATTGATATGGGTGTCTAATCTGTATATCTGTACAATAAAAAATTTCGCTTTTCTCTTCTTTTTTTTGTCTTCATGGTCCCATAACCATTTTGACATTCAACTGACATTACTGCAGCATGTATCATTCTAACAGCCAAGGTTAGCCTGGAAAAAAGTAGATGTTCCCAGCTTGATTGTGCATCACAGGGCACAGGGTTTTACAAGATTTATTAGATAATAAATCCAGACGGACCAGAAATGGCTGCAGGTCTCAGAAATAAGACTGGATTTGTTTTAGTTTTTAGCGCACACAGTACGGAAAGGTAGCATATCATGAGGAGATATTCACTGATTTCAACAACAAACGTTCCCCAGAATCGCTGACTCCTCCTTTAAGCTGCTGCGTAAAACACAAAAATGACAGAGAGGATTAACTTGAATCTGTAAAGGTGTTTGTGAGGCCGGGGGTAAGCGGTCGGAGCAGTCAGGTCCTGTTGGGAGAAGCATCCATAACAGCCTTTTAGTCAGTGTGACTCCACCCTGATGCTGCTGGCTAAACACTTTTTGGTCAGAGAAACCACATGGGACTACTATGAAAACTACCTCGCTATGCAAACCCTGCCCTGGACCCAAAAAAGAACTAATACATTCTACAGATATATGCCTCATAATGCATGGCAAACAAGCTTGTAACACAGTGTATCCACTTCACTCTGAGGCAAGGACAAAATACATTGGAGAAAGAAGCCTCACCTTGCATAATAAATAAATGTGATGTAGATTAGTCTTCCATTACAAGGTCACCTACAAAAAGTGCAACAATAGATAAAAGCATAAGAACTAAATGGAAAGGACACACACACACACGCACACAATCTGTCAACCTAATTATAGTCTTTGTGAGAATCTAAGAAGTAGAGCTCAAATCAAACCGGGCTGATTTTTTTGGAACTTTGTAATTAATTAATGAGCACGCGTTGTCTCCGACTGACTGCTTCCCAAAACACATCCATCAGCAACGATGCATATATACAAATGACACAGAAACAACAAATTGACTGTATTCTTTAAGATATTTATGAGCTGGATATCGAACACATTTGACATTGTAATGTTGGAGAAAAAAAATTAGAAACTTATATACATAGTATCTTAGTGAACAGACAACTGTGAGATTTTTAAAGAGGTGATGTCATTGAAACAGAGGGTTACATCGTCGCTGTCAACGTGAAATAGCCGCAGTCAGTGTGTGTGTGTGTGTGTCTGTGTGTGGGCTGATGTAAAAGTGACTTCAGAGGCTGTAGGTGTCCTCGGGTAACTCTCCCAGCAGCTCATCCAGGTCGTCATCTACACATCACACACACAGAGACATGAAACAAGGTGTTGAGACACACATCTAATTCACTCATATTTAACAGGCAAGGAGCTGAACGCAGAAATCTCTACCTAAGGAAACATTTTCAATTCTATTTTTTTTTAAAGAGGAATAATGTAGCTGAATTGTTTCTTAAAAGGTGCAGTGTACAATAAAAAAGGTCTATTTTGGGTCAAATTTCAATTTTAAAAACCAGCCAAAATGTTGTAGCACAAATGAAGTAATGAATTATTGATCAAGCCGTTGTCAGTTGGCCATTGATCTCTTGGAAATTCTATTATTATTATACTTTTTTAAACTCAAGTATAAAAAAAAGTTCAAAACAGATACGTTATATTACATTTAAATTTGATGCATTTTAATATATTTTTGATTCATCCATGGAGAATATGAATGTGCAAAGTATCATGACAATCTAGTCAGTAATTACATTTGAGCATATCATTATTCAACGAGTAGTAATGAGTTGGCTAAGCATTTTAAAATGAAAACTCAGGCTCTGCTACACTGTAATGTGAATCTTAAGTGGATCTATTTTTTGGCAATGTCTTAACAAATGAATCAAAACTAAACCATTACTTAGCTGCAGCTCTAGTACAGAACAATCAGAACCCTCTCATCCAATGTTAATGTTTCTAAATGTGTTTCACTGGAGTCTGACACTTGTTAAACCCAGGACGTGACTAGAGTTAAAGCTATAGTGCATAACTTATGTCGCCCCCATGAGGCATTCTGAGAAATTACCACAACACCGTATGTGCATCTATATGAAGTAACCCTTTGGTGATCGCGCATGGATTTTATTCTTTCTGCTGTACGTCCATGTTTTTTCTTAGCAGAAAAGTTAACAACTGAAACTTTTCCTGGGCGCTTCTTGGGATTTTCTGAAGGGGTGACACCAGTTTGTAAACACTGCCATTCTGAGAAACACAGAGTGTTTTGTGGAGCTGATAAGGCAAAACTTGTTTGGCAATGGCTTGGATGTAACCGACATACATTAACATGAAGTTACGCACTATAGCTTTAATCACTCTCATCATTGTGTGTTGTTACATACAAAGGGGGCCCCACCTGCATCCCAGCCTGCGTCTTGTGGGCCTGGGTTCCCCGCGGGCCCTCTGGAGCTAGCTCTAGTCTTTACTGGGGTCTGAAGTTCTTGGCCTTGCTCTTGTCCCTCTTCTTCTTCCTCCTCGTCAAACAACAGATGCATCCGAGACACCGGCTCCCGCGGGACACCCCGAGACGGAGCGGGGGACGGCAACATCGGCTCCTAGATACAAGACAAAAAAAAACAATGCATTACTTAAAGGATAAGTAAGTGATATGATCCTATTAGCTGACTTCCTGTCAGTGACTGCAGTTACCAGTCCCCTCCCTCGTCCCTACATCACCACCACATGAACGCACAGCCTTGTTCGCGATGGAGAGCAGTCAGTCAACGTTCATGGGCAAGAGACCCGCTTCTTTATGGCGCTCTGTCTCCTCATTGGATAAAAACGAGTGGGATACTCGAATTTGAATCTGGCAACTACTGCAGAGATTGACTGAGAGACCCGTGTTATGAACTGTGCATACTGTTTAAGTGATTGCTGTATGAATATAGAGGGATTTAACGCGTATATTAAACAAATATCACTTCTCCTTTAATACTGTTGTTCTTTATTTTTCACAATTCAAAGACATTGAAATTGAATTCACTTTATTTCCTGCAAACAATGAATTAGTTCATTTGAATTTGGGTTAATAAGATTTCTTATGTTAATGTGAAGATTTATATTAAGATGCACTGTAAATGTTTTATTATTAGATTTAATAAAGATATAAAAGTAAGTGTGCTATTATTCTTGTTTGCAGCTCACCAGGATGAGTGGGGGGAGCTGCGTGGTGGACAGACTGACTCCATCATGCGAGTAGATCCTCAGCAGGTTGTTGGTGGTCACATTCAGGTAATGGTTACGATGGGACGGAGAAAACACACCCACCTGTACACAGAAACAACAGAGAGGACAAACAAATATATATGAATGACACACTTTTAGTTTGAGCTTAAACACTAAACTACTTGTTATTTGAAATTAAAGGTCACATATTATGCTAAATGCACTTTTTAAATGTGTTCTAACTAGGGCTGTCAAACAATTAAAATTTTTAATCAGATTAATCACAGGATTCTGTGGATTAATCACGATTAATCACGATTAATTTTACCATTAGAAATATGCTTGAAAAATTCAAATGTTCTCTATATATTGTTGTATGAACGGAAAGATAAGGGACAGGAGGTAGATATGTACATTTAAAATTAGTATTGGTATTAATTAAAAATCCAAATGATGGTTTTAATACTGAAAATAAATTTAAATCTAACTAAAATATATACCTACCACACCATAATTCAATTGGTCTGTCTCTTTACTGTCTTTTGGCAAATATAGGCTATATAATGGCATTTATTTTGTGAATCTATAGGTTGTGCATTCTTGAATACAACTTGATTACAGTCCGCGGTGTGTGTGTGTGTGTGTGTACATATGTTTGTACGCGCGAACACGTCCTAGGGGACTGTTCATTTGTACCAGGAAGCCGACGTTATGGCCGTGTCCGAACTGCCATACTAACGTCCTACTCATACTCATTTTGACTTCAATTTGAGTATGTGACGGTTGGGTATGCGAGTTTGGGTATGTGAGAAATTCCCGGATGAGTACTAACTTCCGGGAAGATTTTGGGTATGAATCGATTGTATACTTTTCCTACTCAACCGCCCCACAATGCATTGGGTCAATTCTACCAGCCCAGGAAAATTAAATATTTTCGAGCAAGTTGCTAGGCAACGACATTGTTTGGGGTCCGCGATCTGACAACTGTACGTGCAGTCATTCATAAACTCTTACAATAGCTAAGAGATGAAGATAAATACCTAACAACATTAGATTCACTAAGTGAAATGAGTGAAGTGAGTCTGATAGTGGAGAGAGATTAGAACAGATCGCTGTTCCACACACCGCGGCTCGTCCAGCTCAACTCACAGACAGCTGAGTGCTGATGAGCCGGACAGAGAGCGTCGGAGGGATCCTCCGCCTCAAAACATAATTATTATAAAACAAGAGGTCTAAAACACAGATGATGAACACAGGACTGTAAAAATCTAGTTCAATATCTAACCTGTAGAGGGCGGTTATACGCTTAACAGTGTCTAAACTGCCTGAATCTTATAAGAAGAAGAAGAAATTCTTCATTGCTTGAGTATACTTCAACTGAGAACGTTTCGACGCAGCTCGCATACACAATCGATCTTTGAGTAGAGAGTATGCAGTATATAGATGGTGAGTATGTAGGATGTAGGACGCTAGTATGGCAGTCCGGACACGGCCTATGTTGTCTACTCACACCCCATGACTCACACACACCTCTGAAAACTGCAGACGTTTGTGTCCTCGCGCGCTCTGAATAGAGCGGACAATGTTTCTCCTCCTGTTGCTCCCGACGTCACCCGCGGCAGTTGATTTTATAAACTATCTATGCGCCCCCGACACAGACGTGACCGTTAGCAGTTTAAAACACGGCATGGGCTAGCGTGCTGTTATGTTTGGCTGCGCGCAGCTACTGATCCTGGGTCAGCCACAACTTAGAGTGGCTGTAGTACAGAGCCGGTGGGATGCACGGGGCGGATCATTCTGCACATGCGTTAAATGCGTTAAAAAAAATTAACGCATTAATTCCAGAAATTAATCACCCTGAGTTAACGCGTTAATTTTGACAGCCCTAGTTCTAACATATCCATGGGTCCACGGTGTGCCTAGAGACTGTCAAAATATTAAAAAAATAACAATCTCTCCTGTTCTCACTCTCCCCCTTTCTGAAACCCCCACCCCTCCCCCCCAATATTCTCCAGTCAGAATTTTCCCCTTTTCTGACCTCACAAACTGGAAAGCCAGAGGCTTCCACTGTGCAGCCCACACCACTATTTCTTATTGGTCCACGGCCCTGACAGACAGAGGGCGAGGCGTATCTGGCTTCGCTTCCGGACAGGGGGCGGGGGCAGCTCAAAGATTGTATATTTACGAGGGGAGCTGCAGCTCTTTTTAAAAAATAGGCCATTGTGAGATTAGCTGAACTTCAGCATAGTACAATAAATTATCTGAAAGTTTTTTTCAGCAAACAATTAAAGAAAAACGTATTAGGGACCACTAAGACCATATAATATGGTGTATAATAGTACCGAAATGTGTATAATATGGGAGCTTTAAAGGTGCAGTTAGAATTTATTGTAATTTTTTTTCAGAAAAGACTTGGTAGAAATTATTGTATATAATATTCATAAGTGTGTTTTAAATAATGTATACTTGCTTGAAAATAAAAGTATATTTTTTCTTTTATTTCCTTAAAATGAGCCTTTAATACATAAGAGTGGGGCTTGCCACCATGAAGGCCGACATTTTGCACTGCTATGATTGTACAGTAGCACAGAATGGACAAACTAGATGGCCATGTACATTTTTAAAGTGGGTGTCCTGGGGGGAAATGCACCTGTTGGATATTGTGGAAAAACTTGAGGCAGTGGTGGTTGATGCCATCTTAAGTAACTAGCTTCTTGTCCTTGAAGGCCACCGTAGCTTCTGTTATTATTCGAAAGCAGTGGAGTTACCCAGGGAAGATGCCATTAAATATTCAGATATTACACACAGGCCCTTTAAAGTTGGATGAAGTTGAGTCTCACTTGTTTTAGCAGCAGCACAGCTCCGACCTTCAGCTCGTCCACTCTGTCCTCTAGGAGGCGCCGATGCACCGTTCCCTGAATCTCCCCTTCGGACGAAACATATCATGGACAGAACAATGACAGAGAGACACATGAGCTGAATGGCATTTTAAAAAAAAACAATGAATGGATGCAAATCCAAGATGTTCTGACTCTTTTGTTCTCTACATTACAATCAACTGAGCTCCACTTGCTCTGCCCCTACTATAATAGGGTCTAAAAGGGGGAGAAATATACAATAGCATAACAACATTTGATAGACCTTTGATAAAAAAAAAAAATTTAACAAAATTAATACATTTATCCTCTTTATTCTAGACTTCCAAATATGGCTCCACAGATGTAATAAATTAGTATAACATTGTGTGTGTGTGTGTGTGTGTGTGTGTGTGTGTGTGTGTGTGTGTGTGTGTGTGTGTGTGTGTGTGTGTGTCCAAAATCAAATGTGACATCTTAAAATTGCTTATTTTATCTTACACCCAAAATGTTAAAACTAGATTCATCCAAAAAAAAAGTTTAGTTTTTTTCTTTGATAAATCACTCAAGCCTATGCTGATGAATGTTCTGATCTTTTAAACATTAATCACATATATCTTCACTAACAGTTGAAGAACGCTCCCTTGTGGTGTCAAGAAGCAATTAATATCTTCCCACTTACTGATGCCAATCTACTGCAATTGAATCACTGATCAGCACTTAAGTCTGTTAAGTACAACATCCACTCCTGGATGTTAATAACCAGTGCAGCTCTCTGGGGACCATAGTAGCCGGCTCGGCTCAGAGGATCAGACAAAAGGGTAAAGGCTCAAGATGGAGCAGGAGAGAGAAAAGAGGACGTGGGGGCAGAGCAGCTGTGAAGTGGACAGTGTCTATACTGTATATATGTGTGTATGTGTGTGTGGGGGGGGGGCTGGTATTACTCATGTTGAGGGGACATTTTTCTGTTCAAACAGTGACATTGCGGGTACATACCTTCCTTTTGGGGACAAAATCGTAGTCCCCATAACGTAATAATTACATTTTAGGTTGAAGACTTGCTTTACGGTTAGGGTAGACTTAGGTTTAAGTTAGGGTAAGGGAAGTCATGGTTATGGGAAGGGCAAGCCTCCAGGAAATGAATGTGTCCCCGCAAGTGGCAAGACACAACCTGTGTGCATGCGTGCATGCATGTGTCCGTGTCCGTGTGTGTGTGTGTGTGTGTGTGTGTGTGTGTGTGTGTGTGTGTGTGTGTGTGTGTTACCGGTTGGGTCTTTAAACACAGCCTTGGCGTCAGCGTGTGTGTGGATGATGCTCTTCAGTTGCACGGCCATGTTGGGCACTTTGTTTCTCGACAGTTGTTTCAGTGCAGCCTACGTGGACAAGCGAAAGCAAAATATCATGTCACCTCAGTTACACACACACAGAGGGGAGTGACATGCAGAGAACAACCGCGGGCTGGAATTGAACCCGGGTCCGCTGCTGGCCGAGGCCCATGGGGAGGGGGGGGGGGACACCCTACCAACTGAGCTAAGGGCGCCCCCTCGGCTACTTCATTTGTCCTGATTAGACCAACAGACCTCCAGCAGTGACACACACTCGGGTGATTTGGAGTGTCAACAAATAATAATAATAAACAGCTTGACATGAATAAAAAAAACACTTGAATAGGTGTGAAATGGGAATGTTTTTAGTAAGACTTCTTCATTAAAGTTTATTTTTGTTATTGCACAACAAAAGGTGTGTATATTAGTATATTAGTAAGATAATCACCTTTCGTAGCACCATGACGACGCTGTAAGAGTGCAGGAAGCACGACGGGTTCCTCTCGTCCAATCCCATCTCTGCTTTCATGGCCGCCCAGGCTCCACCGTTGAAATCATCCTCGTCACTCTGTGAGCCGGCAACCTTTTAAACCAAACAGTTCACACACTCACTCACAATTACACTCAGTGCCTGTGTACTGAGGACATTCTATACTTCATATTCTCCATCACACTGTGGACAATCAGATGTGCGAGATTGATTTCCACACCTCAGGCTGGAAGACAGAAAAAGGGTGAGAAGTGTAAAGAAGAAAAAAAGCAAGCCAATTGAAGTCATATCAGCTCCAGACAGGGAATCTAATAGGAGTTGTTGCTCCAAATACAATAAAAAAATGCAAGGGAACGAGCCTGTGCCATGTGACATCATTGGTCATTTTTTAATCCTCTTATCGTCATGGCATATTGACAGAAGCATAAATTCTGTGATGTTTTTTTATGCTTACTTCATCCATTCATTGTTGCAGAGAGCAATGTGTCCCAGCATGCATTGTGTAAGGGGAAGAGGAGAGGGCTCATAGTGGGCTCTTTTTTGCTTTTATAGATAAAAATGTTCAGTGAATTTACAGAAAATGCATCTGTAACTTGATAAAATATTTTTTTTTGTTAATTAAGAACAGCCAATAATTCACTGCTTACAGCTTCTTTGGTGTGGATGTTTAGCAGGGTCTTCTTTGTGCTATATGATATTATGCTGAACGGTTAAGGGTTTGAACTGTTGATCAGACAAAACGAGCCATTTGAATGTGTCAACCTTAGATTTGGGAAATTGTATTTTTCCCACAATTTTCTGACATTTTTACAGATGAATATAAAAAAAGAACGGATGAATCTGGTATGAAATTAATTTGAGTTTCAGCCCTAGGAGACTACAATGTCCTGGGTAGATGCTAAAAGTACATGTCAAGTTGAAACAAGCGTTCATGTGTTACATGCACGGTATCTGTCGCTATGGTTTTATTACCTGGCTTGGCGAGCGGGCCACAGTGCCGTGGGCCGGAGTCGTGGGAACAGAAACCACTATTTCATCCCGGATTTGACCCTGAGGCTGTGAGGAGGAGAGTTAAATTATTACCAGCACAATGGTGGAAAAAAATAAAATACATCAACAATATAATGTGCTATGACAGTCATTTCATTAGGAGTTGAGAAAAACTAGAGAGCTGCAGTGTAATGTGATTAAAGGTGATTCTAAAGATGTGACACTTTAACGTCTTTAGTAACTAAAAATGTCTACAAATTTTTTAGCTGAAGTTCTCATATACTTTATGACATTTGAACCTTTTTGCATTTTTTTTTTGCTCTTTTAAATAACAGTATCATTATTGTTTGATATCAAAAACCCAGATATCAGAACAGGATCGGGACTTAAAAGGAAAAGTAAGTGATTTTGGCTAACTTCCTGTCAGTTATGCCTCATTTCCACCGAGTAGAGCGGGTCGGAGCGGAGCGGTTCGGTCCGGGTAGTTTGGCTTTTCATTTGTAAAAAGTTGGGTAGGGTACGGTTTAAGCGCACCTAACCGCTCTGAGCCGCTCCAGATCTCAGTACTCCTCCGTAGGGGTACTAGCCGCCTGAAAGCGGACCGAAAATGCGGAGCTACACGCTGCCGTCATTTGATTGGTTGGTCGAAAGAATCATTTCCGCCATGTGTATTCATCTCGGCAAGAGTTATATTGGCAGCAGATATAAAGCTTGTCATAGTGAAAGTCGAAGACCCAGATCCGGAAGTCACTAACCTGCTGTGGCAGGCGTCCAGCGGGACCGGGGAAGCGCCTTGTCATTGGCCGGTTCCCCTCAGAGCGAGGCCTCTTATTGGTTGGGAACTTATTGGAGGCGGACATGAGCTGGACCAGGCGGTTGGTGAGCACCGGAGTGTGGAGCGCGTGGTAAGGGCTCATGGTGGAGGAAAAGGGCGCTGGTGAGACCGTCTCAAAGAGTCCGCGGGCCTGGGGGGTCTGTCCTGGAGTCGCCCATGGTCTCGGTGGCTGTGCCTGCCTGGGTGTGTGTATGCTGGAATGTATATGGCGTGGATTAATGGTAAAGAAATTATATATCAATGCAATTCCATTTCTAAAAATGATGACAATTCACTCAGTCAGAATCCCCCTAATGCATTAACATCACGCTGCATTCCGACTACTTTGCTTCAGAACGATATATAATGGGTATTGTTATTTGCCACTGTCCCCTGCCTGAAGCCCCAAGATACTGATTCTGTAGGTGTTGTCTTCCTAACAAAGAAACTGTAATTACAGTAGTATTTTTTGATGGTTGACAGCATTTAAGTTTTCTAACATAAGAAGGGAAAGAAACTTAAGTAATGTCTTTGTGTTCGAAGAGTTTATTTCACACTTAATTATAATAACAGTGCAATAGATTTTTGTTGTTGTTGAAAAATCAAGAATCTTACTAGATAATCGCGAGATCTTAATTCTAAGGAGAAAAATTCTTAATCAAATTTTTAGCAAGAGTCGTGCAGCCCTTACCTGGAGATGGGACTGGGGGCCGGAAGAGTTGCGGTAAAGCCTGGGAAAACAACGGGACTGTGAGGACCAGCCGAACGGAGAGACGGTCTGGGGATTGGAGAACTCAGAGGGGTAGCGAAGGGAGACGGAGCAGCTAGGTTCAAACTAGATGGACCAAACACTTGTTGGGGCGTACTGAGCTCTCTTAGGCTGTGATGGGGGCGTGTCTGGAGCCCCCCACCAATCGTAGGGCGCAGTGTCTTGGCTGAGGGTGCGGGATAGTCTGTTGGTGCACATAGGGTCTGGGTAGGAGTTTGTCGATGAAGAAATGGCTGACCCACTTGGCGATCGCATTCATCCAAGTCTGCCAAGTCGACATCCCATTCATCGAAGTCATCCGGAGCCTTCGAGGGCATCGGTCGCCCCTCTGTAGCTATGGCAACGCTCTGTCGAGTCTGTCCTGAAGCCAAACTACTAGGCCCAGAGTGATTCTGTATGGGAAGGCGGGTGACAGAGGAGGACGAGATTTGTCGCAAACCACGAGAGCCAGTTTTTACAGCAGCAGAGGCGGCGGCAGGATAGTGGGTGCGGTTGGTTGATGCGGCGCCATTACAAGGAGCAAGGACACTCTCTACAGTTTGCTGAAGGCTATCGTTCTTCTGCTCTGGTTCTTTCCTCGCGGCTACAGAGGAGACCGCCCGCAGAGCGCAGGGTGACACTGAAGCTGCCACATCCACCGGGCCAGACGCAGGGCGCACCTCCCAGTCTGTCCCCAGCAGGTCCTGGGAGGAGAAGAAAACGACACACACACACACACACACACACACACACACACACACACACACACACACACACACACACACACACACACACACACACACACACACACACACACACACACACACACACACACACACACACACACACACACACACACACACACACACACACACACACACACACACACACGTTAGAACGGCTATACAGGTGTGGACATTCATTGATATGATTCCCTAGCCCCTTATCATCAAATCAAAACTTAAGAATTCAGAATATCAAAACGCCCCCACCCTTACTCTAACCTGAACCTAATTCTGACCTGAACCTTAAAACTTGGTCTTTAAAGATTCTCAGTGATTCTGTAGAACGCTTGATTTGTTCAAAATCAGAGAATATCTCCTTACGATCCGCTGCCAGATTGAAATGTGTGTGCGCTGAGAAAAAACCTAGTGTTATTACAAGGAATAGGCTGTGTAAACAGTATGTAAACAAAGGGGGTTCACACAGTAGCTAGCAACATAGCCATTTACAGAGATGGGCACACATTTTGTAGCGCACACACACAGTACAGACAGATAGCGAATCGTCAGGAGATAATCAGTGTCTGGTTCTGACAAAAAGGGATTTTGAAAAGAAGCATTCTCCAGAATCACTCTCCACCTTTAAAACTAATAACAACTCAAATTGGTTCTCACAAAAATAGTTGAACAAGTACACACACAAACAAAGAAACAAATGTAAAGGATGGGCAACAGAAGGAGGATCACTATGTTACAGTATCCCTCATCCATCCCCACAGGTGGTTAAGTAACAGTTGGATTCAGGTGTGTTGGAGCAGGAATCACCTCGTCATCAAAGTCCTCGCCAATGCTGAACAGGCCATTTAATCTGCAAGTCTGTAACAGAGGGACACACAAACAGGTGAAATGTCGGCTATCATAAAAAGCTCCAAATGCTCCTCTATCTCACTAGAAAACGTCGTGTTAGCATTAGTGAGCTTTTTAGCTCAAAGTATGTATTTTTCTTTTTTAGTTTGATTGGAGTCACTTACCATCATCACAAAGTTAGGAGATATCGCGATGAGAGACACATTTGACGAGTTTGGACAGATACACCTTACTTACTAAGTCATCTGCTGTCATTCAATGACAACATAATAATACGATTAGTTAGTTTTTAACGTCCTTTTCACTTTGACAAGCAGACGCTGCTAGCCTGGGAGCTAAACGAAAACTTCAGTGAGCTGCTGTTTGGTTGGTACCGCGCCGCCACGATCAAACGCGACGTAATGACGTAGGGAATGTTTTGACGTAGGGAGTGTTGAAGCAGAGCGAGATGATTCACGTCCTTCCCTGCACGACTCGCACTACATAGTATTTGATCTATGCTTCTTGTATGTTTGAGACCTGCGTGGGTCTAACATAAGAATACAAACAAAAACTCCAATGTAGGAGCAATGACACATATAACACAAACCAAAAAGCCATAGTCCTACTTCAAATAAAAACACCAAAACAACCAATACACATGCAGATTCACTGTGGTTTGGTGTTTTGTGGTAAAAAATGTATAAAAAAATTTAAATTATTTATCGGGCCAAAGCACTGTCTATTGCCTTTTCTTGTCTTGAAACAAATTGCACACAGTAGCTCATGAGGGGATCAGTTGAATTGTTTGCATCAGGCATTACTTAGAGCTTGTATTGTGCTAGTTTCCGCTACATTCTACACAATGTAACAGCTGTTGTGTTAGCTTAACATCAAAACAGGATCCTTCTGATAGCCTGTTTGGCACTGGGACATATGGATACATTTTCGAGAACACGGCTTTCATGATTCAGACATTTTTTGTGGGGGTTCTCGGACAGTAAAGTCCATGGTTAGTTCAATCTTCAGTTTTTTTATTGCTTATGCACTGCACACTTAAGCTCCTCTCAGAAGACATACTGAATGCGAGGACAAGAGCTATTGTCTGCTCCAATCTTGCAATGTTGTCTAGACAAAGGTATCTGCGTTTATATTAGCTCAATTTGGTTTGGATAACATTTTTAGGTCAACATTTGCCAAATCTGAGGCTGGACTTCATACTGCTCCCCGTGTGTCTGATAATGTTTGAGGGGATTGTTGTCTGAATGCACCAGACATTTTCAGTCAAACAAACACTTTTCTACACAGCCATCTCCAGGGCTGTTCAGGCTTAATAGAGTTTATTAGAAAGATAAACCCCTTGATGAATCATCCAATTTTCGAGGGGGTCCTTAACACAAATATACAGAAAGTACAAAACACAAAATACAGACACACAAAGCTTCCCAAGCCTAATATAACTACTCAGACTTAATGGAACTGTAATTATGAATGTTCCTTTCAGTTTTCCGTTGACTTCATCTAACAAAGGCAATGGGGTAAGTCTTACCCTCCCACTGTTGTGATGAGACTGATCCCAAGCGATCATTGCCGGTTTTTATTTCCAAAAAATAAAAGGTCTGTTAAAACCTCCATAGGCCAATTGTCTATCCGTTTCCACATGGGCCACAGCAACAGCCCTATCACCATTCTGTGCAGTTGTTCTTCAACAGAGGTAAAAACATATTTACATTAAATCCTTTCTGTGAGCCTGTTGAAATATATGAATCAACCAAATAGTTTGTGAAAGGCTGTCTTATGTTTGTCTACCTCAGTTAAAGGGACAGTGGAAAGACATCCATTTTGCTTTTTGCATGGGTGCGGCACAGGAACTGCAACCTTTTTCAATTAACCTTTGCTAGTAGCTATTATATTTAAACCTTTGGGAATCTTATTGCCTCCCCCTGCTACTCTATACTGATCAGGATTGTTATCTTATTAGGTTAAAAACAAAGTTTCAACAACAAATGATAGCTTTTAGCATTTTGAATTCCTTTAAGTGATATGATGGCCATAAAACAATTATTTAAAATCCCACCAGACATGAATTATTGTCCATAATATAAATCAGCCATTACTGTTTGCATATCTACATCAAATCTAACTTCCTTCCTCTCGCTAACTGTCCACTATGTCACATGATGTTCAGACCATGCATTTCCTCATTATGACTTCTGAATCAGATGGAAGCTGTAAATGGCTGAGGGTTTGTCAGGTATGGTTGTCTCTGATCATTATGCACATTATCCAAGAGGAAAAAAAAACATTGGATGTCTGTGTTCTGTATTTGTATGTGTGGAACTACTTGTTGCAGCATTCAGCACTTTATAAGCACACTTGCAATTTTAAAGCTCCCATATTATACACTTTTCGGTTCTATTATACACCATATTATATGGTCTTAGTGGTCCCTAATACGTTTTTCTTTAATTGTTTGCTGAAAAAAACTTTCAGATAATTTATTGTACTATGCTGATGTTCAGCTTTTCTCAGTTGCCGCTCCTAAATTGTGGAACGAGCTCCCCCTCCATATTAGACAGGCCCCCTCACTACCCATTTTTAAAACACGTCTTAAAACCCATTTTTACTCCTTGGCTTTCAACCCAGCATGAGACCTTAATTTTGTTTTAGTGTCCTATGGTGTATTTTATTCATTGTGCTTATTAGTTTTATTTGTTTAAATTGTTTTTTCTGAATTTTAAATTGTTGTTTTGTTTTTAAATTGTTTTATCTGCATTATGTACAGCACTTTGTTTCGGCTGTGGTTGTTTTAAAGGGCTTTATAAATAAAGTTGAGTTGAGTTGAGCTAATCTCACAATGGCCTATTTTTTAAAAAGAGCAGCAGCTCCCCTCGTAAATATACAATCTTTGAGCTGCCCCCGCCCCCTGTCCGGAAGCGAAGCCAGATACGCCTCGCCCTCTGTCTGTCAGGGCCGTGGACCAATAAGAAATAGGGGTGTGGGCTGCACAGTGGAAGCTTCTGGCTTTCCAGTTTGTAAGGTCAGAAAAGGGGAAAATTCTGACTGGAGTATATTGGGGGGGAGGGGTCGGGGTTTCAGAAAGGGGGAGAGTGAGAACAGGAGAGATTGTTATTTTTTTAAATATTTTGGCAGTCTCTAGGCACACCGTGGACCCATGGATATGTTAGAACACATTTAAAAAGTGCATTTAGCATAATATGTGACCTTTAATATGTCAATTAGCCACCAGCTATATCTTGCATATTTACATAAATGTTCATCAATATGCACTGTCCTTAATTGAAATAAACAAATCTCAAATCTCAATCTCAAAAGTTGTGTTCTTCTGCTGAAGTGTGTGTTGAAACAGTGAGCTGACAATTCACGTTGATCATAATTCTTAACTAACCAGCGCTCCTCTGAACCTATGCTTTGAACTCATAGTTGAACTTCATTGGGGTGTAGTTTATCTTGACAACTCTTGGTTCTTGGTTTTGTGGCCGGAAATACTTATCAATACTGCCCTCTGGTGGACATTGTGGGTGATGCCGGTATCAGCTTGCACTCCAAGATCTATTAATAACTGGTGCTGAAGTTTCTTTTTGAGCAAGAGTAACAATCTCGTGACTGTGTCTACAATGAAGGGCATTTCATTTGGTGCTCTTAAGTAATACTTAACTCTAGGCTAATTTAAATGATGAGAATTGTTTTACTAGAACTCTGCTTGGACCTTTTTGATTCAGCACAGCTCCAGTGAAGGGTGAGTGAAAGCTAGTAGGCTGACATTTCTCTAAACAGCGCAGTGCTTCACAGACAAGACTTGTTGTTTAAGAGAGCTTATGTAAGGATTTAAGCTAAAATCAAACAGGAAATTGGTATAAAATTGTCAACTTTTCACTCCCATAGGCCCACACATTTTGCCTTTCCATGTGGGCTTGACTTTAAGGTGCCATGTCAAAGGACACGTTTCCATTTACTTCTACCTCACTGCGCTCTCTGAGACTGGAGCAGGAGTTCCAGGAGTGGGAGGATGCCCGGCGAGCGTTGGCCCAAAGGAGAGCCCTGACCGCGGCCCCGCTGGCCCGAGCCCCCAGGCCTCCGCCCAGGCAGCAGCGGAAGCTCCAGGAGGTACGGGCCCCTCCAGACCAGGCTCGGTGCAGGGACGCAGCTGTCCACAACACCTTCATGTGTGGGGACATGAAGGGAGTATACGCGGTGCTCAGGGACCCCAAGATGGTCAACGCCCTGATGGAGACGGTGCATGAGGAGATGGTGTGGGCTCCGGAGATGGGTATAAGAATTCAAGACCTCTGTCTAGATACATTCTATATTGAAAATTGGAGTCAGCAATTCTGGGGAGCACTTGTTGTTGTTACACCTGGTGCCATCGGGTTGTAAACCGATATGTTGCTAGCAGCTATACCCCCTTTGTTTATACCCTTTGTTTACAGAGCCCAAGCTGTTTATGAACACCAGATTTTTTCTCAGTGCACACACACAGTATTGACAGGTAGCAGGTTGTGAGGAGGTATTCTCTGATTTTGACGACAGTCGTTCCCAAGAAACGCTGACTCCACCTTTAAAGGGGATTCTGGGTGCTTGATGTCAAAATCTCCTCATGATCTGGGCTCCCTGTCCGTACTGCGTGCTCAGAAAAAGAAACGTGTTAATAAACATCCTATAGGCTCTGTAAATCGGCATGTTTCTAGTTACGATGTGACCCCTTTCCTAAACCTTTGTTTACCAAGCAAAGGGTAGCTATGTTAACATTGTAAACTTGAAAAATATTTGTTTACAGAGGCTGTGTATGAAAACCAGATTCTCAGCCAACACACCATACGTAGCCTACAGGTAGCGGGGTCGTGAGGAGATATTCACTGATACAAAAAGTGATTTTGACAACAAGCCTTCTCCAGAATCGCTGGCCCCACCTTTAATGCTGCTAATACTTTGCATCCCTTGCTCTGTTCCTGTTCAAGGCATGTGGACATTGAGCTCCAAGGTGAAGCAATCTTCAGCATTACGCCTGGCCGCCAGCAGAGGGCACAGCGGCTGTGTGGAGGAGCTGCTGTTTCGAGGAGCCGAAGTGAACGACGACCCGGGAGGAAACACGGCCCTGCATGACGCCTGCACGGGCGGCCACGACGTCTGCGTTCAGCTGCTGCTTTCTCACGGGGCAGATCCTGAGGTGCTGACTGCAGACGGAAGTGCTCCTCTTCACCTCTGCACATCTGCCCACTCATTGCAGTGAGTCATAAAAGGAGGAGAATTGATTATATATAGGCATTATATCAATAATCTGTCCTCCTTCAGCTTCGGTTGAAGCACTCGGATGGTTGTATGTGACTATCATATCAATCTTCTCTTAAATTTCCTCATTTTGTAAAATGCAAAATTAAAGAAGTTAGGAAAACTAAAATGTCAAGGCACCTGACTTCACAAATGTTTGAGGCCAACTAAAACTCAAACTGCCTGCATTTGAGTCAACTTATTATCTTTTGTTGAGATAATGTAGGCTATCATATAATCATATGTACCATCCGGTATTTAGTTCTACATACTAAGAATTCAAAAAGTAAAAGTTCTGCCAACTTATTAGTTTCCAGACAGTCATAATTCTTTAATGTTTGAATCAACACTTTGACCGACTTGGGTTTGTTATTTGCATGACGGATAATGAGTAGGCACAACTGCTGTTGTTTGAAATTCTTAGTAGCCTACTAGAACTCAAAAATCTGAAGTTTGTATAGCCTACATATGAACGATACATTTGCATTACATATGAATGTTAAGTTATCTCAAAAAAAGTTTTAGTTGGCCTCAAAACTGGACATTTTCCTAACTTTTTTATGTTTATATTGTAGTAATAAAACTCTTATTCTAAAAAAATGTGTTCTGGCTTGATGAGGGCTTTGCAACCTTGAGAGAAACTTTAAAGAAACTAAAAAATCAATCAAGCAGCAAGGGCCTGCTTGAGTTTTGATTAAACTATTGAGAGAGAGAGAGAGCAAATACATGTTATGAAGTAGATGCTTATTCTAGGGCAGGGGTGTCAAACTCATTTTCACAAAGGGCCGAATTACGGCATGATAATCACACGAAGGGCCAGACATGTCGCTGCCTTCTTTTTAATCCAAAAATCAAACAACATATCTAGGTATATAACCAGCGTACATAGGCTAGATTTAGTTTACATATTTTGGGGGACAAATTATAGGTGGGGGGTATGGGGGTGCTCCCCCAGAAATGTTTGTGCGTCAAACACTTAATTTCCTGTGTTCTAGTAGATTTTTCTGTTTCTGTTTTCTGTGCCTTTTCTGCGTAAATTTATTGAGGAAATGTCTTTATTTTTGTAAAGGAAAAGACAACATTCAGGTTCCTGGTGAAATAATTCTAAAGGACTATAATGCAGTAAGGCTCTCAGGCATCCTGGATTGAGCGACAATATGTTTTCTCTTGGATTTTTCAAAACTTTCTGCACATTCAAAACATATCACGTTTTTTTATTTTATTTTTTATAGGAATCATGACGCAGCAGTGTTAAATGTTTATGACACTTTACATTGGTAATGAAATGCAAAGCCACCATTGGAAATGAAAGGGGTGGGCTATCAGCGGCTATCTAACGTTAGCAAGTTAGCTAAATTGTAACATGAGGCAAAAGTTAGAAACCAGATAATGTTAGCATTCATCCTTAGACAGTTGACACAATCAATCATCATATTAGCATTCTATTTTGCCACATAGATTGGCCTATTTACAGCCATTAGAAAAAACATATTTTCTTCAATGCAATCAATTCATGGCTTAAAATTCTGAGCTGTGGAACTTTCAGCAGACATTCCTAGTGGTAAGCTATGCGAGTGTCCTAACGGTTGGGAGCGTGTGCGACGTGCGGATATGGCACAGGCTCCGCATGAAAAAAAAAGAAAAAAAAAATCATCAATTTTTTTTTTTTTTTTTTTTTTTTCCGCGGGCCAAATTCAATGGAATTGCCGAATTGGTTCGCGGGCCAGATTCAATATTGAAACGGGCCAGATTTGGCCCGCGGGCCAGAGTTTGACACCCCTGTTCTAGGGCATTGAGTGACCTATAAACACGAGCCTTTTTCCCCCCAGGTGTGCTCAGTTGCTGTTGGAGGGTGGTGCGGATGTGAATGTGAGAATGAGGGAGTCGCGGCTCACCCCTTTGCACATGGCATCTCGGCGAGGACTGGAGGATCTGGTTGAGCTTTACCTCAGACACGGAGCCGACTTGTTAGCCACCAATCAGGAGGGAGAGACTCCTCTGAACGCCACCTGCTCTGGTGCCGAGAGGCCGTCTGAGGCTGGACGCTATTTACGTGTGGTTCAAAAGCTGCTGGCCGCTGGAGCTGACCCCAGAACTAGAGGCAAGAAGCAGCACACCCCTCTGCACAATGCATGTTCAAACTGCAGCCCTCGCATTGTAGAAATCCTCCTGGAGCACGGGGCCAAGGCAGATGTTCCTAACTGTGCAGGATACACACCTATGGACTGTCTGTTACAGGTAGACTTAAGGGATGGGTGCATTTCAAGGTTATAGGGTTAGTTTTTTTTGCAGTGAATGAATCACGTGTGTTTGTTCTTTAAGGTGGTTGAAGATTATCCAGGTCAGCAACCAGAAGCAATAGCACGGTCACTCCTGAACCACGGAGCTAAGCCTGTTTCAGCAAAGGTATATTGGTAAAACAATCACACTGAGAGACTGGGATGATACACTGATTCATGGAATGGTAATATTGAAAACGTGAAACAGTTACAACTGCATATTGAAGCCACCAAAACATTCAAACAAGAACAACAACAACGTATATAAAAAAAAATTGTATTAGAATTGCGTAGATTTGACTTATTAGTTTGCTCTCTCCAGATATTGAAGCAGTGTGTCCTGTCTCCTGCCACTCTGGAGGTGATGTTGAACTCGTACTCATCCATCCCTGCCTGTGATTGGATGGATTCTCTGCCCGCTGAGATATACGAGGTGAGCTGCCAAACAAAGTCAAATCACCTCTTTCTCTTCTTGCCTAACTGTGCTCTAGTGATTTTTCTTTGCTTGCTTGTCCCTCCCCTTCTTCAGGAGCATCCATCTTTCTTTGACTTGGTGCGTCAACAGAGTGGTCAGCCTCGCTCTCTGCAACATCTCTGTCGATGTGTTTTACGCCTGCACCTCGGAGCCCACTGTCACTCGGCCGTCAGTAAACTGGACATTCCCAGCTCTGTGAGGGATTACGTGCTGCTATTTAATGATGGGACGCTCCAGTGACTTCAGACTGTATTTACACGTTTTTCACAGTATGGTGCCTCTAAACAAGATTTATTTTAGATTGTAATAGCCTCCTACTGGATGTTTGTTACTTTTTTTTTTTTAACTAACACTTGTTTTTGTGAACCTGAAGTATCTTTACTCAGGGCTGTACCCTTGTAAGGGAAGACATACAAACAAATAAACAACTATACCTCCTGTTGAATTATGGTTTATTTATTTTTATTCATTTCCCGAAATCACCAAATGACTGCACTTTTATTATTGTATGAGCACCAGGAGCAACAGGCGCGCCCCCGCCGATACCTGTGCCCTGCGCCGTGATGGCGTAATGACGTCACTTCGCTTCCTCGCCTCTGTGTTTATTATGTGGTCGTTAGGGAGCAGCTGCTAACTAGACTAGCACCGAGACTCGTCTTCTAAACATGCTCTGATTCCTCAGCTTGCCGGTAAGAGCATTTGATTCTTGAACGGTAACACTGGAACATACATCCACGCAGACCCCACTGATGTGTTTTGTTTTGAAAAATGTGTGCGACAAAACAAATCGAGTCGTAAACAACCGAAGGTCGTTTTTTTTTTTTTTTTTCTTTTGCAGCTAGCAAAGGTAGGCTAGCCTGCGAGCTAACTTAGCTTGCTAACTAGCAGATGTGGCATAAATTAATCAGCGACACGCACTGTAACGTTACAAAACAGCTTTTATTTAGTCTGAAAAGTTTACGCCGATTATTAGGACCAACGTGAAGCGAGGAAAACATGGACACGTATGTAAACAGCTGGCTGTGTGGACGCAGCTTCACAGCTGTTGACCAGTCCAATAAGCTTCTGCGGAGCTTTAGGTAGAGAAACCTTCATCCTGCATACCGCTAATGACTTTCCCATATGGTAATAGCTCGTATAAAGGATTGCTATGTGTCTGGCAATAATCCTATGTATAATCGAGACATCTGTGTTTAGCTGCCGAGCTATTAAATACTGTCGTTACAGTGTTTACATGTAGAGACAGGAGGGTTGTGTAACCTTTGATGTATGCCTTGTGTAAATGAGCTGTATGAGCTCATCTATCATTGCTTTAAGGTGTGGGCTTTTTGAACATTATCATTCTGGATTAATAATTTAAAAAAAATTCATGAACAATTAGGTGCATTGCCGTTACATTGTCTCATTACAGAGTACATTTCCTGTTAAATAAATTGTGAAGCTTTTGTGTACAGATAGTTGGACCAAATGGGAACGTCTGAATCTAAATACAGATATAAATCCAATATTGCTGTAAAGCAGTCTTGATTGACAACATTGTCCACAATGGCCTTAAAAAACTCTTAAGAAAATACACAGACAGAGACAAAATCTCAAATGGTTGACATAATCCTAAAAAGTTACAGCAAAAATGTATTAGTTGCTTGGTAATAATGAATATCTTGGATAAGTTTGAGGTTGAGCATTCTTTGAGGTTATTATGTGCAAAGACATTATATTCAAATTGAGTGTGTTTAGATGAGATGTTTCCATATAAGAGAATGGTATACTATGTAGTCTTTAACCTTGTGTTCAATCTTTGTCTCTACGTTGTTGTACTACATTTGTCAATTATTTCGATATAAATAAACCTGACTTATTGTTTAATGTTTACACTTGTGTCCTACCCCCTCTTGTGTTCAGGTTTGGAGGACAGAGATGGCAGTGTGTGCACTGACCATGTTGGACGGGCTGGAGACGGAGGTGACGGCTGCGGGCGGCGTGTTGCTCCTGGCCCTGGCTCTGGCCCTGGCCTGGCTCTCCACCCACGTGGCCGACCGAGGAGACCACATCCTGGGCACCATCCTGACAGTGGGCGCCCACGCCTCGCTCATCGGCCTGGGGGCCCACGACACGTACAGCAGCGGAGGCTCCACTAGCACAGACTCTAACAACCCGGAACAGCAGCCTCCAGCCCCCTCGCAGGAGAACAAACCCGACGACGGAGAGCCAGGGACGGACAGAGGGGGAGAAGGAGAGGGTGGCATAGCGGGGGTTACCGGGGAGGGAGCCGAAGGGGTCAGGGCCGCCGATCTACTGCTGGATATACAGAGCAAACCGCCACAGGCCACCGGGAGAATGCAGTGTCTGGATGAGGAAGAGGAGGAAGAAGAGGATGATGATGATGACGAGGAAGAGATGGAGGAAGAGAAAAAGATTATAGACCACATCCCATTCCCAGTGCTGTCCACCACCACGACCACCTCTGAAACCGCTACTCCTACTATGACCATGACTACAAAATGCATCTCAGTCCGCCTGAAGTTCTTAAACGACACGGAGGAGCTAGCTGTTGTAGAACCACAGGAGACAGTGGGAGTGCTGAAAAGGTAAAAACAAACAACCACCTACATTCTTTGAGAAAAAAACTGTTTTACTACTTACTTTGCAGATAATTAATTGTGTAGATGGATACCACATAAGCTCATAATCTGTTGGGGAAATGTGAAGCTCCATTCTCCAGAGTCTGTGTAGCTTTACGTCAAGGCTGGAAACAAGGGAAAAACGCGCTATCCTGCCTCTGCTAATAAACATGTAATGTCTCATATTTATCGTACAGACATGAAAGTTGTTTTGATATTCTTATCTTAACGCTCTGCAAGAAAGAAAAATAAGCTTTGCTATTCCATGAATAAGTCTCAACTACGGTTCTTCTTTCTGGCATATCTCCCTTCTCTCAGTAAATACTTCTCAGGTCGGGAGCACCAAATCAAACTTATCTACCAGGGCCAGCTGCTGCAGGACCCCAAGAAGACTCTGTCGTCGCTGAACATCACAGACAACAGTGTGATCCACTGCCACATCTCCCAGGCTCTGCAGGAAGCCGCTCCAGAGGAAGGGGCTCCGGCTGGGCCCGGGGTCACGTCTGGAGGCTTTCGAGCCGCCGGCGTGGCCATCAGCACAAGCAGTCTAGTGGTGCCCGTGTTTGTGGTGATACTGGCCGTCGTGTGGTATTTCCGCATCAACTACAGGCAGTTCTTTACCGCGCCTGCGACCATCTCCCTCGTGGGAGTCACTGTGTTCTTCAGCTTTCTGATATTTGGGATGCACAGCCGCTGAAAAGGCAAAAGAGAGAAAAAAGGGGCACAAACACGCTAACGAATGAATGTTGTGAGGCAAATAAATAAATATAACTACAGCACCGTGTGGAGAGACGGGACTATTTTAAAAACTGTGCTTGGGCTGCAGAAACCACATCAGATTGGGATCCTGCACTGTGTGTGAGTGCGTGGGTGGGTGGCAAAGTGAGCTTGTCTTTGCATGTACCAAGGTAAAAGATGAGTGATTGTACAGTATACGTGAGCTAAATAATAATCTACAGCAAGTGAACCATCATTTAGCTTCTCCTCAAACTCCGACTCAGTGGTTCACACCATGTTTAAACACTCTGTCTGCTCTTCTATTGTCGATAAAGATTCAGAATGCTTTTCCTTGTGCGTCATTGTTTTATAGTCCATTGTGTAAAAAAAAAAAAAAGATTAAATGAAAAATTAACCAATAGATGCAAGATTTTAAAATGTTTTGTAATCACTCACTGTTGTGTTGTGTGTGCCAGTTTAACTCTTTTACTATTATTTTGTGTTTAAATAATTCAAGCTCAGTGTAAGCATTGGACTCCACAATTGCCTCTGTGCTAGGCTGAAGATTTCAGATATTTTTGTTGCGCAAAAAAAAAAACTATTGCTATGTAGAAAGATGGCTAATTTAAATAATCAAACCATGAAAATAGACTCTTTGGGAAAAAGATATTGTAAATATATTGTGTATTTTCTGTAAATAAAATGATAGAACGAATCAGATGAACCTGCATCTGGCACTTACATATTTGGAGCGGGATGTTGGAACGCTCCTGATTATGCTGGACTGCTCTGGCTTCAGTGATGTCTCAAATTAAAGCATTTCAAACCATTTCCGTCTCAGTGTCTGAAGAAGTGAGCCTCTGGGTATGGGGTCTGTTTATTTATATACAAACAAGCACGCATGGCAAGAAAAATAGTCACATAATGTCCATACACAACAGTCATTGACAAAGAAAAAACATTGCGTTCTTTGTTATTGCACTCCCACAAAAGAGAGAACATCAGTTTTTAGCTTCATCCATGAAATCGTAGCATAAGAATCTAATTATACCCATCATGGATCTCAAAAACAGTAAATTTATCATTAGTGCACATCACAAGACTTTACTGAAAAAAAGATTCAAAAGGGCACGTCCAAAGTTACTACAGACCTTAACGGAAACATGACAATGTTGATCATACTGGCTATTTAATCACGCTTTGACAAGATTTAAATTTTCACGACATTTGAGGCATAAAACTGAATGCACTTGACTTTAGGGACTGTATGAAAATGTAATCCTATGAGAAAAAATGCACTTTAAAACATTTTTTATACAATAAATATCACCGGGAATAAATAAATAAAAACAAAGTGAGTGACGTGATATCGCTTAAATATGTATATGACGATGCACATTTTCTCTTTCCTGTAAGGCAATCAAAGTGTTGCAACATATTTAGTTTGATTTTTTTTTTTTCAGAAATAGATAGAAGAACCACTCTCCTTTCTCTCCTGCACAGCTGACACTCATTGTAGGTTTTGGAGAATTTACAGAAACCCTAACACACACACACACACGCACCAAGTACTTGTGATGGAGTATACCGACACCTTAATCCAACCCTAAAGATTTTCCTACAGTCCCTAAATTCAACTATACATTTTGGACTCTGCCATAATATATGCAACAGTAAAGATCTGGGTTTTTTAAAGCAAATTTATAAGAAAAAAACAAATACAACTTATTTTCTACGACATCCATGTTCTACTTAAAGTATGATGCGATCCAAAAGCAGAAACTGAGTAAAACTACACAAGAAAAAATATTTTGTACTAAGGAAAGAACGTTTACGTTAGATTCATGATTATGTTTCTATCTCACACGTTATATATATATATATATATATATATATGTATATATATATATATATATATATATATACACACATACTGTACATGTGCCCCAAAATGCCCTAAAGGCTCATCAAATATCAAAATCCGCAATTTTACATACAAATAATAAACAAACAGTATCACTTCATAGGCAGTGACTCGTTAAAAACTTAAATATATTGTTGATGTAAACCAAACAAGTTAAATATTTAAAAATGCCACTCATACTTTCATAAAAATGTCACATTCTAGGATGCATAGTTTTATGAAAATAGAAATGGTCACATACGCACCCGCCAACCACACACACACTACATGAAAAAGTGACGTTCACACTGAATGCAAAACAGCATACACAAGCACACACACACACACACACACACACACACACACCTGTGCAATAAAACGCTAGAATTAAAAAGCCACTGACAAGTATTCCAGTGTACAAGTCAAGTGTTAAACTGAAAGCAGGTGACGTCTCCTCAAAATAGAGTGAAACTGACACAGAGTCTAAATGAATAAGGTTTCATGAAAAAAGCCAAATGCAAGATTTGAACCTTTTCCTTCTGTGATAGAAAAGTTTGGGTGTTAATATTTAAATTAGTATAATTTAACTGTTAAGGGGAACATGTTGGAATGTTTTTTCCAATAGGTTTCTGCAGCATATACTCCGATTGGACTCTTTCAACGTTTGAGAAATGTTCACTAAACTGCCCTAACTTGTCAAGGCTGAATGAATAAGAACTACAATATCATATTTCATCCCATCCAGTCCAGGCCTGTACATGTAGGCTTTTTAAAGATAGACTTAACAGAGGAGGAGGTCTGACCGATGGGGCTTTAGACTAGTTTTAGGTCATCATAGATACTGGAAATAGCAGGTGCTGAGAGTTTGGGCCTCTTTTTTTTGGTGGTTAAGCTGATATTACTCTGAGAGCTGCTGCTGCTGCCACCCCCACCGCCTCCTGTCAGACTGCCTCCCCCTCCTCCCAATACCACACCACCTCCACTGGTCAAACCAAGAGTCGTCCTCTTCTTCTTCTTGGGCCTCCTCGAATCTGAATGGTTGGTGCCTGTGAGAGGAAATAGAAAAAAAAAATTGTTATCAACTGTGTTTTAATGAATGAATGAATGAATGAATGAAGGCTTTATTTTGACCTTGTGAAAATAATACAATACAATTAAAGTATAAAGTAAAAGAAAAATGCACTTTATAGGTCCTAAAAGGAATATAAAGCAGCATAAGCTTAAATCATAAAAAGCTTTAAATCATACCCCTTTTCCACTACTGAGTAATTAATCATCAGAAATTGGCTTCATATTTACAGTGGAGGAAATAAGTATTTGATCCCTCACCGATTTTGTAATTTTGCCCACTTACAAACAAATGAGCGGTCTATAATTTTAAAGCGAAGTTTATTTTATCAGTGATAGATAGAATATCAAAAAGAAAATCACATGAAAAAAAAATTATAAATTATTTTGCATTTCATTGAGTGAAATAAGTATTTGATCCCCTACCAACCATAAAGAATTCTGGCTCCCACAGATTAGTCCTTGTGCTTTAAAAATGTACTCCTAATCTCAACTAGTTTCCTGTATAAAACACACCTGTCTCAACTTGTTACCTGTATAAAAGACACCTGTCACATGAAAAGACACATGATCAATAAATCAAACTTCAACATCTCCATCATGGGCAAGATCAAAGAGCTGTCTAAAAAGACATCAGGGACAAGATTGTAGACCTGCACAAGGCCGGAATAGACTAAAAGACCATTGGCGAGAATCTGGGTGAGAAGGAGACAACTGTTGGTGTGATTATTCGAAAATGAAAGAAACACAATATGAACATCAATCTCCCTCGGTCTGGGGCTCCATGCAAGATCTCACCTCGTGGGGTATCAATGATCATGAGAAAGGTGAGGGATCAGCCCAGATCTACACAGGAGGAGCCTGTTTATGATCCCAAGGCAGCTGGGACCACAATCACCAAGAAAACCATTGGTAACACATTATGCCGTAATGGATTGAAATCCTGTAGTGCCCGTAAGGTACCCCTGCTCAAGAAGGCACATGTACAGGCCTGTCTGAAGTTTGCCAATGAACACCTGAACGACTCAGAGAATGCTAGGGAGAAGGTGATGTGGTCAGATTAGAACAAAATCAAGTTCTTTGGTATCATAGTGACTCACCATGCTTGGAGGAAGAGGAATTCTGACTATGACCCCAAGAACACCATCCCCACAGTCAAGCATGGAGGTTGAAGCATTATGCTTTGGGGGTGTTTCTCTTCTAAGGGGACAGGTGGACTTCACTGCATCGAGGGAACTATGGATGGGGCCATGTAACATGAAATACTGGGTGACAACCTCTTTCTCTCAGCCAGGTCTGTAAAAATGGGTCGTGGATGGGTCTTCCAGCACGTCAATGACCCTAAAAATACAGCAAAGGCAACAAAGGAGTGGCTCAAGAAGAAGCACGTTAAGGTCATGGAGTGGCCTAGCCAGTCTCCGGACCTTAATCCAATAGATCTGTGGAGGGAACTGAAGCTCAAGCGACAGCCTCGAAACCTCAAAGATTAGGAGAGGATCTGCAAAGAGGAGTGGTCCAAATATCCTCCTGAGATGTGTGCAAACCTGGTCATCAACTACAAGACATGTCTGACTTCTGTACTTGCCAACAAGGGTTTCTCCACTAAGTACTAAGCAATGTTTTGATAGGGGATCAAATACTTATTTCACTCGAAATGCTAAATAATTTCTATCTTTTTTTTATGTGATTTTCTGGATTTTCTTTTTGATATTCTGTTAAAATAAACCTAGCATTAAAATTATAGACCGTTCATTTCATTGTAAGTGGGCAAACTTACAAAATCAGTGAGGGATCAAATACTTATTTCCTCGACTGTATATTTTATGCCATCTTAAAACATTATTTACACATTGCTACATATTTTTAGATGTATAACCACACACCAACAAAAAAAAGGAAAACATACACATTTATACCGTATATCCACAAAAGAAAATAAATAATGTAAATATGAACAAAGAAATTAATAATCAGTGAGACCGCCGGGTCAAAGGCCTTCTTCCTCCCTGTACCTCATAAAAAAACAATTCAAAATAAAATGAAAAACCATGTGTGTTTCTTTCTTACTGGCTTTCGATGAGGCAGAGTCGGTGGGTGAAATATCAGGGGAGTCTTCCCACTGCAGGCGGCTCATCAGGGTCTGTCCATCTGGAATGTCAAAGCTGTCGCTCTCCACCACAGCGTCTGCATCAGGCAGCGACGGCCTGTAACAGGAAACACAGACACAACTACACTGTTCAGATTGCTGAGGACAAAACTCACACATCTATCTAAAATTGTACAAACCGTATAAATCTAAATATAGTCAAGGAATAGTAAAGTGGAGGTAAGATTATAATAATCCGTACAGCACAAATTCAACGTGTGTAGAAATTGGGATGGGCTAGACTAAAGGAAAGAGGGGCCAATAAGTAACCCTGGGGGTCGGACAGGATAGGATGGTGTTAGCTTTAAAACTAGTAGCGCTTGTTATTACATCTACGCTGCCCACCATCTCTATTGTTTCCTTGGGCAAGGCACTTAACCCAAGCGCTGTACTATGCTGACCCTTGCGCGAGGACCCCCTCAAGTGTGTTGTCTTTAGTGGGGAAATGCGAAAAGACAAATCTCAATGTAGCCCTGTGTGAATCGACCAATAAAAGCAACTTAACTTAAGTTTCTAGTTTTTACAACCGATTTGTTACTTGCAGAAAAAAATGCCCCTGTACCAGAGGATTCACAACACTGACCAGCAGCGTTGCCCTGTGCTCTGGCAAAAGCAACCTGATCAGAAAAGTCTTTCAGCAAACACTTGCACCATGAGGGTCACCCGCACACTCATTCAAATATGATTGAGGAAAAGGGTGGGGAAGAAAATGGGGGGGGGGGGGGGGGCACACTCACGCGGACGGCCCCAGGAGGAACACCCTGACGGCCCTCCTCTGCTCATCCGTGTGCTGGGGACATCGCTGAGACCTGGAGGGACACACAAGGTGGCATTATATACATCCTGGACGGCAACACAATCAGTGACCGATCCAATGGGGCTATCTCAGCATTGAGATTTTAGTTGCATATTATGTTGCTCACTGACAGCGTCCTCAATGGTCCAATCAAATTTATATCTGTGTCATTGCTGTTGTTGTTTAATTTTGGGGAAGAAACACATCAATCAGTGGTCCAGACAAAAAAAATGTAAATGCTAAAAGTTGCCACTTGTGTAACCCCTTAGTCCCAACTGACATGATCTTTTTCATAAATAAACACATGAAACTGATCATGTTTCCAGATATCACATGCAATCAGGACATTCATTTTAAGACAGATGTCCTCAGTGATTTTGTTTTAATGACAACAATTCACAAAGGGGCCAAACTGAGGGACATTTAGACACTGACTTCAGACTTTCGATCAAATAAAATGGTGAGACCATGAAAAGGACAAATTCAACCATCCTGCATAAGCACCACAAAAAAAAAGTTTATCACTGTGTGCTGTATTTACCTGGTACACATCTTCTTAGTGTGCTCAGAGATCACCCCACATTGCTGTAGAAACAAACACCACCTCATTGATCAACGCCTCTTAAAGTAAACTAGAAGAAGCAACAAGTGATGGTTTTGCTTGAGAAACAGGATAATGCCTTGATAACTTACCGTTGTCAAAAAGGATCTGACCTCATCAAGGCCTAAAGTCTCATAATTGAGGCCAGTATTATAGTTGTTCTGAAATGAAAAACCAAACATGAACTAGTATTAACACTTTGCGATGTGCAACACAAAAGACATTTAACTTAAAGCTTTGTGGTCTTGAATGCTACATGAACAAAAGGAGGATTTTTCACCTTGTAAGCATCTGAACTGACGGTGCTCCCAATATCACCTGGAATAAGAAAACCCAACTGTTGATCCTTTCTATTTACACCACGTGCAGCAATATTAACATTAAAATGTCTTTAACATTGAAACTGTAAAATGTCTTTATCAAAAGAAAAGTAAGTCACAATCAGGAGTCAAGTTATATAGTTAGAAACTAGCTTGCAGCTTACAGCAGACTTTTTTATTTTATATTTGTTACCCCCCTTCTTAGATAGAGCGCTACTACAAAAATATACTGCATGTATAAAACCAGATTTAAAAAACATAAACTGTTGTTAAAACACTTTCTTTTTTTAGGTTAAAGGTGAAGTCAGTGATTCTGGAGAACACTTGTTGTCAAAATCCCTTTTTGATAAAAATCAATAAATATCTCATCATGATCTGCCACCTTTCCGTGCTGTGTGTGCGCGCTGAAAAGAAATACATTGCCTATACACGAACAAAGCTCTGTAAATGGGTACGCAAACAAAGGGTGCTCACCGTAGCTAGCACCATGCCCTTTAATTTGTCATTTAAGATATCCACTGATTTTGATAAAAAGTGATTTCGACAACAAGCATTCCCCAGAATCGCTCACTCCACCTTTAATGCCAAACTATTCCTTTTACTAAACAGCACATGAATTTTCCAAAAATGCGTGCCAACTAATAATCTAAGAGTTTGCTAAATATACAGTGTCATTGTGCATCATTATCAAACTCTTGTTTCAAAAGCTAATCTGCTGTGTACCATGACTCAAGTTTGGCTCAGTCTGATATGGGGAGCCGCTTTGCTTATATAACCTCTTTACACTGCGCTGTGGTTGGTTTATGGACAGCAGGTGTCCATATTCTACTTCCTGTGACTGCATACACAGAATGTCCTGATCTGCAACACGATGCTCAGGCTTAAAGGCTGCTGAACAAAACATTTCAAACATTTACATCACATTCAGAAAGGTGAAGGTACAAACACTTGTACACTCACCATTTTTATGTTTTAAAGATTTGGATCGTCTTGGGGAATTTTGATTCTGCACAAAAAGGAAAAAAAAAAATATTAAGCTTAGATTAACGTGATTATAAACATCACAATAGTCTTAATGCCATCTCCAAAATGGGAAAACAAATACAAAAATGACCTTATCTGACTTTCTCTTCTTTGCTGTAACATCGAAACAAGAGGTTTGTTTATTATATGGAAGCAGCCGGTAGCTTAATTATTCTCTCAGCCAAAGTGGAAATGAATAGTTTAAAAATGTTTCATTCTTACCTTTTTTCTCTGCCCCATATGACCAGTCGTTATCATTGAGGTCATCATTGTCTTCCTGGTCACTCTCTGATTTGCTCATGGTATTATTGGTGGCGAGTCTGTTAAAAGTGTAAAAAAAAAAAAGGTTTTATATTATTTTAAAAGTCTGATCATCTTTCATATCCATTCTGGATCAATACAACAATCTGTATCCTAAATGATCTTCATTGACCGACCTGCGGTTGGCGATGCGGCTGCTGTTGCGTCCCATGCCGAGACATTTCTCCAGGTGTGGAGCAAAGCGAGACGCTGCGATTAATCTCTTGCAGTTGGGGCACTCGCACTCTTTGTTCTTCCACTGATTGTAGACTTGGCCAAATATGTCCACTCCTGGCTGATCCACGATTTCTGAAAGGTCAGATGAAAAGCACATACTGTAAGCGAAACACAACATCAAAAAATGACAAGAAGACAAATGGACCAGAAAAACAAACTTGGAAGCAGCGGCACTGACCGAACTCCTTCATGCTCTCTTGGTCCGTTTCATCCAAGAAGAAGTAGCCCTGTTTCACAGCACGATGCACCTCGAAACACAGACCCAAACAGGCATCTTCCACCAGCTCAGAGTAGATGTCCTGGACCAAGGCCTGAAACAAGAAACAAAATACCATCATTTAACACCAAATACAGACTGGATTCCGTAGAAAAAAAAGACTGTTTTAATTTTATTATTGTGTCATAAACAATATGCCGAGCCCAAAAAAGCATACAAGACACAAAAAGACCAGAAACCAACAGTAGCTGGTCAACAATACGTAGTAATACTAACAAAAGAACCACCCATGTTGTTTTTTCCAGGCTTTAGCGGCAAGAGGCCAACTTATAAACATTGAAGGTAACCATGCCATTGTGTCAACATCAGTGCTCCAAAATATTTCAGGATTTTAAACATTTCATTTATCAAAAGGAATTGCCAGAAAGGGGACGATATAAGAGGAAATGAGACTCATTCTTGACTTCTACTAAATCCCAAAATGCACGGATGGAAGAAATACAAATTAAATTGTAAATTGCCATTGGCCTGTACATGGCTGTCTGTACAATGTTTCTATGATGACATATTGACGGTATTCTTGTATTGTGTTAGGATAATGTTTGTTGTTTTACCTCCAGCTTGGTGTTGTCTGGGCCTGACAGGGGCATATCCTCCATTTTCATTTGAAAATCTGTGTGGGAAATCTTGATTTCGAGGTAATGAGATGCTGACCTAAGGATTTGAAACACAGAAAAACAAAAAAACGGTCAACAAATTAAAGAATTACCAAACAAATCTGTCATCAAGGCGTTCGGTTTATTATACCAAATATGGGCATACCTACTTCTAAAATAGCTTGCTGTTGATGTGCCTTCATTCTGTTGAGATTGAGAATAAGGAAAAGTGGCAGTGAGTAGGTGTAAATGTCTATATTACTATTCAGTTAGGTCATTGCAGGAGTACTCAGACCCTTAACTCAAGCCTGGACATACATTATTTACACCAATATCACGATTAAAATGTTATTGCTTTGAAGGTAAAGCCCTTGCAGTATTAACAATAGCATGTTTTAATGCTGTCCAACGGTTAATGCTACAAATCAATGCGTCAGTTGTGGTTAACTGTGGCTGTTGTTTACACCATACACACAGCAGGAAAAGCTTAATTTAAACATAGAATACATTCATAAATAACCTCGCCCACGACTAGCTCCACCCAACATTACAATAGAGCGACACTATACGCAAGTAATGACAGATAATAGGACACTTAACACTGTCCAACACCAATAACAGTAATTTTTAGTGTTAGCATCAGCTAGCTAGCCCTGCTACTAGTTTGTGGCGAAATCCTCGGATACATTGTAGTGAGTTAAAATGTCTAATTTCATGTAAAAACAGTTTCCTCTTACCCTGTCATACCGAAAAACTCAGCCCAACGCAGGCAACATCTCCGTGTCAGCCGGCAAACAATACGTTAAAAAGACGCCTCGTCTTCAGCTATGGCCATCCTTTAGTAGTCGGTAAAAATAAATAAAGGATATTGCTCGTTTATTGATGTTGTTTGTCGTCGCAGGTGTCGGTTAAATCTACGTTACAAACCCGCTTGACAAGGAGGAGGCCAACAATGAAGGAAACAGAAAAATACAACTACCGACTTCCGGGTTCAACCTTAAAAATAAAAGCCTCGACTCCAAAAGAGGAGCTGTCAAATGTAATGCTAATCAATCGGTCGACTACTCATGCTATTAATGCAGTAAAACCACTGTGTTAAACAGTACCCTGTTACACAGTGTAACATACAAAAAACATTTAAATAAATAATGTACTCCAATTTTAAGGTAAAAGAGCTGAGGTTGATAAATGTGTGCATCTGAGGATTTTATTTTGAAGGCGTTGTCAACGTACTTAGGGTTTTTCTGATTAACTTCACGCAGGCGGGACTTCAAACCTTCAAACACCCACTTCAGACAGAAATAAATGAGCATGAAACATCCGCATATCTGTGATCAGTTAGTCAGACTTGAGCGGTTAAATGAGGTCATCGGTACCAATAATGTGCAGCATATGGCCAAAAGTATATAGACTTGACATGCATGACATCTATCTTTCTATCTTGAGCAGGGATAGAAATATAGTTGAAAAGCATTATTCAGTGTTTCCCAACCTGGGGTCAGACGCCCATAAAGTGGTCACCCGGTTGTTTGGGGGTTAGGAGAAAATAAATATAATTCTCCTTTAAAAATAATCTGTTTATTATTTTGGCTTTTCTCTGCTGTTCGGAAATGCTGGAAAATGTTAACCTTTCTTTCACATTTCAAGAAGTGCTGGATTAATTACCGAAATGAATAAATATTAGTTTCGTTTTCTGTCAAGAATTACCTTATTGATTTGATCAACTAAATATTTAAGCTCCAACGCGTACTATGGTCTAAACTAAATAGTTGTCATGTCGAGTCCCAGTACACCATAAGCTCTGTACACATACTTTTGGCCATAGTTTATTTCTTCCCACCCATCACTGTGTTGACCCACATTGTGTCTGCGTGTATGAGGTTGAAACAAAACACACCCCTCTAACTGTTAAAGATCATTTTTATTTGCCCAAAGACTTGAACTACAAGGACATAAGAACACCCTCAGCTATAGAAAACATCAATTTTTTTGTCAAATGATCAGCAGTACAAATTTGTAAAGCTTAGTCGTCTTAGAGATCGCTATAAACCAACAGAACGGGAGAGAAGAAACTAAAAACAGGTGAATTCAACCAAATAAGCTCTCCCCACGTGAGTGAAAAACTCACTGGCCTCAAAAGTCACAGATGAGGGTTTGCCAACTTAAAGCACTAACGAAAAACAATAGCACTCAATACAAAAAAACTATTTACAGAAAAATTACATCAGTTTGTAACCTCGACTCCTCTGGCAACTTCGATCCCCAAGTCACTTTTTACAAACTCCAATCGATCGATATCAGCAATTATTTTCCTTCTCCCTCCCCAAGTTATTTAAATAGTCCACGCTGGTTTTGTTTCAGACAGTGATGAAATCAATAACGGTGAAAATCAGTCCAATTACTAACAGATTAATAATAGTTGCCATGTACTCTTCTGTCTGTGGACCCAAAATGACAGTCATGGAGGTGTTGTCTTAAGTACATTTGTCAGGTGACCAATGACACGACGTCGCCTCGCAACAAAATGACTAAAAACCTTTGGATAAAAAAAAAAAAAAAAAAGATTTAACAATATCTACATTCATGGTGTTGGTAAGATGTCCCCACACAGGCACGTACATGCTCGCTGCAGTCACGTCATGGTAATGCAACAAAACGGTAAAAACAGCACACATTAAAGCAAAGAAACACACACTCACATCCGCATATGTACACGGTTCTGTGCATGCACGCACACAAACTCACACAGAGGGACAGGTATACGGTAAGTGCACACTTTTTTTTGGGATAAGCATCGGACCGAAACCCATACGGATCACTGTCAATACCGTTAACATTTTAAAAAAGAATTGAGAAAAAAATATATGATCAAAAACATTCAATTCGACATCCACAAATGATTCCAGATGGAGCAGAACGCGTCAATTTTCAAACAAACCTATCAACAATTCATATAAACCGTAACTTAAATGTAAAACGGTTCCGAGAAGAAACACAAACCAACTGTATGACACCTAGAAACACAGATTGAGCTGAGCTCCAAATGGGGAGAACAAGTGTTATCCCTTCAATGACAAATCGCTCTGCTCACACAATGAACACTGTTTATTACTGTCAAAAACAGAATTGTTTCAAGACTGATGGATATCTTCTTTGTACTACAAGACATGTCTGGTTAAGTCTGATAAATTAAACCTTTCGGTTACAGACACATGGCAATGGATGTTACAGCGCCTTTGAAAACTATTCCCCTCCCAGTGGATGTGATAAGGCTCTTCAGATGCTTATCGATAGACGAGTGGAACAAAAGTAATTGATTACATAAGTATTGCCTTTAGGGATCAGATGTGTGTAAGTAAAGTTTGAACAGTAAATACACCAGTTTGTGGACGCTTGTAAAACAAATGTGCCAATAAAACAGGGAAATAAAAAAGGGACATTGACATTGACTGAAAATAACCATTCGGGGGAAGGATACAAGAAAATGTTCAAGGCACAGAAGAGCTTACAGATGACAGTTAGGTCAATCATTAGGAAAAAACATGTACAAAAATAACAATTGCTTGCTTCTGTATTGCCAAGTTTAATGGGGAGCAATGTCAGTTCTGTGTTTGGACTTCTAAAATACCTCAAACAACAAAGATCGCAACTCAGCATTGTCTGGTTTTGCTCAAAATGAGAACAAAATTGCGAATGTTTGCCTAAATGTTGCAGTATCACATTCTGTCAGAGCCTTATTACATCCACTTTAGTTCAACTTTGTAAAACAATAAAACGTTTAAAAAAAATCATGTGGGGGGGGTGAATACTTTCTGTAGGCATTGTTATCCTTTAAATGACAACATGGGTAACTAATGGGCTAAATTCTGAAATATTCCAGCAACAAAAAGACATTCATAATGGCTTGATTTTTTTCCTGAAAAAATACCACCTCTTTAAGAACCAAATGATAAAAGCTACATCATAAATTGAGAATAGAGAACGACACGAAAATGTTCTGGGAAAAGAAAATGGAAACATTCTGGAGAGTGCAATTTCTCTGTACCCTGCACACCCCCCTGCCTAGCCCCCTTCCCTAAAAAGGGATCCACCACGCTATGTTCTTTGGCTCTATAAAGCCTGCTCACAACTAATGTCGCCTGTCGTCCACTAAATCGCCAGAATAATAAAATAAAACACTGAAGGGTAAAAATCGTTTCCCTCGACATGAAAAACTCTTGACCCTAATCTATTGAACCGGTAGGTCCAGATTGAAACCAGCTGCAGAAATGTCCATGACATCACCAAACCAGTGGGATGCTTGTTTGTTTTTTGGCATAGAGTCAGAGCGACCATCACACCAGGGAGGGAATGGAACTGATGCTGGACGTTAAGGGCGGGGTCCCCTCTGTGTAGAAGATCAACCAACGAATCAACATAAAGTGGATGAGGCGATGCAGGGTGGGGGGTGGTGGCTCCCTCTGGTGGGGGGAGGAGAGCGGGGTTGGCACAGTGGCAGAGCTCCCTGGACTCTTGGCTCAGCTCAGCGCTGCTCAGTTTATCTGGTGATGTTTGTTTTAGTCTGAATCAGATTCAGACGATGCCTGTGAATTTGATTCGCTGCTGCTGTCCTCAGACTTGTTCTCTTTGTCTTCCGCCTCGTCATCATCGTCGTCTTCATCGTCATCGTCTTCATCATCGTCGTCGTCCTTCTGCAAACAAGAACCAAAGTATATTTTTTAGCACAATCTATGTCAACTTCTTGTCATGGTGTGTTGCTGCATAACATGTTACATTGGAAGTCGGTGGGTCGGAACTGGGTGACCTCACATCTGAGTTGTTCCAGTGGCACATGTCGGAATTTACAAGAAAGCATGTAATGTTTGCCTTTAGCAATCACCTCACCTACAGAAAAGCTCAAATGTTATAACATCAAAGTGTTTACTGCTGTTCATGTGCTAGACAGCCGTGTTGACTGTTGAAGTTTCTCCGAGTTTCGAAGTAGGAATTCCGACCTAAGTGGACGTTCTAGTTGAAATTTACAGAATGGGTAGTCGGAGTTTCCGGCTCAAATGGGCTACAGCACGTGTATTGCAAAGACAGGGGCAACTCACATCGTCATCATCATCGTCATCTTCGCTGGACGAGTCGGCCTCTGAAGAAGCTTTTTCTCTCTCCTCCTCTTCATCATCGTCATCCTCTTCCTCTGTGTCCTGTTGGAAGAGAGAATATATGAGTATCCGCTGACAGCTTCACTTCAGTTTATTTGTGAGACAGGAAAAAGACGAAGCAAACTCGGCACTTACGGATTTCTTGACCTTTGCCTTGGGGCCTGCTGGTTTTGCCGTAGTTCTTCTTTTCTGTAAAGTCAAGCAGACAAACCAGTTAAACACGCCAATGTAAGATTTAAAATGGTAATTCACTGAACAGTAAAACCTTACATTATAACATTACAAGTTCTAATCCAGATGTTAACAGCACAGTGAAACAAGTGACTTACTTGTGAATTATATTCTTTGTAAGTGTTTCTCTCTTGTGAAGACAGGCTCTGTGGAAAGATGGAAGTGTTTGTTAGATAAATCAAGTGCCCAAGTTGTGTTCTCTAATTGCCCTCAACAAACAAGCAATAACAAATTCTTACAGCGAGCCACTGTTCCAGAATGACTTTGTATTGTCTCTGCTTCTCCTCAGCGATCTTCTTGTATTGCTCCTTGTTCTTGAGCGGTAACCGTTGCCAGCGGGCGCCGATCTCAGTCATCCTCTCTTTCATCGGGAGGTGATTGAGCTCTCCGTTGGACAGCATCTCCTGAGAGAACTTTTGATATCCGTTTCTGGAGTGTTTAAAGACGAGGCAACGTTAAGGTTTCAAAGGAAAACGCACAGGAGAAAATGCAGTTAAAATTAGATTTACCGGTAATAATGACTTTATGTACTGTCTCTGTACTTAATGTCCTGTCTGTCCGTAACTTTGTGTTGTACTGTTGTTGTCTAACAAGTCTCTCTTGAGAATGAGACCCCGTGTCTCAACGAAATTACATGAATAAATAAAAAGTAAAAAAAAAAGAAAAAAGAAAAAAAACTTACGATGGTGGTTTCTTAGGTTCCCCCTCAAACTTCATCTTTTTCCCTGAGGCAATTACAGCAGCCGGTGAGCGCATCTCACACAGGTCTCTCTATAGAGGAGATGTCAGTCAGCGGTTAGCTAGGGCTGGCAATGTACAAAGATACCGTCAAGTTCTACTGTACGTCAATGAATTTGCCACAAACCTCGTATCTTTTCTGGTCCTCTGCTGCCTTTTTGATCCACATAATTTTCTCCTTCTTCTCCATAGTGCTCCAGGTTGTTTCCATTGCTTTCTGTGCCTTTGGCCGATCGCTCTGCAAAGCACATGTTCACATTAGAGACACTGTATTTTATCAGCATTTTGTGGTGTATAAACCTCCCTGAACATTTGAAAGATTCTCCTCTGTGCCAACTGAATAGCATTTATGTAAATAAGGAAATGTAAAGATGTATTCAAAGTTTAAATGATATTTCTTAACTTTTATTCATCAACCTTTATTCTCATCGTATGTGCTAGGAATTTACATAAAAGGTGGAATAACGTAATGAGTAATTGTGGGGAAATTATTTAATTTGTGACGCACTGTAAACAAGTTACATGAATTCCAAATGTTTACCCTTTAAAAGCATCAGCATGGGGAAAAAATGCTTTTTGGGATATACTTTTAATGTGTTTTAATAACATAACGGTCTAGAACAAAACTACTGGTTTGTATTAAATGACTAGGAGCTGTGCATACCTTAAATCTGGCCAGGTAGTCACCGATGACACTCTGTTGCCAGATGTCCTGTGCAGTCTTGGGGGGGTCCGGTAGGCGACTACGATCCTCCTTCTCCTTCTTCTCAGACTCGGCCTTCAGGACGGTTTCTAAGCGTTTATACTTCTCCTAAAATTAAAGAGACACAAATATCATTAGACATTAGAACATCTCAGTAGGATTTGGCTACTGTGATAACACTTTTCTACAGTATAATATCATGTAGCGCACATGTGTCAAACTCAAGGCCCGCGGGCCAGATGTGGCCCGCGACACGTTTTGATGTGGCCCGCGAATCAATTCGGCCGATTTGAATCAATTCTGGAAAAAAAAAAAAAATCATATATTTTTTTTTTTTTCATTCTTCATGGAGCCTGTGCCATATCCGCACGTTGGATACGCTTCCAACTGTTAGGAAACTTACGTGGCTTACAGCTAGGAATGTCTGCTGAAAGTTCCACAGCTCAGGATTTTAAGCCATGAATTGATGAACTTGTATCTAAGAAGAGCTGTCAGTTTTCTGAGGGCTGTAGGCCAACATATGTGGCTAAATAGCATGCTAATATTGATGATTGATTGTGTCAAGTGTCAAAGGATTAATGCCAAAATTATCTGGTTTCTAACTTTTGCTTTAAGTTACAATATAGCCAACTAGCTAACGTTAGCTAGCTGCTGATAGCCCTCCCCTTTTGTTTCCAATTGTGGCTTGGCATTTCATTACCAATGTAAAGTGTCATAAATAGCTAACAATGGTGCTGCGTCATGATTCCTAAAAAAACAAAACATGTGATATGTTTTGAATGTGCAGAAAGTTTTGAAAAATAATTAATTTGTCCCCTGAAAATTTGGAAGCGACAACTAGCCATTGTACGCAGTTTATATACTTACTTAGATATGTTCTTTTTATTTTTCGATTAAAAAGAAGGTATGTCAGTCTGGCCCTTAGAGTGATTATCATATCGTAGAGTGGCCCTTTGTGAAAATGAGTTTGACACCCCTGATGTAGCGTATACGGGTTACCTTCTTCTTGTCTGGCAGCTCGTTCCACATGCGGGCCAGCAGTCTTGTCAGCTCACTGTCGGAGAGGTCTGCTCGCTCCTGGTGCAGTTTGGGACGTTTCTCCTCAGAGAAAATGAACATGGCTGAGATCGGCCTTTTGGGTTTCTCTGGACTGGCCTATAGGTTTTGGAGAACGGGAATATCATTAAATGATACTTCAACCTCTAAGTAACTAATTAAAGGTGGAGTCAGCTATTCTGGAAAACGCTTGTTTCCTCATGAACCGTTACATGTTCATACTGTGTGCACTGAAAATAAATCTGGTGTTTATACCCAGTCTAGGCCCTGTAAACTGGTATGTAAACAAAGGGGGCCCACCATAGCTGGCAACATGCAATTTATTGAGCCTTGAAGATGTATTCTTCAGCACACAGTATGTACAGTTAGCGAATCGTGAGAAGATATATGCTGATATTGACAAAACATTTTTTTTTTTACAAAAAACATGCTCTGGAATTGCTGGCTCCACCTTTAAATGCCTGAGAGATAACTTACTTACTGGTTGCATTGTTGTGATTGAAGTGGTAACGGAGTGTATGTGTATACTTGGTCTTACCTTTGCTTTAGAGGCCTTCTTTTTGGCGGCAGGACTGCTGGCGCCGATCCCTTTCCTAAAACCTATCTTCTCCTCAGACAAGACTCGCTGCTGCTCCTCCTCTGACAAACTCTACAGATACACACAGAGCAGGAAACACACATGAGAAATCATTGCAGCACACAAATGAGAATAGCCAATGACAAGCAAACTATTAGCAAAAAAATATAAACATGTTGAGGTAGAGACTTACAGTTAGGAATCTGGTTATCTCAACTTCATACTCCTTCTTCCTCTGAAATAAACCAAACATAAACATTTTAGACAACATAGAATGACTTGTATTTCAAAAGATGTACCTTGATGATTCTGAACTCACGTGTTCACAGCGTTTCTGGTAGGCGTCCTTCTCTGGCTGTTTGAGTAGCTTCCACCGCTGGCTACACATCACCATGCGTTCTGTGCTCGGTACATCCTTCATGTTGGACATCAACTCCGCGCAGAACATTGAGTAACCGTTTCTGAAAACATGTTTAATGTAAAATACTATTTCAAAATACCTTACTTGCAGGCCAGTGGCCTTTAAGCTTTCATTTGAAGCTGTGACTCACGGAGGAGGTTTGTCAGGTCGGCCGTCGGATTTGTCTTTCAGGTGTCTCTCGGCCTTGGTCAGCGTGGACTTCTTGATATCGTCTTCGGTCATGTTTAACTCAGGGTGTGCGGTGATGTAGTTCCGCATCACCTCCTGTAATATCGCAAACAATAAAAACAGTTAACAGTGGGAAAAAATATATATAATACATAACATATTCATACGATTATATCACCATTGCTCCTCACAATTCTACCACAACAGCCCTTTGTGTGATAGGACTCTAGACATTCTCACCTCGTACAGTTTCCTCTGCTCCAGAGACTTGGCGATCCACTTGAGTCTCTTCTTGTCGGACAGCTGTGTCCACTGTTTGCCAAGACTTTCCTTGACGTCTTTGGTGGTCGCCTGGCGCAGACAAAGCCAGTTAAAATCCATACTCCATCACATCATTTCAGTTTAGGAAGGTCATTTTTGTGTGTTGGGTAATAGATGCCTAAGCTTACATCTGGGCGTGTCTTGAGGACGGCCTTCTTCTCGTGGCAATACCACAGCTGTTGGGGTGTCTTGGGCTTCTCTGGTACATTTGAACCTTTTTTGGCGATGCCCTCAACAAGGTCTGGGTGTTCTGTCCTGCATTTGCACATCACAAAACAACATTTTACACAAAACTCATCTTTAATGAGCTGCGGGTGTAGGCCTTTAAATCCGCATTGATTATGACACTTAAGGCCAGGACACACCAGTCCGACTACCCGAAAATGGAGTTTGCCGATTCAGGCAGCTCCAGTCTTCCCGTCGCGGCCAAAAAAATGCAAAGAACACACCAAGCCGACTGCTGACTTTCCGTATGCTCTGCGCGGGACGTAATGTCTCCATAACAGCAGGCGGTGCTAATCTGTATTGTGGCCCGAAAAAATACGGAAGCCGGAAATGATGGGAAAGCTCTCTAGACCATAAACATAGATAGAAATACGTATTTATATTTATGGATATTTAAAGAGCACCATTTTTAGCAGAGAGTGTCGAGCATGGTGTCGAGCAGTCAACACGGGTTGATGCATGTGAGTACTCGCTGAACGAAAAAAACAAACACATTAAAACAATGGCTAACTGTTGTTAGCTGTTTGTGCTACCCGCCTCACTTCCGGGCTTCACTGATTCGCTAGCCCTCCACCAATCAAATTGCTCCAACTGAAAGACTGCCCGCCACCGATTGAACATCGGCTCAAAAGAAGCCCGACGACATCTACGACGACCGATTTCACGGCACACACCAAACAGATTTGTGTCCCCGCCCCCTCCAGACTCTACGACGGCGATTATCGGGCCGGTGTGTCCGGGCCTTTAAAGTTATAGTGTGTAACTTCTGTTGCCCCAATGAGTAATTCTGAGTAATTACAACAACACTGTCTATGCATATACATGTGCATGGATTCTATTCCTTCTGATGTACGTCCAGGTTTTTTCGTGGCAGTCGAATCAACAATTGAAACATTTCGTGGGCCAGGTTTTTTCGTGGCAGTCGAATCAACAATTGAAACATTTCGTGGGCCTTTCTTGGGATTATTCTGAGCACCTCACCCAGTGTTGGGAGGTGAAGCCGGTTTGTGAGAGTTGTGTGGAGCCGATAGGATTAACCAAATTTGTGTCAACTCATTTGGCGATGGCTTGAACATAACATTTATTTACGTGAAAAAGATACACACTAAAGCGTTAATTCTGAATAATAGTAATGAGTATTCTCACCTGAATTTCATCATGCTTATCACAAATGATTCTTTGTCGCTTAAGAAGTCTTCGACATATTTTTTCTGTAGAAATGAAACAATATTTTTGTTAGAATTTTAGAAACTACATCAAAGAGTACCACGATTTAACATGTTAGTCGTTGCATCAGTTTCTGACTGACCTTCTTCTTTTCAGGCAGCTCCCTGTACTTCTTGGACAGGATTTTAGTGAGATCTAGGTTGCTCATCTCAGGATGCAACTTGGCGTACTTGGCCCTCTTTTCCATGAAGAAGCGGAAGTATGGAGTCAAGGGCTTCTTAGGGAAATCTGGGTGTTTCTGTGTATCATGGAAGGAGAGAGAGAAAAAATTAGATCAGAGACAAATAGTTTTTCATTAGTTGAGTTAAATATTGATCTTAACTCACTTTAAGTTTCTTGCCCTTGTAAGGGTTTTTGATGAAGTCTGCAGCATCAAATATGATCTCTGTTAGGGTCCGGAATTTACGAATCTGTGGAGGCAGCAACGAAACAAAATCAGTGAGGCACAAATATTTGTCAGTAAAAAAAAAATCAACATGGATATCACTAAAAATGTCTCACCTCTTTAGAAACCTCCGACCACTTCTGCTTGCACATCTCTGCTGTGAAGCAGCTGAAGGCCACCTTCTGCCAGTCGAGATGGGACTCTGACGTTTTGTATTTGGTCACGTCTTTCGGAGGCAGGGCCAGTTTCATGGCCTCCAGCAGTTTTAATAGGTCATCCTGCGCCCAAACTATGATAAGAAATGAACAATTAGACAGTTAACACCGCTACTGTCTGTTAATTTACAAAACTATCCATAGTGTTATGTTATATGCTAAATGATGTCCAATTGACCTTACGGTGAGAAAGAAAATTATATATTCATATTGTGACTTTGAAGAGTGTGTATTCATTACACAATTCTAACATGTTTTCATCACTACAATTGATATAGCATTCATAACATTATTAGATTAAATCACACGTTTCACAATCACAAGCAGAGGATATTGTGGTGTAGCTAAAAACTGAAAATCAATTAAATGTTCAAGCTGTTAGAATATCCCACCTTGGCCTTGGGTGGATGCCTCCATTATTCCATTCATTTGTGAGTTTGCAGTCTTGTGCCTGCAGATGGAAAAAAAAGAGAAAAAAAATCAAGTTATTAAAAAAAAATAGCAGTAACATTAACATCAGTGAATAAAAAAAAATCATGATTGTAGGTTATACTATGCTCTTATGATTACATTTTCACGTTGAGACACATTTTTTTGAATCACAGTATTTAATAATAATGTATTTTAAAGAGTATGTTATTAATCAGATAGGCGTTGGTTTCTCTAAAACAAGTGAAATGTCTGTTATATAAAAGTTAAAACTGGTGCTTTAAAGTCCCTGAATTCTAATTCGCCTCAACATAATGGTTTGTTCATTACACCGCCCCTTAAACGTTTACGCTACATGGTGAGACATAGGCTATTGCTTGTGACGGCTTCAAATCTCAAATAACACTGCGGAGGGCTTCAACTAGCACAACTAGCAACGACAACGTGAGCCTCTGTCGAGCAACATTTCGCCAGCAGGAATGTGGCGTATTAGTTAGTACTCTCTTTATTCCACCACTAAAGTACCGTGGACACACAGGCAGGAGCCACCATTTTCTCTCTAGGTCTGTTCAGTAATGGAGGATTTTCTGTCGCAACGGAGGTTGGGGAGGATACACGGAAGAAGGAAGCGAATGGACGTGGACGGACAGGCAGCTGTAGGCAACCAGCTGACCACGGACGGGGGATCTGCTTTCGGTCTTCGATGAGGGGGAATGGTGGCTTGGAAGTACTGCAGCCAAATGCGCCACTCGGTGGCGGCGCCTCATCACCGATGTATGCCGATCTAGCTCCGCCATGCAACCCTATAATCTTCTCCTCCAACGTGTATTCGAACTGGAGCGAGGACATCGGTGAAATAGTCGCTTACAGTTAATAAATGTATTTCAATTGTGTTTAGAGGCAGCTTTATGCTTGTTTGGAGTTTCGATTAAGAGCAAAACAGTGTGCATTCTTCAGCGAGGCGTATCCGAGCTGTGCTCCAATGATGGCGGCGGCTCGTTGTTCATCGTGTCCTTGATGGACCCAGCTCAACGCGGTGCCCACGGCTTCACCGAGGCTAGCTACATTAATAATCCATAATCAGCAATAATGTTACTTAAAAGCTGCCACAATGTTTAGTTGGAACCGTTGGAACATCAAATGTGATGTTATATCTTCATTTTCAGCAAAATCACAACATATGGATGGTATAAACTGGGAGCTGATGCACTGCATGGCCAAGGGCAACTTGGCAAGCAAAATTAAGCTTAAATTGGACTTTACTCGGATACATTTCACCTTGCTTTTTAAAATGTTAGCATTTAGTACAAAACGACACGTTTGTTTGAGTATATTTAGTAACAATATCCTGTTTCCTGGAGGGTATATCTGAGCATAACGTTTTTCAAAAGTCATTTAAAAACTGTTGACGTCTGTAATTTTAATAGCAACTGTTAAACGTTGTTCAATTTACGAAAATAATTTGCCCGAATTTGTAATAAACAGTTTTAATCAAAAGTGTACTAATGACCGAGATAAATGACATGCTGGTTAGGTTGGAAGGACGTGCGGAGGCGCAGGAATAAAGAAGAAAAATGGAAAATATAGCCAACGGTTAAACGTGTATCCTCGACTTCACTGTACGAACAAGTTCCTATTTAACGGTAGCCGTAACGGTTCGGCTACATTATTGCGAGGCTAAATTGTACCAACATTGTCAGATAAACCTTAGAAAGGAAACAACATCCGAAGCTGAGCAGCTTCAACTGGCGCGACAAACAAGCTCCAGGACCGCCATGCTTCAGCCCTGCTCTCTACAAGGAAACCTACCGTGACAAGGTCCAATGGCGCACTGCAAACTGAGAAAAACCGATCTTAAAACTAGAGCCAGGGCGGTGCAGACTCCCTTTCTTCCCTCGGTCCAAAACGCGTACAAACGAGATCAAGAAGGCGGGTTCTCCGAGCTCCGTAGTTGGTCGTTGGAGCTGGGGTAGTCGGAGAGAGAGAGGGGGTGAGAGAGGGCGAGTCTCTCTAGCACGGTGAGATATTAAACCGAGATCCCTGATGGCTAACCGAGAGAGGCGGTTGGCTGTTCCGCCAACAGCCGCATGGAGGTCTCGGCGCGGAAACCACCGTTAATTCCACCACGAAAATATCCCTTTTACAGCATTAACATTCGAGTTTCGATGAAGATAACTAAAATAAACCTCTCGGTGTAATTTTTTAAGAAATACTTTGTTTACCTCCGGGTCTCACGTCCAGTTTCTACCCCGCTGTAGAGGACAAGAAATCCGGCTATGGCGGCGTCGACCTCGTCTGTACCCCGCCGCGGCAGTTGGTTTATTTCTCTAGCTACATAGGGGCTACCGACCGCAGTCCGTTAGAAGAAAACAAACACGAATATAACGAGGTTGATTTTCCGTGTTTTGAAGCTTATTTTGGGTTTGTTTACCGCACACTCGCCAATCATGAAAGCGAGCGGCTGTTGTGTTGGCTTTACCTGTCTCTCGGCGTGAGCTTCGGCGTCGTTGTGGAGGAAGAAGGGGAGGGTTGAACGATAGCCAGCACTGCGCCGTCGGTCCCGGGCTCCAGTCCCCGCAGAGATGGTCCTTCCCCCCCGCCTCCATCTCACTCGCCGTCTCCCTCCACTCAACGCACAGCAGATTCTCTCTCTCCATCCAACCATTTCGCTACGCCGAGACATCCACGTTTTTTTGCCCCCACCACCGATCATACACCGTTGTTTCTGAACCCAAACCGAGGGCGATCTCTCGCATTTTTTCATTAGCCTACTACCGTAGGACGACACCGTCTGATCTCAAGCCCAAATATTTGATCAGATATCTTAAAGTTGTAATGAAAGTTGTGCAATTTGTTATATTAAAGTGCAACAAGCTCATCTCACATAGCCTACTCTCATAACTTAATATAATTAACATTACAAATATATTTTTTCAAAAGTTAATGTTCCACATCAATCAATGTCAGATTTCCAACTAAAGATAACTGTAGCATCCATTCTTTTTTCTCAATACTCTATTCCTCTTTTAGCATATTGCAAGGTTGTGTTTGACAGCTTCATTTTGGTCCAGTATTTTTATCTTTCCAACTCCACCTTGTGTGTTAGTGTTTGTGGGCGGATCCTGAGGCCGTCCAATCCGGTCAGTGCGGCTCCGGGAAAACAAATGACTTTCAGGCACTCGGCCTTGTAAAACTGTGCTGCCTTCTCTTGCTGTCGGAAATGTTGCCATCCTTGCACAAGAGATGGCAAACATGAAAGCTGATAAAGAGTTTGGCTGTGTTTGTATGGAGACCACAGGCTATAAATGATCAATGAAGTAGGCCTAGGCTAATGAACAAATAGCCTACACGTATTTTAAACTTACCTTATTTATTCTTTATAACTCTGATCCAGAAATGTTAGGCTTTCACACCCAGGTTTGTTACACAGGTCAGTTTTATATAGAATTTTTAAATTTCGAACTGTCCTTTTTCAAATGTCTATTTAGGCTATTAGGCCTAAAAAACTGCCCGAATTAAATAAAGCTGACCCGTTATAAAGAATTTTAATAAAACAATAAAATAACATGTCCTAGTATTGATTTTTAAGTTTTTAAAAGTATTGTATTATTTCCCAATTTCTTTGTTGTCAGTGGTTACTAATATTATTTAATAATTATTTCTGAACATTTTGGCTCTCCATGACATGTTTTGTTGTATTATCTGTATAGCCTACATAATGTTATGACTAAACCTCAGTCTGTTTTCTTTATGTTAAATCTTTACTAAATCTCATTTGATTTCAAATAAAGTAATTATTACTGGAAACTGCATGCTGCCTAATGTTGTCCCCTTTACTTAAGGTTTACTTTCAGGGAATAATTTTTTTTTAAAGGAAGTTAGGAGAATTTGTAATTTACGTGATAACCTTGAAGGCAGCATGGAGCTGAGTGACACGCATCTTGGTCCAATTGAACTCCCTTCTCTAAAAAGTGAGCATTGCAAGCACTTTATTGGTTGTTTTTATTTATAATAAAATGAAAATCCAGAACATGTACAGTGTTTCAAGCACACAAACACATGATAGGCAACACAAAAGGGCTTAATAGGATACATTTACAAATACGTTTTCCCTGAATATATCATTCGTACAACACTTTGCTCAAAATTATTTAATTGTCCACTATCTACCCATTAAGGCTCATCACATGTTATAATAATGAAAGCTATTACACACTTAAAATAAGTTATAAGTGGATTTCACATCCTTCCATAAACATTCTAAATAGTCCAGCTAAACAAATTGTTGAGTGAACCATACATAATGTCAAATTAGGCTAACTAAAATAACACAATTTAAAACAAATGTTGAGAATAAACAAAGGAAAGGCCACTCTACGAGGCAAAGGCATGTTGCGATAAACCCACAGAATAACATTATTTGTACCTGTGTAAAGAGCTGAATAGTTCAAATTGACTTAACATAAATAGTGCACATTAGTTTATGTGGAATCATATTTTAACGCCATGGGCAGATCTACAACTTGGCAGCACCGGTAGTCACTTTAAAGCTATACTGTTGTTATGCACAAAAATATATAGAAAATAAATGTACTATCTATGGATTTACCTCAAATCTAAAAGGAAAATACCTTTCATTTGAAGAAGTCATTAGTTTTTTCCTGCTTCAAGAATATTTTACAAAACTAACTAAGAAATAAAAGAATCTTAAAAAAAAATGTCACCTGAAAAGATGAAATATGAGAATAAAATGTGGGAAATTAAAGGGCTCAGGAAATCTTGATGACATCATGGACCTTTTTATCGGATCTATGTTGTGTTCAGGGTCACATACATAAATTTGTCTGCAGGAATTAAGTAGGAATTCTAGAAATAAGAGGTATATTCCTTTAAAGATATACAAAAATGACAGAACAGAAAAGTTTAAAACTGTAAATACATATATGTTTTTTAAAAGAAACCTGATATTGAATTTTCACATAATACTGGCAGGTCAAGAATTGAGTTCATGTGAAAGTTTGTAAATGAAACATGAATGATTTGATGTTGTTTATGGCAGTGGGGACTCATGGTACACATCAATTCCAGGTTCCTCTTCCAGCACAACTTTGGCATCATCTGCGTCCAGCTGCAAGACCAACACACCCAGTTACAACCAATAAACCGGCATATTAGTTGAGTTAATTTTTTTTTCACATACAGACAATATAAAAACACATAGTGATAAAACATAAAAGTTCATGTGTGGGTGCGGCAGAAACCTACAGGCTTGTAACCCCCCCCCCCCCCCCCTCCCCCAAAACATTACAAAAATTCAAGAAAATACAAGATGCAATCAAATGAGCTTTGGTAAGGGGTGATTGTAACAGAAACTTGAGGATGTACTTACACATTTCATCTCCTTGACAGTGAAGAGTGTTCCGGTCAAGGCCATGCGCAGTGGGATGGTGAGGATGAGAACAAAAGGCAACGCCAGAGAGAAGGCACTGATCTTCACCATCCACAGCATAGCCAGACACACCAGCTGGATCAGAGTGAAGAGATGCATCTTCATTGTGGTCACCTGCACACGTGGAAAACAGAGGAGAGAGTTTTCAGGGGTGTTTTTTAATTTCTGTGCCCATTGGTTCATAGCCTGTCAAGTGTCTATCTTGCCATATGTGTGCAGAATGCCACATACAAAATACAGTTTATACACTACAGCTCTGGAAAAATTAATATTTTTTTTCTTAAATCGGCATCTCTACATAAATTCAAGGAAATGCTATAAATTAATATTTTTTGTCTGAGAATTTGGGTAAACATTTTCTCATAAGTCAGTAGAGTAAGATAAAATGTCCATTCCACTCAAACACATACCAATAAATATAAACCAGAGACACTGATCATTTGGATTGGTCTCTTCATTTTTTTTTCAGTTTAAAAAATGTATCAATAATTCAAGCAAAGTTATACGCTGTATCTGACGTGGTTGCATACCCTGTTGGCGTAGGCGTCGGGGGGGAAATATTTCCTTGGCGTAATCAACAGAAGGATCCTGTCCCACATCTGGATTCCACTCAGAGAAGTGATACCCATGTAGAGGAAGATGCCGAACAAAGCTGTCATAGGAATCATCTTCAGGAGGGGCTCCATGAAAATAGAAACACCTGGAAGTCGCAGAAATGGTGAATGATATTGAATATTGAATGAAGCTGGTTATTTATTCTGAAAAACCTTTTATGTCTGCATCAGTGGCGCTGTACTGTAGATGGCAGCACTTACCAACCATGATGGCCACAAGCATGCCACTGATCCTCTGCTCGAGCACCTTCTCGATCTCCGGTTTGGGGCCCTTGGACATGACGGTGAGAGCGTTGGCGTGGGTGACGGATCGCACAGTGGCCGCACTCAGCCAGGGCATCCCGAAGATAGAGGCAATGCCCCCCATGGTGACCAGGATGAGCAGATCCATATGAAAGCCGGACCCTTTCACCATCTTCCTCTCAGGTTTGCTCACAATCAGCCTGGGAATCCATGGTTGGGAATATTTGATTTTTTATTTATTTAGAAGTTTTTTGAGCAGGGACAAATACATTGTTTCATATACAATATAAAATAGATGCCATGCATACAGGTTTCTAGTCAAGACTAATGTGCAACCCCTGTCCCTGGCTAGGCCTTTAGTAAAAGTTACACACAAATAAAAATACAGGAGACATAAAGACAAAAACAAGGACAACGATTAATGTGTGTGTGTGTGTGTGTGTGTGTGTGTGTGTGTGTGTGTGTGTGTGTGTGTGTGTGTGTGTGTGTGTGTGTGTGTGTGTGTGTGTGTGCGTGTGCATGTAAGAAACAGAAAATTCTCAAATATTAAATAACTAGTGCAGTTCTTTAAAGCCCCTAGAAATCTGGTCGAAAATTATTTAAAAAATAATCAATATATATTATCAATGTTGGGTGTACCAATACGCTTTCACCAAAATCTGATTGAAAATAAATGTTCATAAATATTATAGAACTTAATTAAAAGACAGCTCTTCTACAGACAGGACTGTGTGGGCGTCGCTATATCAAACAGTCTCCATGGCAACATTCATTGTTTTTATGGAACGTTTGTGATTGCTTCAAAATAGTTATTGTGTAATAAGGATCAGAGCATAGCCCGCCTCATTTTAACGGAATTCCTGTCAAGTTTATCAAACTTTAATGACACTATCTTTAATGTGGATTGATACATATGGCTAACTCTTTTCAGATGCTTTCTACCATGCAACTAACTCCCCAAATCACATAGTTAGAAGGTTTTCAGTGGACTTTGGATAACCCTAACCCTCACTCACGTCGTAATCTGGGACTCCAGGAAGATGAGGATGAAGACTAGCAGCGCTGGCACACAGCAGGCACCCATCATCCAGATGGGGAAGGCCTTCTTCTCTCCCATGGGGTTGATGAACCAGCCTCTGGCGTTGGGGTTGGTCACTTCGATACCTTTAGGCACGACCAGTTTCTACACGGGGATAAGGCGGTATTCAATCAGCACGTTTATCACCTCAAAAATATCACATAAGGCAATGTTTTCTTCTCAGTAAATCATTTGGAAAATTCTGAGCGTATAAGAGTATGATGATTGTAACCAGGAACATCAGAAGTCGACACAAAACGTACCTGAGTGTAGGCATCCTCAATGCTGATATCCACAGCAATCATGAAGAAAATGGCGATGGGGACACCGAAATCTCCAATCAAACGACGGATCTAGTGAGACACAGAGCAAGGGACGCACAAGGGTACAAAAAACTCAATGATGGATTCTTCATTTAGAATACATGACTAGAATACTACACACAAAGTTGATCGTACCGGGCCGGGGAAGTAATGACCATTCTTGAAAATGCGGAGGAAGTACGCGACGGAGAAACAACCAAACATCAGGCACATGGACAGCAGGGCAGTGTTGGGGTAGGCCCTTTCAATCTCTTTCTCGTGAATGGTTAAGTTGCCATCCTCATGTTTCTCGACGTGCTCCACGAGGATTGGGTGAAAGGGGTTGTCGGCCGAAACGTTCAGATGATCGTAGTTCAGAATCAGAGGGTGGGCTTTGAAGATCTGAGCAAGAGGAGACGAGAGGAGTCAGAGGAAGCAAATTAAGAGACAATAAATGACGCTGAAGGGAAATGGTCTCAGATGTGTGAAACGGATGAACAACATGATGTTAGTTAACCTTCCCGAGCTTGCTGAAGGTCTCGTAGATGAAGATGAGAGAGATGAGGATGGAGAAGATCTCCTGAGTGAAGCGGGAGATGAATCGGACCAGGAAGCTGCCTTCCACAGCCACGATGATGATCACGATCACTATCAGCCACATCCCCACCCAGATACGGCCCACGATGTACTCAATTTCCTGGGACTTGCAGAACTAATATGGAAGGAACACAGGGAAATTGATGTCAATGGTCACCTATTATGCAAAAAAGACATACTGTACTGTTTATGTGACTTGAAAAGACAACCCTCTCTCTTTTTCTCCACCTCGTTTCTAAAAACATGTGTTCAAAAACCCCAGTCAGATTTCTCTCCCCTTATGAAGTCATAGGGTAAGAAGCCACTCCCCCCATTACCAAGCTAGCTCAGTACTACCTCCACCTTTGATAAGCGCAACCTCAGATACCCGTGAATCTAACTGGCAATGAGATCCAAACTGGCAGCTGGATTCAGAGTTAATGAAAACAGACTGGGATTTTTGGAAGGCGGGGCTTCAAGAGACTGGCTAAAATGGAGTGTTTCAGACCGAGGGTGATAAGAGGAGATTTAGCAATGGCACAGTGAGAAATATAAAGACACTACACCATGAAAACAGTTACTAGTAGAGAGAAGTACATTTGAAATTCTGAAAATTAGCATAAATTGCGACCTTTAATGATGGAACAAAATAGTTTTATTTCAGGAGTTCCAACATCTGAGAACTCATACGTACAGCATAGAAGGCTTCCTCAAACACCAGCAGGGGTCCAGAGAAGCCGATGACAAGGACAGGCTGGGCGGCGATGATACAGAAGATGATTCCTTGGATGCTGGTGGAGATCATAAGCTCTGACACCCCCATCATTTTATCAGTTTTGTCAGCTATAGGATCAGAAAACAAGAAAGAATTGTTCATCATTTCAAAGGTCAATAAACTCCCTGCAAATGAATGAAGACAAGCCTTTCTATTTTGGAACTGTCTTTTTACCCAGAAGCCCTCCGAAAGTGATGGCTGGTGACAGGGCAGCGAAGTAGATGAAGATGACGGCGGCGAGGACCTGAGGGTTCGCAGCGTCTGTGTAGTCGCTGATGTAGTGACGGTAGCGACGCTTCAAGTCCTTGGCCATGCCACCGAAAGGGTAGCCTGTACGGGCCAGAGGGTCCTCACGGGGCGGCTCTGGAGCTTTATCAACTGCAAACAAATTAAACTGTGATTAATATTGATTATCTGATAAATCTGCCTTTTTTTCTATCGATTTTTAAGACAAGGTTGAGTTTTTTCTTATTTCTACATTCGTCAGTTTGTTCTGTTTTTGTTTTGTTTTCATGATGAATAGATTCAATTAAAGGTACAATATGTACCAATGTTTGAACTTATCTTCTTAAAATTAAGACCACATTTTCAATGAAATCCTGTTTGAAAAGAACATGTTGCTGCACAGTGCATGTTGTTCCCTTAAACTCGCCGAATATTTAACGTTTTATTTGCAATTATGAGAGAAAAAAGACGAAATTGGTCACTAATGTATTCTAGTTAAAGAGAAGATATTGAGAGATATCATTCTTCTCATCAAAATCTCTGCCAGAATGTAAATAATTTCCTTGAATGTTAGATGTTTTCCTTCTAAAGATATGTTTAAACGTGTTTTGTCTCGTGTTCCTAAATACAGGTAGTATATCATATTGCAATTTAGCAGGGCAAAGACAAAAAAAAGTCTCACAAATGGAGGACGGAAATAAGATTTAAGCTGTTAAATGAAGGCTGCTGTGTATTGTAAGCACTGACTTTGGACCCTGTCACCAAAGGCGAGACGGGTGTCGATGGGACGCAGTCGGTCGCGTAGCATCTTCTGCTGGAAGTTGATGATTGGCTCTAGCATGTCTTTATCTTGGATCTCAGTTGGAGGGATGACAATGCTGCAGTCCATGTAGTCAGCGATGGCGTTGGTCAGATCTTTGTCAGTTTGGGCCAAGAAGGCTTCCAGGCAGAACACCTGTCAAAGCAGGGACATAGAAAGCTTTGATTAACCGCTACCAAACACAGTAGGCTACTTAACATATAATTTTTTTAAAGAATAATGTTTGCGTTTTTTCATTTGTTAGACAGTATGAAGGTAGAGAGGGGGCTGACATGCAGAGAACGACCCGGGCCGGACTCGAACCCTGGTCCTCTGCAACAAGGTCCGAGCCTCATGGGGGGGGCACTCTAACCACTACACCACTTCACATCTCATCTTAATAGTAAAGCTGTATTTCTCCTCTTTCACTCTCTCTCTCTCTTACCCAGTCAGCCATCAGGGCACCCATGGCGCGACCACTCTCACTGTAGTCTACTTCGCTGTCGCTGGGGCCCACCAGCACAAAGACAAAACGAACAGGGACGGGACACTCCAGGGCGGACTCCATCACCACAGAGTCGCTCAACCTCACAAAAGCAACCACTGGTTTCTTCAGGGTGTCCAGGACACCTATTGAAAATAATGAATATTGGAGGGGGAAGAATGCTTAAAAAAAAGAGACATATTTGATTCCACAACCACAAACATAAACAACTTGGAACACAAAACTCCATCTGAATTATACAACCATACTGTACCTGAAAGGACAATTGAGCCCTCCATGTTGTCGGAGCTGTCTCTCTGCAAAAACAGCAGGTGCAAGAGTACAATATTGTATTATTTTAATACAGTACATTATGCTGATGCTCAATGGATGCAAATGGACAAAAATGTATGAAAAAAACTAAAAACAAATGTATACCTTTTTGCAAACAGAAAAGGACTGCATCTCAATATCTCCGGAGGATGTTACCGCAGGTTGCCCTGACTGACTGCAAGGACAAGTCAAATGAGCAAAGATTCAGGCCCTTTAAACATGTATTATGGCACCATGGTCTCTTATAGAGGGACATATAGTGGGTCCTCTGGGTTACCTGCGTCTCATGAGGAGCGCTCTCAGCAAGCCATCCCGATCATCGGCGCGGATCTCATCCTTGTCCAGCAGCTCATCAACCACCTTCTCAGCCACCGCAGACAGAGAGCTGGCACTCAGGTCGTAGATGAAGGCACCTAGAAGAACATTAGAGTTGCTTTTGTAACTGGAAAGATTTGTCAAAACGAGAACGAGTTTGATTCAATCGTAGAAGTATACTGATTTCCCGCTTCTTTCTGAGGTTCCAAAGCTCACCTGTGCTCATGAGCTTGCGGAGCTGGATCAGGCTCTTGAAAGTGAGGTAGGACACGTGAGAAGGGCCCCATTTTCCTGTGGCGGTGTTCAAGTTCTCCTCGTAGCCAATCCAGCGGCCAGTCTCCTGCCAGCAGCTGCCCTGGAGCTCATTCAGCTCCACATAGGCCTGTGGTAATAGGACAGTGGTTAGATAACAAACATACCACTGGATAACATTGGGTTATACTCATGAACCTATGTATCTGATATATGAATCACGTCGACTCACTTGTGCATCCCCTCTTGTGGTGGCATTGGTGTTCTGGTTCAGATATGCTGAAATAGAGAGACAGAAAAGTCATTTTTTTGTGTAAAAAATATATACATTTTCAAATTCCTAACAACTGCACAGCTTGTGAAGTTATCGTACCGGTTGAATCGCTGGGGATGGCGATGGTCTGCATCGGCGGCTCATTCTCCTCGCCCTGTTCCATCCTCCCCAGGTCATAGACGCCACTCCTGGTGTTATTGAGAAAGAGAAATATTACATTAACACTATGGATGAGCTATTATACTTCTCAAAAACATCTCTTTATGTCCCACCAGAGATAAGGGACGACATGCAAGAGGCCTGTCTCACTGCATGTGAAGTGAATCAAATCAACTGTTTGAAGGAAATTTAGGATTTTTTTGTGTGGAATACGCACTCCCACAATTGTGTTTGTAAGGTAATGTGACTTTGAAGCCTGTGACTGTAGTTAGCAAAAGTATAGGCGTCAACCCAATTCTAAATTCTGATATTAGTGCCATTCTGTTCTTGGCCACAAGAGGGCAAGATTGCACAACTTATTTATTCTTATGACCGAAAGCGACAGTGAGTTTTGTGCCTTGTGTTTTGACTCTATCACCAAAAGCTGTTTAAATATACTACCTGTCTTAGAGAACAATGCCTAATGCTGCTTTCACATCATTGGGAACTTCTTTACCACTTTCTGACTGTGTCTCTGTGTGAATTTTGAATATGTGTTAAAAACTAAAAAGTTGAATCAGACAGTCAGTGTTCATAATTCAAGATAGCTTAACCCTGAAGCCTGAAGTTAAACCTGCATTAATGTGAGTTGTTTGGCCACTTGTGGGCAGTGTAAACAAGATAACAGTTTGGTCCCTTCAAATGCTTTGTGAGATTGTTCTTGTAGCTAAATGTGGTGTTTATTAGAACTTGTTCACTTGTAGCAGCTAGATTTTGAAGCTGGAAATAATTGAAAACATTACAGTTATGGTAAATAAAAGCAAAAACAATGTGCCTGATTGGAGGAAATTGTTTGGGTCGTACTTATCTTTGGAGCACTGCCTGATAGGCTTAGTTCAGTGCACAAATAGATTTGTCTTTTCAGAAACAGGATGCTGAATTCCAGCATAACGTTACATTACATAATACACAGCGGTAGAGGAATGCAAGTGCTGAAGGACTCACAGTCTAACTGGAGAGGGGAAGGCTGACTCATTGTCCTCGTAAGACATGTCACTGCCCTAGAGGAAAGAAAAAAATAATTATTAGAAGAAAGTTGGATGAAATAGAACATTTGTATTGCTGCAAGATTTACTGAACACTTCCAATTCCACAGTCTCCATATAGAAGAGATCTGATGGGACTACATTCGACATATTCACTCCAAGTCTTTGTCTAAAATCTTAGCTGCACATACTGAAATGTTGTCTGTGGTGCTTCAATATTACAATATGTTGTTTAAAAATCATGTTGTAAAATGATGTAGTGAATATTTACATGAATATTTTACATTGTTTAATGTGTCAACGGGGAAAAAATACCAACCTCCTCAAAATTGAAATTGGTTTCCATTGATGTTGATGTCTTTGAACTCTCAGCTACTCTTATACATTACCTAGGACAGGAACATACAGAATAAACACAAAAAGGCAAGAAAAAAGAAAAACACTGACCATTAATATTTCATCTGTAAATTATTTTCTGATGATCTCTGAGATGTGGGTTTTGACACACTTTCATTGCAGACAAATGCAGCTTCTTTTTCCAAAATGCACATAAAATATCTTAGCCAAAATAAAAAAAAATTGCATAGTGAACCTTTTTTGGTGCATCTTTTAAGAAGATAGCGGACAGTCACGTAGCCGTTAGGAACGTGAGCTACGTTATACAGTAGTTCAAATACAAGTTGCACTGCGGAACCTTATCTTTGGGTTACACCCTTCTTAAACCACACACCTCTATTCTCTTTAGGAAGAAAAAAACTTAAAATGCAACTACTGCATCATCAAGTGACATTAAAGGTGTTAAATTTAAACTGGAATAACACAACAACTCACAATTTTAAAAAAATCCTCATAATACTGTATATTTCTTATTTTTGGCAGATTGCATTTTAATTTTAATTTTTTTTTTTTGCAAAACTGCAATTGAAAACATTTCTGAGCAGACAACCTCAATAGATGTCAAGCGAGTTCTCGGAATATGTTTTTACACTCACATACTTGACAAGGAACATTAATGATTAATAGTCATCCCTGAAAGAAGCAAATCTACAGATAAAGGCCTGTATATCTAATCATGTCATGGTGCTGCATAAGACATTACCATTTAAGGATTAACCCTTCACTTTGTAACACTGAGATATTACAGATATTTTAGCCTTGATAAACAGATGATGAAAATTGTTACTGGCTTTCACTATCAGAAGATAATAATCCCTCTTGACTTTGACATCAAATTAGTCAAATAAATAAAAAAGCTTGAATTTTCTGAACAGTAACTATGCACGACAAACATCTTTGTATATAAAAGTTTATATTATTATTTGTTTTTTAAATAATTTTAGCTCAAGAAAAACAATTTGGACTGAACTCCCGCCCTTATCTCAAATAAACATGACAGGTTCGAATATGCTCCTCTCCCATCATTCAAATCTCTTGTTTGACCTCTAACCTTTAGTCTTCTACTACTAAAAGTACCAACAAAGTGTGTCTGAGCTCTATCAGTAAGGCCACACCCTTACCTGCATGCAGGTACCTCCACCTGCTCTCCGGCACTGGAAACAGGACGATCTCCGTTGTGTCAGCGTAGACGTTGCCCGGCGATAAAGTGAGAGTCAGGACAAAACGAAAAAAGTACAGAGTGCAGAGAGGGGGGGGGGGGGGGGGGGAACACCCACACCAAACTACGTCGTCCCCTAAGACGGTGCTGGACGCTGCGGGGGAGATAAGGCCAGAGTGACAGACAAGCAGCCATATCGGCCCGGGACACATTGACACAGGGATATCCCAGCCCAAATTTTGGCCTGCTCCACCCTCACAACTTGAACTGGGCCCGAGTCTGGTAGGGGGTCAGTAAGAAAAACCTGTAGGCCCGGATCTCATGGCTGTTTGAGGGACACATTAGGGGGTAAAGAGGGTAGGAAAAGGGGGCAACATCCAGTATCAGACGGAAAGCATCTTTAGTGCGTCATCTTGTTTACTCACTGGGGATTCCCCTATAGTGATGAGAGGGGTAGTTCCTCTGCACCTGATCATCTAGTGGAAAGTGAGATAAACATATTAAAGCCAACTTATTTCATCACAGCTCTAAAGCTCACTTAGTTTGACTGTAGTGCATGTGAGTCGCTGAGACATCCTCTGCAGCTGAGTGGAGGTGGATGCTGCTGGTGGTCCAACCCTGCAGTCTGATAGCAGATACTGACACAAGGCTGCAGTGCAGTCTGGCACTGGAAAGGACGCTTGGCACAGATTAATACACCCACAAAAGAAATATGTCACATGTCTGAACGGATAAACAATTCATCAGACTAATGCCTCAATTGAAATATAATAATAAACCTTGATAAGGCACCTTCCATAAAAGAAATACAGTCCTTTACAATATGGAAATGAAATGCATAGAGGTTCACACATTAATACACCCACTAAAAACATTTATAGGTCACATGACTGTGTTTCTGCAAGAATGGATAAACAATTCTTCCGACTAGTGACTCAATTCAATGCAATTCAAAAAATGGTGTAATATTGAACTTAATTTGTAATGGCAAAGTGGTTCTGCCTCTTTGAGGACCTTCACCTTATCGTGGTGGAGAGGTTTGTGTGTCCCTATGAACCTGAGGGCTGTGTTGTCTGGAGCCTAGTGCTCCTGGTAGGGTCTCCCAAGACAAAGTGGTCTCAGGTGAGGGCCCGACTAAGAATGATTCAAAAAGACTCCATGGAAGAACACAATGGAGGAGGAGAGACCCTGCCCAGAGAAAACCTGGGTCTGCCACGGGGCCAGCTGGGCACAGCCCGAAGAAGCTACGTGGCACCAACTCCCTCTACAACTGATGGGCCGACCACTCGTCAGAGGAACCTGGGGTCGGCTGCGCTGCCTCACGGGTGGCACTGAAGGGCGGGGGCCTTGACGGACCAGACCTGCGTGGCAGAGGCTGGCTTTGGGGACAGAATGTCACCTCGCTGTTGAGGAAGGAGCCGGAACTGGTGCGGAAGGTGGAGCGCTACGAATTAGTCTCAACCCTGGAACCGTACTTTAATAGGGGTTGGACTCCATTCTTCTCTGGAGTTGCCCAAGGTGTGAGGCTCCAGGCCGGTGTGGGGATACTCACGAGCCCCCGGATGAGCGCTACTACGTTAGAGTGGTGTGATTGGGAGGAACTGCATCCCTGATCTGAACCCAACTGGTCATTTGTTATTAGACTTTTGTGCTGGTCATGGTTTTTCTATAACGAACACAATGTTCGAACATAAGTATGCTCGTAAGTGTACGTGGTACCAGGGAACCCTAGGTTGAAAGTCGATGATTGATTTCGTGATCGTATCATCGGATCTGAGGCCGCATGTTTTGGACACTCAGGTAAAGAGAGGGGAGGAGCTGTCAACTGATCACCATCTGGTTGTGAGTTGGGTCAAAGGGTGGGGGAAGACTCTGGACAGACCTGGTAAGCGCAAACGGGTAGTGAGGGTGAACTGGGACCGTCTGGAGGAGGCCATTGTTCGAGAGGTCTCAAACCCACACCTCCAGCGTAGCTTTTCTGGCATCCCTTTGGAGGTTGGGGGCATTGTTCAAACGTTCCATTGCTGAAACCGCAGCGGGGAGCTGTGGTCTCAAGTTTTTAGGTGCCTTAAGGGGGGAACACCGGAGTGGACCTTGGTGGTCAGGGTAGCGGTCCGACCGAAGAAGGAGTGCTTCTGGGATGTTATTCCGGGGGACTCCAGAAGCAGTTGCAAGGTACCAAAACACACAAAAAGAATCAAAGGCTAGAAAATATGAATGCACAGAATAAACTGACCATCTCTTGTTCTGCAACTTCCTCATAATGGTTTTACATGCAGGCCATCTTTAGAATATTCCTTCAAGCATGAAGTTAAAGTAGTCATAGAGGATGTGTGTTTGGTGACTGCCGTTTTAAAGACTACAATAATGCTTACCATACACTAGAAGAGAATACTCTGACACCCTCTCACATCTAAAGACATGTGTCATAAGTCTCATCTTGTGACTTCTCAGACTCGGTGATCCTGTTAAAGGGGATGCTTAGTGCCAACACTCTGCTTGTGAACCTAAAGCCTCAGACCACATCATTTTACCATAGGATAAAGTTTGGATCTGCAGGTTTTTATACATTTACTGGTGGCCCCGAAATATCTAAATTGAAATCTTTTTCATTTATTCACTACAACTCGGGTGTCCTTGTGACTGGAGTCACAAGTGTGGCGTCGAAGGAATGAGCCAACAAAATAAAATCGTAACGCTTTATTTGCAGATGCAGACACTAATAAGTAATAAGTGATGGTGTGGTCCTGTTGTTTGTTAGGGAGGCTTTGTAATCGGAGGAAATGTGCAGAGTTATTACTCAGAATATATATAAAATGAAGTGTCTGTGTTTTTCAAATTGAACAGATAATAACCTTTTTCATCCACACTCATCAATTATGCTGTAACAGCTATTTGTTAAATGTGAGCAAATTGCAGCAGCTTTGATACTACAGAAAGGAAAGCAATGGATATGGACGCATTAAAAAAAACTGCAACAGGTGATTTGAGAGTATTTGTTTAGAGAAAGACATTAAAACAGCGTTCAATTCTATTTTAATTGTTTAATTTTAATAAGAGGTCAGCAAATTAAAACATTGGTTAGAAAAGCCAGAATAAGCCAAAAGGCTACTTTTTATCTGCAGACCCCTGGCCCTGTAATTGCACAGGCTAAAGACAAGACAAACAGAATAAGAGTCATGCTATAGCCATGGTAGCAGCTTTGAGCTATATGCTAATGTCAGTGATAATGCTAGATGTTGGATTTCATTAACACCACATCGGAATGAATGTCCATTTCATTAACAAGTCTAATGTCTAATCACTTCTGAATGAATGTTCAAACTGTTAAAAAAAGAGTTAAAAAAATGACAAATTGAACCTGCACATCAACTACAGGGTTTATTAACCTTTGCAGGTATTTGCTTATAAACCAAAGTATTGGACAAATTAGAATAATAATAAAAACATCTATTCTGGGGGACATGAAAGTCTGAACCAAAAATTCTGGCCAATCCAATAGTTGTGGAGATATTTTGATTAAAAAAAGTCAATCTCAAGGTTAACATTCATGGGCTATATCATCCTCACGTCACCACTTAAGCTACTACATACGTCCAGACTACAATGACTGAGGGACAGTGTGGGCCCCCAGCTGAAGACATTGGCCTGTTATCACTTCATGTGAAGCTATCTGCTGTGTACATGTGTCTCCACATACAGTTTTCAGACACTCCCAGTCTCCATATAGACATTTTCATCCAGATGCACATATTAAATCTTAATCTTTACTGGTAATACTTTTTTCTTTTTTTTTGGGGGGGGGGGGGGGTTGAAAATTAAGCAGACAATCAAGAAAGAGAGTGACAAGGACAGTTGGACATCTTTGTAGGCCTACAGTGCAAGATTTAAAAAAAAAATCTAACTAAAATAAACCATAATGTGTAGGCTACTTAAAGACAATCTAGACTAAAGCTGCTATGAGTAACTTTTAAATATATCTGAAACAGTCAAATGTTTCCTCTGATGATCTTAAATGACAGGTAACAGTAAACGAGACTATCAGTACAAAAAATGCTAGTTTTATATAGTTTTTCTTAATGCCTTTGTCATGGGAACGCTCACCCAAAAACTACAAAAGGCATAGTAATACAATACCTTTTGTCCAAAGGGGGGTGCAAGAATTAACAAAACGGAAAGTTCCTCGGAGCACCTTTAACAAAAAGAAGACATGAAGTAGTTTTAACATAAGAAGTGGGCATGTGGAGGAAGGATTTCAAGAGATTGTTGTATAAAGAAGCTGCAGATCAAAGTTCAAACTGGAATGCTTCTTATATAGACCTTACATTTTTAAACCCTTAAAATGGAGGACTAAATAAGGCAGCACAGAGGGCCCTATCAGCATTTGAACAAGCAGGCTGCCGAGTTATCACTGAGAGCCAGAGGCAGCACCAAAGACCCACCTAGTCCCAGAGTGTCACACAAATGTCCAGTAACAAGGAGGAAATAAATACACTGGGTCATTGGGACTTGACTTCAATTATTCAAGCCAGAATACTAATTAATTAGTTGTTTTATATAGACTGGCTGTGATAAAAATTTACTAAATAATCAAATATGTATTTTGTTTCAAAACACATCATTATTATTAGCACGTTCTCAGGTGATACTTACGTTTTGTCTAAAAAGTGGAAAACTTTAGTGGTAAATAAATGTATTTGACAAACTCAAACACAACTAAATAGAGCAGAGCAAATTGTGGAAATAAAAACCTGAGGTTGTAGCAGTTTTTTAGCACCTGGTCATGAGGGGGATTTGACTTCAGTGTGACAGTAACATTTCTTTCTTTCTTTTTTAGATAGGATGTTGCCAGAGGCGAAACACTGAAGACCTCTTTCTTGGTTGAACTTGGCGCCCCTTAGTGAAATAATGTGGTAGCAAAATAAAAGGCTGCATGACTACTGTTTCTTGCCCTGCATCACTACAAAGCTCTGCATGATACAATGCTGGATGATCTGCATTACAGACAATTGCAGGCCTCCTATGTGTGTTGTTTTGGAGCTGAAAAAACTTTTAAATAAAAAAAATATAATAGTCAAGAGATAATACATATAATTTGACTAATAAGAAAACTGGACTGTTAATAAAACAAGTTGTTTATCATCATTGACTCAGGAAACTGTTGCCGTGCAGGTTTGTAAACACAAGAAACATAAAATAAAAAACCTGCTTAACTTGTGCTGTTAAACTGGCCCACATTACCCAAGAGAACATAGCTTAGCCGATAATAACAGCCTCCCAAAGGTAAAGCTCCATGTTACGGCAACAACACACCCAGTCAGGAATTCCTAAGAGAGAATAGGTGCGTGTTGTTTGAACACTGTCAACATGTAATGACGAATCACACACAAAGGATCAATGCACAATAAGTTACACTGCCCGGCCCAAAAAAAGTCACCACCTGGATTTTACTAGGCAAATAGGCAAGAGCCCTCCAATGGTCAAAAACTGCAGTGATTAATAGGTTTCAGTTGGCAACAAGTTATTTTACCCTAACTGATGCAGTGAATAGCTTCTTACTTCTTTAACAACCATGTCAGAAGACATGCTGTGGTTTTGGAAAATATGTAATCTGTTCCAGAGGGGTGAAATGATTGGCCTGCGTAAAACAAAGAAAACTGCTCACGAGAAGATGAAACTACTAAAATCATGTTAAGGACAGTCAACGCATTATTAAAACCTGGATAGTTAGTGGTGAACCGTCATATTTGAGTAAGAAATGTGGTAGGAATGTTGGTCAGGTCCAGGTTCTATGCAACATTATGTGCCAAGGAAAGCATATAAAAATGTGTTCTGGCAAATCTGTTACGGCAAATAGGTGGCGTAATCAAAGCCAAAGATGGTCCAACAAGATTTTTAGCCGGGCAGTGCATGTCTGCATGCAACTACCCGTGTGGTTGACAGCAAGTTAAAAATAAGACAAAACAGGACTTAACGAACCATTACCTTTATTCAAAGTCTACAGTATTGCCATTGGTGTTAAAGATGCAAGAGAATTTGTGGAAAATGAGCCGACATCAAACTGGTGTGAGCTGACAGACCAGTGGGCGGTGGTCTTCAGAAGCACTGATGATCGCTCGAGTATCTGACCAGTTGTAAATTACAGAAGTTAAATATAATTATGGACAAAAACACAGATTCAAGTCGTACACTTGTCAAGGCTTAGCTTCTGTGCGTCAAGTCAGCATTACAAGCAATTATTTAACACGTTAACCATTCAAACCTGCTATGTATAAAGTAAGAAAAACTACTGTTAAGATTTAATTTTGCATTCACTGGCTGCTAATTCTATGACATTGCTATGGTACCCACAACCAGTACGGTAACCAGAGCGTTCGAAATAGGTATCAAACCTTAGAAAAATTGAATATCATTTAGCTTAATGCTTAAAAATGACCTTTGCATTCAAAGAAAAATTGTAATTGCATTTGAGATGAATAAACAAATAATCAATTATAGGCAGTTAGGCAATGAGGGTGTAGGAAAAACAAATAAAAAAAAAAGTGCGCTCCTTCCCAAATCCGTCTGCGACATCTTGTCCCCGTCTCAGTTCCTATGTAGAAGGGAACTCCAGGATTGGATACATCATACTGTAGCCTTTGACATTTGAAGCTACAGTAATCATTAAATACCCAGAGCTCCACACACAGTTAGAGCAGAGAGGGGGAGCCAGAAGGCAGAGCAGAAAGGTGGCTAGTGGTCACCAAGCATCTCTGTTGTTGGGGTTTTTTACAAAGCGTGGTCCCCATCCCGAGGTAGTCCAGAGGTGGTATTGGCAGTTTGTATAGTCACACTGGCCCGTCCTGATGCTGCTGATGTTAAAGCAGGACACAGAGAGCTTTACATGATGACGCACGGCGCTCGGCTTTTGGTGATCTTCGGCAGAGGCTTCCCATCGCAGGCGGCCTGCACTGCATTCAAGATCTGGGGCAGGGAAAAAAAATCCGAAATACATATACATTGAACTACTATCTCAATTTTTTTGTAGGAAATTAACATAAATGAAAGAAAACATACACCTTGCATTCTGATTCAATATAATGCTACCCCCATCCAGTTCTTAACTATTTTACAGAAAATATCATAACAATGTTTATTAAGTTATGAATATACCTAAGAACATGTTCACTTCTGACACACCAAAAGTTACATAGTGTACCTTTAACTTTTTATTTTTCCTTCAATGAAGAGTTAAGTTGTGCATGTTACTCACGTCATCCTCATACGGAAACCCCCCGACCTCCAGCTTGGAGAAGACTAGCTGCTCATTGATTTGGACCTCAAAGCTGCCTGAAATAATCCAAAGAAAGAACTTTAAGTTGGCCTTCGTGCTCTGCTCTGTGACGTGCCTTCGTATTAATTGCACAAACAAGTGGTGGGTTAAAGTTAAATTAATCAGATCCTGATTTCACTGATCTTGATAACTCACCCGATCTCCCCACGAAGCCGGACACATCCGCTTCGGGAAACTCGCCTCTGACACCGCGGGCGAGCTCCTCATAGCGGGGTCCGTACCCTCAAGCGCCACTGAAAGCACAAAACACATGTATTAAAACAAAACAGTGCCTTTCTTTCTGTACATCCACTGCACTTAGCTTGACTCATTTTAGCTTAGCTATGAGCTAACGATGCTAATCTTTGCTAAACTAGCCTACAGGAATAACCGGATTTGAGCACGGATTTATGGGACGAACCAAGACACAAACTCTGGCAGGGTCGCTTTAAAACGTACACAATAAGGATATGAGTCATATAAATTATGTAATTACCAGTACTCGACTTTAATTGTTATCACCCCCATTGCTGCAGTTGTAGCAGTTGTAGCAGTTGTAGCTGTAGTTTGGTCTGGCTGTGCGAGACTACTGTGGATGTCAATCTGTCGGTTACCGTGACAGGGTGCGCTGCTTTTGTAGCACCGGGACACGGGGCAGGGCGGAGTTTGTATACCGAAAATTGCTCTCCAAGTGTCTGCAAATAGGTGCCTCTCCAAAATTGTGTAACTCACGTGCACGTTTGTTTTGCTAATTACTGACAGTGGAAAGCACCATATAGTTCCTTTAAAGTAGGCTACATTTTTTACTTTGTGTTAATAAAGGTTTATATAAAAATAAGGAATAGCCTATAATATGATTATGAAAGGCATTGCCGGAAGTAAGATATTTTATTTATTTTATCAAACTTTTTAAAAATGTCTGGTAATATAATGATGTAAACAATCATTGACAATTCACTTCACACAGATACAAAGGTTGGTATAACAATTGACAAATAAAGGGATGAACCTTAAACAAAATTAAAAAAATAATAATAATAGGGGAGAAAAAGAAAGGACAAAATAACAAAGACAATGCAAAAGGGGAACACATTTTATAAGGAGCCCAGTCTATCAGTTGTAATAGCATTTGTGCTTCAAACTTAAACATGTGACTGAATCACACTGTAATATTAGAGTTTATATTTTAATTAATTTGATTGTTTTTATACTTTGATTGCCTGCCTTGCTGTCTACAATGAGCTCTATACTCGTTGCAAATTCACTTGATAATATTGTACTGCTGAGACATTTCCCCTAGATGTCCTTAATGTCTGTCTGTCTGTCTGTGTCTAGTAAATGACAAACTCTAATGTTTCCGTTCAGACTGGACTGTTGACCTGCTGTATAGAGGTGTGGTTCTCACTCTATGTCTGTTTACTCATTACACTCAACCTTCAGACTCATAAACACATAAAACACAAAGTTCTGCAATCAGCCCTTGTCCACACAATGTTCAAGAACGCGGAAAAGACGGACGAGACGGATTTAAACAGGATGGATTTGGTTTAAAATCGACTTACAGTGTGAGATGGCAACCGGTGAGCTTTCAGCGTGTAAGTGTTTTTTCTTGATAGCCTATACCTCATAATAGGCTACTACTACTGTACATCCAGGATTATGCCTGAAGTGAAGACAACTTTCTTTATTTTTAAGTTTGAAGTATCTTCTGTTTCATAGTTAAAATATCCTCTTGATATTCTACTTATAAAATTAATAGCATGTACTTTATACTACCTTGTTAGTTTTTCTCAAGTGGTTAATTGTTATATACAGTAATTGCTTAAGCTTTTTTAGGTGTCATATGATTTGAGATGTCAGGATTCAAAGTGTATAATATATTCAAGTTTAGATTATTCATAAATCAAAACAGAATACAGTCTATCCACTTAATTTGTTGTCATTTTGGAGCCTAATGTTAACTTCAAAGACCATGACTTAGAACTATTATCATGACAAAAAAATATGTATAGCCTACATACATTAGGCCTATACATTCATTTCCCACTAGGGCCTAAAGATATTCAAAACTAAAGATATTTAATTTTATATCATATAATATAATATAATATATATATATATATATATATATATATATATATATATATATATATATATATATACTGAAACCAGTGAATCCTTTTGCATTTTTACTTTTTGTTAAATGTTTTAATTGTTGCTGCATTTTCTATAGACTGAATGGATTACCTGATTTCTTTTTTTAATGTTTGTCATGGCAATTTAAACAATACATTTGAGCTAAGGCATATAGCTTTGATATTACCCCTTAATGGCCTTCTGTGATTTCAATGTTTCTGTTCAAATATGTTCTTGGTTTAGTTATCTATTTTGTTGTTTTATTAAGGCTACTTTGTTTGAGGCTAATTTTTTAAATCTTTCTATTATATTCTCTTTTATTTATTTGATTTTCTCACATGAAATAAAAAACCTAAAATAAAATAAACACATCTGTTTTAAAGGAGAAGTAAGTGATATGGTCCTTTTAGCTAACTTCCTGTCAGTAAGGCAGTCCCGTCCCTCGTCCCTACGTCACCACTAACTGAACCAGCAGCCGTCTTCATCAGATAGCTGCCGCGATGAAGAGCAGCGAGTCATCATTCACGGGCACAGAGACCCGCCTCTTTATAGCGCTCTGTCTGCTGATTGGACAAAAACGAGCGGGATAATCTAAAATTGTATCTGGCAAGTATACTGCAAAGCTGAATGACTGGCAGACCTGTGTTATGAACTGTTCACACTATTTAAGTGATTGCTCTAGAGTGATTTAACACGTATATTAACAAAAGAAATATGACTTACTTCTCCTTTAATTGATTTTTTTTCTCATCAGTAGACAGCTGGGGTCCTGCATCACAGTTAAAGATCATCCTTCTCGGGGGCAGAAACTCCGGGAAGAGTCACGTGGGGAACCTGCTCCTGGGCAAAGAGGAGTTTGTGACCCGAGAGAGGACATTGTGCTCGCGGAGGCTTGGCGTGGTGGCCGGACGCTGGCTCACTGTGGTGGACACTCCTGGCTGGTGGTGTGACTTCAGCGCCAACGACACATCGGAACTGGTGAAGAGGGAGATCGTCAGCAGCGTCTCTCTGTGTTCACCAGGCCCACACGTGTTCCTCATCACCATTAAGGTTTTAAAAAATGTTTTATTATTGTCTTATTGTTCTGTTGGTAGCCTTATACCCCTTTCCCACTGACCAAAAAACCCGCGTTGACCTGCATCGATCCGGCTTTTTGGTGCGATGGGAAGGGTTACACTCTGCATTTACAGTAGACCCGGGTTAATTGACTCTGCAGTAGAGACGGGTGTTTCTCACCTCGCTCGGCTCTGCTTGGCTTTCGGTGGGAACACAAGTCCTCGATCAACGCACTGATTTCCGACATATCACGCCATGTATTTAGTACCAATAGCCTATTTATCTAATAAATAATAACTGCTTTACCACCAGACAGATCACCGTTTATGGTTTCACTTTTCGATTCAAGTCGTGATTAAGCGGAGACACAGCTGAGCTGAGGCACTGAATATGTTAAAAAGACTTCACTATACAATTCTAAAATCCTCAGTTTGTTAACCTGGACGTCCCCAACCAACCACAAAAATATGAACAAAAACTTCTTCTTTCGCTCTGTGTTCACTTCCCTGCCCAGCTGGATATCAGAGTGTGGTCTGCTGGCAGTGGAAAAAGGGAAAATCGTCTATTTTGAGCAGGGTCGACTCACATTCAAAAACCTGCGTCAACCCGCTTACTTAGGTGGAAAAAGGGTATAACAAAGCCAAAGACAACATTTTGCAGGAAGGTGTTCAAAATTAGACCGTATATGATCCAGGGTAAATCTACAAATAACTTTCCATAGGTCAGTTCGGCCTTCTCTGAGATTCGTCGACGGGCCGTGGAAGAGCACGTGGCCCTTTTGGGTGAAAGGGTGTGGAGCTACTGCATGGTGGTCCTCATATCTACTGACAAACACACTACAGAGGCGGCGCAGCTGGTTGGGTCCGGGGGGAAAGCCCTACAATGGCTCATTGAGAAGTGCAAGCAAAGGTGTCATTCTATTATCAGAAATGATGATGGCGAAGTCACAGAGCTGCTGCAGAAGATACAGAAGCTTGTCACGGAAAATGGAAACGCAGTGTTTGAATCGCAGGGAGACATTTTACAGAAGACAGCGGAGGAGAAGAGAAGAGTGGAGGAGAGGGCCAGGCAGAGGTTCATGAGAATGAGAGAACACAGATCTCTAATGCGAGGTGAGTTCATTTAATAATCTTTGAGATGTTTCACTAAGATTGCAATGTTTATATATGTTGTAAAACACGTTAATATCAAAACACACGGAAATTTGCTAATAGTCACTTTAAGCAAAATGTGTCTGGCTTTAAAGGAAAATATATTTTGGGAAATACTCTAGGATGGCACTGCACAGAGCCAAAAGATATTCCCGAACATTATCGCCTGTAAAACAAACACATTGATGTATTAACACGTTATGTTAAGGTGGATTTTGTTACTTTAAGACTGAGCCAGGGCAGCAAGAAAGAAATATTTCCTAAAAGGTTGATCTATTTCGTTGTCTGTTCCAGAGAGGCTGCGTCCCGTTACTGATATCCGGATTGTGTTGCTGGGAGCAAAGGGTTCTGGGAAAACATCTGTTCTGAAAACCATCCTGAGCAGCAGAGAGAGCAGCACGCCACACAGCAGGACGGCCCAGTGTCTGGTGGGACATGGAGCTGTGTTTGGGAGACAGGTAATGTAATGTCTTTTTATTTAAACAGGAACAATGTACCAAAAAAAAACATTAACCTTGTTTAAGCCAAGGACAGATGTCATGTACAAGGTTTTAGCAGATTGCTATTTCCCCACCTGTAGTCCCTGGGCAGATAAGTAGATAAATAAAATAGGACAAAATAAAGAAGATACAATAATAAACATATGATTTAACATTACACATATTAAATTATACAATCAAATAAATACATACACTGTAAAAGTTTTCCTTACTTAAGAAATATCTGACAAACCAATTGCCCATTTAAGTAAATATAACTGTTTGTCTTAGGTTTTGTTTACTTAACATGTTCACTGACTGAACCTTTACTTTTATTTACTTCACTTTGTGTGGTTTTATCCACTTAAAAATGACAGTTTAGGATACAACATTAAAAACATTACAAGAAGCACTTCATTGCAAATTTCACAGTATGTAAAAAATTATATATATATATATATATATATATAGGTGACCGTGGTGGACACACCTGGCTGGTGGATGAACTACTTCAAAGATGAGACCACCGCCTTCGACCGGAGAGAGATGGTGCTCGGGTTGTCCCTCTGTCCTCCGGGGCCTCACGTTTTCCTGCTGGTGATTCGCGTGGACAAAGCCTTCACAGACACCTACAGGAGAGCAGCACAGGAACACCTCCAGCTGTTTGGTGAGCACGTCTGGAGTCGTGTCATTGTGCTGTTTACCTTCGGGGACTGGCTTGGAGAGACGACCACCGAGCAACACATCGAGAGCGAAGGGGAGCCTCTGCAGTGGATGGTGGAAATATGTGGCAACAGGTACCACGTCCTAAACAACAAAACCAAAGGGGACGGCTTTCAAGTCCGAGAACTGATCGGGAAGATCGAGGAGACGTTGGCTGCCGGATGTAACAGTGGTGATGGTGGTGGACTGTATTATGAGATGGAGAGACAAGTGATGCAACAGCTGGTGGAGGAGAGGAGAGGAGAGAGGGAGAGAGCGGAGGAGAGGAGGAGGAGGAAGAAGGAGAGACAGAGACAGATGGCGAGGACTCCGCTGGGTGAGCTAGATCGGATAAACAGTGATAAACTAAATCAGCGTGATCTTGTTTTACTTTAAAAGACTATATTTAGGAATGTTTTATTTTGTCTGGTCATTTATATGACCCATCCCTTATGAAATTATTCAGACACATTAACTAACATCAAACCAAACCTTCTGATGTGTCATCCCTCCATCATCTAACAACATAAAAAACAGTGTAAAATGTTTTGTTCAATATACTTAGAATTTCAAATGTAGGCGGCTTTTCCTTTTAGTGGTAGGCTACTAAACATTTTGAGTTTTCCTAACTTTTTAATTTTTACACTATATTAAAGCTGGGGTATATGATTTCTGATTGGTCAAAGTTAACATGAGTTGTACACTTTGACCAATCAGAGCGAGGCTCCGATTCTCTGTTCTTATTGGCTGTTGGGACTGTCCATTCACTTTGGCACCGACTGTTGGTGTAGAGCGTGTCGGGGAGGGACCAAAGAGAACAAGTGGAGCGGTTGAGGTATTTGGATTCGAATCTCAATCCCAACTGCTTTTTCTCCCCGAATCATATACCCCAGCTTTAAAATGTCACATTTCATTTGCCATATTTCATTCTCATTGATTTGTAAAACCTCTTTCCAACAGAGAAGCCTCTTCCGGATCTGAGAATAGTGCTCGTCGGTGGCGGGAAAACAGGCAAGAGCTCCTGTGGAAACACCATCCTGAGCACGGATGAGATCTTCACCACGGCAACACAAACAACCACGTCCTGCTCTGAACAAGGAGCCCGTATCAGCGGCAGGACTGTGACAGTACTGGACACGCCGGGCTGCTTCTCCGTCACCTCTGACCTCATCGTGACGCCATCATGTGCTCTCCTGTTGGTCGTCAACGCCAGCTCCTCATTCAAAGCTTCCCAAATGGTCGCCATAGAGGAGCAGTTGAAGGCGGGAAAAAGACAGATTTGGGGCAAGGCTGTGGTGCTGTTTAGCCACGGCGACTGTCTAGGCGACACTAGCATCGAGCAACACATCGAGAGCGAAGGAAAAACACTACAGAGGCTGGTGGAGAAGTGTGGGAACAGATATCACGTTTTGGACAATAAAAAGCGAGGGGATTGTTCTCAGGTTAACGAGCTTCTGGGTCTGATAGAAGAGACGCTGGATGAAGGGAGGCTGGCTGCTCTTCACGGAGGCGATCGCGTGTGGAAAAGTGTCTCCTCAGCCCCAGATCAGCAGCAGATGGGCGCAGTGGCTCGATGTAATAAAGGTTTAACGAGCCGCGGACTTCAGCTGTCCAGTGCCGGTGAGTCAACTTCAGTACCCAACACTTCAGCTATATTCTTCATACACGTTTGTAATGGAATTATACTTTTTAGTGCAGTGGTCCCGAACAACTTGAAAGACAATTTTGAGGTTTCAGGACACAAGTAAGAGGACAGAAATGAGAAATGTCACTATTCTTTCGTTTTCTGGGTAAATATCTGATCATCTTATTTACCTAGGCCTCTAACCATCCCTTATAGGTTGAGTTGCAATAGACATACAGTATGCAACCATAGAAAATGGGTAACAAGGAGAGACTTTTCTTAAATTAAAAAGATATAGCTATACAGTAGTGCGTAACAAAAAATGTCTTTTACATTGAAGCCATTGCCAAATGAGTTGACATAAAGTTGTCGCAGAAGGAATGAAATCCATGCACAATTTCCAAAGGCTTACCTCATGTAGAAGCACCACCAGTAGTGTATTTGTAATTACTCCGAATTCTTCATGGGGGCGACAGAAGTTACGCACTATAGCTTTCAGAACGAAATGATCAAAATTACGATTATGTGCAGCCTGAAAACATTTCTTATGTAATGTATTGTATATTGGCACAACCCTCCCACTCATATCTGCGATAAGCCAATATCAGCTGATAATAGCTATTTAGTTTCTGAAATATGAGAGGAGCAACAAGAGTAGTAAACAAAACACAGAAGGCTTCAAACGCAGTAGCTATATGAAAAACAGTCAAACAAGAAGGGGAGGACACAGTCTCTGCCATAGAGAGATCAGCTGATTTCTATCATTAAAATGGCTGGAGATGGTTCATAAAGAACTAATTGTAATTTTTGTATGGCTCACATGAACTCACACTGCTTTTATTACTTCCTTTTACAGTGACTGAACCGGCCCATCCCACTACTCAAACAGTCACGTCACTACAACACCTCCCTGATAATGGGCTGCCTCAAATCGTGGAGGCAGCAGGACAGACTACTAGACCCACAACCACCATTTTGGAGCGAGGCAGCCTCCTGTCATGTTTAGCCTCTATGCTCTCCGGTAAAGAACAACTGAGGTGGACCGTCACTCTACCTGCCTGGTTCCCAACTGAAGATCTCCAACCGCCAAGACGACCGAACGGTGAAAGCAAAATGCAGCTCTTCTTCTCGCCCAGACAATGTCCGACAATGTTTGTGGAGGAACATGTCAATGGTGTGAGTTCCCTTTGCCATCCTGTGTTGAGGGAACGGACTCTCCAGAGGCTGACCCGGTCCTCTGGAGGTCTTCAGGCGCTGCTGGACCAGTGGGGCGAGCACAGTGGAAGTGTAGAGGAGCTGGAGGCCTTCATTGACTCCTACTTTGAGATGGTTTGGGAGCAGACCATGGCATCGTTTCAGCCAGACCAGCCCGAGCCACCCACTGAACTGCAGGGGGCCGGGAAAGTGGAAGAAGAAGAAGAAGTGCTCACGTCAATTGACAGGAGACTTTCAAAGCTGGAGCTCCTCGAGGAGATCAAGAGCGATCTGTCAGAGCTGAGGAAGAGTCTGGAGCAGAGCTGGAAGGCCATAGAGGAACTCAAGGAAAAAAGCAAACAAGATCAGAATACAACATGGTGAAAACACAAAGGGGGAATCAAATATGGAGTAAATGATCTCCTATAATGTGTTCTGACAAGTAAAAGGTGCACTATGTAACTTTTACATACTGTATGTCAGAGAAGTGATTTTTTTTTAAGATATTTTTTGGGCATTTTTATGCTTTATTGACAGTGCAGAGAGACAGAGGTGAAATGGGGCAGAGAGGGGAGTGACATGCAGAGAACGACCGCGGGCGGGAATCGAACCCGGGTCTGCTGCTGGGCCCGGCACGGGTGGGGGGGGAAGCCCAGAGAAGTGAACATTTTTGTAAGGTATTTTCTCATAACTGAATAAACAATTCCCTGGAACACTGTTTGCAGTTAGAAAGATTCCTGAAAATTTACTATTTCACTGTTGTTGTTGTTGTTGTTTACAGTAGCAGGGCCCACAGTTTGGTTTACAAACATATTCCAGTCATACGTTTGGTTCCAGGTTCCTCCAAATAATTTAGTTTTTATTTATGATGATAGAATTATTCAATACTAAAAATTGCATGTAGAAAAAAATTACATTTTGTAACTTATTGCGGGCTGTGCAAATGTAAGTCCTCATCTGAAACTGCATAGTGCACCTTTAAAGTAAAAGAGTACAACAAAAAAAACAATCCCTCTCTGTGAGTGAAGGGGGCAAAAGTTTTGTTATGCCATTTATCCACAAGGGGGAGCTATTGTATTGTATAAGTTGAGGTTATGCGTGTGTAGTGGCAGCTACTGCAGCGGTAGTAGAAACAACCTAGTACAGATTTGTTAAGTGTAAAAAGTACCTTTTTTCTTATGAAAAATGACAAAGTAGCGGAAAATGGTGTTTCTCATATTATATTCTAAGATTTAAAGAAACATCTTAAACAGACTCAACTTAGCCCTTTCTGTGACAATTTAGATTGATGTTATAAACTCACATACACTATATTGCGCGAAGGATCTGAACTTAAGACATATATCATTGTTAAACACCTTATGCCAAAATCATAATGTTAATGTTATGGTATCAGGCTTCCACAAGACTTTTGCCCCATCCAGCTAGTACAGCGGCATTGGTGCGATAAGCTCTGACTCCGGGGTCTAGGTCAAGGTCATGTTCGCCTGCAGGCCAGTCAAGTTGGGTACTGAAAAAACAACAACATGTATTAATCGACCTCTCTGCATGTGGGGCATTGGCATGTCAAGTCAAATCAAATCAATTGTATTTATAAAGCTCAAAATCACATCACATTTGCTCTAAGGACTTACAAATATATGTATATAGAAAAACAAATAAATTAAATAACTACATTTTTGGTAGATACCTTTGAAAGATATATGAAGAATGTTGATCCAGGAAAACTTCAGGCAGCTGGGGCCTGAGACAACTCCTCTTTACCACGAAGAGAAAGAGAACAGCCCTACTACAGCAAACAGAAGTTAATAAAGCTTTAGCAGAGTACACACTGTAAGTCTTCTTCTGCTTTTTTTTAAATCCAAAGTAATGTGCTTTGATCCTCCTGATCTGAATGTGTTTATAACATGTTAAACAGCAAAAAAGATCTGAAATCTTCTGTTTTGAGTTGTATCATTACTCAGGTACGGTGTGTTTATGCGTCACTCACAAGTAATATCATTGTTACTTTCCATCCCGTTTACTGAAGATGCATTCGCACGTCGGTGTCTCCACATGGCAGCGAGAGATAACCACGTGGAAAAGTCAAACCTCGATACACAGATATCATGTTGACACAATGTGGCACAGTGTGTAGTAGTTTTTGAAAAATTACTTTTGTTGAGTTGGTTCGGGTGCAGAGGGGTAAACACCAATTGTCTGCCAAGAAGAGATAAAACAAGATAAAAAAGTTTTCTATAAAGAATTCTAAAAAATAAAATAAAAACACTCATGGACATGGTCAGTCACAAATATGACAAAACATGTACAAAATAAGTAGAAATTAAATCACATTCACCAAAGTCAAACCCTTACTTTTAAAGTAACAAGAGTAAGTCTGTGATCCCTCCTATTGAACTATATTGCCTTCTTTCTGAGTGTGTACATTTATCAAATACAAAGTGCTGTCGAAGAACTAAGTTGTGTCCATGCCATGGTATGTAGACTACATTATATGCTTGCTTGAATTAAAGTTGAATGACTCTGCAGCTGTCAGTGATGACGCATGATGTCAAAAGTGTCAAAAATCGCAATTCACTGCTCTCTACAGAGTAAACTACTGAGTGTCTGTTAAATCAAAATAGTCTACATGAAAGGGTCAACAAGGAGGGTGACTTCAGCCAAAAGAGTCTACAGTAATGCTGGCAGCTCCGTGATGCTTTACACAGGCCCAGTGTTGATGTAAATGCTATCATTAGCATGCTGACATGCTAACAAGACAATGGTAACATACTAATGTTTAGCAGGTAAACTAATAACCATAGTCACCTTCTTAGTTTAGTAAGTTATTATGCTAACATTGACTAGAGCCCAAAAACAGAATACAGCTCAGGGAATGTCATCAGTCCTAAAGATAGCCTATTCAGTCAAAAATGTACATGATGATTTTGCCAGATAAAAAGTCAGAGGATCGTCAAAGTGATTGATGGAGTACATTTTCGGGAGTGATTTTGTGCCTGACTGAAGAAACCTGAATTACTTCTGAATCACTTGGCGCACAGTGACTAGCCTATTAGGACTGTTGCATTTTTAGATAAAGATAATGCAGTTCATCTTTAAATATAATGTATGCCTCCACCTTCTTTCCCTGCATCCTATCACCCACACTGTTGTCTACAGATAAACCCATCATCCCAAAAACTCCCAAAAAGTTGAGATAATTGTGATACAAGTGAGAAAAGACAAATCTCTACTGTGGGTATACAGAAAGGAGACGGAGACCTTTTGAGAATGGACTTAACAGTGAGCAAATAATAGCAATAAGGAGAGATTTGTAAGGCAATCATGGTCTATTCATCTTTGTCAGTCTTCATGCCGGTGGGTTTTTCACTCTTTGCATTGGACCTCTTTGAATATCATTACTCGCCCTGCCGTCTTATCATCCATCTTCCTCTATGTCAACACGTCATTCGTCCACTCTATTCTGCGGCCGCTCATCTTCTCTCAAACCCATTCTCCCTTTCCCTATACACTCAAATGTATTTTTCTATCTGCTTTCCCAATATCGCTGTAATAGTTCATCCTGCGGCCTCCTCCCCTCAACTCACGTTGTGAGTGCTGAGCCCCGCCTCGTACACACACACACACACACACACACACACACACACACACACACACACACACACACACACACACACACACACACACACACACACACACACACCCTTCGCCATCACAACTAGATGCCATGCCCCAAACCTTACACTTACCCTATCCTAAACCTAATTCTAACCTGAACCTTAACGCCTTGTCTTAACCCTCAAACGGGAGGACCAGGCAAATTGTCCTGACTTTTCAAAAATGTCCTCACTAGGATGGCTAAAAGATAAAACTGAGTCCTCACGAAGACGTCTGTACAAGTACTCACACACACACTCACCTCCTCCCCTCTCATTACAGGAGTTCCGCAGCCTGTGAGGAAGCAGGGTAGAAATGGATCTCCTCTCTCTTTCTCTCTCTCTCCGTTGTGAAGGGCTGTTTAGGAGACAATTCTGAGCCCACATCCATCTCCATTAGTGGGACAGCGCAGAAGTGACCGGCACAGCCCCCCCCCCCCCTTCTCATCCACCCACACACCCACCTACTAGCCTTGTATCACGTTTCACTGCTATAGTCTTTCCAGGTGGAGAGATAGGCAGAAGCTGGGAACGAAAATGGGGAAAGGAGAAAGAGTATGGGTGGGTATGATTTAAACCTGGTGTAAGGAATTATCCATTCTCCACATCCTCTTCATGCCCTGGTACGATGACTTCCCCCGGGGGTGATGTCTGAGACGCGGTAACAGTGTCGAACCGATGCACCTCAGCAGGAGGACTGAACTTTTCTACCCTTTACAGCCCCTAAAGAATGTCTGCTTCACCACTTCACATATTTCACAAGACTTCATGAGCTAAAATGTAAAGCACTGAGAGCAGGGCCGGTGTATCAGGTGATTGGGAAAGTGTTTAAGGATGTTTAGTCCCAATCAGCATGCTGCAGAAACCTAATTGACGTCAAAGCTGTGACAAACAACAGAGAGAGGCTTTGGTGATGCCACACAGGGACTGTAGGCATGGAAGGTGTTCAAGGGATTCTTCTTCTAAAGGAGGAAATATATTCTTTCTCTTGAGGCTCTTGTCGAGGCCATTTACATATTAATACCAACAACCTTTTCCGACTACACTTTTTAAGGAAGTGTTTTGGGGGCATACAGTATGTCAAGTCAAGTCCCTGAGGGCAAGTCCAAGACTCAAGTCTTCATTAGCAAATTGTAATTGTAAGTCATTTTGAAGGTCTTTGAATGTTCAGCATTCATATACAACTGCATTTGAATCTGTTCATTTGAAAGCCGAGATTTACTATAGCTCCTTTTTTAACATATCTAAGATTTAAGTTCTTCCAACGTATAGGTCTGAAAAATGGAAAGGTGGCCAATGTTAGTGTGAGTGTGCTTCAACCTACATGCTTGTCCGATGATCACCTTTTCAATGGTAGAATTTGTAGGGCTGTTTCTGATACTTTCATTTCTGAAACGTTTTTGAAATCGACAATTGACAGGTTTAAGATCTTGTTAATTTTTAAATCTCTAAATGTCTTAAATCTAATCTATTCAATTGTATTCATCAACAGCTCAATATCACAAATAGCAATTTGCCTTAATGGGCCTTACGCACTCAATCTGATACCCTCTGCCCTTAAAGCCTCGACTCGGCCGAGGAACAACTCCCCAACATCTTTTGTCAGGTTTCATGCGTGCAACACCATAATAACGACCTTCAAAGCCAGACTGTTCTCCTCTTTTGCACAGTTCATTGCATAATGCTCATCTCTCTGCCATCAGGCCTTGACGCCATCTTGAGGTGAGGCCATTCAGAATAGGTATGAAGAGATGGGATGACACTTTGTTCAACCTATTGTACTGTAACTGGTTTGAAGCATTATGGGCCCTTTACAGTTGTCCAAGTCCTTTATTTTATTTTTATATTTTTTTAAGATATTTTTTGGGCATTTTTTATGCTTTATTGATAGTGTAGAGATAGAGTTGAAATGGGGCAGAGAAGGGAGTGACATGCAGAGAACGACCGCGGGCGAACCTGGGTCCGCTGCTGGCCGAGGCCCATGGGGAAGCCCTACCAACTGAGCTAAGGGCGCCCCCTCGTCCAAGTCCTTTCTGTGATTTAACTTTTAATCTAATGCAAACCTCAGGTCGACAGCTCCACTCCTCAATATACGTTAATATGTTTCCTATTGAAGGTGGTGTCAACGCAGTAAATCCTGAATTCAAAAGAAAAACAATTATGTGCATTTATGTTGGGGCCAAACAATATTGATGCAAGATGTGAAGCTAAACCCATGTGTTCCTGTTTTATTTATCTTTTACCATTTCAAGACTTGACAAGGTCAAGATTGATTTGACGGTTTTTGCTTTAAAGTCAAATCTTAAGGGACAGAGAAAGTCTTCGGATCCCCCATGAAGAGCTGGAGATAGGAACTATGAGGAGAAATACTTCTGGTCTACCGTTTGATGTTGTAAAGATGGACAGCAGAATGGGTGTGAATGGAGTCAAATCATCATGAGTCATCCTAACAGCAGCCAAGTCCACGTCAAAGTCTCAAGTCTTTAGCGCCCGATTCCAAACTGTTATCAATCAAGGGAAACCCCCAGACATTAATGTGGGAGCTTCTGGCCTCTTTTGAGACCCAATTACAGCATCACGTTTGGCCTGTGGGAACAATTTCACTGGAATGGTTGGAGTATGGTCTGACTGAGTCAAGGCTTGAAGTGTGGGGGTGATGGAGGAGTGGGTGCCAGAAGTAAATGAGGTACATTTGGCTTTGCTTCTGCCACCTGGACTGGACCAGTACACAACTGCGCACACGCACACACACACACACACACACACACACACACACACACACACACACACACACACACACACACACACACACACACACACTCAAATCAAGAGTTACCCTCTTCCATCTTCCCCAAATGCACGTCTGTCACTGAGCCCCATCAGGATATGCCGGGTCAGGGGAAAAACCTCAAGGGCAAAGTTCAGGAAACAATTAGGGGAAAATAACTGCACACACAGTGAACCAAATTCCAGGTTCCATTTTGAATTTTGTGTCTGTTTTTCTCAGAAAGTCTCACTTGTTAAATCATTAACCCCGGCGACTGGAGAACCCAACGAAAGAGGGAAAAAAGCAACACGGTTGTATGTTAAAAATCTGCCCCGCTAGTGACTATTACGAGAACTATTACGGGCGGGTAAAGGAGACAGCCCGATGTAAATCAATGGAGGCTTTGCCAGGTTTGTGGTTTGACCCTGAAGTCAGTTTCACCTTCAGACGATTAGCTTCCAACGAAAGACAACAAGTCTGAATGCTTTCACAGCATTTTATCACTGCAATATGTCAGAAGCACTTAGATAAGCGATGTATCATAGATAATCTGAACAGCTGTGCTGCTATGTCATCACCACTATCTATGTGTAGATCTGGTGTGGAATCAGGGTTTTGGCTCTAAAGCACATGTGAAAAGATTTTTACGGGAAGTTTTATGAACTTTTTAATGTATTTAGAGAAGTGCGGCCCAAAGTTGAGGCCCTGCTAACTCAACAACTACCGAGGGGATTGCCATTACAATTGTTCAGAGATACATGATGCCAAGAGGATGAATTCTTATAAATCAGGTAAACAGAAGGTCTGCACATCTCCCGCCGCAGGCTAAAAACACAGATTGAACCTTGGCTAAGAAGAGGATGAGGTTATATCTTTGTAGTTTAGCCTATTTGAAGCTTATTTACTTCAATGATTATTGCTGTTATGGATAGAGATGATTTGTGAGGAAAAGGACTATGAATTGGATCTGTTGTAGGAAAGGGGTGACGTGGTCAAGATGGTAAATATAACTGGCTCAACATCTGCACATTAGCATTGTAAATGTGAGCATGTTAGCATGGTGATGTTAGCAATTAGTTCAAAGTAACAGCTGGGCCTGAGTTTAGCAGACACAATGGAATGAAATATTTAGAGAAGATTGGTCTATATTTGCTCTTCTCTTGTGAAATAGTGAACATTTCCCACAGTTTTGCAGCCAAATATCTTCAAATAAAATCACTTTAATCCCACTTGAGAGGCATTCAAACATAACCAAGAAGTACACATACCATAAGTAGACATTGCCTCATTAGAACGATCACAAGCGAAAAAGTTTAGTATCAACTTGCATATAAGCTACAATGCACTTGTGTACTTGCTGTCCCACATTAACATGCTAATCGAGGTTATTTTATACACGACAGGATCCATGAATTTAGTCTAGCATTGATATAGTCTTTGACATTATATGTGTATGGCTGATATCAATCATCTGTAGCTATATGATACTGCAGCCGTTCTTTTTCCCCCTCGAGGAAGAAAATGTACGGTTGAGTGGAGAAGCCTTTGCTCTGTGTCTCCAATGACAACAACATAAAGAGATGTAAAGATGTTATTGGAATGCATGGTGTGTAAAGAGAGACACGCATTGGCACCGGCCGTAAAACGACATAATGGAAAAAACGAGAACATGGCGATTTCACACAGACGAAACTTATAAAAGGACAAATAGAATAATTGGAGTCATATATGAGAGCACACGGATGCAGACACTGCACACACACACACGCACGCACGCACGCACGCACGCACGCACGCACGCACGCACGCACGCACGCACACACGCACGCACGCACACACACACACACACACACACACACACACACACACACACACACACACACACACACACACACAGGATTTCCAGAACATTAGCAGCCAGCCACATTTACTGGTTGAGTGAACGTGACCGACCCACAGGTTATGGCCTTCTATATCACTGCCAGTGAGACGAAGAGCACGATGGGACTGAATAACAACACACCTAACAGACATGGATACACAAACACACCTTTTTGTGTATTAGCTCTTCATGTTGCATGCAGTTATACAACCCACAATCAAGATGAGGAAAATAAAGAATTGCACGCTTGGATTCTTGGAAATACAAAAGAGATGATTAAGCATCTGACTTAAAGCCTTCATTAGTCAATATGATTTGAGAGTATTGAGTTGTTTGTGGAAGTGCAGGGCTCAGGAAGATCCCATTCTGGATGTAAAGGATGCTTGGAGGAAGGTGGAGAAAGAGGATCAGGTTATCTGTGATTGCCATTTGATACAATCCAACCAGCTAATCTTATTACTACCCTTTCTGTCCCTTGCTGTCGATACTCATCCTGGGGGTTGCTCTCAGTCAATGGCCTTTAAAAAAAAACTATTGCTTTAGCTTTACTTCTCTGCACTTAAAGCTGAAGTGCGTAACTTGTGTTGCCCCGAGGAGGAATTCTGAGTAATTAAAATAACATTGTTGGTGCATCTACATGAGGTCAGCCTTCGGTGCTCACATACCGATTTTATACCTTCAGCTGTAGGCTACGTCCAGGGTTTTTTCTTGGCAGTAGAATCAACAACTGAAACATTTTGTGGGCGGTTCTTGGGATTTTTTTCTAAACTCCTGCGGCCAGTGTCGGGGGGTGACACCAGTTTGTAAACGCTGCCATAATGAAAAATAAACAGAGTTTTGTTGAGCTGAAAGGCTTAATCAGCCTTCTGTCAACTCGTTTTGCCGATTGCTTGACTGTAACCGACGTCGAAAAAGTTACGCACTATAGCTTTAAAAAATCATTTGTTTTCCATTTCACTCTTGGCCCCCTTGGTCCCTTTCCATGATGTTTCGCCTTCTACCAGGTGCTTTAGAAGCAACAAACCTCGCTGGCCTTTATGATCCCAGGACGCCCATACAGACCTAAAGGAAGCCTAAAACAACAGTTGTCCTGCCCTATTCACAGACATTACACTCCTTTGATCCTAGGCAAAAAGACAAAGAGCGCGCAAGTCAAGTGAAAAATGTAAATGTCCCCACCTGCAGGGAGTATTATGCAGATGTTGTGCTAAATATAATTGCTATTCTACAATCTGAATATATTTGAATCACAATTTGTTTATCATAACAACAATAGCTTTCGTGATTGATGGCGAGCTAAGGGAACTGCCCATTTATCTATTCCCCCGATGCACTCAGGAACTACGCCTGGATAGACATCAAGGTTTAAAAATCACACAGGCAGTGCCATCAATATTCCATCACCATCACCTTGAGTGAAACAGCTCATCCATTTGTCTGATTATAGTGGTTATGGCTGAATCGTCACCATGAAGAGAACGGAGAGAAAGCCAAACAAGAAAAGCAGATAAGAGCTACTTCTCTCGATTACAACGGATCACAAAGCGGTCTTATCTTTAAGGAGAGGGCTTTCGCTTCACTCCCGGGAGAGAGAGCGAGAGGAGCGACTGAGGAATAAAGTGTTTTATTACTGTACATATACCGGCAAAACCACGCTCTCCAAAACCACTTTAGAAACTAATCTTTATTGTTATTTTCAAGAGGGAGAAAAAATGATGAAGGCAGCAACTCACACAATTAGAAAAATAAAATTGAACTATAACATTTGAAGTGCCTCCGTGGGATAATAAAAATAAACGAAATAAAAAATAATAATTAGAACGATATAAGATACGACAGGAGGGGAGAGAAAAAAAAACGCAACAGTCTAAGCCTCATCTGGTCCCCTGAACACTAGACTTGTCTACAAAAGTTAAGTGATTCACTATTACAGGTCCCCGAACATGTAAACGTCTGCCAACTTCTGCAAACAGGTTTTACAATATGAAGTCCATCAAAAATGCATCTCTATTGCAGGAGGAGGACAGAGGATGTGTTTATGATCCTTTCTGATTATTAGGAATAGGAATTGGTCACTTATTCACCTGAATGGAAAAGGCTCACTTGTTTCTTTTCTAGACTGAAACAAAGACACCTGTTTCTCCATTCCTGACGCCAAAGTGGAAACATCTTAATAATCCCCCGAGAGAGATTTTCCACTTGTGGAAAGAAAAACTAAACATGAGATAAAATGAGTTGTTGTTCCTTCTCTACACACTAAGGACACACACACACACACACACACACACACACACACACACACACACACACACACACACACACACACACACACACACACACACACACACACACACACACACACTTTTACAACCAGGTGCTTCTGGTGCTGCTGCCTACCCACAGCAGGGGATCTGAGCTGTAGTTTTGGAGGTGAGCACGCTCCTACCACCAGCCATTTGGTGCTATGTCCTTTTTTTCTTTCTACAGTTCAACTGCTCCGAGATACCACCCGTTTAATTTCTCTGTCCGGTGTTGTCAGGTATGAAAGGCTCTGTGTTTAGTGTGTGTGTGTGTGTGTGTGTGTGTGTGTGTGTGTGTGTGTGTGTGTGTGTGTGTGTGAAGGGTCAGGAGACTGGACTCAGATGCTTCGCTGCACCTCTGTAGTTCTTGTTGGCAGTCTGGGACAGAGAGTGCAGAACACAAGCCTCTGGGGTCAACAGTGTAAATACAGAGCATAGGTTCTGTAAACGGGCATGTTGCTATAGCTACGGTGGGCCTCTTTGTTTACATACCAGTTCACAGAGCCTAGTAACACCAGATTTTTTTTCCAGCGCACTCACATTGCAAATCATTAACAGATCATGAGGAGATTTTGACAAAAAAAATGTATGACAACAAAAAATTCTCCAGAATCGCGGACTCCACCTTTTACTGATACTTAATACTTTCATTAGATAGGCCTACAGTCAATCCAGAGTAGCTATGCAGGAAGTAGTAAGGAGCCAACTGCAAATCAATGAATGAGCATACTGAAAATTAATTATTATCTATTGCAGTTATTATGGTGTCCAGACATAACAACATCATGTGCATCTATTGGAATTAATTTAACATTGATTATAGTCTAAATTATTGTTAGACATTGTAATCTTACCTCGCACCGAGTCTCTGGGAGATATTTCTGCAGTGGAAAGGAGAGTTTTTTGAAGCCAAGAAAATATTGTACACTCACAAATTGAGGGGGGGGGGGGGGCTTTCATAGGAATGTATGTGTAGTATCTGCCGTTATGACACATTCTAATGTCATTGTTTAATCAAGAGAATCTTTTGTCCCACTTAGCTAGCCAAGGGAAACTTGCAGGTCATTAAATTATGTTTACTATGTTTAATGCGGCTCAGTTGGTAGAGTGGGTCGGCTGATGATCAAAGGGTTGGAGGTTCGATCCCCGCCCTGCCACCTGTGTCATGGTTGTTGTGTCCTTAGGCAAGACACTTCACCCACCTTGCCTCGTGTGAATGTCGGTAGTTAACCTGCTCGGTGTATGAATGTGTGTGTGAATGGTAACGTGGGAAAGGAAAACAGGTCCCCCTTGTAAAAGGGTCTTCGGTCTCAATGGGATTTACCTGTATAAATAAAGGTTAAAAAAAAATGCTTTTTCCCCCCCTGAGGCCGCTCGGGTCTGGACATATGACACAAGGCATAAGAATAAAAAGAGTCAACAGCCACGCTAGCTCTGTGAATATTATGCTTACATTACATACTCACAATGACTAATGCTAATAAAATAACAAGCTGCAGGTATAACGTAAGCATGTTAGCGTGCTGACATGTGCTAATAATAAGCAATAAACACAAAGTAGCACACAGTGGATGCTGATGCAAATATCATTTATGTATTGAGTCGTAAACCAAATAATTTGATGGATTGAAATTTTGATGATGATGATGATGATAGTGGTGCGATCACCAAAGTAACTGCTATTCATCCTGAGAGAGACATGAACGTCTGTCACAAATGTCATGCCAATCCATCCAATATTTTTCCAAGACTTTTCCAACAAAAGCCACAATTTCTACCGACATAAGGGTGCTAGAAGAAAACTCAGGGGATCCTGAAAGTCAGCAGTAGTCATCGTCAGGTAAAACAAATAATGTTTGTGCAAAATCTCATGGAATACTATCAAATAGTTGAGATATTAGATAGTTTGTTGTTGTGAACATTAGCATGAAGATCCTGGTTTTCCTTGTTTGTTTAACGTATGCTGTTAAGCTGGTGATTCTGCTTGAGCTTTCTGACGTCTGCTTCTAACTTTGCGCCCCCCCCCCCCCCCCCCACGTGAGAAGTTGGCTGCAGGTCAGCTCCTCCTGCCCCTTCACTGTGGAATGCACGGTGGACGTACAGTATATGAGCTGAAAACACACAAGGCTTTGAACATCCAAGAACGGCGAAGATGTGAAGGAAACTGCAAAGATGATGAAAAGTCCTGAATTGTGTCTTTTGGCTTTGATTTTGTACAGAGCAGTGGTTCCAATAAAATTACTTCTTGAACTCAGAAAGAAAAAATCTGGCTTTGTAAAAAAAAAAAAGAAGAAAAGAAATGCAGAGTAAACATGAGTCATTGAAGCACATCACCCAGGGGGAACAGCTTATTTCACACACATGCACACACACACACACACACACACACACACACACACACACACACACACACACACACAAACACACACGCATACACACACTTTTCGTCAATGCTTAAGAAAATAACATAAGGAGAAATTAGGCCTCAGCCTGCTCGGCGCATCCGAACGCACTGGAAGTCTTTAATCACGCACCTACTGTTATTAGCAGTGGAGTTAATTAATCCTCGACTAATTCACTTAGCACTTCGCACAGTGGAAGGAGCTGGCAAGAAAAAGCTCAAGTCATGCGTCTCAGAACGTGTAACACAACCCAGAAATGTTTGCAGACTTTTGTTCTTACTTAGCAGATTTATTTTACTGACTTATATTGTTTGTCCATTTTATTGTATCCATCCATCCATCCATGCATATCTATGTATGTGTCTGTCTGTCTGTCTGTCTGTCTGTCTGTCTGTCTGTCTGTCTGTCTGTCTGTCTGTCTATCTATCTATCTATCTATCAAGGAGAAACCACTGCTGCATAATCAAAACTATTGATTACAGCTTGAGCCAGACTACAGTAAAAAAAGATTATTTTTGAGTTGAAAAAAGTTCCCAATGCTCAGTCGGTATTTACCGTATCTGTTTAACATAAATATATGTGATATATAGGGGGCTTGTTTTTGTCAGAACAGCTCTCTGGTTTCTGTAAAAATGTTGTAACATTGTTAAAATGTCGGGATCATCTGCTTAAAAATCCATTTTTATTCCTGTCTTTGAAGCTCTGATATTTGAGCTTAACATTGTGGACGTGGGCAATCCTTCAGAGTTAGAGTTAAACCAAGGGGAAGAAGAAAAATCCCCCGACCGTGAATATGACAGCGTAAAGACAGCCTGCCAGGAGAAAAGTATACGTTCCCCCTTTTCATCTCTGGCTGGCCTCCAGCTTTTTTTTCCAGCGCGTATTGTTTTTTATGGTTCATATTTGCAAGCCATTTGTGAAGGGTGAATGCATCTCCTCCTACATCTTTAAACGGCAACTGTAATTCTTGTTTTTAGATGTGTAACCAGTCACAGGTGATGTTCTATCCCCCACTTGGTATAAAAAGACTTGTTGAAAACATATGGTGTCCAAACCCTCTCTGCTCAATACGCCTCCACACAGTAAGTTACCTCAGGCCATGCTGTGCTATGATGTTATACAGTGGCCCTCCAATTATTATAGCAGACGCAATCTGTCACCGCAGCAACAGCACAACAATAAGAAATCACCGCACTTTTGTAACACCACACCAGGCTCACACTGTATTTAAGTCGCAGCATGGAGAAGCCACTTGTCTTGACTGGACTGAACAGCACCGCATCTGTGTTTCATATGCAATGAGACTTGCACTATAAGGAGAAGAATTACATCCCTACAGTTTGACCATATCAAGCTGTTTCCTTTAGATCCCAAGCCAAATTTTTTTTCTGTTTAACAAAGTGGTTTTAACCTGGACATTTATCCGTCTTCCACCTGCAATCATGATATGAATGACTGCCAAGAAGAAATGATCGATTATGAGGATAATTTTTTAGCTCTTTACACGCACGGACAAAAAAGATCCCTCTACACAGCCTTCCACTTTGACCAGACCGCAGAAATACAGTGCAAATCTATATCAGGAACAAGACGAGCAAATCATCACGGAAAAAACCTTCTACATGCAAATGCAATATCTGAGGCGTTGACTGGGAACCAAATAAAGGCACAGTGCAGTTCTTAAGTATTTAGAGAGTCAACGTTTCTGTAGGCTTGGCTCTGAACTCAATGAGTGCTCATAATAAGGGACAAGTACAGTATACTATTCCTACACTAGTCCAATATTCAATTTGAATGTTTGGTTTGTAAACAACAACAACAAAACATTGTAAGAAACCACAGAGCACAAAGTGACAGCTTCACAAGGTTGGCTTTGTCCAACCAACTTCAAAATGATATGAAAACTCTTCATTAAAATAGTCAAAATTCAAAACCAGCTTAATCCTCACATTTGAGAAAATGGAGCAATGAAATATCCTAAAACATAACTGAAACTATTATCATAGAAGTTGAAGAATAATTTTCAATGCATCCATTATTTGACTAATTGTGTCAGCTGTATACTAGAATATTGTCATGTTTTGTGTGAATAAAAAAATTATAATTAAATTAACTAGTAACTATAGCAGTCAGATAATTTCATTTTCCTTTTTATTCAACCTTTGTTTATACTTGAGAGATCATTGAGAGGGGGGACCCTCATTTACAATGATGTTGAGTCATTAATAAGTAGTCATAATAAATATAATTGAAGTGTAGCGATATGTTCAATATTCCCCTCTGAAGTATAGCGGATGTGAAGTTCTAATTGGTATTCGAAGTAAATACTCGATTAAAGTGCAAGTACCTCAAATTTGAGTACAATAAATGTACTTACTAACAGCAGTAATAAAAGGATATTTCTACACAGCAACTTAAAGGTGCACTATGCAGTTTCAGAGGAGGGTATTTGTTTACATTTGCAGAGCCTGGAGTTAGTACAAAACATATTTTCTCTACACAATACTAATTCTTAGTATTGAATATTACTATAGACGTAAATCTAAACTAAGTTATTTTGAGGAACCTGGAACCAAACGTAAGACTATAGAATATGTTTGTAAAACAAACTGTTTTTGTAAACAACAAAAGTGAAACAGTAACCATTTCAGATAGCTTACCAACTTCAAACACTGTTCCAGGGATCACATTTTCCGGTGAGGAGAGTTAAACATTCGGTTATGAGAATATGTTTTAGAAAATGTTCACTTCTCTGACCCACCCAAAGTTACATAGTGCACCTTTAATGTTCCAGTGTATCTCATGTGTTGCCCCCCCCCCCCCCCTTGACTGGCTAACTGTCGCAACTACCACCGGTCGTCTTCATCAAGATTGTATTGTATACGTGACCTTGCAGATTGACACAACGTTTCCTTCCGCTGACCAATCATGTGGCCGGAAATGTGATACGAACGGAGGAAAAACACATGTATCCTCCAACCAAAGGGCGCCTGTCAGCACATATCCATATATCTATAACGCTACTAATAGAATTCACATTCAGAGGACATTTTTCTATTTCTGGCTGTAAGGATGGATCCATTTCAGCCCAGAGTAGTAGAACATCTCCGGTACAGTGTTATCAGACTAATATCAACATCAACAAATGTTTCAAGATAGCGTTGAGATTAATTATTAGGGTGTATTTGACGGATGAGTTTGAGCAAAGAGCCGATACCTGCACACACCCACTGATATGGCAGCTTTACTTAACAACAGAAAAGTATGAGGGCCGAGAGAGAGAGAGAGAGAGAGAGAGAGAGAGAGAGAGAGAGAGAGAGAGAGAAAAAACAAGTAATTTTGAGTTTTAGAAAAAAATCGAAACATTGAGAATCAACTAGACAGTTGCGACAAAGTTGGAAAGTTATTGACACATTAGAACTTCAGGGATCAATAACTCATAAGCAAAACGTTATTATTAAGACACACATAAGGCTGAATCCGTCTGAATCCGTCAATATCTTTCTGACATGACCTCAGTCTTGAACTGTCAAGTTTATTCCTCGACTATGAACTTTATGAACAACATTGTATTACAAATTCATTCGCAACATTTCATCTTTTTTCTTGAAGTGCATCATGACACGAAAAAAAACCTCCTCTGGTTTTCTTCCCTCCCTTGGCCCTAATTATTTTCCGTAATACTTAGGCTGTGGTAATTGTGGACACACACAATAGTGGATTCAAGGGACTCGACATGTGAACACAGTTCTGTTAAAAGACACAATGGGGGAGCCGGTCAGAGAGGTGCTGTATCGGGCTGATCTCAAAGGAGGATGTAGGAAGTGGGGAGAATTGATGTGTCCCGAGATCAATACTGGAGAGCACTGGGAGAGCTCAACAGTGAAACTAAATCACCTTGTGGCTAGTGCTGCTTCTTCTTCTTCTTTATGGGTATTGGCCTTTGTCTGATCATCAGTGTGGAGCATGTTTGAAAAATGGCAGGGTCAGGAGTATCGCACATGGACGAGCTCACATAATTTGTGTTGTACTTCCTCTACAATGACCATAAAGTTTATTCTATTTTATTTTACAGGTGAAGCTTTTTTTTGGGTTAGGGGTGGGGGTCATTTTCACATTGTCTTGGATCAATATCCATCAACCTTGGTTTTCCTTGAGTGTAAAAGCTAAGTACCTCAATGAGCATTCAACGCAATTACAAATGCTTACACGTGCATTAGTGGTTTTGGAGTGGTCACACTGAATTTAGCATCTTGGACACACTTTTTTTTTTATGATCTGAGATGTAGCAGCAGCAGTTCTTAATGGATTCATTTGATACAAACCTCATTGTGCAGTTCAGCAAGTTTTCCAAAATAAAACTACAGTATAAAATCCAATCTATAAATCCATCTCTGCAACAGCGTGTTTTCATCACAATGAAATGAGAAAGAATATGTGAGTAAATATTGCTTGATCAACCGAGGCTCCAAAACATTACCATGAAACACGGTGATCGCTGCTCTCTAAAACCATTGTAGAAAAATTTCCTGAGTCTTTGGTGGATAAACTTGAAAGCTGGAAGCTAGATTTACAGGAAAGAAAAACTTCAGGGGAGGAATGGTCTCTGATATATGCCTGAAGGCTGGAACACAGACAAATAAACACAAGGTTTAGAGTGCTGCTTTAAAAAACTATTGGAATTTAGTGACATATATCACACCAGTAAACTACATCTATACTTCAATGCTGATACACTGTGTTTCAAATAGAGTGCTAAAAAAAGTTGGTAATATGTCATTGATAAAGGCTGTGGTAGGGATTGGGCTAAGGCATAATAATTTATATTGGAGTAGCATATATGAGCTTTGAGATGTATGTACATTGTTTAATTATTATTCTTTCGGACACATTTCCACACACAATACACAATTATCTCTTTCACATCATACATCATACTTTGTGTTGTCCGAAGGGTGACGGAAGAAGCCAAAGGCTTATCAGGTCCCGCCCCCCATTTTGTTTTTGATGATTTTGCAAAATTTTTTTTGTTAAGCAGCTACAGTCCAATACACAGTCAATTTCCATTCTCATTATTCATTGACACATCTGCAAAAGTATTCAAACCCATACAAGTCTATCTTCTGACCTCTATTATTCGTTACAATAATGTTATGATAGTGACATTCACCTTGTGCTCAGCTTATTAGTAAGCCCAATGTGCTCAGCTTTCAGTCTGTAATTTTCCATAATTTTTTAGACATATTTTTTTTTGAAATTGCGCAAACTGCAACTCCCTGTGACATCTTCATCAAGTTCATTCCATAATTTAATACCCTTTACAGAAATTGTAAATGATAGTAACATCTGTATATATGTACCTCTGTTTGAGAACTGTTGTTCACTTGCCTATACACTTGACAGTATGCTCTGCTTTCTGCCAAGACTTATTATGTAACTCTTATAATTGCAAAACCCTAATAAGAATAATTTTAAAGAACGTTGATATAAAACTCTCCTTTAAGCACCACATCCAAATGTACAGTATACCGGTACCATATGAAATCTAAATGTGCATACATCCATACATACGGTGCTAAACTGTGTAGTGGTTCAATACAGTATACTTTGAGAAAGGTAAGCCTTTTCAAAGTCAAGTGACTTCTCCTAAGGGGGAGAGCATCCTCATTCTTCACTGTAAAGCTCTAGATCATGTCACACACTTTGCTGACAGTCGCCCCCTTGTGGTGCACAATGTCAATGCACCTTGTAGTGCTTTCTAAGTGGACTGATGATGGTAATGTGGTTGTACTTAGATGTTGCTTTTTAACTAGCTTAAAAAAATAAAAATAAAATTGTTTTAAAGTTATCTTTAAAAGGTGAGATTTTGTAGAACAGATTCATCAAACAATGCAGAGTAAAAAAGTTGACAGTTTACAACGTCAATGGAAAAACAAAAAAAGCCTTGTTCCCCCTTCAGTGTTTGTGGAGTTTAGTTTGGTTTACTCTAGTGCCTGTGTGGTGGGTGACCCAGTTCTCAGGAAAGATTTGAGGCTATATGCTTTGAGGTGGTTTTCCGCTTTGGAGTGGATTTTATGCAAAGGTGTTTCTAATATTTTTTGCTTGCCTCATTTGCATGTGTGCAGAGAAGAAACACGCACATTAGAAACACACATGGGGATAATGTAGTCCAGCACAACAGCGTCACAGACTACAACCAGAGCACACAGTCCCTTTGGCCCCCAGTCAAAAACTCATAAAAATGGGATTAAATGATGAGGAGATGTATACAACATGGCCAAAAGTATCTGGACACCAAAATGACACGCATATGTGATTATTAAACATGTAATTCCATTAATCTGATGATGCCACCACAGCCTACACACTCCACTGGTTTTACAGGCTTAAATTACCAGCAGATTATGAGACGCATGCTGCAGGGATTTGTTCCCATTCGGGCCAATATAGACAGAGCATACATGCGATTTTACAGGGATGAAACCGGGCTCACACTCGAGGTTCTAGTTCATTCCAATAGCAAACCATTTCCACAAAAATATATTCTACAATATGCCGCAGAGCCCAATACATGTAAAACAGATTCATATGCTAAATAGGATAAATACGGTATATACAAGAATAAAGCACCAACATAAACAGGCAAGTTGCTAACTCGGTGGGTCTGTCCGAACCCCTTTTGTACCAGTTTACAGAGCCTGGGCAGTGTATTACCAGATTTCGGTGTGCACAAAAAGTACGGACAGGTAGATTGTGAGAAGATATTCACATATTTTGACAAAGTGCCTGCAGTCCACACACCTTTGGCAACATTATACAGTATATGAAAAATTGAGAGAAGTGGAGACGGTGTTAGTATAGTGATGCGTTTATTGCGTATGTGTGAGGCATTAGTGTTTGCCATAAATGTAAATCATTTCTATGTCACTTATGCAGGGCCGCTGCTAAGCTTTTGGGTGCCCTGAGCTGAAATTGTCAGTGATGCCCCCCCCCCCCCCAAAAAAAAAAAAACACCAAGAAGCGGAAATTTTTAGCCCTTGCAAGATCTCTGCGACTGCTTTTTGGCACATTTGCTGTAGTGATGAGTTTTTGCAAACAGCATTTACTAACAGAAAGAACAGCTTAACTTGTGAAAAAAGAAAAAAGTTGCCTAGTATCCTACTAACTGCCTTTGCAAAGGAATTGAGTGATAGGATCATAGACAGATTATGAGATAATGGGCCCCTGGGCTTACACTCTTAAAGGGCCCCCCACTTGTCCCTATCCAGTCAGGTACACTGCATTTTCTACACGGATACATACAATTAATGGCAAAAACATATTAAGGAAGTCAGTGTTTCCCACAGGATTTTGGGGTATTGTTGGAGGGACCCTGTACCTTGTTGGGGGGTCCGGGGGTATCCCCCCCGGAATTTTTTTTACCTTTTTAAAGTAAAATGCATCAATCTGGTGCACTTTGTGAGGACATTTTAGAGATTTTTCTTAAACAGGCAGCACTCTTTACTCTGCAACTGTAAAAACAGTAGATTGGTCTGCAGACCCATGTTCTATGATGGAGGGGCCCATTTCAACAGATAAAGGGTGGATATGAACAATTTAGAATTCACACATATAAAGCTTACTTGTGTATGTGTGAGGGGGCCTTCAACCCCCTTAGACAGAGCTACTAATGCTGTTGTTTTTAACTTGCTTTTGTATTTCTCCCCTACTAGTTGAGGGGCCCATGATGATTTCTATCTTGTTACATTTTAATGAGTACTTATATTTAGGCTATTCCTTTTTGGACCCTGTTATTGACATCAGTGACTGAGCTCTTTGACTATGCAACATGAAAAGTTACTATCAGTATCTCTGGCTAAGGGCCCCCCTGAGCCCTTGGGCCCCTGGGCCTGTGCCCGGTGTGCCTGTGCAGTAATCCACCCCTGGATAGGTTACACAATTAAGAAAAAACAACGATGGGCCTGTTCATAACTAATTTATATATTTTTTGTAATGTAATGATTATCATGAACTTTTTAAAAAAAACTATTTTGGGGGGCCCCCGGACCATCTCTTTTTCCTTTTTAATTAAAAAAAAAATATATATATATATATAAAAACAATTTTTTTTTGGGGTGCCCCCCCAGGAACTTGGTGCCCTACGCAGTCTGCGTACTCTGCGTATAGGGAGCGGCGGCCCTGCACTTATGCATTGAACTAGTCCGCACGTGAGATTAAAGCATGAGGGAGAGAGTGAAAAAAGTCATGTTGTTGAGTTTATATTCTTAGTTTTGTAATTAAATGCATAAATATAATATAATTGAGAGAAGGGGGAGGTGGGGGGGCGGGGAGGTAGGTGAAGTGATGTGCAGCCTATAATGCAAATATATCAGGTTTGCCATACAAATGTAAATTTTCTTTATCATCGTCACTTTTGCATTGGAACTAGACCGCACAAGAGATTAAAGCAGGATGGGTAAAGGGAGAGAGAGAGAGAGAGAGAGAGAGAGAGAGAGAGAGAGAGAGAGAGAGAGAGAGAGAGAGAGAGAGAGAGAGAGAGAGAGAGAGAGAGAGAGAGAGAGGAGCAGGTTGTATATGGTCGTCTTCGTGTTGCTGCTGCTGCAGGAGTATCAGTGGGTAATTAACTGGCGGGTGGACGTGCCCCCTCACTCTCTCTCTCCTCTCGCCTCCTCCGCAGTGCACTTGCATCTGAGCAGCACTCCGGACAGGACGGTCTCTCCTCCTACTTATACTCTTGTCATCCCTCTTTTTCCTTCTCCTTCATTTTCTTATTTTACTAATCTGTGTGTGGTGCTGAAGGTCCATAGAAGGGGTGCACCACCGATAGACATCTGCCTCCAGTCTGCCCAAAAAAGTCCCGCGCGCTGACTCGTGATGGTGCGGACTCATTGATAAAAATACATAAAAAATAAATAAAAATTCGGTGCCGCCGCTGGAATTAAAATGAGCACTTCTCCCGCCGAGGCTCTATCATCTTCCTGCTCTTCCACATAGCGCTGACTGCCTGCATCCTTCTGCACTTTAGATCTGTTTTGTGTGAGTCCAGCAGGCGACGCAGGATGACTACTACTACCTTATCGCTGGTGATTGTGTGCGCTCTGGTAAGTAGAGTCGAGTACAGTAGTGTGTGCGTGTGTGTGTGCATGCTGAGGTGGTGTTGTCATTCGTTCGTTACTATGCATAGTCTGTTGGTGAGTTTGCAGCCACCTTACGCACTTTGAACTCGATTTGTTTTTGTTTATAGATTTGCCCTCACTGATCTTTTCTATATGGTGGCTTAATTTGTGTGAACATTTTCATTAAGCATGCTGTATGCTATTGCTATAATATTCCTCTAATAATCCAGTTGTGGGACTTTTTTTGCGTGAGTTTTTCTTGATTTTTTAAGCTTTCCGTCTCCCTGCAATGCCTGCAATATTTCATGCAAGGTTTGAATGTGTAGCCTACTACTGCAATGAGTGCTGTGGTGATTCCCTCTTTAAAAAAAAATCACATTAAAGGACCAGTGCACCTAGTTTTTATCCTGGTAAAGATGCTGATGGTGTGTGTAGCTGTAAACAACAACAACTGATTTGCTTTGACTATGTTATATCCTCTCTAGTTTCATGCATACTCTCTCTCTCTCTCTCTTTCTCTCTCTCACACACACACACACACACACACACACACACACACACACACACACACACACACACACACACACACACACACACACACACACACACACACACACACACACACACACACACACACACACACACGCACAGCCCTCTTGGTTTTCGTCCACGTAGGGAAAGTTAGACAGCCTTGATAGTGTCTGGAAAATTGACATTTCTACTTCACATTGGGCTCCATCCAGACATCCAGGAGCAAGCTGCTGACAGGCGCCTTGGCCCAGACTTTAATCGAATTACCGACTAGATGTGATTTATTCTCTTATTTCTAGTAAAAAATTCGGGACATTTGGGTATTGAAATAAGATGAGAAAAAGACCCTGCATCATATGGAAAACAAATTAATTTCGATCAACTCCTATCAACCTGAATAGTGTGCCCGATAGATTATACATGAAACATGAGGCTCTCTCTCTCTCCTGATAATTACGGAGGACGGTGGTGATAAAGCGCAGAACAGAGAGGGCACATCCTCCTTTTCCAGCGCTCTGGTATGTCCACGGCAGCTGGTCTAGTCCGGGCTGTGCATGCAGCAATCAGTCATCATGTGCACAGCCCTGTGTGTGTGTGTGTGTGTGTGTGTGTGTGTGTGTGTGTGTGTGTGTGTGTGAGAGAGAGAGAGGGGGAAACTCTGTTATGACAGCTGGTTTAAAGGGTGGCGACGGTCGGTTGCACTTTGTAGAATTAAATTTAGAAATAAACTCTCAAATTGACCATGAAATTGGGGAGGGTGCAAAGCAAGCAGATCACACAGCTGGGTCGCCTGTACGATTTTGTGTGTGTGTGTGTGTGTGTATGTGTGTGTGTGTGTGTGTGTGTGTGTGTGTGTGTGTGTGTGTGCATGTTCTTGCTGCAGCACACATTTTCCCACTGAATTTGCCATTAATCTGGATTTGAGCTGAGTGATTTTCCAGGGAGATGTCACAGGAAAGGGAGTTGACGCAGCAGACATGAATCCTTCGCCGGTAGATATAAAATAGGGGAATCCTTTTGAGGTTTTTTGAGGGGCTGCTAGGGATCCTAGATCAAGATTTTGCAGATGATAAAAAAACTGTGGCATTAACCCCTTATATAATGCTCAAAGGAACCGATATCTGTGCAGAAAAGTTGAGATAACAGGTTGTAAAGTCATGGAGAAAAATGACACGGAGGAGAAGACAGAAGGGGGGATTATTGAGTAAGAGGAGTGAGAATGAGAGAGAGAGCTGCTGGCTGCTCACTACATCTGTTTCTGAATGAAAGCAGGAACAGCAGGCAGATGACTGTGTGTGTGTGTGTACTTGTACTTGTACAACTGTGTTTGTGAGCACCAATTTGAGTTTGAGACCTTAAGAGGGAGGGAGGACGTTTTTGGAACGTGAAGACATTTGAGCTGTTTGAGGGTTAAGATAAGGTGATAAGGTTCAGGTTAGAATCAGGTCTAGGTTATTAGTTTAAGGGTTGGGGTTGGGTATATGAAGTATAAATGGTTAGGGTAAGGGGCTAGGGAATGCATTATGCCAATGAATGTCCCCACAAGTATAGCTGTTCAAATGTGTGTGTGTGTGTGTGTGTGTGTGTGTGTGTTGGGGGCGATTGAAGAGAAAAGACAAATTGAATCGATGTCTCAGCAAATGTGAAACAAGTGGATATGAGGTTTTGTTTGGTTCCCATAATAAGAGCCACAGGGCCTGATGAGAGTCCTTTGGTGGTGTAATGATTGTCTTTGTTGTGTTAAAAAATGAAGTCTGGATGTGATTTCCTTTCATTTCAACATTGTTGTATATAGAGACACCAGCAGAACGAACCCCTCAGTTCTTTGGCCAGAGGCATTTTGATCAGACAAGAGCTGAGAAAAGGCAATGAGAGAGGAGACGGAGGAAGGTGGGGATAAGTGACAAGTTAGACAGGACTAGAGGGAGAGGTGGATGAAAAGAATGTGAAGCAAACCATGTAAAGAAATAATGATGTGTCAAGAAGAGCGAGAGAGAGAGAAAGAGAGAGAGAGAGAGAGAGACTAAAGAGAATAGAGGTGCACAGAACTTGATTTGGATCCAGGACTTCTTATAGAGAGAGCAAAAAACGAAACAAAAAATACATCCCAGACTGGAAATCACCCCGATCCCCAAGTTGTACTGTGTGGGTGAAGGATCTTATGTTCTTTTTAAAATTAGAAAAAATTAAGTTTTCGCTTCGGGGTCAACCTGACAAATTTGGTTCTACTTGGGGCCCAATTATACAACACTTCGACAAATTGAAAAATCTCTCTGCAGACTTGTAGCTCAGGACCCTCCCCATCCAGCCTTCTGTCCTTTTTAATTTACTATAATAATCACTGTTATTATTATTTTTTATTTATTTTATTTTGACTTTATTCTTAAGTTATCTTTTATTATTATTTATTAACTGACATGTCCTCCTGCACTCAAATGCTTTTTTTTGTTTTGTTTGTGCTCTGTACTTGGGTCACTGTTTGTCATCTAGGGTAGTGTGTATGTTCGCCATGGGGGGTGGGGGGAGGGGGGTTTGGGTGTAAAAAAACAAAAATTTCATTCATTTGTATTCTGCAAGTGTTACATGCACATTGTGTGATATACATTGTATTGTTATACTTTTTCATTCAGAATAAAAAACACTGCTAAAAAAAAAAATACATCCCAATCAATGCATTTGAACTGTTTTGAACTGTTTCTGTATAGGCTGCATGTGTTCAAAAGTATAATAACTTGACTATAATGACTTCGATTCTGGCTAAAGGATGGATTAAATCATGCATTGATGGTGGTTAAAGTTGCAGTTAAGCGGTAGGGAATGTATAATTCCCATCTTAAAAAATCCTCACAAGTAGAGCAAGCAAGCATGCGTGTGTGTGTGTTTGTGCTTGTTACTCTGTGTGTGTGTGTGCTTGTTTTTTCATGTGTGTTTGTGTGCCAACTTTGATCGGAAGCAGAGGTTGATGTTCACAGCTCCTCTCACCTTTAGAAAGTAATTAGGTTGGGCATGTGTATAATGTCGTGGACTCATGATCTCCTGGTAGCTGCCTCGGCTCGGAGCGTGTCATAAGTTTACTATTAGAGGCGATGTGCCTTCGGGGGAAGCTATTAAGGCAGTTTAGACGAACACCGTTTTCAAAGTCAGTCCAATGTAGGGGGAGACAACATGATTTATGATGAATCCTGATAGTAGTGGGATGTATGGCACAGGTTGGACACCTGGCAGTCATTTTCATCAATTTGTTTTGCTGTGTATGTGTAAGTCCCAGTGGCCCATGCACAATGCTGTGTTTACATGTGTTTGAATATGTATGTGTGAATGTTTGGACCCTCTCTGTTTGGGTGTGTGTTAAAGGTGCACTATGTAACTTTGGGTGTGTCAGAGAAGTGAAATAGTTTATTTAAGGTTTATTCCCATAACTGAATAAACAAACTTCCCCTCAAAGAAAAAATTGGATCCCTGGAACAAGTTAGAAAGCTACCTTAAAAGTTACTGTTTCATTATAGTTGTTTACAGAAGCAGGGCCCACAGTTTTGTTTACAAACATATTGTACCCATATGTTTGGTTCTTCCAGTTGCCTCACAGTGATTTTGTTTTGATCTATGATAATATAATTATTCAATACTAAGAATTACAGTAAATATGTTTTAACTAACGGCAGGCTCTGCAAATGTCAACAACTCCCCCCCTTCCCCTGAAACTGGGAGTGCACCTTTAAAGCTGCTTTGATGTCCTGTGTGTGTGACAGGTGGCGTTTGCGTTGGCATCTAAAACGGAGCGGGCGGTGCTAGTCCCCTGTGAAACGGGCCAGTACACCACCGGTGGAGAATGCTGTGAGGAGTGTCCACCCGGGGAGGGAGTGGTGAAGAAATGCGGCGCCACACAAACGGTCTGCGCCCAGTGTTTGGACAGTGAGTGGAGATTTTTATTATTTATTTTTTTGCATCAGAAAACATTCTCTTACACTGAACTCATCAAGAGTTCAAATTGAGATTTTACTGATCAAATCATAGACAAAACATTGGGACCACTTTTTAATAAAGCAGCCTTTTACATATAGGGTTCAAGTTCTAACCAAGGGCTTCAATAATGGTTATTACATCATTAAATAATGTAGTAATATGCCATAACATGAACATCTGGGTTGCCAGGTTTTGAAAAAATCTATTGGATTACCCCCTAAAAAGGGCCTGTGAAGTGACATTTTAACAAGCAGATTTATAATAAAGTAAAAGGAAGTTACTTATTACTAATTTATCTATTAAAACATTGATTAGTTATGACTCCCATGTTGTTTCTTTTGCAGACAATGTCTTCATTTTCAGTTTAAATAACTTATTTCACCTGCTAAGAGTTTGCAATAGACAAATTATCATGATCATGTAAAATAATGTCAATAAAATAATTAAAATGATCTCATATACTGTTCCCACTTCCATCTTTGGTTCAATGTGGAGCCAATGATCTTCTCACATCGTCAGGTCGGAATGTGTTTACAAAGTCATTCATTGGGACAAACTGACCCTTTAATAGACTGGAGGAGTAACTTTTTAACACTGAAAATGCCACAGGTTGACTATGCCAAAACCCTGAAATGTGTCAAACTCCAAAAGGATTAAATAAAATCTTGATACAATCAAACGCAGTGTACACACGTGTAAACTGATGCACAGCTGCAAAACTGTCCGTCATCAGAAGTAAACACACACAGCGCGCGACAACTGATCAATGCAAAGTTCCTGCACATACGTCATCTTTATATATACATCCACTTAATATCCGTTGCCCTTGTTAATAACAGCTTAGGGCCCTGGACTCCAAACAAAAAGAAAATTGAAAGCGAAAAAACAAACCCCCTGTTGAACAATTTGTATGAAGCGTCTGCTTTGCCTCCATCAGTTGTGCCGGGAAAATAAGGGCTGGAATTCATATTATGTTTGATGCTTGTTAAGTGGGTCCAAATGTGTTTTGAGTACAGTTCGGCTCAGGCTGTGAATCATTAGCACTAGCTCTGCGAAACAGAGATTTGGAATGGTGCCAACGCCGCACCATCACGACGAATAATAAGAAAAGGAAAGAAGAAGAAGAGAGATAGAAAAGAGGAGCCGATGTTGCAAACAAAAATGTGTTGTTCTCGTTGAGATGGGTTCTACTGCGTCATGTTCCTGCAGCTGTTTTTGCCCTTTAGTATGTTGCTTTAATGTCAGAGCACTATAAGTAAACGTCAAAAGTATAGGTCACGAGCGTCTCCGCATAGCTCAGGAGAAGCTACATAACATTGCTACGAATTCAATACAGTACACCCCACTCTGCAGTCTTACCTTTGAAAAGCACTTGCACGTTCATTGCGACATAGTTTGAGTTTACTTTGTGACCAGCCACATAAATCCACCTCTCTCCGACACATGTAAACACTGGCAAATGGTGCGGATAAACAAGAACTGCTGAGTATTTTTTTATTTCATTTTTTTTATAACAGAAGAATCACTCTTGCTAAAAGAGCGCAATAGTATGAGCTGGATGTCATTACGAGGGGCATTTTTTAATTCTAGAGGAATGCTCGCAGACTGGAATTGATACGCTGATTATCCTCGAACTCATGTGAACTTCTTTGCACAACAGATGCTTATCTCTGTTATGTGTTATATGTTATTATGAATCCAAAGTCTGGGGGATTTTTTTACCCCTTTGAAGTTTTTTATTTTTTTGTTTAATCCTTCGCCTGGAGGAACTCATGAGCTGCAGCAATGGAAGCCAGTGCCACGGAGTGATAAAAAAGATTGAAAGAAATAAAGCATTGTGAATCAATTTCACATCAACCAACTCTCAAACAAAGTCAATGATAGAAAAGGTAGTAGCATGAAATTGTAAAAAAGAAAAAAAAAGGTACTGGTGCCAAACACAAAAGAGAAAGGAAATGAGGAATTCTGAGTAATAACAAATACACTGTCACAGTTTTGTGGAGCTGATAGGCTTCATCGACTTTGTGTCTACTCGTTTGGCGATTGGCTTGAATGTAACCGACATCCATTTATATGAAAACAGTTACGCACCATAGCTTTAAAAAAAATCCAGTCTCAGTACTACAGGGAGAGTGAGTAAGCGGGATAATAAACAGTCATCATGAAATGCTGCATGAAATGATGGACTAGAGTATAGGAAATTGGTCCAGTGGAGTCTGTAGAGAAACATGTTGCAGCATCACAAGAATCTGGACTTTCATCTTTGACGTCACAAGGAAGGAGTTGTGCTTCCCGCGTCATATTCCTATTTGATATTCCTGCTGTAAACATTGGCCGGTTTCTACATTCACTCCCTTACCCACTTCTTCACACTAGCAAATCCCACCCAACTCTTGTCGTGTCTATTTTTTTTTCTCTCTCCTCTCAGTCAGCACCCCCCCCTCTCCCCTCCCACTCACTATAGCTATGACTCATCGTCTGTATTAGCGGATAAAACGGTATTAGAGTGACAAGCACCAAAGGCCACGATCTTGCTCATCAATCATGCATACTGTTACATCAGTTCATCTTTACTCATTTGATCCAGCTAATTAAACCACATTGAAAAGCCCTTTTGTGCCTCTTAACAGTGAACAATTACCTTGCTATGCAGTGCAGGAACAGGCATTCACCGCCGATAAACACTTCACAATTAGGCTCCAATACCCCGAGGGAGGTTGCACTTAATTTCCGGTGCCAATGCATTTTCATTGGGTTTCAATATTGTTTTTTTTGTTTCAGCTGATAAAATGTTAATGCACCTGTGAGAGGCACTGACGGGTTAGCACACACACACGCACTAAAATAAAGGCTGAGTGGGGATTTTTACCTTACCTGAAAAAAAACTAAAAGCTATAAATACGCCTTTTGCTAAAGTGCAAACATTTATGAATAATTTAAGAGCCAAATTCGACGCATCCATTTCCTGTTTCATGGTAAATATGGGTGAATCCTTATTTACCGCGACCCCCCTCCTTCATTGCCCACTTCCTGTCTGAGTAACCCCCCCGCCTCCCACACACACACACACACACACACACACACACACACACACACACACACACACACACACACACACACACACACACACACACACACACACACACACACACACACACACACACACACACACACACACACACACACACACACACACACACACACACACACACACACACACACACACACACACACACACACACACACACACACACACACACACACACACACACACAATTTCTTTATGGCCTCTCTCGATCCCTGCTTGGGACGAGTGCCAGCGTCAGCAGCGTTGAAATATTTATCAGTCTCGTCCACTTTTCTGTGCCGCCATGGGAGCCAGCCAGCAGGACAACCCGAGCTGCCTTTACTTAGATCTTCAGTCAGTTATGCAGGGGCAAGTTTTTTCTGAATGGTTCACTGGAAAAGACAAAAGAGCAGGAGCCCTTACGAGTTAGTGTAAAGGCCTGACTGGCTCAGGGATCACTGGGGGATTAAAGGGAGGGAGGAAAGTAGAATCACAGACTAGTAGTCTGGAGAAGACTTAGACAGAGACTCATAGAACTAAAAAAATTCTATGTACAGATCTTAAAAATTTATTTTTCGGCACGTTTTGAAGAACAAGATGTATCATAAATGGAACAATTAACAACATTTGAAAAAATCTTTCTTTTATAACCTTCATCATAATAGTTTTATTAATGATTATTGAAAGTTAATTGATGTAGGTGCTTTAGAAAATTAGATTTTTGGATCAAAAACTAATTTTGAGAGAATTGCCTTTAAAGATGGTTGTATAGCAGTACCAGCAGACGCAAACAGCCAAGAATTTATAGCAGAATAAACGCCTAATTGGTTCTGTCACACAGCATCAAGAATGGCCTCCATCCTTGTTGGATCATGAGGGATGTAGAAAGGGGGAAATGGGAGCTTCTTCCCTGCATGGCACGCTATAACGAGGCTCTGCACAGGATATACAAGAGCAACTGTTGACTGTTAAATTCGCAATAAACTTTCCCCTTTGGTCTCCTAATAATAGCTTGGGAAATATATCCTAAATCACCTGTTTCAAATCAAGAGAGAAGCAACAGTAATTGGACCAATGAAGCAGGGCGATAATTACACACAGATATGTAGCATGTGCAAAAAGAAAAAAAAAGAAAGCCGGCTCCGTCAAGGCAGCTTTACCAAATGCTACAATCTATCCAAACTAGGGTCTGGAGAAAGATGTTTCCGTGCGTTGAAAGACATGGACACGCTGAGATATGTCCTCGTCCTTCGCTAAAAGCTTACACCTAAAGTGCTGATTGTGGGGATCATCGGGCAGTTTTCAAGGCCATCCCCAGCTACATTATTGATGACAGTAATGGGGCCGAAACACATCAGTGTGTTTGCGGGGGAGGGGTGGAGAAGCGGAGGGGGGGCTGAAGTGGCACATTTTTTTTAAGTGCACCATCCTTCCTGGTACACCGCATGGTACATCTGCCTTCACCACTGGCCGGACATGAAAAGTGATTGCCGAGATTATTAAAGAAGACACTCTCCACTTGACTTCTTCATGGCCTTTCACTTTCTTTATTTAGCGCCCCACGGATGTAAGCCCCAACACTTAAATTAGACACGCACAAACTAAACAAACACACACACACACACACAAACACACATACATACACACACACACATTCCGCTCTTTACACTTTGTGCATATGGTCGCGTTTAGACGTGTTTGTTTACACACAATGACTGGAAAGGCGGCTCTCATGCATTCATGGTAAAATTAGCAAGGAAGCCTGTGCGCTGGGCTGGCTGGCTGGCTGGGGGATAATTGAAATGAATGAGGAGAGGGATCTCTACCGGTTCGGCCCAAAATGCAAAGAAAAACAAAGGCTTCAGGCTCCACAAATTCAAATAATCGTTTACCGCAGAGGGGGCTGTTTTTTGTCCTGGCCGCCCTGGCTCTGGTTCAGACAGTGTCGCTATACCTCACTTTCTCTGCCTCCAGATAGTAATAAGAGCAAGGGGGTGATGACAGATAGAGAGATGGAGAGAAAAAAGCCTGCAGTATTTTGATGGCGAACGAGTCTATCCAAGAAAGGAACCTGAACTCCCTGCTGCCCCATTTCCTCCTGACCCCTTCCCCTTCCCAGTCGTACATCAGCGTTTCCTCCACTCTCACAACTCTAAATCATGATTTTTAGACTCAGGGTTGGCTTGGACTCGACCAGACCACCCTCAGAGACTGTTTCTGAATTAGCCATATCATAGGCGTAGATTTTTTTGGGGGGGGAGGGGGGATATGCCCCCCTCAATAGTTAGAAAAGGTACATTTGTCCCCCTGAACAAAAAATATGAAAGACAACCACCTCCTCCCCAAAAGAGGTAAGAAATAACAGTTCAAGGAGTTGATACATGTATCTACCTTTCTAACCTGTATCTACTGGATATATTTCACAACCATTTCAGATACCCCCTGAAGTGGACCATACCATTATCATTGTGTTGTTGGGGTATACCTGAATGTTGTCTTTTTCCTTTATATGAATAGACATTTCCACCAGATATCGATGCAGAAAAGACAGAAATTGGTGCAGAACAATTGTAACAATTTCTCTTAATTCAATGTGTCTTACCTAAATTTGAAACGAAAACCTCTGCGCATGAGCAAGATACATTTTTATGTAAAACTGAGCTAGCCCTCCTTCTCGCAGAGCTTGTTTATTTCCCCTATACCCCTCTGTGTATATGGTTACCTTTTGTTTGCCCCGCTCAGCGTTTGCCTCTGTTATGTGACAGCCTAGATTCATCGGCGGATCCTAAGCCGTGCCGCTGTTTACAAGGTGCTAAGGGTTCAGGCTGTGCCAGTGTTTACACAGCCAGAGACGCTTACCAAGCTAAAGCAAGTGCTGGGACATTGCTGCAGGGCTATTCACACTCACTGACAATATGATGTTGCTCTACACGACACCCACTAAGCACTTTGCTCAAGAACAACGCACTCGCGCATGCATGCACACACACGCCCACCGATCACACAGAGATTCAGACATATGCAGATAAGTGTTGTGCAAGAAGTCCCACACACCCACGTGGCTTTATTTACAGTGAGACCCAGTCCCACTGATTTACTGCATGTCACCCAAAGTATTCAAGGCCAGACACTGCAAGTGAAAAGGTTAACCTAAAAATATCATCATGACACTTTGCCAGTTGATTACTTACATTGAAACAAGGATTTATTTTGTGTTAATAAATATGCAAATTTGGCAATATCTAACTAATTATGTATAGATGTGCATCTCTTAACAAAATAAAGACCTAATTGTTCCTTTTGGACCTTTAATTTAGACTAGTATGAAGGAAGACATGTCATGGACGCAAAACATCTCAATATAAAAAACGCCTGCTGTGTCTCGCCACCGAGGTTAGTCATTTTGTGAAACAGGGGCTCTCTGGTCGAACGGATAGTAAAAGTCTACTCCTGCTGCTCCCTGCCACCCCCTTTATGTATTTTTTATGCAGCAGGGAGTTAAAACGTCATACATTTCTGTCTGAGCTGCAGCCCTTGCAAGGTGACCGCTCTCATGTTAAGCACGCCATGAAAAAAAAGTTTTGGGGAGAACAGTGAAGGTGTTTAGCCTCTCTTCTCTATACACTCCCGTCTCATCCAAACACACTCGTCAGACACACACTCACACACACACACACCGTCCCCCGCTCTGCTTGCCATGCATAATTCAGCAGGCATCCAATTATATCTGAAAATAATTCTATATTAACATGCAATATTAATAGATTACCTTGTGCCAATAGGTACTCACCGAGTAAAAATAAGCTGTCTTGAGGTCATAAACTCTCCCGAAATAGCATAGTCCTGACGCAAACGTTCCTGGAGAGCAAAGCTGAAGTGTTCAAAGTAATTGAGGAAATTAATCAGTGCTGCTTTTGGCTCATTCTGTTAAACAGTCTTCTCCACAACTCAGCTGCTATCTCTTTCTATATCACAACCCTTAAGAAACAAGCAATATAATGCAGAAAAAAAGCATTGATTATTAGGTCAATGTGCTGAACAGCATTTGGTTGAATTGAGCTGACCTGTTCAAACCTTGTGAATATTTAGTTGCTACTTTTTCATCCATGCTAGAACGTTAGCACTCAAGAGATGTTAATGTCTGTGGGAACACTACTTTGGTCAAGACTGAAATAGGTAAACAACTATGAGATGGAGTACAACAACCACATTTTTAAACACAATCGTGCTCTCCGGATATCAAGTTGAAATGTGTATACTACTTCTATTGAAAACGAGTTTACAAATTGGCCTACTTGCAAAACTAATGAGATTTCCATCCCCTGTATGCCTACTGTGTTTTATGTTAATTAGCAAGTGTTAGCATTTAAAAACACCAAACTAAGCTAGTGAAAATGATAGTTATTTTACATGCCAAACATCAGCATGTTAGTATTGCCTTAGTCAAGCCTTGCAGCGCTATTTAAATTAACTTTAGCTAATTGCAACAGGGTTGATATATTCACGTTGGGTGATTAATCTTTAAAATGATGAAGATAATATGAATGTGAGATCTGGTTTATCTGAAAGACCTTTTAAACACCAATACAAACCAAATCAAATTTGAGTGTACATTCATAGGCCTATAGTTCAAATTGAGATGTTAGAGTGACAGCACTGATGGTTGTTAGTGTAGCACTGTCTATTTCCCAAAAATAGCAACTTCAAAGCAACTTCAAGACACGGCTAGATATTTTGGGAAAATACAATTATTTGCTATCTTTATTTCTATGCATTTAGGATACAGACAAGGTTTTTTTTTATCAGCCCTCTCATCTAAATCTCAGCAAGGAGCAAGTTACACTGTAGAAAAACTTTGTTTATGGAGAAAGTTCATTTTTCAAAACTGCAAAAGTCAAATAAGGTGACACAGTAAACAAACAAACTCTCCAGGCTCTTTATCTTCATCTCAACCCAATAACAAGCACACACTCATTTTGCTCAAGCCTAACATAAGTGTCTCATTTTATCAGGATGCCTTGTGGAACGCTCTTGCAAAGCCCCCTTTCAAATACTAGTTTTTTTTTCCATATCATCTGTGCATCAGTGTCAGCGTATCGATGCACCTGCACTTCACTGACTGAGACACAAACACATTGAGGTCGATATGGTAAAGAGCGCAGCAGGCTTTTGACTCTCTCCACAACAAGAGCACCTTACTTGTCCCGGAGCACAAATCACTAAGAGCCCAGTCAGTGGATCAATGCGTCCTACCCATCTAATGAATGTGCAGTAAACATGATTAATGTCATTAGACTCTTTGTTTATCTCCTCCTATTTCCTGCTCTCTCTATTGCCTATATAACCTCCTTTTGGTCCCGTCTCTCATTTCCTTCCATCTCAATTTTCTGTATTGTGTTTTTTTGACCTGTCCTCTGGTCTCCAGGTTTAGACTAGGGGTGGCACAATAAAAGAATAAAAACAGGATGTTTTGCAAAGAGGATGTGTCCTATTTGTGCAATGCAAGTAAAAAGTATATTTTCCTTAAAAAAATAAATAATGTAGATTGATTCCGGTTATGTTTTATTGCTATTTTTTTAAAGTTTAAAACATGTTTTGGAGAAGTACTGATATGATCCTTTTAGCTAACTTCCTGTCGGGGATTGCAGTTATCAGTCCCCTCCCTCGTCCCTACCTCATCACAACGTGAACACGCAGCCATCTTCGTCAGATAGTGCCACCATGGAGAGCAGCAAGTCATCGTTCACATGCACAGAGCTCTGCCTCTTAATAGCGGTCTGTCTCCTGATTGGATATAAAAAATTAGCGGGATACTCGAAATGTTATCTGGCAACTCCACTGTGCATACTGTTAAAGTGCTTGCTGTATGAATATATCGTGATTTAACATGTATATTAACAAAACAATGTCGCTTACTTCTCCTTTAATGATCATGAGAATATCGCAATTATTATGGCCAGGATAATCATGACATGAACGTTTTTAAATATCGTCCAATCCCTAATAGGTGAGACCTACTCGGAGAACTACAGTCTGACGGAGAAGTGCAGCGTGTGTACCGAGTGCACCGGCCTGATGCGGATGGAGACGCCGTGCACCGACTCCAACAATGCCATCTGCATCTGCAACTACAACTACTTCTTCAGCGACATGTCCATGCAGTGCGAGCCGTGTACCGTGTGCCCCGCGGGCCATGGCGTGATTGATCACTGCGGACACAACCACGACACGCAGTGTGAGGAGTGTATAGACGACACATACTCCGACCGGGAGAGCTACCTCGACCCCTGTCTGCCCTGCACCATCTGTGACGAGGACACAGAGACGGAGATTGAAGTGTGCACGCCAATAAGCGACTCTGTCTGCCATGGTAAGTCATAAAACATACACACACACACACACACACACACACGCTCAGTTCGCTAACTTCGCTAATCTTTCTCATCCCACACTAAAGAAAAAGAAGGACCTATCTTGAGTTGACATTTAGTTTTGGTCCATTATTCACTCTTAAGACTTGATTTATTAGGCTAAAAACAAAAGTTCAAAAGTGAACTTGTTTTGGTGACTGTCAATGTGCATTATCAACATGTCAGACATCAGTTCAACTAGAACTGATAAGTCTATTGATTGGTGTTGGCACTTTTTTTTGGCAATTCATCAATCATGGCAGTATTTATCCTAGCAACAATCTAAAAAAATCTCAGGTCTCAATAGATTTACGGCTTTTTGGTTAATGTCTGTGAGGATTTTGGGTTATAAGCTTTGTGTTGGACGAAATGAGGGGTTTGGAATTTCTCGCCATGGGTTTAGGAAATTGAGATAAAGGGAAAATTGTTTCATTACTATTTACATATGAACAGAAATTGCAGCCCAAACTAAAATGTAATTAATTGTGGTGTCTGACAGCAAATTATGATGCACACAATGAATATCATGGGTTTGTTTATTTTCTCCCATGGTCACAAAGAGCTCACAAAGGAACAGGTGGTTATTAGCATAATCATTTGAGACTGCAGCTAGACCTAACTATTTCTCTAGTAGTGACTGACATGCATAAACAGGACAAAGGCAAGCGACTTTCTGAACAGACTTGGAGCCTTTTATATCTACATTGCTGGATGGTGCCATCTTTATTCACTATAGCTTCTTGTCCTTGAAGGCCACCGTAGCCTCTGTAAATTCTCACAACGGGAGGGGTTAGCAATGGAGCTTTGCAATCTACAACAAAACTAGATGACGCTAAAATACTCCTATTTGTACATCTGTACCTATAACCAAGGGGGAAACAAGTTGACCAACTCACATATGTATTAGCTATAGTCGAATACAATTCCTATAGGACCTATTGTTTTTAAAATGTAATTGGAAGCAAGGACCCTCCTTATCAAATGTTATGGTTGTTTTGTGACTCAAGTGGCAGTGTTCACCAAGCAAATACATCCTGCACCAACCGGGTTAGGTGTGAAAGCATCTCTACAAAAGAGAGCAATTACAGACAACACACTTCCAGGAATTTCAAAGCTGTGTTGTGACCACCATATATGTCTCAAGTTAAAAGCTTTAGCAGCGAAAGGTCAGAGAATGCTCAAATGTCAACACAGAGACGATGAATAGTCTGCTCACCGACAAAGCAACATGCGAGGAGCAGAGTCGGGCTCCTTGTATCCATGAGTGAAGGGCAGCTTGTAACCTAGGAAGCTGTACATTCTCTGCAGGCCAGGAGAGTTGTGTGAAGCGGATAGGCTTAATCAACTTTGTGTCAACTCCTTTGGCGATTGGCTTGAATGTAACTAACATTCATTTATTTAAACAAAGTTTTCGCACTATAGCTTTAAAGTATCAGGAAGTAAAGCTCAACATCTCCAGCACCCACAAACAAAAACAAAAACAAGGTTTTCCCGACAACAGATCTTGATATTCGAAGTTTGTGGTCACTGTCTGTTCCTGGGAAATGCTCTCTTCCTTCCACGTGGGTTTATTTAAAATGCAAACTTCAGTGCAAAGAGGCACTTTAGTTGAGCGATGATTAAATGGTTCTAAGAAAAGCACTTAATAGCAGGAGCACTTTTAAATTGCAGAGCCTTTTCATCTATCCCATGTGTGCATTACCACTTTTAAATCAACATTTTAATGACAACTTTTGATATGGATGTCGGGATTTATTCAGGGATGAGTTGCAATATTTTTTTTATTCAGAAGGCCATCTTTCACAATCTCAGATTCTGGTAAGAATTTGGATCTACCAAATTCATGAACCTTTTTAAAAATCTGTCAACAACCAATTGTAGTAAAGTGGATGACCAGGAACCAAATGCAGGGTGTGATTTTCTCTTTTAGGCAAGGCAAGGCAAGGCAAGTTTATTTATATAGCACAATTCAAACACAAGGCCACTCAAAGTGCTTTACAGGGGCAAGATTAAAATACATAAAACACATTAGAAGACATTTAAAAGCGAATGAAAAGAAGTAAAACATTTAAATAAAATAAAAAGTACAGGTTAAAATGGAAACAGAAAAGTCTTCAGACTCGATTTAAAAGAACTGAGGGTTGCAGCAGACCTCAAGTTTTCTGGGAGTTTGTTCCAGATATTTGGTGCATAAAAACTAAAAGCTGCTTCTCCTCGTTTAGTCCTAACTCTTGGGACTGTAAGTAAACCTGTCCCAGACGACCTAAGGGCTCTGGACGGTTCATAACGTATCAGCAGATCAGTAATGTATTTTGGCGCTAAACCATTTAGTGCTTTATAAACCAACATCAGTATTTTGAAATCAATTCTTTGAGTGACAGGAAGCCAGTGTAAAGACCTCAAAACTGGGGTAATGTGATCCACTTTTTTGGTCCTAGTGAGGACTCGAGCAGCAGCGTTCTGAATTAGCTGAAGCTGTCTGATAGATTTTTTTGGAAGGCCTGCAAGGACACTGTTACAGTAGTCAAGTCTACTAAAGATAAATGCATGGACAAGTTTTTCTAAATCTTGCTGAGACATAAGTCCTTTAATTCTTGATATATTTTTAAGGTGGTAGTATGCTGACTTATTAATTGATTTAATGTGTTTCTTGAAATTCAAGTCGGAGTCTATGACAACACCAAGATTTCTGGCTTGGTGTGTGGTTTCTATCATAACAGATGTAAGCTGTGCGCTGACTTTTAATTGTTAATCTTTGGCACCAAAGACAATTACTTCAGTTTTGTCGTTGTTTAATTGAAGGAAATTTTGGCACATCCAATCATTGATTTGTTCAATGCACTTACTCAGTGCTTGTATCGGACTGTAGTCTCCTGGTGATATGGTTATGTAAATTTGTGTGTCGTCTGCATAATTATGGTAGCATAATTTGTTCTTATTCATAATCTGAGCTAGTGGGAGCATGTAGATGTTAAACAGAAGAGGCCCAAGAATGGAACCTTGGGGGACCCCGCATTCAATATGTGTCCGCTCAGATGTGAAATTGCCTATTGACACATAGTAGTCTCTGTCCTTTAAGTAGGATTCAAACCAGTTTAGTACAGTTCCAGAGAGTCCAACCCAGTTTGCTAGTCGATCTAGTAATATGCTGTGGTCAACTGTGTCAAAAGTGGCACTGAGATCCAGTAAAACTAAAACAGAACTTTTGCCACTGTCTGTGCTTAAGTGGATGTCATTGAGGACCTTAACCAGAGCAGTCTCAGTGCTGTGGTGTTGTCGAAATCCTGACTGGAAAACATCAAAGCAGTTGTTCATTGCTAAGTAGTTATTTAGCTGTTGATAAACAGCTTTTTCAATGATTTTGCTTAAAAATGGTAGGTTAGATATGGGCCTATAATTGTTCATGAGCGATGTATCTAGATTGTTCTTTTTTAGGAGTGGCTTGATGACTGCTGTTTTCAGGGCCTGTGGGAATACACCTGTCCGAAGGGACATGTTGACAATTTGTAGAACATCTGAGGCCATACAGCTAAAAACAGTTTTAAAGAAGCCTGTGGGAAGAATGTCAAGGCAACAGGAGGAGGAGTTCAGGTGTTATATAATGGTGTTGTATAATGTTTTAATAGACTGTTATTGTAGTGCAGTTGGGCAGCAGAGAAATGGACTAGGGGAAAAAAAAGGATCAGGAAAGGTAGATGAGGTGGAGGGGAAAGGCTAATATTATTGACGCTGACCTTTCCTTTTCTGTGAACCTAAACACAATCAAAGGAGCTAGCATTTTGATCTCTATCATTAATTGGTCATCACCATAGTAATATTGAAAACAAACAAGACCTTTACAAGAGAGGCTTCTGCTTGGCTCGAGTTGGTACTTTAAATCATGTGTCACCACCAGGTTCAATTTTGCAAGAAATTTCTCAGTTTTAGTTACAACAAGGAGAAGGTGCTTAGGTGATGTTCTTCCAACAGAAATGTAGTGTTGGTTTATAACCAAACTCTTGTAAGCATTGTCACTGTGAGCATATTAGCAATTGGCAATAAAGCAATGACATGAGGAATAAATGATCTCAGCAGTATTCAATGTTCCTAAATCATGCAACAAGTCTGATGTTGAAAGTTCTGCAGAAGATAGCAGCCATGGAAGGAGGTTTGTGCACCAGATTTCACATGGTGATATTCTAGAAACTACTACTCTCCAGCTTCAACGTCTGCCTTATAGTTCAGACCCTGGAGTCCACATACATCTTAATCAAGACTTACAACGAGTGTATAATAGTGTAATAGAGAAAAGACTTTACACTGTTTCTCAGCAATGATGGCGGAAGCCATGCCCAACATGAAAGACTGTAACTCAGGGCCGTAACGTGAGAGCAGTGACAGCCATCAAACCAAACTGTCCCCCCTATGCCACCTTAAACACTCCAGAATATCTACTGTATTCAGGACATTATCTGCCACACAATACAGCCTTTTGCTGCCCCATTGAGCGCCCACCCATGCAGCAGGCCTCACCTTTGACCCCCCCCCCCCCCTCCCCTCCCCTCCCCCCCTTGTCCTGGCCAATAGTTTTGTAAGTGGCGCTATAGCGACTGGAGATGGCACGATTAAGTGACCTTGTGGGACAAGCCGTTTGAAAGGAGAGCCCTGTCATATAGGACCAGTGGGCCTGTGGGCGACGGCTGTACTCATGCATATGCTGGTGATGGTGTTTCAAAGGCCTTCCATGGTGGTCTGTGTGGTAAGACTTTGCATTAAGATATGTTTTTTATGCAGCAAACAGTAAGCTGCCACAGTGGAATTCCCATTCTGTCTTGTCTGTCTGAGGGTATTTTTTCTAATGTTGAGGGAGATTTGTTTAGATTTCATATCCCGCTGTGGTTCTCTCTCTTCTACACGTGGTAAGAAAAAGGAAGATATGATTTAGGTGTTTTTCAAATCCCTAAATCCCCAGTTCATATCCAGCTGTCACCAAGTGTCAATGGCATGATATAATGACAGAGACCGAAAGAGACACACGCGTAGGGAGAGAGAGAGAGTGAGAGATAGAGGGACACAGAGAGAGAGAGAGAGAGAGAGAGCTGCAGCATATGTGCTGTGCTGGTATTCTGTGCGGAGGGGTCGATACGAGTCCTGGGATTTCTTCTGCTCGTGCTCAGGTTTCGCTGAATGACCTCTATGAGCACCCACGCTCCACTGCAGGACACACACACAAACACACACACACACACACACACACACACACACACACACACACACACACACACACACACACACGCACACGCACACGCACAAGCTTAGTGTTCTCCAGCTTTCAGACACACAAATATTTTTTATGAGAATCCAAAAATCAATACAGCTAGCTTTGATAGCGGCACACGCACTCCCCTTCTGCCAAGTGCACTTTTAAAAGTCTAAATTTTTCATTAAAACGCCGGACACCGCACATGTGCAAGCTCCCTTTGATCTGAAATTGAAAACACCTCCTGCATCTTTTCACTAAACGTTTCTGCCCCGTCTCCTGGCCACGGCTACGATTTAAAAAAAAACTTTTTCTTAAGAGGTGCTTTTCATTCTCCAGTTGAGAAAATGTGTTGAGTGTCGGTCCTCGGAAAACAAGCGAGGGAGAGATTAAAAAAACAGATAAAGGCGGGCCTCTTTTTCTGTTTATTAGCCCGCTCATCACTGTCCATCCTTCCCACACACACACACACACACACCCCTCCTCCCCCACTATCTCTTCCCACAGTGGCTCTCGAGTGGCCCGGGCTATAGCAGAAGCGGTGGAAGGTGGCCAGTGTGCATTCAGTGCCTTCACCACTGCAGTATAATTACTCCTTGCTAATCAGAGCACTTTACAGCAGCTTCTCTGTTCATCTTGCAAACCCCAACTCTTACTCTCTCTCTCTCCAACACTCTGCCTCTCTGTCTTGCCCTCCCCTAACAGGAGACAAAGCTCTCACTTGAATAATTTTCTAGTACGTGTGTGTGTGTGTGTGTGTGTGTGTGTGTGTGTGTGTTTGCACATTTGATGGATGTGTGCGCGTCGGGGAGTGACATACACAGAGAGGAAGATTGAGATACAGGCCCAGCCCCGGCACAGAGGGGGAGAGTGTTTGGCGGCTGATAAAGAGGTCATTGTGCATGTGTGCCGGGGCCCTGATAGATAGCTGCTCATCTCCACCCTCAACTGCTGGCTGCGCGCCCCGCCAGACGTCAACCTTCACACAAGACCCCAGGGTTAACTTCACCATAAAGACATCGACCATGGATCATAAAAAATTTCCTTTTTCCTTTTTTTTTTTTTGTCCACAACCCGCATATAAACACATCTCCCTTCACACACAGACACATAGACACAGAATCACACAGAATCACACAGACACACACACACACACACACACACACACACACACACACACACACACACACACACACACACACACACACACACACACACACACACACACACACACACACACACACACACACACACACACACACACACACACACACACACACACACAAAAAAAGCCCAAATGAAATTGATAAAGCTCCACCACTGCCTTTAAGCTCCCCTTCAAGTTCCAGCTGAGGTATGCAACCTCTGGAGCCCAAAAGGTTTATGCTCTGACCTCTACAGCCGCTCGTGCTCTCTGCATCACGCCAGAGAAATAAAGAGAAAAAGCAGGGGGCGTTACAATACAGATATTGTCGTAAACTGTACTCAAGCCATAAGCGCTCTCTGTGTTGAGCCTGTGTTATGTGAAGCGGTAGAGTCCCTGGAGAGAGCTGGGATTTAGGCTCGGAAAGAAAGAAGACAATTTACAGCGAGTCCTGAGGTGCGAATGGTGAATATATACAGTACATCTGAATAGAGGGAGCTCCAAATAAAGGCCCCTAATGACAGATGAAGCCTGGTGAGGCAGAGGAAAAGGCTGTAAAGATTGTAGCTCCTCCTTGACAAACTGTTTAAAAGACCTGGACCGTCTGCACACTTTCACTCACTTTCACACCTTCCCGTTCACAATTTATCCTATTTGCGAGCTCGTGTTGCATTGCTAATACCATTAGCCAGAGCTGCATTAGCCGGATGATGGATGGCGGAGCTAAAGGAAACCCGACTGCTACATCCCAGGAAAAGGTCAAGAAACGCATGTAATACAGACACCGCCGTTTCCACTCCCCTCCTTCCTTTTAGACCATATCTGAATCAATAGCGGCGCTTTAAATAGGCCCTCTGCATTATTTCTGTGTTTCTAAGTATGGCTCGCACATGTGCAGTGTTTTGCTGTCCACGAGAGATATTTTTTCTACTGTATATCAGTAAACCGATCCGCCCCACGGGAGGGCAGGAATGCCCCGTCATCACCAAACAGACCAACGTCCAGCACAAGTTTTTTAAAAACATGTCCACATAAGTTGCCCATCAAGGTCCCATCGGACTATTAGAGCCAGTTCTAAATTATGCAACAAATCAATGTGGAGAAACTGGACTATCTGCCATGTCAGTGAAAGTAGGACAAACGTGAAGACAGCATTCTGCCGTGAGGATCTACTGAATTCCTCTTTTTCTCTCTCTCTAACTGTCATTTGACCATATCACTGTCTGTCACACCGATCAGTTCATATCATTATCCTGCCAAAAATCCTCAGTTGAAATATGATGTATGCATCACTAACTCACTTATAGTTATGTTGAGTAATAACAGGTGAATACCATCATCTAAACTTTTACATGCAAAGATTTTTTGGTATTTGTTTAGTGTTTATTTATCCAGGTTTTGCAAAACTCTGTCACCTATAGATTCTTGCTGTAACCCACTTGAGCTGGGCTAAAAGCAATACATGGATTTGCAAGAATAAACCCTCCATTACATGTAACCGTCTTTCTTCGATTTTGACAGACAGTGAGGCCTGTGAACCAGGACGTTGTTTCTGGAAAGACAAACTGCTGTTACATTTTTAAAAAACTAATTTTTCAGTGCTGTGAGCGGCACACATTCGATTTCATTCAGCTCCAGTGAAATGCTGTCGAAGCACTAACATTTAAGAAGTGTATTTCTGTAACCCTGAACGAGTAAAATGAAAAGTATCCACATTGCCAACAATACATGGTAACTAGTTGGCAATCTGATTCACTTATTGTAATAACTTTATTGGGTTCATCCATTGTACTTGGGGGTTAAACACCTTTAAAACAGGACAGTTATAAAGTGAGCCCTGAAGTATTTGCATTAGAACCCAGTCTTTGGCCTTGAAGGAAGCTTTTCGGGGTCTCCACGGGGTTAATCCAGGGAGTGCCTGAATCAAGATAATGAGGAGCAGCCTGAGGTTCAACTGGGAATTACAGGCTCTCATCTCCACAAGGCTGCTGGGCTCAGGGGTTTTTTGGTCTTGGCTGGACAGGCCTCCTCTCTTTGACCTGCTGTACCGTACCCCAAGGGAGGGAATAATCCACTGTTGAAGATGGAGTCAGCCATTCTGGAGATCGCTTGTTTCCAAATCATTTTCTTTTGTCAAAATCAGTGAATATCTCCTCACGATCCGCAACTTTCCATACTGGGTGTGCGCTGAAAAAACTTCCAGTGTTAAAACCTAGCGTATAGGTTCTGTAGGGTATGTAAATAAAGGGCCCCACCATAGCTAGCAGCATGCCAGTTTACAGAGCCTAGGCTGTGTATTAACAATGGATTTTTCTTTAAGCGCACACACAGTACATGCAGTTTGCAGATCGTGAGGAGATATTCTCTAATTTTGACAAAAAAGTTAATGTCTCACTCTCTACAGATTGGCTGAATCCCCCTTTAACTCTCTGAGCTTCTTCTAATCACTGCAGTGTTACTTAACAGAACTCTCCTAAACTGAACCATAATATGACAGGACTGTGGGAGAGATGTGATGGATAGACTGTGTTTTTCAGAACAAGCCATGCCCATCAGAGTGGGCACATTGTGCTTTGCAACATGGGAAATTATACGCTGAATCATTAGCGGAGCTCACAAAGAAAAAGGAAATAGGACAATTTACGAAAATGACTCTCCTCTTCTGGCTATTGCATGTGATAGAAACCAGACCCATCCAGTAGCAAACAGCCGTCCTGCCTTTCCCGAGTGAAGCCTGTTTGCTGAGGCCAAAGTGATGACCTTCCCTAAGCCGCCGACTTTGTTCTAACATGGGTCCACATGAGCCTTAATGTGATGCATTGTGTAGAGTTCACATGTTATGGGGATGTGGTGACAGCAGACCTGGCGTGCAGGGGGACCAGGCCTGGTGTGGGACGGGCTGGTGGGTTACAGACACCCCCCCCCCTCCCTCCCCTGTTGTAGAAGAACATTCCTTTTCTTTCTGCACATGGCAACTCAAGCAGAACCCATCTGTCTATAAGAAACAGCTGCCACATGTGTGTGTGTGTGTGTGTGTGTGTGTGTGTGTGTGTGTGTGTGTGTGTGTGTGTGTGTGTGTGTGTGTGTGTGTGTGTGTGTGTGTGTGTGTGTGTGTGTGTGTGTGTGTGTGTGTGTGTGTGTGTGTGTGCAGTGCATCAGACTTTTGGTTGGGGACGACACCCCGAGCAAACAAGCTCTAGGAGATTAGATAATTATGAAAAAGCTTCTGGTCATGTTAGGATTTCTTTTTTTGATTTCTGGTTTGTCCACCTCTTTGGTCCAGTCGGAAATATCTCAACAACTACCAGATGGTGACTTAAATTTAGCACACTGAATCCTAATTATCCAAATTTTTTTAGCATGAAAAATGAGTTGACGTAACTGGAATTTTGAAAACGACTGCATTTGAAAACATTGAGGAAAAAAAACAAAACAATTGCTGGGACATCAGTAGACTGTTGTTTTATCAGTCTCATCTGCGTATGTTTCTATTCTCACAAATTCTCTTTTCTCTATATTATTTTTCTCCATACAGATCCTAACCTCCCGACGTATTTCGCCCCCACCTCTGACATGGGCCTATATCCACCCTCCTTCACCACTGACTTCCACCTCGACGCTTCCGAGAGCCCGTTGCCCGGAGGAGACACAACCACGTCCAGCGCCGGCTCTCCGCGATTCCTGGGCCACGGGCTCGATGAAAACCTCATCCCAATCTACTGCTCTATCCTAGCAGCAGTGGTGGTGGGCCTGGTTATCTACATTGTTTTCAAGAGGTCAGTTGGTTGTAAAAGGGACAAAATTATGTCAGCACAATTGGGGTTTTAGCACTTCAGCTACAATATGATCTAGGTCAAAGAGATAGTGGTCTAGTGGATAGTGTTGGATAGAGTGACAGAAGTGGCCCCAGGCTAAAAAAAATGGTATTCGTGTTTTGCTGGTGAAAATATTCAGGCGTGTGCCAGCTATGGTGAAAGAGGCTTTGGCCCAGATTGAGTAAATCACTCTATACTACTGTCCCACAAAAAGAAAAAAATAACTACTTAATGCATTACAGAGGTCACACGAACACAACCGCATTAGTGAAGACACGCAAGCACACGTGCAAGCAATCATACAGACAGTGCCGGGCTAAAACTGATCTGAAGCAAGTAAACAAGCTCATTAGAGGCATGATTGTTTGAAAAGTGCCGTCCAGGAGACATTCGAGTGCCGGATTTGTCACGCACACATCTGGCGAGTGCTCCTCATGTACTTATTGTCATGCATAGATATGTATGCAAAGTACGTCCATTTTTCTTCAACACCCAATATTTTATTAGTAAACACTTATGGCGGTGTTAAATGTTCGGCGGCGCTCAATACCTCATGAATATTTTAATCATTGTTTCGTGAGTCACTCCTCTTCTAAAGAGAAGCAGCAGGGGAGAACTGTGAAGCTTTTTTTGTTTCTGGACATTTTATGATTTTTTTATGGATTTCTATTGTTTTTTTTTTCGGCAAATATGCAGCACATATGCTGTTTACAATGCTGATAATTTGCTATTGAAGTTCAAAGACATTTCTGACAGCATAATACCATCATGCAATACAATGCAAATCAACCCCTGCTCATTCTTGAATATGCTCCTGATGGCCTTTTGAACATGTTATTCTAATAGACAGAGGATATGCTTGGATTACATGATGAGTAAAGATCAGATTGTGATTTCATTCTATTAAAAGCCTGTTTTGCCGCTTAATTAACTGTATTTTCACCATTCCAACTTTTAAATGTCAAAAAAAGTTTGGCAAATATGGAGCTATCTCTGCTAAAGTTGGCCAGGTTTTTTTATTAGTGTTAACCTCAACTGTTACCTTAATATTTGACAACAAACAATACTAGCCTCCACATAGCATGAAAATACTACACGGAGTGGATGGAAATAGTTAAGAGGGCTTTTTTTTAACGTCTTGTAACTTTTCTTATTGCAACTACACAAACTCCGAAATATCCAACAACTGTGATCACTTCTCAGTTATTGCTTCAGATAGTGAATGCCGCAATGGAAAGCAGCGAGTCATCGTTCACGGACACAGAGACCCGCCTCTTTATAGTGTTCTGTGTCCTGAATGGATAAAAACTAGCGGGGTACTCGAAATTGTATCTGGCAATTACTGCAAAGCTGAATGACTGGGAGACCTGTGGTATGAACTACGTATACTGTTTAAGTGATTGCTGGATATAGACGGATTTAACACGTATATTAACAAAACCATATCGCTTACTTCCCCTTTAACTCTGGCATTTACCAAATGTTCCATAGGTGGAATAGCTGCAAGCAGAACAAGCAGGCGGCTAATGTCCGCGCGGCCACAAACAACCAGATGGTGACGCCGGAGGGAGAGAAGCTGCACAGTGACAGTGGCATCTCGGTGGACAGTCAGAGTCTGCAGGAGCAGCAGCAGCAGCAGCACGCCCAGGCTGACGTCCAGGCTCTGCCCTCACGCTCACACACACAGGAACAGATAGGTACGACTGGAAAATACCGACTGTATGAGCTACATCTGTACAGTCTGATGCAATCCCATACAGCTGTTCTGCCATACTTGTATGAATCCTGTACTGTAATGTTCAATTTGTAGTGGACATGGAGGTGATAATTTAAATTAGCTGAATTATACTGCTGGACAGCAAAATAGTAAGAGGTTTTTATTGGTGTTAATTGAAAGACAAGATTTATAGAAAAAGACCAAATATGATGCCCAGTATACGTAACCAGTAACCGCTTTTGATTATGACCTCAGAAATTCAAACTATAATTGAATTAAGACATTTTCGAAATGTCACCAACGACTGTACAGTATGAGCTTTGTTAGGACAGATGTTATGGCAGGGCTATTATATTGGATTGCATCATATTGCACTGAACTGAGTTTAAATCGACTTCGGAAAAATATTGTTATCAATATTGTGATATGAATTTCAGTCAAATTGCCTGGTCCCAATACGAATGAACTAAATCCACCAAAGGTGTGTCTACATATCTGCATCTCATATCTGTAGAATATAGAAGATAACAGGGCCTCACCCCATAACTTCATAAATTCATCGCAGAAGCTCAAACTTTATGTAACGATCTCATCCAAGTCTAAATTCCTTCTTCACACCGCGGTACTGTAGCTGCCAAAAAAAGGTTCTTATCGATTACATCATGTTACTATACACCAACATATGTGGTGAATTATCCAGTTGTGTGCAAGACCTTTCCCTGTGAGAAAAGGAACTTTTTTTGTGTATTTATTTGGATCAAAAACAATATATCACCTAGCAGCTGGACTTCAACCAACTGTAGCTGCCAAGAGCAAATTGGTGAGACCAAAGTTTACATGCACACATGATGTATTTGACTCCAGGAGATTACGATTGTTACATGAATGTGATTCGTATTGAAGATTGGACAGATTTTGCTTCAAATATTTCTCCATACATTTGGCTGTATTCCTCCTCATTACAATTGCCACCTATAGGAGGCAAAAATAGTCAGCGTTGAAAGATGTTTGACAGAGTTTCCGTCTCAGTTTACAGTAAATATAATAATTTGCGATGCATAAGGGGAAGCCCGTAACGGCATATGTTTGATCTATATTTACCTTTACCTTACTACTCCTCTATATCTATATTTGTCTGTCTTTGACTCAGAGTATTTTGTGTATGCCTATACGGACGTATAGTCTTGCAAGCCAGACAAAATCTAAAAGGTTCTGGGAGATTAACTCAGTTGATCATGTCCGGCTTAGAGGGATAAAACCAACATTATGCACTTATGCACTACTAATCTATTATAAAGCAATTTGCCACGTGCTTAATTTAACTTTCAGCACAGCGCAGTGAGATTGAGAAACAATTCAGTTTGATAGCTTCATGCAGTTATACTTGCTACATGAAGATGTCTCAAGGAAACAAAATAAATATGTAGTTTATGCAATTACACTCTTGTAATTAGTCATATTTGTATATATACTATACTGTATATATGAGGAGAAAATAAGGGCTGTTAGAATTTTAAATTTTTTCCATCATCAACAAATCCTTTGAAAAGACCAAAACCACAAATACGGTAATCTCTCACTATCAAGCCCACTGGGTTCTATTTAAGGGGTACATCTTTCAAAATGGGTCACACATACTGTAAACAGTTTCTTAAATGGGCTTGGGTTTTTAATGATAATTATATAATGATAATGATATTGATAAGGAAAGCACCCGCATCGTAATATAAACTGTAGCAACGAAAAGTGTCAAGTTGATTATTTGAATATTTATTCATTTATTTCATCATCATCATCTTCAACCGCTTATCCGAAATCGGGTCGCGGGGGCAGCAGTTTGAGTAGGGAGCCCCAAACTTCTCTAATTTATTTCAGACCTACTATAATCCCTCAAAATACGCTGGTATACTTACTTTAAATCTTTTAGTGATAAAGATGTGTGATAAAGGGATTTCCCTCACAGCCCAAAACTAGGCTCGCTTGGTGCATTCTAGGCAATCTGCACAGAGTGTCTGCAAAAAGAGGATAACCTTTTAAACAGCTTGGAGAATAGAAGCAAGTGCTGCACAACTGAGGTGTGACCTCTGTAGAGCAGTCTTCCATTCCTGCAATACTGAAATAGCACTTAGATTAAAGAGATGAAACCGGCATTCTTCACTCGATCTATACTCATAAACCTGAGAGCCTTTTTACCTGAAGAAGTCTGAAGTTCAGTCACAATCTCGTTATTTATTCAGTCATTCATGCTTCTCTGCTAGACTTTCTCTCCAAGGACCTTGTTACATTTCTTTCCTAGAGTGTTATTGTGAATTTTAGTAAATCCCCCACAAAAAAAAACTATTGTAAAAGGGATATAATGTGCTAACAAGCCAAACAGCTGATAAACCCTCCCTGTAACGATCCCCACTGTGGTGTCTCTTCTGGGATAGCCATTACATTCTAATGAGGCTCAGGGAAAGCTTAGTTTGTTGTTGTGTTTCGTTTGCAACCCCCCCCCCCCTCCTCCCTTTCCATTCTTACACTCAACAAATGCCCATGCTGCATGTTGAAGAAAAGAAGGAATTTCTTTTGGGGTATATACCAGCTCTGGGATTGGTTCACTGAGAATATGACTTCCCCTTTTAACCCTGTTGCATCTTTAAGCGATTGGCTCATTAGCAGGTGTTACGAGATGGGACGCAGGCCTGCTCAAACTGTCACTGCCGTAGCCTACTAAATCTGATCCAGGATCAGTGTTTAGCACGTGCTAATCGGGGTTAGCACCATCTGAGGGCTCCGGAACCATTACAAAAAGAGGTCAGCGAATGCTCTCGTGATGCGGGTCGTTGCTTCTTCTACAAAACAACTGTTAAAATGCACGGGAGGTTGAGACTATGCACAATAAATCCACGATAATCGCAGGGGGTTTCCCGTTCCCAACGAACCATATTTTACTGGCAGCTAAAATAATGGGAACACCTACAGACCGAAAAGTCAAATGAGGCTCTTAAAAGTTAGAAGTAGAGCAATGAAAATGCCCTGCGTTTTTACTGACAACATGGTTTTCCCTGCTTGAGTTACTGGTGAGGGGTGAGAGCTCCACATGTAGGGTACTCTGCCCCATTTTTGTGGACTGCTCATCACCATTAAAAAGAATTGTGCAGCTAATGTAATGTCATTAATAGAGAGTGGATGATTCATGATTAGTGGTCTTTTCTCACACATTATGGAGTTTCGATAAAACTTCTCCGTGTGGTATTACTTTGACCATCATTGGAAAATAACAACCTTAGACATGCAGGCAATATCAATTCTCCCTCTTCATTTAAAGTTGATAGTTCGAGCCACATGAACTAACACCAGGAAGTATGCAACTAAAATTCCCTGTTTTGCATTTCTAAGGCATTTGAAGAGTGGTGAAGTCTGGGATTTAGGAAGTAGGATTTTGTACTATGACCTTAGGTAACGTTATGCAGCGATATGAACACACTTCCAATAAAAAGGGTTGGAGGCAAAGAGTTCGCCTTTAAAATTATTTTGGACATGGAGATAAAGCAAAATCATTATATTATATTAATTAATACATTATATTTATTCAATTTAACACTCAAACTGGATTTTTCATGGTTTGTGTGGGAATCGTTTGATTGACAGTGACCTGACACCAAATGTAATTAGTCTGATTTAAACGTCAGTCAATCCTGATTGGTTCAACTTCACAGAAGTTCTATGAGACCGTAAATTGCCTACTAAACTTTGCCAACTTACATCCAAATGAAACCATAAATCTCTGTATTGAAATATACCAAACTGTTCTTACTTGTCGCAAAATATACTGTGCTCATGTTGGTTTCCCATCACTAATTGTAGCAGCTAATTGAAAAGTAAGAATGGTCGGTGCTGTGGAAGGTATGAGGATTTGTCCAGGGGGCCATTGACTCATAAACTGTCATAAAATTTAGAGTTGAAGTTTAAAAAAGTAATAAAATACATTTTGAGATGACCCACTTCCCCCTGCAACAAATCGAAAATAGCAAACTGATTAAGAAGTTATACATTTTCTTTTCAAATCAGCAAAACAATCCAAATGTCTTCTAAATTTTTCTCAGGAGTCCCTGTGACTAACATAAAACCATCTCAAAATCAATCCCAATCAGCATTTTGGAAACCTTTATTGTGGCTTAGGGTCCAGTCAAGATTGCCTGAATACACTGATTAAAAAAAGAAAAAAAGAAGTATTAAACAAATCTTTGCTACGATTGGGGAGTTCAAGTTCCCAGAACACATTGAACTGGTTCAGTGAAAGACAGGTTGTATTGATTGTTGGAATGGGGTTTCACTCACTTCAAAACCTTGGACAGCCATGTGGCCATATTATTATCCAAGCTGCTTTCCGAAACGAGGTGCAGTGCCTGTTCAGAATCAGCTGCACTGAGGTAGAATAATTGTACATCTGCAAGCCACTGTGTGTATACTGTACTGTACTGAACTTGTGTGCATTGAAGACGGCTTTGCACTGGCCAGCATCAGTCTCCTCCGCTCTCTGTCACTGCCAATGCCTTTAGAGTGTGTTTATACAGGAAGGAAGAGAGAGAGAGGAGTGCTATGCACTGTGGCCGTCACTGGATAGAATCTATGTGGATACAAAAAGTGAACGAGGAGGCAGGGTGTTGCAATCCAAGTGTATTTTACAACAGGGGGAAATACGTGGAAAAGGATGGGTTTGTAGGAAGGGGGAAATGAATGAAAACCTAGAGAGGGTATGACGTTATAAGTCCACAAAAGCATCCCCCCTTTCGCCCTCTTCTAAAGTTTTAAAATAAACCCTCTTGTACAACACTTCCCTGGCACAAGGAGGCATTTATAAAGGCGAGAATACATCCACCGTACTCGGGGGTCCACTCAGGAACGCCTCTGCATACCCGGCCCGTCTCCATGGCTCCCTCTCAATTGACAACAGGTTAAGAGGTTTGTGGGAAAAGAGGGCATTTGTCTCCCGTCCTCATCCGCCTAATGATTTCACTTTAACAGGTTGGGATGAGTGAGTGACACCACAGGGCCCCCTGCAGGGACAAGTGGGATTACCAGGAGCTTTTCTCTTATGGATTAAAGGTTCTTCTAACTGGAGCCACAAATCAAAAGTAAAAACAAGAGTCAAATAATATGTCTGGTTTATTTTAAGTCAGGTGATTGTAAATTGTGATGATTGCCACGGTTCTAGATAGAAATAAAGCTGGCCTTTTCAAGGTGGAGTCAGCGATCCTGGAAAATGCTCGTTGTCCAATTCACTTTTTGTAAAAATCTGTGAATATCTCCTCACGATCTGCTACCTGTCTGTACTGTGTGTGCGCGGACAAAACAAATCCAGTGTTAATACACAGCTTAGGCTCTGTTAATTGGGGATGTTGCTAGCTACGGTGGCCCCCTATTTGTTTACACACCCTTCATTTACATACCCGTGTAGTCTAGTCTAGGCTGTGTATTACAGGTCCCATATTATGCAAAATGCACTTTTTCAATGTTTTTGAACATAAATATGGGTCCACGGTGGTCCTAGAGACTGCCAAGTATCAAAGAAAAGAAAACTCTCTCCTTTTCTCACTCTCCCCCTTTCTGAAAACCTCCACCCCTCCCCCCAATATACTCCAGTCAGAATTCTCTCAGTTTCTGACGTCAAAAACGGGAAAGCCACCTGCCCCCACATTAGTAACCAGAAACTTCCACTGTGCAGTAGTCTATGATAACCCCACCCCCCTATTTCTTATTTGTCCACGGTCCCGAGATCCTCTGGAAAAATATTCCTTCACCGCCATGTTGTTTTCCCCGCTTAGCGACAAGATGCCTGTAGTACGCAAAGCATGCTGAATGTTGCATAAACCAACACAGAAGCTGTTTGCTCATAATCCACTAATTTATCTTAACCACAGCAGTCAAATGCCTCGTTTTTAATAACACAACGGATAGGAAGCTACTTGTGATTTTTTTAAACGGTGAAACTAAAATAAATGTTTTATTGGTATTTTTGCCTGACTGGTGTATAGCTATTAGCTTCGGGACAAGCAGGCAGCTTTTGCTCATAATAACCTATTTATATTCCCCACAGCAGTCTAGCAATGCCTCGTTTTTAGCAAGACAAAGGATTGGAAGCTAATAATGTAGAAGTCAAACTTTGAAACCAATGTTTTCACTGATTTAAGTGTTATTTTTAGCCGTTAGCCCCGAGTAGCTTCGCAGTAGCCTCCATCTTTTGCTGCATTTTGATTGTGAACATGCTGTTTCCATTAGCTTGTGGCTGTCAGTGCATCTGTATGAACATAGTCTTTCATGTAGACAAGGATCGGTCATGTCAAACCGTTCAAAGTGGGGCTGAGCTCCTGCGTTACTAGCACTAGACATGGTTCTTCTCACGGGTAAACGTAACCGTGGTAACAGGCACGGCAAAGACAGTGGGAAGGGCTATGAACGACCTATGGACAGAGGGCGAGGCCAATGGCTTCGCTTCTGGACAGGGGTGGGGGGAGCTCATAGATGGTATAAAACGAGGGGAGCTGCAGCTCGTTTTCAAAAATAGGCCATCCTGAGATTAGCTGAAAATCAGGGTATAGAGGCATACTACAATAAATGATCTGAAAGTTTTTTTTTCAGCAAACAACTAAAGAAAAACGTATTAGGGACCTCTAAGACCTTATAATATTGACAGAAAAGTGTATAAGATGAGACCTTTAACAACAGATTTTCTTTCAGCTCGTTGACAGGTAGTTGATCATGAAGAGATATCTAGTGATTTTGACAACAAGTATTCTTCTGAATCACTATATCCACCTTTACTTTTACTATAAACATTACCAAAGTACCAGAGCAGACTAGCCAAACATTAATGAACAAATTAAATCAAAGATTATCCATTAACGTTCACATTGATTCTTCAACAAATCATAATTCCAATAAGTAGAAAGAAACTGCTACTGATACTGAAGGCTATTCAAAAGACAAATGGGAAACACCTACACAATCTACATTAATTGACATACCTGAATATTATAACATTTTCCATGCAGAATCTCTTGTGGTGGTAGGAAGTTATAATCTTTGTGGGGGCAGGGATTCTAATTCTAACACAAATCAGGAACTAATCAAGGTGCACTTAATCAAAAGTCTTGCCACGAAAGGTTCACCATTTAGAACTGATTTAAATATCACCACCAATCACCTATGTCTTCTGCCACAACGTGACATATTTCTTAGATTTTTCTCTCAATCTCTCTCTCAATCTCTCTCTCTCTCTTTCCTTCTACAGTGGTGAGGGTGGATGGTGGACCCCAGCCCGACACGACTCCCCATGAAGTTTGAAGAGAAGGCGTCAGAGCTAAAGAGACAGGGAGAGGGGGACTTGGGACTTGAACCGTGGACCAAGAAAAGCCACATGGGAATGTAAAAGTGACTGACTGATTTAGAATCTAAAGTGGCCCACAGAAGAAAAAAGACTTTGACATGTATGGAATGGACCTCCCGTGCAGCACCTTGGGCCACAGTCTGACTCTTCATCCCTGCATAATAATTTAGAATCCAAATGTATCCATCAGTGTGCCTGCCTGGACACGACTTCAATGGCAATATCAACCACTATCTGTACCAACCGATGTCACTGCAGATACATAATCATCGATATATAAGCCAGTTCCACTTCGTATTAACTGACTATCCCAGTAGATAATATTGACATATTTCTTATACTAACTGCCAACTTGGCCTCCTCTGCCCCCTTTTTTCTGACCTTGGCATCCCCTCCCTTACCCCATGTCATTCCACAATCACTAGCCATGAAATGTATGTGCCTGTAAGGTAAATAGGCAGAACAGGTTTGCCATTATCTCCTTTCCTTTCTTTTCTTCCCCGGCATCAAAGAGACATTGTTCACACTCTCAGATAATCCTCTGTCTCTCCATTAGACTCCCGCCGCCATCGGTCGTACAAAAACACAGCGGGGGATCCGTGAGTCAATGGCGCAACTTTTCTTCTGAAGTTTCTCATCCATTTTTTATCATTTAACCACAGATGCATTTCATAGCATGTTGTCTTATAGATATGTTTGCGTAATTTTTTGATATTGAACTCACCGGCTGATGCAAGTGACTCACATTTCGGGGAAAAAAAAAAGGTCATTTTGCTGTGTAGCCCCGTGTGTGTGCTGTAAATCGACAATAGAGAAGCTGACATAGACCCTGGCCTTCACAGCACCCGAGGGGATTGTGTTGCAGTGATTTCATGCTTATAATGTAACACACCCCAAATGTGTGTCTCCTGTTTGTGGTGCATTACTTTCATTTTGTAGTTTGAGTTACCACGGCTGACACAGCATGGTGCCTTCACGGTCCTCTCAACAGAACTGTAAATGAGCAACATGAGACAAATAGCTTTGGGCCTAGTGGAGGTCTGCTGACTCACTGCCATGAGTTGACACTTCTGATGGAGAAACTGTGTTGTCAGTACACACTGACCCAGTATTAGACACTTAAAGCTATAATGCGTAGCTTTTTCATATAAATGAGTGTCGGTTACATTCAAGCCATCGCGAAATGAGTTGACACAAAAGTCGATTAAGCCTATCAGCTCCACAAAACTCTCACTGTATTTCTCAGTATGGCAGTGCTTTACCAACTGTGTGTCAAACTCACGGACCCCACCACCCTCTAGTCTACATAGTCACTCTTACAGTCTTGCGTACAGCTCTGTCTGAGGCTGATAAACAGCGTCGAGGAGCTAATGCACTGGCAGCGTTGCTCACATCAACACGGGGCCCATTATAGAGACATTCTGACAGGCAGGTAGTAATTACCTCAGGGTTTTCAGCTCCATTTAACCCTCTGCTCTCATGGGCTAAGCCACTTCTCTTGGGGGATTAACGCTGCGGACATACAGAGGGGCGACACAGCTTTCTCTGGAGCCTCAACGTGACATTACAGATCCCTTATCCAAGTCCGAGGCCACTGACATTTTACAGTCTTGCCATGGTGATATAAAAGCACTTAGTAGCAGGGCTAGTTGGTACTGTAAGTAACACAGAATCACTTTTATGTTGTCCCCCCCCCTACTGCTTGCAGTTACTGTAGAAGCAGTTGACATACAGTAGATATGTCTTTTGAAAGACTGGAGCTGAGCTTGACTGCATTGCTTCAGCATTGATTCCTACAGGGGCACGTTCTTTACTACTCAGGGTCCCTCTTGTTGTGGTATGATGACAAAAAAACTAGCAAGAGATCCGTAGTCAAGGATTTCTGTAAACAATCTGTAGATGTATGATAGAGTAGGTAGGTAGACAGGTATGGAATAAAAGTAGCTATTAGGCTATGTTGAAAAAAGTAACATGGAGAAAGATACGGGTCGATATGTGCGTTAGTTTATGATTAATAATAGTTTGACATTTCGGAAAACACACTTAAATTTAACTTTATTGCAGAGTCTTAGAAGTGAAGATTGGTACCACTTCTATATCCGAGGAGTATAAGTTCAAATGTACCGCCAGCAGCTGACTAGCTTAGCTTATAGCATAAAGTCTAGTAACAGCTAGCCTGATTCTGTGTAAAACACAACACATTGGGGTTGGCCATATGTCGCACTATGACACTCTGGACATGTGGTTACCATTTTCTCATGTAACTCTTCCGAAAAAAAAGTAAGTAAGTGTACAACCTTAAACTTTAAAGGCAGTTCAACGTGTGTTCTACTTATCAGCAGAGCTTGTAGAGCTTAGCGCACAATCAATAGATAAGAAATGTCACGGTCCACGGAGGCAGATAAAGTCAGTCATTGCATCCTGTGTGCCGCTCAATGGATTGGTCTAACGGTCGCCAACATTTCAAGACAATACAACTTTTATTTCTGGTCTCTTCACGTGTGATTCATCCTGTATCACGACAGCACTATGAATGGAACCAAAATGAACAGGAAAAAAAAACGCTGCTGTACTTCACTCACACACTCGTCACAGCTGATGTGGTGGGCATGTGGTGTGGACATGTGACCGCACACGCAGAGCAGATTCAGTTTCCTCCATTGAGAGAGCCGGGCGTGATTCATCCTGATACCGGCTGTGGCAGTGACATTAACAACAGACGCTGCTACAGAGTGAGAGACAAAGCTGTTGATTGAGAGAGAGAGAGAGAAACTCCCCCTTAGGCCCAATCAGCCTTCCAGCAGCGCAATCATCAATCCTCAACCAACGTATTCTCTTTGAGACGTGAGACACTTAATCTAAGAATGTATACGACCTGAATACTTACAGAAATATGCAACACACACTCAAATATATGGTTTTAATCTCCCCTCATACGCCTCTGTTTGTCTTTAAATTTGTCCTTGTTGGTTTATATTATGAATAGTATTACACTTTTTGGAAATCAATATTTTTTCTAACGGATATGTTATTTTGTAGCACTTATTAGATGTACTATGAATGCACTCAAAGAGTGAACCACAGTTCAAGTGCCTGTGTACAGTGTCAGGTGTCTTTTACGTTAAGAAGTTTGACTGTATTTTCTTTGCGATTTTTCCACTTATTTCTATGATTTCTTGTGCCTTTTCTTTGGTGATTTGAGAACAAATATTTTTTTTCTTTTTTAAGTGAACAGAAGTTGATCTACGGAGACTCAAGCTAAACTGTAAAAAACCTAGCACCGATATAGAGAGACGTACAGTACAAACAGGTTGCTAATGAACACATTCTGTATGTTAACATGCTATAAATAGCCTACTGTCAACTAATGGGGTCTTATAGCATTACTGAAGCAAATGTACATGCCACCCAGGACTTCCGATCCAAAACTCACACATGCCATTAGTAAATAGAAATCAGCTCTACTGTGCAGAAGTTTTGGGTGTGTAGTAAGTTACATTATGGACCTACATTTCAAAGGCGATAGGACGGCATGCCATAACTTGAAATCTACGTGGAGGTTCACTGTTATTCTCCGTGATAGAAGAAGCTCCTGAAGAAGCTGAATGTGTCACCTGTACTTACCTACTAATGTAAAATGCATTGTGTAAATGTGAATTTCTTAGAGTTGATACAAGATACAAAAACACACCATAAAATGTAAAAAAAAAAAAAAAAAAGCAAGAATGTGTGCAAAGGATAATGAACGTCTATAATACAATAAACAGAGATGTCATTGCATTATGTGTCCAGTTTGGCTATGTTTACATGAACATAGAAATCAGATTCAGTGTTAAAATCATGGTTTTTCTTTCTGCAAATATGCTTATTTTACTTTCTTGCTGAAGGATGTTGTTAGCTATATGGACATAGGCTATAGTCATTCCCCCCCCTCCCCCCCTTTTCCAGTCATTATGCTGAGCTAGATCGTCATATTTTAATCTTTTCCAATTCTCTGCCAAAATATTCTTCTAAGGTTTAGTAGCAACTCATGCATACATCATAAGAGGGTTAAAGAAACCCCAGTGAGCTCACACTTGGGTAGAGAAATATTTTAAATTATTCAAACTATTCCCAAAGTAGACCTCAAAAATGTCAGCTGGCATGTTACACAGACTCAGAGTTAGGCTAATGAAATGCACTTTTAGTAGTTCTAACCCCCATATTTTCAAAAACACCCAAAAACGTTTGTAAAAAAAAGGCCTGGAGCGCATAAGAATAAAAATGGTGAAACCAGAAAGTATGGAGTGGTGGACCAGCAGCCAAACCACAGTCAAAAGCAGGACCATATGTGTGTGTGTGTGTGTGTTGCGTGCATGTGTGTGTCTATCACCTTAAACATTCTGGGGTCCGGCTGGGTTTTTCTTCCTGCTTTGTGTCAAGAGATGTATCTGTAGTGATAAATCCTCCACAGAAATCGAATGGACGTAAGAGGTTAAAAGTCACCAAAGACCATAGGAATGGGTGTTAGTTCTTGGGGAAAAAAACACCACAGTTTTAACAACAGCACTTCGGTTTTTACTGACCAATTTTCGTAGTCAAGTGCGTCTGAGAGAACATGCAAAAAAGAAGCAGTTTGAAATGTTATTGTGCAACTGTTTTCTCCCTTTTCTTGACTGGTTTCTATATAAGGGACCCGAATGCAGCAACTGAGATGGGGGTGACAGATAGCCTGCAGAATTTTAATTTGATCAGCAGGGAGCACTTATATGGAGACACTAATCAAACTACGTTTTTCCCTTCTGTCAAGAGTAATCAAGAATGCAAGTCAGCTGAAATGGCAGAAAAAAAAACAAGTCTTGAATAGATAAAAAGAAAAGAGACATGCCCATTGTAGGAAAAGCAAAGACTTTTAAAATATGCTTGGGGCGATAAAACTCGAACACGACTCAGAGAAACGTCACAAGATGAATATCTGTGATGTGCTGTTAACAAATGCTTTGATTAGAAATGTGAAGAAGAAAAAATGCAAAAGTCTGGGTTACATTAACTAATCTAAACATTGCCAAGAGGGTTGAGAGCCTCCATCACCTCCGGCTGCACTTTGACAATGTGCACACATTGCTGATGGTTTTACAACCCAAAGACGTAAACACAGGAAGCTATGTTTAAAGAAATTCTCCCTCAGACACCTATCATTTGAGTGTCAAATACTCACCTCTAGTAGGTTTTAAATGGTGGCTCTAAAAAGTTAAAAGAAGAGGCCATAAAAAAACAGCATCATTATGAAAAGAAAAAAAGCCTGACATTACTGTGTTTATGTTCACCTGACAATGCTCTTCTCTGGATGTGCAAAGACTGCAGTCCATATATTTACTGATCAGATTGAAAGACATCACACAACTATTTTCTCAGGGCTATAACCTTTGTTCGCCAAACCTTTTTCAGCTATCTTGCTTTCATCAGGGAGTTGTCCGAGCCTTTCTCCAGTTTCTACCATATACAGTCTGTTGATAAGTCATGATGTGACCTATAAAACTATTTTCAAACACCACACTTTTACCCATCATTAAAACAATGTAAGACCAGCATTTCCATAAAAAAAGCAATACAAAGCTAAATAGCTTCTTCTGTTTGGGCAGTGTCTCTGTAGTGAGAAATTAGCACCAATTCCAAAATTGCAAATTCACATTGACAACTTCTGAATAGCAATCTTAATGCATATGGCGCCGTAATTAGTTCTTCTCCTTCATTTTTATCTTTAACATAAGTGACAAAAGCGCTAAGGGAGACACAGCGGGATTTATGGGAAATCTGGCTCTCATTTTTAAAACACGAAACACTACATGCCACACCTCGAACTCAGAGATCCCCAGTACACACACACAACAACCACCACACCAGGTTGGAGTGAAATCAAAACGCTGAAACACACATATGTACAGTAAACATCTGTGCACAATGTGAGGAGACGTCCTGCAGGAGGATATTTTCGGAAGATGGCGTCTTTCCACAGCGCAAAGGAAGGAGCGAATCAGCGAAAGTCTTTCAGTGTGCTCCAAATGTTTGAACTCCTCGTTGTGATGTCGTAACACCTGACAAATAAATAATCAAGACGTGGAGGAATGATGAAACAGTGCTCACCAACACACACACACACACACACACACACACACACACACACACACACACACACACACACACACACACACACACACACACACACACACACACACACACACACACACACACACACACACACACACACACACACACACACACACACCAGCTGCTGAACAAACTGGAAACATGAGGCAATTTATTCTACAGAAATCACTATTGTGTTTGTGTTCCTGTTTAACCAGTGTTTTCATACAGCCCTCTGCCTTGCTGCGGGCCTGGATACCAGCTCCGGATCATGTGTAGGGGGCACATGAGGAAGCCATCCGGCACAGCAGCAGTTAAAGCTAGTACACAACTTCCATGAGGAATTCTGAGTAATTAGAAAATCACTGTCGGCCCAACTATGAGTTAAGCCTTCGGTGATCGTGCATGGATTCTATTCTTTCGGCTGTATGTCCAGGTTTTTTCCTCAGCAGCAGAGACAACAACTGAAACATTTATTGGGCGCTCCTTGGGATTGTTCTGAGCACCTGCGCCAGTGTCAGGGGGTTGACACTATAGTTTATAAATGCTGCAATATTGAGAAAAAGAGAGAGAGCTTTGTGGATCTGATCGGCTTAATCAAATTTGTGTCAACTCATATTGCAATGGCTTGAATGTAACCAACATTTATTCATATGAAAAAGTTACGCACTATAGCTTTAACACATAGGCCAATACCCTAATCCACCACATCTGCCAGCATCCCACGTCGAGCACCGGGTCCCAACTCACTTGGTTTTATGTGTAAAGACGGAGGAGCAAGGGTGAAAAAAATGGTTGAACCGGAGCTGTAAAAATAAGAAGCAGTATAGACTTGATGTGAGTGATGACGGCCAGCTGTGGGAGCCCCATCCTGTAACACCTCACTCTGGTGGGTAACCGGCCCACCAAGTCAAACACACCCAACCGCAAACCCTCATCAGCCAGACTAGTTTTAATCTATCACGTTACACTTGTCACTCAGGGACGTCTAGGGCACCTTAGCTGGAAACTAAATTATAACGAAGACAAAAGAGTGTTTCGTCTCTGTCTTGAAATACAAACCTCAAGGTATCACACAGTGCCACCACCACATACATCTCGTGCCTTGTACAAAACCATAAATCAAATCCATATGTATACAGACCTCAACTACTGTTTACACCTTTGCAATAGAAAATGTAAACATATAGTCAGGTTCACTGTATAAAGTTGCGGTTCTAATGACAGGTAATCAACCGGACAAATTACTTCTCAAAATAAACTTTTTTTCCCAGCTTAGTTAAGTTATTCCTATATGGGTTCCTCTCTATTTTAAGATTCACAAAAAGAAAAACCTCAAATATTCCTCTGTTCGCGGCGGATTTTCATGCCTGGGTCTAGTTTGCTTATTTCCTGTTATGCTACAAAGTAATGTGGACAACATAGTTGGCTAATGAAACGTTAGAGTGAGACTCAGTGGGATTGGGTCTGCCCACATCCATAACTTCACTTGTCGCTTCGCATCAAGACAGAGATGAACTATTGGAGGGCAGAGTTAGCTTTTATTTTCTCTTTTCTCTGTTCAACTTCAAAGAGACAGAAAAGGAAAATGGGACCTTCAGTGTAATATATGCTCCTACACAGTTGACTCTATGCCCAGGACAATTCATTCCTTTAAATGTATTATACATGGTTACCAAAGTGTCATTAATGAAACCTAGAATTACCGCCTGACAGTTATACAGTATGCCTCTGCATATGCGAGACAAATGCTAAACGGTAAAAGTACAGTGCTAGGCAATTCTTTAAAGAAGGTAAAGCTCCTAGGAAGCTACAATATGAAAAAAGGTCACTACGACCTCACAATATGTAAGGTCACAGTAACCTTGACCTCCAAAATCAGTTCATCTTTGAGTCACTTTGTGTGTGAAAGGTTAACTTAAAAGAAGTGTCCTTAATAATTGGCAAAAATGTAGTAGGGTTCTTCAACTTCTGAGAGAGAGAAACCCTACTACATTTCTGCCAATGGGATGGCTCGCATCTTGCATATGTTTGTGTCAAACATGTGAATGAGATACAAATGGTAAAGCACTTTTCTCTCGAAGACACAGGCAGTCCATTCAGCATCTATGTATAAATATAAAACCATTATTAAACACGCCTGTCGGGGACCAAAACTCCAGCATACGCTGACAAATGTGAGCTGTGAACCGAGCCCATTAGCGACTCTTAGCTTGCAGGATATTTGAATACATTTGCTATATTCTCTCTCTCTCTCTCTTTCCCTCTTCCCAGCGGGCATTGTGTGTCTGCTCACAACACATGATACACATGGACACAGACAAGACAGCGGAAGAGGAAACTTTTCTTAATAAATTACAGCTAAAAATAGCGACCGAATCCACATCCAACCTATGCCTGGAGCTTAAGGGAACAAAATGCCTCTAACTGAATGGGCAAAACTCTGCATCAGCAGCTTTGCCTTTTTCTCATTGGACTCACTTGCATGCCATTTACTGGATTTCATAATACTTCAATTGACTATATTAGCAGTGGAATTACAATCTTAATCCTTTTATTGTACTCTTATCACATTTGTTCTAATTCTATTAACTGCTACAACATTATGTTTTTTTGTAGACAGTTTTGGCTGGGTTGCAAAACGTTGCTGTTTAGAGCCTGTAAATCTCACTGAGATATATTAAATTGAGACAAATAAACTTGGGTTGATTTAGTATTTACCCAACAAATGATGCAACCACCCTACAACTCTTCTGTTGTTATGGCGTAGCATTCACCTAAACCATAATAACAGCCCTTTATCCATTACTATAGATACTATGGTTTATTTGTGAAACCCAAATTGAAACATGGATCCACTAGCACAATACAAATCTGTAAACAACCTATTGCCAACAATAACATTAGTTCATAATTAGTTGTGTGCCATGTACTTGAAAGCTGTACTAAGTAACTATGTAACAGGAATGTGTGGTCTCTTTATTGACTGCTCTGCCACGTCTAAATAATTAGCCAATAGTTATCCAAAGCTTTTTTTTGTTTTCATTTTAGTCGCTAGTAATACATTTCTGATTTCACAGTTACTCAGTGCTCTGTGCCTGCGTGATTCTGGCGCAAATGGGGACAGACAGCAGAGACTGAAACGGATTTATTTATTTTTAGAATCGGAGCCTTGCTCTGATTAGTCAAAGTGTACCGCTCATGTTAATTTTGACCAATCAGAAATCACATACCCCGGACCCGGGTTCGATTCCAGCCCGCAGTCGTTCTCTGCATGTCACTCCCCTCTCTGCCCCATTTCAACTGTCTCTACACTATCAATAAAGCATAAAAATGCCAAAAAAAAATCACATACCCCACCTTTAAGTGACAAAATTCCAGTGAGATTTCTTTTTAAAAGAAAATCTTTTTTTTTTAAATAAAGAAACTTACATAATACAGCTTTAAATAGAAAGCAGAAGAAAACGATCAGACCGAACACACAGACTGTGTTTATTTCTTCGAGACACACCTTCTCCATTGTTTGTATACAATACAAGGCTTGTTCTCTCCTCTCTAATCATCCTGGCTTTGCACGCCGGTGGAACTTTTGTACATGACAAACAGATAAACAGCTCACACACATGCACATACAAACATATATTTAACCATTTAGTTGAAGGACGACGGTGCGTAAACCACCTTGGAGTACTGAGGCTGATCAGAGGCATCACACCAGGCCTTTCTTGACTTTTCTTGATGATGTATAGGAAACACAGGGCAAGGTAAAATGATCTGACATCGTTAAACTGAACAGAACATCACAGGATACTGTTGATATCAGTTACACGAAGAGAAACAGTCTAATTCTGGCTTTCAAAACTCCTCACAACAAAACAAACACAGACGGGGGGGACGACCGGAAAATGACTTTCAAGCAAAGTGAAAATAACAATCAGGTGTTCCCAATTACTCTGCCATTTTCACCTTGTAATATACACTAATTTGTGTCTAAACAATACCTTCACACAGATATTGTGTTTTCCCTGCACAATGACCGTCTGCGGGTGCTGCTGCAGTGCCCAGATGCTTTTAACTCCATGCCACATAAATACTGAATATCTTATGCATTTTTAAAAACAAGAATAGGTGGAATCCCCCTGTGTGCTACCCCAGTAAAGAAGAGTGGGCAGGTCAGCACCTGAGGTTATGCTGAAGAAGAAGGAATTGTCAATGTGCAGGAGAGCATGATAGGAAAGAGACAGGATTCTTGGAGATAGAAAAACATAGATTGTGGAGAGTGTGGTAGCTTTGTCGTCTGGGTTGGAGCTGCATGTCTTGCTGCATTTGCACACATTCAGCGTGAGTGACAGCTATTGCAGCTAGCTCTGCTCCATAGCACACCTTTCATGATATATCATTATGTGCATATGTTAAGGCTGAGACTATAACACCGAGTCAATGCGAGTAAGGGCTGCCTCACGGCAGAAGGAGTTTTCCCCGTCTCTCTTTGCTCCTCTCTGAATACATTCTACTTTGGGGGTTTCTGTGTTTATAGAATAGGAGACAGCTTACAATGGCTCACCTCCCTTAGCCAGCTTTTCATACCTGGAAAGCCATGCATACAGGAAATACAGTGGCTTTGCTTGTTTAAAGCTACGAGGAACTTTCAGTTTTAGTTGATTCTAGCGGTAGTGTTTTTACCAGCTCCTGCTTTCCTAAACATCTTTGCTATTGTGTGCCGGTGGCGACTGCAGTTGTTTAGGAAATGAGTGAAAGAGAGACCACAGCATGCATCGTTATGAGGTAAAGTATTTGTATGTGACTATGTAAGATTAATAATGGTAATATAACGATAGGGGTCGTAAATAATTTTGTCGAAGTTCCCGGGAGATCATACCGGAGCAAAGGCATTAAAAATACCTGCATTTATATTAAAATAGCATTATTTTCGCTGTTACAGGTAATTTTTGATCATCAGACTTAAAATGAAATTGTTTCATAAACATTTAAAAGTTCCTCGTAGGAGGTATAAAACAAAACTATGAAACATGTGTGATTTTAAACCAATAAATGATATAACTGGCATAGAACTATTGCATGCTTATTGAGTTATAAGACAGTAGGTGAGTAGAAGGCTGGATTTATTCATTTGGAGTTATTACGTTCTACCATCACTAGATCATGTATGAGAGCCAATTACCTGTCATTACGAGCTGACATTCGAAAAAAGAAATCCATGCAAAAGAAGCCATGCATTTTAGCTGAACATTCAGAGAACATCCAATCGATCTGACACGTCTAATGGATAATTAATATTACAGTATATCAGTCAATACATCAGTAAAAAAGAACAGGATACATAGAGTAGGAAGTTAAAATATTCAACATGAAGAAAAACAAAGTAGTACAAAAGAAAAGGCATTATTTATCAGTTATTAAATATGAATGGTGGATAAATTAAAATAGAAAAGGATTATGATGTTGCATTTTTTAACTGGACCAATGAAAAAAGGATGGTTTTCTTCTTCAATCGATGCAGTTTCTAACATGCCTCGGTAAACTGTTCCTACAATGAGGACCTTGGAATCTATTGGCAAAAATTGGGAGAAAACTACAAAGTGCGAAGACGAGATCAAAACTGTCTAAAGACTTGGTGGGAAAAACTCCTCCACACGCGTCACCCTTGTGCCTTTACAGGAAATGAGAAGTTTCACTGGGGAGGACACCCACATACTGTATGAACCCCAGAGCACCCATAAAAACGGGCAGTCATCAATCAGAGCTCTACAGCTTAATCAACACCTTGAGGATGTGGGTGTGTTTTCTAGAACCAGCGGGACCACACTCCACCGCCCAAAACTACTCAGTCGAACGTAGGATGTCTTGCATTTGACAGCATTTAAAAAACCTCATACTCGGCCAAAAATAATTAAGTGCCTTTGTCTGTTCTCCACATGCTGCGTGGCAGAGATCGGGTAACAATAAGCGGTTTAAAGTAATGAGCGCTTCACGGTATTGAGTGGAGAGGATGCGTATCGTGAGCCCAGCGGTCTGAAGAAGTTGACACAAAGTGTGTCATGTTAACTCCCAGATGAGGTCATCAATCAGCGCCGCAGTGCGAGGGGGTCTGACAGCTGTTCATTTAAAGGAGGAAGGGATGACAGGATCAGTCTGAAAGAGAATATGAGTGAACTGACAGTAAAACCTGAGCAGAAGTATTTTTTCTAATCTCCTACCTTTTTACTGTATATTCTCTTCTAGCCCTATCTGTACCATTTTCTCTTGCCTCTCACGGAGTCACACTGAAGCCTTTCTGCCTTTCGAGGGGGCTTATCAACACATCTGTCTGGTGGAATTACTGTTCCCATCCATTTGAACACTGTTTTTCTAAAGCGTCACTGGATCCCCGAACAGCTCTGCTAGTTCTCCGTTCCCCCTTCAAGCCTCCCGGAGTAGATAAAAACAACAACAAAAAAACTAGTATGAAACTAAAGACTGTCCACCGCCTCACATTAACCTGCAGAGTTTATCACAACCTTCCAGTCCGATCAGATAAAGCTTTTTCATTGCTACAGTATGGAAACTAATGAAGAACTGTGACACGGTGCGATGGGTTTCACTGTATCGTGCGTGCCTTTGCATGAGCAGGTGGATCTTTTAAATGGGGGCGATGAACATCTGTTGAGTCACAATTTCGTGTTAAAATGATGGGCCCTCCTACACATAAACTGTCCTTTTACAGATGGGGGAAAGCTAATGGTTTCCAAATGGTGTGACGCCATTACCATTTATTTGGAACTGCACTGGGACTTTGAAGCGTTGGTGAACTTATCAATGGAGTTTCATTTCATAACATATTCAAACACATCATAACGTTGTAATCCGATATCAGGACATGAATCTTACCACAGTTTGTGTAACCCAGTGTCATTGCTAACCATGGAAATAGCTGTTTCTCATCTAGAAACCACTCCTCAGACATTGGATGAATATATTAACCTCGTTGTATTGACATGCTGATGCCAAACGTCATGTGAAAGTGACTATGAATAGATCCAGTGTTTCTCTCTACAAGAAAGAAAAACAGAGAATTTGCATGCGAAGAAGCCACATGCAGCAAATCCTGAATTTTAAGGAGCGCCGACTGACGGCAGAGACAATCATTTTCTACACAGCTGAGGGATTGGGCAAATTTGCAGATGCAGCTGTGCATGTCGTTAGTCGGCCCACGTGGATCCACTCACCGTCTTCATGGAAGTGCTCCTACTAAATTGTATTATATTAGACTGCTGTGCTCCTCCCCTCCCATCCTCTCTGCTCGCACACTCCTTTTTCTCCAAGTAGACCTCCGTCGATACTGAAAAAAGTTAGGTTTCTCTCGCCAATATTTCAGGACAAACTCTAGGCAACTTCTTGTCTTTGATAATGCCATGGGAGCAAGGCTACTGGACAAACCCTGTGTCTGTATCTAATTAATACATGGGAGAGGTTGTAGATACGATATGAACGCTCTCAGTAAATATGCTTAAAATACCCACAGCTCTTGTTCACAGCCCAACACATATACAGTTAAGTTGCACTTACAGAGTCATTAAAACTGCATTATTGCACTAAGTGCTGTGAGGATAGTAACTAAATGAGCACTTGTTAGCTTTATGGCGCTGGTGGTAATGGCATCTGGAGTCTGAGACCTGCAACTACAGAGGCTCGCTGGGACACTTTTGTTTTTATTTCAGACTAGGTCGTCAAGGTCATGTTGAACAAAGGCTGAGTGATGTTATGCAAAATCTCCATTTGAAAGCAAGTATAGGGTATAAAAAAGGTGGATGAATTAGAAAAGTATTTTAAGAGCTATAGAGGTGAGATAGAAATGAGATAATGACAATGATAGTACAAATGCTCATGTAGAGACACCACACTTCAAACTCCAGTTCATTTTTGTAATCCAATTGACTGAAGGCCCCTCTACACCGTGTGATTTTGGGATATACAAGCAGAGAAGGGAAACCGTCTCAAAAGAACAAGATCAAGCCACACTCAAAGTATATGTTTTATTGTGGGAACAGCTAATTTTCGGCTTGCGGTCTAAATAAGAATCATTATCAGGGATTTTGGGCTGTCCCACATGAAAGTCAACAATCGTGAGAGAAATGTGGTACATATATCCCGTCATCAATCCAAAAAGTTGGTCCAAGAGCGGCCTGTTCTCTCCAGAGCTGTGGAGCCTGACGGCAGCCCACACCAATGTTTTTGAATTGCAGAACTATAGGCCCAAATTCTCACAATGTGACTCATGCAACAACCAGCATCTACGAACCAAAGTCTGTGGGATTCTGGCAAAGAAGTAGACACAACAGAGCCCAGAAGTACAAGCTCTCTTGCCAAAGTTTCTGTTATGTTTTGCCCAATTGTGAACTGTGCAGACTCATCTCATTTGGACAAACATCAAAACTGATAAATCACAGCAGTAATTTAATTCTGTCTCAGACAGTGTGTCCAGATGTTTAAACATAAAAGGAAGATATTGTTTTCCAACCGCAACTTCCCACCTCATACAGCAAACCAATGCAACTTCATTTGTATTTAGTGCAAATTACAATAACATTACGTGCTAAGAGCAACATAATGCACCTCTAATGCACCACATTGTGATAACAATACAACATTTACTGTCTGGCTTTCAATGTGTCTGTGAGAGATTGGTGGCCTAATGTACTGAAGAGATGCACTGGGCAATGATGTCTGTCGAGCCACATTTGACAATGAATTGCATAGAGCCTCGATATATTCTCGATAATAAAAACAAAGCAACTCATTTAGTGCATCAGCTGAAAGAAGTGATGCTGTGTTCCATACAACTCGGAAGTGGAGGATTTCCCAGCTGCAACCCCGATTTCCAACTCCAAAGTCGGGCTAGATGGATACACTCCGAGTTTACAAATAAGAACTCCGACCTCAAATGGCATTCCAGTCATATTTTGCTAGTAGTAGGTGGGAAAAAAAATACGACTTCCCATTTGTTTGGAGCGTTTTATAGGTCGGATATCGGAAATATAGTATACAACTGGGAAATACTACATGAGTTAATGTATCAGAAACAGACCTGAACTTTTGCCTGCAAAGCCATCCAGGAGAGTGGACATGTTTATTTTTATTTATTTATTTTTTATTTAATTATTTCAGGACAATGCACATTGATAAACATAGTCATTCCAACATGTAAATGTGCCAGATTGTAGCCCAGGGGCTAATTTCCATCTGTTGTCCATAGGCAGGTGGATGTTACAGTAAAAGCAATACAAAAGATATACAGTCCGAGATATATGTTAGCATGAACGCCCACCTAACCCCTCAAGATATCAAGCCAACATATCATGACTTAAGAGTTTGCCTTCTTTGTAGTGCGCTTGAATAAAAATTCAAAAAGTGCATTAATGGGTTTGGATGATAGCATCTGTACAACATAGAGCTTTCTATTTATGTCCATAGTGAGCTCAGAGATGGCAAAGTTAAGCCTGTTAGTTATGTAAACTGCACTTTCTGTTTGGCGTCACTCAGCTGTCTGTATTACTGTGTGGATCTATAATTAGGATGGTGCAGACATTTGATTGAGACAGGAAAAGGTCACGGAGGTTTTAGAGTAATAAACTTTAACCGTCTAAAAGCCAAAGTCAGAACAAACAAACACTAATGTACAGGCTTGAAATCTTCTACTGAAATGGCTAGGTCTATTTTCTCCACTATCGCAGACTCACTGACATTACTCTTTCAAATAATAGCCAGCCTCCAACATGTAGCATGTTGCATTATGAACACCATATTCTGTCGTTCAAAAAATTCTGCGTTCACTGCTGCCATCACGGCTGATGTATTCTGCAGCTTACCCACAGCAGATGCTCTCCTCTGCATGGTGCCTATGAAATGGGGCAAGCTCATCTCCACCTCCATTGAGTGACACTTTCCACTCGACCTGTGAACCAAACACTATCCAGGTCTGGAGAGAACAGCACTGTTTCAATGGTGTATCATATACTTAAACCTTATACAAGGAACTATAGTATTTTCATAAAACAGTCAAATTTTTCCTCAGATGATCATAAATGACCTGTAACAGCAAACAAGACCAGCAGCAAAAACGACCCTATTTTTATTAAGTTATTATTAATGCATTTGCTGGGGAAATATTTTCCGAAAATTAGACAAAACTATTTTCGGCAGTTTCCCAAAATAAATCTAAGTTTATTTTGCTTAACCATAGTAATTTTTTACCACTGTTAATCTTACATAGTCACATGTATTACCTCATCACTATGCATCCTGCAGTCTCTCTCTCTTTCAATCGCTTCCAAAACAAATTCACACGCCACCGACACATGCTTGCAAATGTCTTTAGGACAGCAGACCGGCAGGTAGGGTATACAACTAGAGGAAAATGTACTCTTTGCCACCCTCTTACATATACTATCGATCTCTGGACCAATTTAAAGTCTTCACATTAATGAGAGCAATCTTCCAACTCACTGAGCCTATAAATGCAAAGGTCATTTCCGAACCAGGGAAAACGTCATTCTCAAGAGAGTTTGGAGCTCCCTGGAAAAGTGAAGTAAGTAGGCTGCAAGGAAGGTGCAATTCTAATGAAATAGTTTCAGATTTGTTAAATCAAAAACAAAGTTCAAATCCTTTCTAGCACTAGATGACCCTTAATTATAAACTAACCCATATTCAAAGTTGTGATTTGCTGCACCAGCTCATGATAGCAGAATCCAACTTTTAAAAGAGATAGAGTTCTAATTAGTTTATTGTATTACTTGAAATGCATAGCAAGAGCAGATGTCTTAATAGGTTACATGTTACAGTATATTGCTGTGTATCAGTGTTACACCCATGGACGTTTAATAGGTTGCGTGTTAAATGTAACTGTGAAATTCCAAACATACATAACCTTGAACCAACTGTGTTGTTAAAGATGTTTCCTGATTTGACCCTTTTGAGGCTTTTAATACAAGCAATGGTACCGTTTGGTTAATGGTTTCATTATTGCCGTAGTTTAACACCATATTAAGCTCAATAAAATCTCCCGACTCTTCACTTCAAAGGTGCAACACCGTGAACCTGCCTGGATGCAATTTCAACAAAAAAGTTTTCCGAATCGTAAAACTTGAAATCTGGTAATAAACATTCACAGCCTTAGATTAGCGTGAGGTGTAATCAAAGCTATCGGCTAACCACAGACCTTTCAACTGGTTTGGAGGTAGATTCTTATTTTACTGCAGATCAAGGAACAGTTTGTGATACAGTGACCGGCTGTGTAAAGACATATTTACTGACCAACAGAACAGTTTTTGGCAGAATCGGTCGATGTTATCTTTATTTTATTCCGACCTACACGGTGACTCTTTTGATTAGCTTATTTCTCTTTTATTATTGTATTCTCTCGCCGTCTTCTCAGACACACCTGTTCCTCGTCATTTAATGCTTCCACATATTTTCATCCACATATTTTCTCCGTCCTTCAGGAATGAGGCCTCCAGGTGCCACTGATAAGTTCATCAAAGGTAGGGGGCTTTTCAAGGGATCTGGACCAGTTCTACTGTTTTGAATGCTTTGACAATGTTCTAAATCATTGAGACCAAAATGTTAACTCAACCAAACGTTACAGACAGGCACGCTGCTCTGTGAGGATGTACTTAGGAACAATGGTGTTTTGAGCTTAATGTTAACATCCCCTTAAGAAATCACAACTGAGGTTTGGCTAATTTGAAATGTTTTAGTTTTAAGTATATTGTGACGAAAGTATTGGACTGCTTTGAATTTAAATCTTACTGTGATAATGGCACTAAAAGAACTCTAGCAGGTTATCACCAGTTACCGATTTTATCCAGAAGGATATATTCATTTATTCAACCAATTGCATGTTAATCCATCAAATACTTAACACGACTTCACTGAAAAACAAACGTGTCAACCTCTAGCTTGAAAAATAATAAAGGGATTCCCAAGTCATTGGGATACAATCTGGGGATCACAAATCTGATATTTGACATGACAAGTTGCTACCGTGAGAAAAAGGCCCTGAATCAGCTACATTTCTGTTCATTCTAAAGTTACACTGGTGCACACATCCACTAAAGTAACAGACCAGCATACACATTTATGTGAACACACGGAGACGAAAGGTCATGCCCTTGTAAAACTACATGAATTAAGCAGACAGCTAGGACCTCAGTCTGTCTGGATGGATTGACATGTGAACAAAACTCCCCAAAAGGCACAGCAGGTGTTTCAACTCCAATCGGATGAAAAAGTAATCCACACTATGTCAGGTGGTGGGCACAGACAGACCCAGAATCACCTCAAATTGTATTCCCGATGGGGGTCAATTCATCTTAATACAGACTGCGCGGTCTCCATCACGTCCTGCTCCCACTGCAGTTATTTTGCAGCTGTCCAAATTGATTACACAATAGTTGTAAATAGGCACCAGCTGTCAGGAGGAATACGAATATAATAAAGCTTTTCAAAAGGTAGTTATGTGAATCTGTTTTTAAAGTGAAGACGTTTGGAGAACCCATGCTTCTCAGCTTCAGTCCTTGCTTTTCACTTATTCTTTTTTTCTCAACCCATTTTCCCCATTTTCCTATTAAGCTTTCACCCATTTTATTAGAGCGTTGTTGTTGATGTCACCTCACCGGAAAAACATCACACTGTATCCTGCCTCACTAAATGGTGAAAAATATACAGTATCTCATTGGGCCTGTTGTTGCAGAGACACATAACGTCGGTGTGTGGTTTTGTTTGCGAGGCGACGCCGAGGCTGGAGGGTTATTTTCTCTGCACAGACATGCTCTCAGCCCTGCGGAGGGGGGGAATGCAGTGGTGTGGAATAGAGAGCTTTTTAAAAGCCAGTGAATAAAAGCTTTGACATCCCCTCTGCCCCGCAGTCCCCGCGTAACATTTCCATTTTTTTTTCTCTCTCCGGCAGCAACTCACTCCACTGTTTTCTAACAGAACACGCAGAGATGCAGTGAACACAATTAAGGGCCGATGTAATGAAATCACACTGGGCTCTGGTTAATGGACATGTTGGTGAACGGGGTCAGCAGAGTTGTGTGTTTGTGTGTGTGTGTGTGTGTGTGTGTGTGTGTGTGTGTGTGTGTGTGTGTGTGTGTGTGCGCGCGTTTCCAGATAACAGAGCCAGCTGCCAGGCATTTCTTTTTACGATTTCAACTGGACCACCACCAGCCTCACCTTTCTCTTTAAAACAAAGTTTACAAATAAATGATTCAGGTGAATGATCTTATTGTGTATAAAGTCTATATAAACTCCTATAAAAGAAAATCCTCCACTTTGATAGAATGTTATCTCATCAAAATAAAGTATTTATTTGACAGAAATATTGCAGTGGATTAGAGTGTCCCCATACTACATTTTCCTGATTAACCTCGTAAAAAAAATGTGTTTAGTCTGGGAGATGGCCGATGGGCAAAGTGAAGTGATTATATCTCAACCTCTAGCATGATGCCAAGAACAGCAGCGAACAAATTATTTTGAAAAAAATGCTTTTGAACAAGTTTCCATAGCACGTCGAATAATAAATGTAGTTTTAACATCTCTGCCAGAGTGGCCACTAAAAAATACACATTACGCTGAACACAACACAGTCATTCATTTCACTCTGTTCAACCTTATCTAGCAACACCTCGGAATCCGATAGATTAAATCCTCATTGACATTTAAAGTAATTCCCTGAACACATTGAAGTGAGCTGGTGACCTCCAATCAGTGAGAGTCAAACTGATGTCTCGTCATACTGTATATGTCAAACCCTCACACACAGAGCTACGCAGAGAATAAGGACACAAACTCCTTCCTCGACCTGGGACTATATTCAAGTGCTTCTTGAGCGTGATTATTCAGAGCAGTAAATCAGCCAGATAATGAAAAAGGTCCATAGAGGCAGCAGCAGCAGGAGCACAAGACTGGATTAATGGAGCTAATGAGATGGATGTGTAGCACACAGAAAAGCATTGGGCCAAAGTGCTGTTTGGGGTATTAAGCACATAAGGTCATTCAGAATGTTTCAATCTCTGTGAAAATACAAGCATTACTGTGTAAAACCATTCATGTTAAAATAGTGAAAATAATGTGATAGGCAGCCAAATGTGCAGATGTTGTTATTGTTGGATTCAGAAACTGCTTTGGAGAGGTGGATTGTGGTTTTGTTCAGTCCAGAGGAAGTAATTCATTCAAAGTAGAAGCTGTTCCTATTATGAATGGATTGGATGACTGTGCAGGTCCAATGCCAACAATTTTAAACCAATGAAGGTTGAAGAGTCGGCCACTCATGTCTTTGTTGAAAGCATTTGTGAGACTGTGAAAATTGTATTGCACAACAAGTATTTCGATAGTGATCACAAATCAGAAGATGACACTATAAAAGAGTTTTACCGAAAGTGTTTCTAAAAATGACCAAGTACCTGTACAGTTACACATCTGGATTCATAAAGTATAGAGACTATATAAATGTGTTTTCCATCAACCTTTTATTTGGTTGTTGCATATTTTTAGTTTGGGCATACATTTTTTTAATAAAGTCACACAAGAGGTACAGTACGTTCATCAAAATACATCAAACAGCCATAGATTCGATAGGTCCATTAAGTTTTCTGCATGGTTTTCCATGGTTTGAAGTTTGACAGCAGTCTTTTCATGTTGTTCTACTGCAGAGGTTTAGCTGGTTTTCTGAATTTGTTCAGCTCCTTATATTCCCGTAAGGTTAATTAGCGTTTTTGTTGCCTAACTGTTGTTATTAAATGATATAAAAAACAAAACTGTCAACTGTCCATATTATGTAATAGTTTGTCTTCACACCCAATATAAACTGTTCCATTTGCAGACTGCTAGTGTGTTTTATGTTTGGCTTTGTCTTCAAGTGGTGGCGAGAGATTTACAGATGAGTGGAGGGACATTAAAAGACTTGAGGTGCTGCTCTGATCTGTTTCTGCAATTACCATCATTTGGACGAGGTGCTGCTATTTGTGTTCTCACTTGGATCTAAGAGACGTGACACAAACAGTGCCCAGTCGTGTTTCACACTGGTTACCGTTATGTGTAAGTGGTTGCTGTTTATATGAACACAAATAAAAGAATTACAGTGTATATGCGTGTGTCGGACGGAGGTGATTTATGGTGGCACAGCTTAGGACTATATACGCCCCTTTTTCCTACCCGACCCCTCCCTCCTAGCTCTGTAAGACAGCAGTGCAGCAGTAGTAATGGCCCGGGCCGTTGGTTACTGGGTTCTCTGGGGTATTAATCAGCTAACTGGCTGCCATTGGAGGTGGGTGAGGCTCCTTTCACTGATGCACACAGGCTTTTTAATCAAAACTTCCTGCACAAATTGCAGCGTGTTTGAAAGGCTGATTAAATTACCACTTTGATCTCTCCAAGCCAATTTAGCCAATTTTTCCTGCCGGATCACACAAGCATCTACATGTGCAAACAAACACACGTACAAAAAGATACATGGGGGAAAAATGCACAATCAAGCATGTTGACTCACACTGAGAGCTGTGCAAAGCCCTTTAAAACAGGTAAGATTTCAAACGTATGATTCAGGAGCATTAAGGTTATAGACACTACATGTGAATATAGGGTTAGATTTTAAATGTTGATATCACCATGAAACGACCAAAAAATCCACATAGTTGAATCTGATCGGTCGAATCTTGCCTATAGTCAACTAATTGTTCAGCACTTTTTTATTTCCTTTTCAACCGATGAGGAACAGCTGATATCCTATAATACACATAGGGTTGACCCCGAATTGGCACTTTTATCTAAGGAGCCTGATTCGATTGCCAATCTCACAGTAGAATAGTTGCAAAATGTGAAGCAACGATCATTCTATTCCAGCTATATGGGATTTACATGGAATTGCTTGGATTCTCCAAATGAATCACGATACATCACCTATTGTGGTATAAATATTAGCCTATTAAACTGTTCATAACATTTTGAAACTAACTCAAGCTTTTAATCAATCTCCTTAGTGTGAGTCAATGACTAAGGTAGACATAAAGTATCATACCAACTCAAGAAGACAAACTATAAGGGGCTGCCCTTTGTGTGGTTTGGGAAAATGTTTTGCCAATGTGGTAAATGAGAATATGGCTCAATAAGCAGGAAAAAATAGCATGATTCAAAGATTAGTATACTAATACGACTATAGGCAAGATCCGACCAATCAGATTTTACTATGCTCATTTTTAGTCAAGGACAACCCTTCTACGCAAATGTACCTGATGAATGGTTTACACTTTAGATAAGGGGGACACAGAAAGGTTTGTAAATTACTTATTAATAATGAACTAAAAGTTTTAAAGATGACAGCACTTATTAATCATGTTTAAATATATATTACCGTTTTGTAAACTATTGGTTGATCATTATCTAATGACATATATGACTTATGAATTACTACTTACTTAAGAATGAACATAAAACAAAGTGTTACCATGCATTTTTGACATGTGAAGTGTCTTGCCTTAATGCAGCATACAGTTCAACTTTCTTCCAACAAGCAAACCATGAGAAAAGTTCTCCAAAGGTGCATCAAATCCCTGTTAAAAATAACCCAGCATTTACATCTGCTTACTGAAACTTACTTTCAGTAGGTGCATGAGGCAGACATCCATCTAAAAGCCTGCTGGCTCCAGACCAACATTTTTATTAAACTCTTTACATGTAAAAGGTCTCACATATGGCTTCGCCCAGAATAATGATTTGTGCGCCCGACGTTTCGCTACGAACGCTTTTGGAGAAAATGATTCAAGGAGATTTTCAACGACACTCACCTGGGGGATTGAACCCGGCAGGGCCCCGTGATCACATGACACTTGAGAAGCTGATGGAGGACAGGCTAATCATGAGATATGTGATAGGAGCATGAAACCATATCCCACAGCATTGGCATTGCTGTTTGGTTGGTGCATTTGTTGCTGCCTTCGTTCTGTGTCTTGTAGGGTCACATTCAAAACTATTTTTATGCATTTGTTTAAAAGGTGGAGTCAGCGATTTTAGAGAAAGCGTGTTGTCATAATCACAATTTTTTTGTCAAAATTAGTGTATATTTCCTCACACTCGCTATACCTGTCAATTCTGGTGTTAATACACAGCCTAGGCTTTGTGAACGGTTGAGAAAATAAAAGGAGCCCACCATGATAGCTAGCAACATTCCCGCCTACAGAGCCTAGTTTGTGTATTATCGTTTTTTTTTTTCCCAACGCACACACAGTACAGACAGGTAGCGGATCGTTACCAGATATTCACAGATTTTGGCAAAAAGCGATTTTATTCAAATTCGCTGACTCCACTTTTAACCATTTATCAAGACTTTTATGTGGGAACGCCACAAAGCATAAAGTGAGATGAAAGTCACATAAAATGATGGCTGATGCTCCGTGTCGGTCACATTTATAACTATTAATTTGCATTTGTTCACCCGTTCCTCAAGACTATTTTAGCGGGATTGTCTAATGTGAGATGACAATGACAAGAAAGTAACTTTTTATGCTCTACTTGGCAACTCCCATACATATCTGGCACCCAAGCACAAACCACATTATATATTTCCAAATGCAATGTCACCCAGAGCTCTTGTGTGCACTGCTGAAACTCATCTGTAGTCCATTAAAAAAGCCCCGTTCACCAAGAGTGCTTTAGTTTCATGGAGAGGTTTTTTTTCCTGTCAGAGCTTGTTTGCTGTAAACTGACTATTCCACCTGTAAGAATGAGACTTATTAGAATTAATTTTTCTTTAAAGTACAGCAAGAACATTTCAGATATCAACAACAAAGAGACAGTGGCCACACTTCTAACAAGCAAATGACGCAGATAAAAAGGATCTAAACCAAATTATAGGTGAATTCAATCTCTCACATAGAAGCACTTTGTACCGGAGGAATCCAGGAAGCACAACACTTAAACAAGAGGAGAGAGAGAGAGAGAGAGAAAGAGAGGTAATATAAGAGCAGGAGGCTGGGTAAGAATGGACAGAGAGGAGAGAGAGGACTCTACTTTGTCTGTGGTGGGCTGTCCGGATGAATCATGGTGTGGACCAAAACGGCGTCCAGTTTAAACTAATGGGGAGGGAATTTATGGTAACACTTAAAGAATGGGATCAATGGGAGCGCGGTGCTTCCAGCAGTTAGAGAGAAGGAGGAGAGCCAAGCCCAAAAGAGTCTCCATATCATCCAAATACGATCAGTTACAGTTTCATTTTTTTTGTGATCTCAGTTTTGTGTGTGCCTGAATTTGCAGCATCCTATTTTTAGTGAACATTTGTCAAAGTGGTTTTAGATGGTTTTTGATCTGAAATGTTTCAATGGTATAGCTGCCTTCAATTATGAAATGCCACGTTGTTGCACATCACAGGTTTGAGAGAAGTGGGTCTATTAAGCTCAGGAATTTTACACTGGACACTTAGTTTATTTTTTTGTTTTTTTATTTATTAATTTAATCGTACCACAATTGCTTCCTTACATTAACTGAGAACCGTGAGTGCCTAAAACACCGTAAAAATAGTTGCTATAAGCCAACAGCGGTCATTGTAGGAAACTAATACAATATTTTGTCAGAGCATTTTACTGATGCATTCGGTAATAACATTTAGAAACATGCCAAATATGACAGTCTTTCCATTATGTTGATAAATGCATAATCCGGATCACATTGGGTTTCCATTCAAACTTATTTTCTTCAACAAAGTAGTACTGTGTATATACGCAAAATGATGAGTTCACAAGGTTGACATTCTTTATAGCCTATGATTATTGCTGTCAGAATAGACACACACTATTTGTTTTAATTGAATATAGCTTGTAAATGTTTGTCCAGAATCACATGTTTTTATGCAGAAACTGCAATGATTAGTGACAATTGGATTTGTCATTTGTAAATTTGAAATTCTTACCCAGGAATGCCTATACCAGAAAAGGTCGGGTAATTCTGCAAAACTGCAGATCATGCTAATTGACAACATGTTTCAAATGACTTCCTTATTTCTCTGCACATGGCAACTTTTGTACTGTCAGGGGGACAAAAACAGAGTTTATAAAGAAGCCAATATTGACTGTTTCGTGAGGTGAAGGGACACAAACCTCACTCAGTCCCACTTCAAAGTTGGATGTGCTTCATGACAGTGCACCACTTCAATCATTATACAGTACAAGTACTTAACGCCCTGCCTCACTAACTAAAGTGAACACTGCTTCCGAAACCTGCTTAATGACAGATTCACACCTCCACCCCCTGGAGGAGAACCTGTCTTTCAAAACCTGATTTTCTCCTGACCCTGAACGGTGTTAAAACGGTGCTACAAGACGTTAACTGGTCTTTGAAGGGGCTTAAAAGTGAACTCTGTTGGCTTTACTTTCAATAAAAACATTTGTATAGGATGGAGTCTTTGCCAAGCTCAACAGCTGAATATTTTTCTGCTTTTCAGCAACAATTAAAAAAGGTTTTCTTTTGATATTCACAGTCAAATGCCCTTTTTTCATTCATACTTGCTACAGCTGATATTGCATTTCCTCAGACAGTGGGGTGGATGTGTTTTGAAAACATCAGACAGTAACAGTGGAGTAAAAGCCTTGGACATGAATGAGCAGTCCTGGTTTTTTATTACCTTTGACTCTCTCCCACGTTTATGTTCCTTCTCCTGCTGTATTTTTTAAAGTTCACTCTTTGAAGCAAAAAAACTGAACTTATCAACACAGTTTAAATCCCCAAATAACATTTTGCAACCGTCACAATGCAGCATCCACATCCAAAATAAACACTTTTTCACCCTTCTAAAATGTTAAGTTACAAAACAAGGTCCGTGTCTTCATTTTGACTTGGCTCTCGTGTATTTTAAGTCAACCAGTGTCAACACCTTTTGAAAGTGAATATTTATTTTATTTTAGCGTGGGAAATCTGCAGCCCGGGATGGGATCCAAACAGTGGGGAGAAAGTGCGAGGAGGTGAAGTCGAGGAAGAAAGAAAGAGGCTTGACATTTCAGACAGCTGTCACACATTTCATTTTATGATTTGGAATGGCCCACCTGCCTGGGTGGTTTCTTAAGGATTCTGCGTCCCAGACAGAATATTGTCAAAATAGCTTCAGCTCTTAACCAAAGCAATCCTCCTGGAGTTTCTGTGGCCGATCTCCAGCTGTGGGCACCAAAGATCACTTCGACTGCCACCAGAGTTTGTGTGTGTGTGTGTGTGTGTGTGTGTGTGTGTGTGTGTTTGGAAACGTCACATTTACTTTACTTTAAATACTTTACATTTACTACATTTACAAAAAGGGCATTAAGTCGTTTCATTTGTACTGTAATTTAAATTTCCAGGAAGAATTTAGGCTTTTTAGGTTGTCTTCCTTTGACTTCATTTAAAATGAATGAAAGCCATCTTCTTTATAGCTCCTTTGATACCTATACATCTCTTAGAATTTAAAGGGAATATGATGCACATATGGAAAATGTCAATGCCATGCATCCACCATGCACGTATTACACTAACACACTTTGGTCTCACTCAGACAAAAGGTGTGAAACGCTAAAGATGTGAACAATATGGCCATTTATTTTCTTAGGTTTCAGGAGTTGCTGCTTCAAATGTTTGCACCCCTACGGGTCACATGAAAAGAACAGTTCCAAAGCCATTGTTGTGGTACAGCATGATTGGTTCAATACAATGTAATATAGCGTCTTTTACAATATTTAATGATCTCAGTTTCAAGGACCGGCGAGGCCTTTAGGTGTGCTTTTGATCTTGAGGGGAAACTCTAGTTTGATGAGAGGTCAATGGTTCCCATGCATGGGCAGATTTAACAGTCCAATAAAGTAAAGTATAATGCTGCGTTCCATATACATTGGAAGTCGGAGGTCGGAACTGGGAGTGACGTCAAATCTGAGTTGATTCCGTTCCAGTACCACAACTGGGCAGTTACAAGAAAGCATGTAATGAAAGGTTGCCTTTAGCAATCATCTCGGGCTAGGGAATGTTAGCAATACCAGTTGATGACATAACAACGCTCTATGGTGTATGTTGTGCAAACAAAAATCATAGCAACATATCTACAAATAGAAAATGAGCAGTGCCATGTGGATTTAATGTGAATACAGAAGGGCTATAATGTTCTATTATCAAAGTGTTCACTGCTGTGCATGTGCTTAGCAGCCGTGTTGAATGTTGAACTCAGGGTTCCAGTTGAGATTTCCGACTGGGAACTCGGAAACCTTGACTTCCCAGTTCAACTGGCACAATATGACCGTATCCTGTAGAGGCTGGGGGATGTCAAGATTGTACATTGAGGTTGGAAACTGGACGACATATGCTGCGTATCAGAGAGAGAGAAGGGAGTTACCTGTCTGTCTCTCTGCAGTCTGGCATGTGTTTGGCTTTTATACTTTGGTCAGAATGGGACCTGCTGTCTGTCTGTCTGTGTGATGGAGAGTATGGAGCTCTGGGTTGGGAGGAGAGGGTGCTGACAGCATTTAATCTCTCTCCCTGGCACAGGCCCTGCTGTCCACCCCACCCAAAAAAAAATGAAATAAATAAAAGATCTTAACTCTGAACCCTGCAACCGACCGCTAAGACAACCACTACTGGGAAATCAGGAAGCTTTGAAGACGGGAGTGAAATACATGTGTGTAGGGGTGAAAAGCACTGAAGTGGACGTCTGGATGCACACCAAGGTTATGTTCTCATGAGATATTTCTCCCACTACATACTACTCCCCCGCGCTCCTCCCAGCCTTACTGTACTCAATTATACGCTCACTAAATCTCAACGTGGATCCCTGTTTCTGCTCTGCTGTACTGTACAACATTCGTGCTCAGCTGGAGGTACGGTGCAACAGTGTCTGTTTCATTTTAAAAGATCCAAACCTCTTATTACAAGAGTTGGGGCCAGCCAGCGGCCGCGGCGGCTCTGGGAAAGCCATTAGGAGGTGTGTGTGAGTTGAGCCAGCATCGCGAGTGCTTACAGTATAGTGCAGCCGTGCGGCTCTGTCTAACAACTGGAGTGGCCCGTCTATTCACTGCAATGAAGGGCAAGGGCTACTTAATCTTCCGCCTGACTTTATAAGGTGTCCTTTCAACTACACCGGTGCAGCGATAAGTTCAGCACTACACACGGAAATCCCTTTAAGGAAAAGGCAATTTGAGTGGCCATTCCAAGCAGAGTTGACAGCCTGCTGATGAGCAACACTCTACTATATACGCATATAAGGTCAGACCACTTGTGCCCCCCATTATGAAAACTGCTTGTTTTATTGTTGCACGAGATGTTGCATTCCATGGCAACAGTGATTGGGCTGTAAATCCACTGATGAAGGGAGGAACGGTGAATCAGAGACGCCTGGAGAAGGGAGGGAGGGGGGGGGGGCAATTAGAGGAGTGAAAGACCACCAGGGGCGGCTGCTGCTGCTGCCCACCTCAGCTGCCACACATTTAAAGAATATGTGACAGTGAGTGAGAGTGAGAGACGCAGAATGCAATCGGATTTGTACAAACATGGTTTGGGTGGCAGAGGTTGCGGACCATCTCATTGGCTCAGACAAAGTGACTGCACATTAGGCACTTCAGAAAGTTCAGAAGTTCTTCTTTAAACTCTGCGAGTGTCATTTATTTAAGTTTTGCTGATGTCACTGACACAGCAGCCAAGTCTTTATTGTGAGCATCCCAGTTCAGAAATAAGTAGTATAAGTAAAGGACGTTTTCTAGAGTTGGTTAACAGTGAGTTAATAAAAGTAACAAAGCAATGTAAAAATTGCAGTGTATTGAACGTGTATATGTAGAGAAGAGGTTGGCAAGAGGAATCCTTTCTGTACAGTGCTGTGAGGGAAAAGAGGTAGAACTGAAAAGAGTGATCGAAGAAAAAAAGTTTTTCTTGGCTAAATAAAATCTCAGACAAACAAAAAAACACCTTGAAGTTAACGGGAGCAGCTGCAGCTCGAGCGGCGCCACCTCGTAAAATGTTCTGAATAAAGAAATAAAATCCCCAAATTTACAGCCAAGCATTTTACACAAACTTGTTGGCCCCTCTTGAACCTTATTAACGATACAGTCTACATTCGCCAACCACAGAGCAGGGAGACAGCACGTCTCTGCAACAAAAATACTGGAAACCACACATGGAGAGCCCAAGTAAATGGTCCTTTGGCTGATTGGAACACATACCGAGAGTCTTCCAGGAGCCATGAGCCATTGCCATTATAACCTGTCATTTCCTGCCTTGATGGGAGAAGAACCGACCAGTAATTTTTTTCATTTCTGTGCATCGCAACAGAAGAGTCCCCTTTAACGAGGGTTGTACTGCTTGTTCAACTAATTAGCGTGTTTGTTTATGATGGAAACTCTAGTTTCAGTGGGGACTATTCTGTCGTCTTACTCACAAAAGTTGCTGTTGACCTTTTGCCATGGGGGGGGGGGGGGGGGGGAGGCATCAGGAGAGAGGAGAAATCTAAAACGATTAATATGTTTACTTAGACCTACAGACCACCGATTGATTCCTTGATTGATTGCGATGCGGGGGCAATTATGTAAATCAAAAGATCAGCGCTTCTACAAAACAGAGTAAACAAGCCATTTCAACTGAGCCTTTCCTTCCTTGTATAAAGCTCAAGCAACAAATACAGGTAGAGCTCCCGTGCACACATTGGCAATTGACACCCTTGTAGGCTTTCCATTGGTCCAAAGTGTACCCCCGGTCCACACAGGCGACTCCCTTAATAACCTTAGTTGACCTTTCTAATGGGCGAGAGCATTGGAGAACGGACATGGGCATCAGTTCTCCGCCATGGCAGGGAAAATACAGAGGAAGGAAGTGACAACTCGGAGTGGCTTGATGCTTCCCATATGTCAGCGTTGGCCAAGACTTGTTTCCAATCATGGTTTTAGCCTGGAGATATCGGGTAAGACCAACTTACAAATAAACCAATCACTGGTTTTATTCCCATGAGGGCTAATAATATACACAAGAAAAATGATGATGTTAAACTGATGAGCGGAAGAGACGATTAGATGAGATGTCTTACCCTGTGGGAAAAGATTTAAGACATCATGCGTTTTAAACAACAGAAGTCATATATACACTCATGCAGCTGTGAGGTGCTGTATTGCTACCTCATGAATAAATTACTAGTTTAGAGCTGAATGCTTTTTAAAAAAAGGTACGGTGTATAATATTGCAGTACTTTGTGGCATCTAGCGATGAGATTCTAGATTGTAATGCTACCTTGCTAACCCCTCCCTTTCTTAGAATTTACAGAAGCTACGTTGGCCTTCAAGGACAATAATCTAGTTACGAAAGGAGGCATTATCAGCCACTGCCTCATGTCTTTCCAGAATATCAAGTGATGAGGTGAAGATGTATTTAGTGGTTAATTTTATAGTACTTATTTTTCGTTGTCCAACAGGTGCATGTCCGGCGGACACCCACTATATATAAAGACCTGTAAGTTTGCCCATTCTGTGCTACTGTAGAAACATGGATATGTAACAGTACCACACCCCACTCCCATGTAAATATACAAGGCTCATTCTGAGGTAATAAAAGAAAACAACTTTTATTATAAGTTATTATACACTAATCTCAACATGTATATACATCATATATTCCATTTCTACCAAGTCTGTTCTGAAAAAAGCCACACAATTCTACCCACTGTACATATAATGCAACATCATTTTCATTCTAAGCATGTGAACAAGTGTGGAATTGTGTGTGTGTGTGTGTGTGTGTGTGTGTGTGTGTGTGTGTGTGTGTGTGTGTGTGTGTGTGTGTGTTTGTGTGTGTTTGGGAGGGGCTGGGGCTGATGGCCCTTAAGAGTCAAAGCGCTAAGTGGTAGAAGTCACCACAGTTACACATCAAATTAGAGAGGCAACCATCTTGTCAAACACGCGCCCGGAGCGGCGCTCTGATTGACGAGGGGTTAACCATGCATGTAGATATTATCAAAGAAGGAATGCAACATCACCATTAGCCTCCACTGGTTTCCTCCAATTTCTCTGGTGTCAGAGAAGAACCAGTTGTGGTGAGTGTGTTTTTTTCCCCAGCATCAGTTCCACAACCCATTGAGCCAGAACATGAAGATTCCCGTTTAATAAGGAACCGCTTATGGGACATGAATGAGCTGATAAAGACAATTCATAACACATCTAGAAAAATAATGGACATAATTTAATAGAAATGGACTTAATTAGTTTGACATGCATGGCTCTCACCAACCATATGGTGTGTTTAGGAGAAGTCATTTGTCACTGTCACTTCCCCTGTGTTTAAAACTCACATGAATTACAAATGATATGAAGCTGAACACATGTTGTCTAGCTTAAACACTGTACTTATCTTTCAAGCTATACAACAGGACATCAGTCACTTATTCGGCTTTGCTTTGGGACACAGTGTCCAGCACCTGGCACCTGCAGAGTTAACATTGACTGGGCTGCATTACCGCTCACTCAGATGGATATAACAGTGTTTTCCTGGGACCCAGAAGCCATCAAACCTCACCTGTCCGCTGGCTGAGTGAGAACATTCTTTTTAGACTGGACCTGAGGCTGTGAGAGTGGATTATACAGCCAGTGTTTCTGATAGGCATCGGACAGGCTTCCTGCTTCCTAAAGCCTGGTTTTTATGGTTCCCCGACCAGACCTGGTGTCATGACCCAGACTGAAAACATCATCCGCACATATCCATCAGAGCCTCTCATCTGAACAAATACTGCTATAATAATTCATTTAATTTGAATCATAATCAAGAATTAAGATTCAAAGAAGAGCCAAGATAGAAGTAATAAAATAGCAAAAACTTTATTTTTTCATAATTTAGGATATTCATCAAGCAAATTTTACAGTTTCGTTCTTGACCCTGGAAACAGCAGTTGACAAAATATCTCAACTCAAACTCCATGCACTTACTCACTTATTGCAGAGGTTTTTGACCATAGCACACAATCTCAGATAATTTGCACAGTTGTCGACCCTCTTTCTTCTGTATGTAATTTTGGTATTGTTGTTTTTGACCTACCTACATACAATTTGCATACATCTTTGGATGTTGCACCAAAGAGGTCAGTCCTTGCAGGAGAATCATTGTCGCTGCTTTGGAAGCTTTGAAAGCTTTGAAAGCTTCGAAAGCTCCTTCAAAGAGCAAAGGTTTTTCTGTTAAATTTTACTGCTGAGTAAAAGCATTTTACTTAAAGTAAGTGTCTCTTTGTGGTGATCTAAACACTGAAGACCATCGGGACGTTTCTTCAATCCCACAGTGAAAACAATGTAAATGCATTTCCAAACTGAAACTGGGATTTTGAAACAAAGTTCATGAAACGGGGGTGGGTGAGCAAGCAAGCTGCTATTGTGAAGTCAAAAATGTCATCACTGGCAAATAGCGAAACACCTCAGAGATTCTCATCAAAAAGCCATAAATGAGCAATAAATAAGTCTGCTGTGACGTCTGTTGCGTCCGGGTATTTGTGAAATATGGCGGGCGAGCTGTTGGGAGTGTGATCTGATTTTGACGGCTTCATCTCGGGGTCGGTCTGACTCAGTGGAGCCCAGTAAACCGTCCCTTCCTACATGGGCTGGGGGATTTAATGACAGTAGTGGGAGAGAGAGAGAGACACACACAGACCCAAACACCTGGACACCATCCAGAAAAGACATCTCTCTAGCCGACTGTAAATAACGTCTGTCTATGAACTCTACATGTGTGCGTCAATGGTCTTATATACTGTACGCCAACATGTGTGTGTTTATGCTGCTTCACCTTCTTCCCATCTGGGAGAGCGAACCCTCAATGAACTGTTCTAACCGTAGACCCCGACATGTGTGTGTTGATTTCGGCGTCAACTTCATGTCAACACAGTCATATATATTTGTGTGCGTTTGTTGTTTGAGAAAAGAGGTGATTGTTGGTGTGTAGGATGTTTATTTCGTCGACGCTGTGGGTATCCCCGCTGCAAAGAATTTCATGTTTATGGTTTTTGGACAGAGGTAGAGTTTAAAGCACCGACCCAAATTACACAACAGTCTCATTTGCACACAAAGAGAGACAAATGGACCAGCGTATTCCAAACTGTTGTTGCTGGTCCTCATTAATATTCTGGTATATATTGCAGTTGTCTCATCTCTGTAAAATGGCAATATAACAAAGTTGAAAGAAAACACTACTGGGCCTGGACAAATTAAATCAATGTTTGTGAATGTGGACAAATCTCTCTCCTTGCAGATAAACAGTGTCATGATTAATAGCTTGGAAAAACCCCACTGACAATAAACTGGAGATTCACTCGGTTGTTGTTTTCCGAAGGTTATTCTACCTAAACGGCGCTTAATTAAACAGTAGGGCCAACAATTACAAACCAAGAAGAGTGGCCATCCACATTTCATAGCAAATCATCATGGGGACTGTAAAAACAATTTTCTCTTAAGATTATTCCGTACCGTATCGAACTGCACCGTACCGCAATACGTAATTATGGCATAAATAACAAAATGGATGGACGGACGGACGGACGGACGGACGGACGGACGGACGGACGGACGGACGGACGGACGGACGGACGGACAGACAGACAGACAGACAGACAGACAGACAGACAGACAGACAGACAGACAGACAGACAGACAGACAGACAGACAGACAGACAGACAGACAGACAGACAGACAGACAGACAGACAGACAGACAGACAGACAGACAGATAGACAGATAGACAGATAGACAGATAGACAGATAGACAGATAGACAGATAGACAGATAGACAGATAGATAGATAGATAGATAGATAGATAGATAGATAGATAGATAGATAGATAGATGATCCCTAAGATCCCTAATATCCACTCAAAGCTTAGACCCTCGCTAATCCTGCCAAATTCATGGAACCTCATGACAATCAGATTTAATGAACTACATTCTTCGGGAGAGGAAACTTTTAAATCGGTCAAATTTGACCAGGACAAATGAGAAGGGTTAAACTGCCTTTGCGAGTGGGGCAGAGTGGGGGTCACTTTTGTGTAATGTGTACGCTACCCCCCTAGGCCATGGGGCGGAACTATTATTGACCTGCATCATGAAGATCTTTTGTGGTGATCAATGGAGACACTATTGATTTGATTCACTCTTCCCTTGCTCGCTAACAGAGAGGTCAGAGGGGTAACTGATCAGTAGAGGCTCACTAAATTTATGTTGAACGGATGAATATGTCAGAGTTGACTGTATATTCCCTTAGTGCGGGCCTTCAATAAACATTGATGAGTAGATAGAAGCAGGAAACATTTAAGGGTCCTATAAACCCACTGGAGCTTGTGGGGAGGGTTAGGGTTAAGAATGCCTTTTATTCATATGGGATAAATCAGTCAATGACAGGCTCTCAAATGGAATGATTTAGAGTTCAACTTCTTCAATGCATAAGGGCTAGTATATAAAATGCACCAGCATGCATTGACTGCTTGTCTTAAAATACAAGGACAGCAAAGCAAATCAGAAGTCTAATCCCACGCACCTGTTTTAAGGGGAATTCACTTCATGTAAACACATGTTTGACAACAAGGGCTTGGTTGAAAACACATTTAAAGCTTTCAACAATGTTTTTGAAAAATTAGGGTGAAACAGTATGAGTATGTGTTATTTATAACAATGACAAATGGACATTTAACCGATTAGTTTGTTTACAAAGTGACAGGTAAACTTAATAAAATAATAAAAAAATTGTAAAAAAAAAGTGTCTTACTATATTTATAGAAATGTGTATTTCCCACACACACATGGAGAGAAAAGTTATGCAACTTGTTCAATATGAGTTTCTTACAGCTAGCTGCAGCACCATGAAATATTTTGAAGATTGTTTTTTTTTTTTTTTTTTTTAGATTCACACTATTCCCCTGATCTATAACTGGCAGCGATACGCCAAGAACTAAAACCATCTGTTCACAAAGGCTTAGGAGAGGAAGATTCTAGCAAGTAAACATGGGTGTAAACAATGCAGGTTTTGAAAACGTTGATAATGTTTTTTGGATTTGCAGAAATCTTATGAAGAAGGAAATGATTTTAAAGCAGTTGTTTCACCTCTAGGATACAAGCAATGTATTGTATGTAAACAAACGCTATTCATTTTGAAGATTTTCACAAGGCCAGTTTTTTTGCGATACACTTAAAATATTACACTCTGTGCACAATTATTAGGCAAGTTGTATTTTTGAGGATTCATTTTATTATTGAACAACTACAGTGCTCTCGATCAATCCAAAATGTTAATGAACCTAAACCTGAATGTTTAAGAAAGTAAAAGTGAGGTTTTGTCTTTCTTACGAGAATATATATACAGTATGTGCACAATTATTAGGCAACTATTAGTGTGCAGAATTATTATGCAACTAAATAAACAAAATAACATTTTCCCATCTCACTTGTTTATTTTCATCTGTTAAAGTGAGAATAATAAAACAACTCAAAATTTACAAATAAAAATTTCCGACATATCAAAAAAAAAAATCAGTGACCAATATAGCCACCCTTCTTTTCAATAACTGTCACAAGCCTTCCATTCATGGAGTTTGTCAGTTTCTTGATCTGTTGACGATCAACTTTTTGTGCAGCAGCAACCACAGCCTCCCAGACACTGTTCCGAGAGGTGTACTGATTTCCTTCACTGTAAATATCCCGTTAAAGCAGGGCCCACAGGTTCTCAATAGGGTTTAAGTCAGGTGAGGAAGGGGGCCATGTCATTATTTTTTCATCCTTAAGGCCTTTACTGGCTAGCCATGCAGTCGAGTACTTCGATGCATGTGATGGAGCATTGTCCTGCATAACAATCATGGTCTTCTTGAAAGATGCAGACTTTTTCCTGTACCACTGTTTGAAGAAAGTATCTTCTAGAAACTGGCAGTAGGTTTGGGAGTTGATTTTGAGGCCATATTCAACCCAAAAAGGTCCAACTAGCTCATCTTTAATAATACCAGCCCATACCAGTACCCCACCTCCACCTTGCTGGCGTCTGAGTCGAAGTGGAGCTCTGTGTCCGTTACTGATCCACCACTGGCCCATCCATCTGGTCCATCAAGAGTCACTCTCATCTCATCAGTCCTTAAAACCTTTGAAAACTCTGTCTTCAGATATTTCTTGGCCCAGTCTTGACGTTTCAACTTGTGTGTTTTGTTCAGTGGTGGTCGGGTTTCAGCCTTCCTTACCTTGGCCATGTCTCTAAGCACTGAACACCTTGTACTTCTGAGCACTCCAGGTAGGTTGCAGTTCTGGAATATGGCAGAACTGGAGGATAATGGGTTCCTGGTAGCTTCACGTTTGATTCTTCTCAAATCTTTGGCAGTTAATTTGCATCTTTTTTTCTCAATACGTTTCTTGCGACCTTGTTGGCTATTTGCAACAAAACGTTTGATGGTTATGTGGTCACGCCCCAATATCTTAGCAATTTCAAGAGTGCTGCATCCCTCTGAAAACTTTTTACAATTTTTGACTTTTCAGAGTCCGTTAAATCTCTTTTTTTGCCCATTTTGCCTGAGGAAGAGAAGCTGCCTAACAATTATGCACACCTTGATATATTATAGAGTGTTAATCTCCTTAGGCCACACCCTCACTCATTACACAAATACACACCACCTGGTATGCTTAAATCCAATAAGCACTTAGGTTTATACAGCTTGAAGTTGGGAAATATGCATACAAATTATGATATGGCCAAAATCCTCACTTGCCTAATAATTGTGCACACAGTGTAAAGTCATAGGACTGCAGCTCACTGCGTGTTTAAAAGCAGAAGCTGTTCATATTCAGCCACCATCAACTGGCAATGCTCACTGGTGGGATTTGATCTCTTTCATTCACCCCAACATTGGTCTCTTTAAACATTATGGCCACATTTACACTTACACATATGTATTCACACTCGCTATGATTTGATATTTTTGGACCAACATTAAAAAACATGCATATCAATACGTTCTTAACAGGTGTTATTTTTTTCTACACTAGCGCCTGGTTTTCTCACTAAACTTTGGATGTTTTAAAAAAAAAGTTTCCATCTGCAATTTCAGTCCATTCACACCTCCACTCTGCTCTCCCACCTCATTCTGTCCCATAACTATAACTTAAAGAGACGACCTCGAACTTGCTGTCACTATGGAAACCTACCTGAGAGAGCCATTTCACAAAAGAGCACCACTTTATCAGTTAACTCCCTCTGAAAACGACGCTTTACAGCCCTTGGCAACATATTTATAGACTGTCACATGGTGGAAGTCAGTTTTTCACTGGGGTCAGAGTAGCTAAGGTCCTCTAAACCATGTCACATATATTAGTCCCAGATGATGGAGATGGATGATGGATGATTCATTTCACAGACTTTCCCTTAAAATAACGTACAAAAGCTGTACATAAGGTTTTCCATTTTTTTTTACGACGTAAAAATATTTCTTTTAGAGAGAGTAAAGTTTAATTTCTTTCTCTGGATATCCACCATCCTAATACAATATTTATGGCGTTGAACTGTGAAGTATTATTTAAATTATATATTTAGTCGTCCTCATAACACGTTAATGTTATTATTGAGAATGGGCTCGTTTGTATTTTTGAATTATAATGTTATGAGTAATGAAGCTGCATCTCATAAAGGATTAGAGATTCAAATGAGATGCAGAAATTCAACCTGTACTGAATGTGTGAAATGTTTTTATGGATGGGGTGTTTCAACAATGATAAAAGGTAGATTGAATAGTGCATTAGTCCTGTACAGTGTACACACATCCAAATACAATTATACACACTGGAAAATGTCATGCAGAAATGTATTAGAATCAGTTAACATCAGTTATAATAATTTCAAGGTATATCTACCTTCTACCATTTTAGAATTTATGATTTTTAGTAAAAATGTTTTAAGGTATTTTGACTTGACTTTGTCATTTTAATAAATGTACTCAACTCTGTTTTGCCCTAAACTCATTTAATCAAGTTCCTTTAAAAACATGATCTGCATATCTATAGAGTTCCCATCAAGCATTGTTAAGACCAAGGCATCCCTCCTTTTTTAAAGTCTTAAGAAATATAACCTGACGGGAACTTGACTGTGAGTCTTTCCAACATATTAAGATAAGTTCTGGTTGTTCCTTTTCACAATATGTTTAAAAAAAAAGGGTTTTCTGAATAAAGTGTGTATGTTCTCCTCTAAGGTCTGGGACATGGTGTGCTTTTTAACACTTCAGTCAAAATAAACCATTTGGTTGACATCCAAAAAATGAAATTTATCATTTACAAAAATACCCAGAACCTTTATTGTATACTGTACGTACTACTGGCTTTATACTGTACTTACTACTGGCTAATTTAACTGCAATTCTTAAATATTCTTTTTTGATAAGTCTATACAAGATGCATTTAACTTGGAGCTTATATGAACTGCCTTCCGGTCTGAATGAACTTGACTGAACTTGGATAAATTGAATTAAGGCCATATCTGAAAAGATGTTCTGGTCTGGGGAACAAACTAATACAGTAATAAAATACATATCTCAGCGATTTCAATCAACAGACGGCATATAAGTGGTAAAAAGGCTGAGCCGTGTAATAAGAACGCTGATGATAAAAGTGAAAAATGTCATTAGTTTGAAGTAAAAGCTTTTTCCCGGAGAACTAAGGCCACAATATGATTCCCAGGGGACTGGTTGTGAGTGTGTGTGGATCACTTATATCTTTAGACATCTTATTTTTCAAGGGGCTTTGTCTTTGTTGAAAAAAATGTCTGTCCATAAGACAGAAAGGCTCCTTGGCTGTGTATCCTTGACTATAATGAGAAACAGGATGGATCTCCGGGACTACTGTTCTGAATGTATACGTGATTCATCACACACACACGCCGAAAAACACACGGAAAGTACACGCCAAAGTCTCCTGGGCTCGTGTATCACCACGGACACGTTTTTACCACCCAGCCAGCAGCTTGATGGAAAAACAAAGGTGTGTGTGTGTGTGTGTGTGTGTGTGTGTGTGTGTGTGCATGTGTGTGGGAGGAGGGGATGAAGAAGGGAACGCATTCATCTTCTCCCCAAATAGAGATGTTATAACAAAGAGAGCAGCACACTCAGTCCAGGGATTAAAGGTATTTTGGCAAAAAAAGAAGTCTATTGTATACAGCAAAAAAGTGTAGTTTCTTTCGGACTTATAGACAATACACTAGTCAAGACTAAGATAAACAATAAATAGACATGAAGTTAATGCTTGTCTAGCATTGAAAACAAGAGATAAACTAAATAGGAGCAACAAAGTGTAGGCTGAACTCTTAGCTTATTACACCTACCCTTTTAACATCCATTTCTTTTCCAGCTGACTTTACATTTCACAGAGCAATGGAAGAAGCTAAAAGAAACCAAGTATATACTGTTTTATATAAAATAATATAAGCATTTATTAAGTATAACTATTTACATTTGAAAGGCCTTTTGTCTGCCTAACAATCCAAACAAATATCATCTAGGCTATACACTAGTGTTCATATTTCAGTCAATATTTGTTTATCATCTTATTCTTTACTGTGTGCAATCTAAAGTCCCAAAGCATGTTGTATTTTTAATACATGTTATTGTCTGTGTGTGCTGCACATACGTGATTCAAGATCCCACTGTTCGCCCGCAGTTTTGGGATGCCTCTGCTGGACGTAATTGGATGTGACTACATATGTGGGGAAATTGAGATGGATTGGGACGCCGATCAATAGCAGTAAGTGACCGGCTGTGCTGATGGACCCGCACTCCCTTTATCTCTTTTCTCTCCTCTCTGAATCCAACTCTCATTTTCACCACAACATCATAAACCCTCTGCTGGGTGTCTATATAGTCTCATTAGTGGCGGATGTGTGTGTGGTGTGTGTGTGTGTGTGTGTGTGTGTGTGTGTGTGTGTGTGTGTGTGTGTGTGTGTGTGTGTGTGTGTGTGTGTGTGTGTGTGTGTGTGTGTGTGTGTGTGTGTGTGTGCGTGCGTGTGCGTGTGGAGGGCCAAAAGCCATTACAGGAACCACCTGCCCATCTACCCATAATGCATCTCACCCATCATACGCACTATACCAACCTCAATACAACACCATCCACTTAAAAGCCCTCTCACTCTCCAGATCAGAAATCCACTTTCATACGATTAAAGTGAGGGAGGCGGAGCAGACACCAGCATTGAACACTGGAGAAAAGAAAATCTGCCAATAGAACAAGTGAAAATTCAATCGGTAAGATTTCCTAAAATAAGATGAAATATTGAAGCCCTTCAAGATACAATTGATCTCATCTGAATTGCAGTATATTTTACTAGTAATAGGAAGTGTGATGTATCGTAATAAGCCTGTAATGCTAAAAAACAGTACTACGTTAGTGGCGCCATTCTAGATTTAAGATAATCACTTACTTGAAATAAGATTTACTTTTTAAGTTGAACTTACAAATCTCTATATCACACCAAAATGTTGCTTGTTAGGTGATTGTTTCTTATATTTAGTGTCATGAGATATGTTCATTAATAATAAGACCAATATAATTTGTGAGGAGATAGATGTTGGGGGATGCGTGGGGTAAGATGTGGTATTCGGGGGTGGTAGGGTTCAGAGTACAAGGGGTCGAAGTGACACAGTTTCCAGCAATAACCGTGACCGGTGATTAACACAGTGGCCTTCGGTATCAAGCCCATGTCATCCACAATGATGAGGGCTTGTGCGGTGTGGCATAGGAGAGGAATGGTGGTAGAAAACCAGAGAGACAGAGGGCTGATTCAACAGCTGTAAATGAAATCTTTATGAGCGGACCCTGATGCGCTGTGGAGAGCCTCCTAAAGACGTGTGATGTCTGTCCATGGTTTTATATGAAGAGGGATTGAAAAACCGCCCCGGGGCTTGTCAGCACAGAGTGGGGAATGTGCCAGTTATGAGCTGATTGCAAAACTACAAAACTGCAGTGTTAAAATTGCTTGGAGCATATGGCCCACACATTTCTTGAGCTGACCATCAAATAGTCATTTAACACGAAAAGAGAGGAGGGACAGCAGTAAACAATAGACATCCACAGAGCTGTAATGAATATATTGCACTTCAATCAAATGACCAAAATAATTTATTGAAGACAAATCCAATCCTGTTTGAATTAGCAATGCCTTGACTCAAAAACAAATGGCGATGATTGCAAAGGGATGCGTTATTCATATTTTGTATAAAGTTAGAAAATTGACCGTGACAGTTTGATCAAAGACAACAGAAAGCCAATACGTAAATGTAACATCATATGGTCGACATGTGAATTGAATAAACACAACAGCCAATGCCAGGTGAAGGGCTAAGAAAGGTGAGATTAAAACAACATGTTTCTGCCATTTGAAAATCCCTCCATGCAGCGACTGCAGCTAGCTATACAAGTCATTTTGATTTGAGGTTTTAACTGTTCCAACTTTCCATCTGCTAAGTAGACTGTCATTGTTTAGCACAGTATCCCACGGTCAGACTATAGAGGGAGAGAGAAACTGGTAAAAAAAAAACACCTATCCGACCATCACTATGGGAAAAGATTAATGCCATCTGCGTATTGTCCTTTATCCCTGCACAAGGACACTGTTTAGATGCAAACACAGATGTGGTTTCGCTAACTAATGAATAACACACACAGACTAACCCCTTATTACACTGAATGGACAGTAAATATACAAGAAGCCTTTAGTGTCTCATCCCTAAACACTATCTGATCCTCAGCATCAGACGCTCAGTGGGTTTAAGATGTTAAGAAAAGTTATTTAGAACAGCTGCAACTGTTTCCCAAACCTTCTTTACAGACCACCGGGATCTTATGTCGGTATAAGTAATCAAAGCTATTCAGAAGCAGTGGGCTATGGAAATATACTGCATTTTACATTGTGCAGATCAATGGGTAAATTGGGTTAGTTCTCCATTAAAAAAACATGGATTTGGTCATGTTTGATTTTTCTATTTTTTTCTAGTAGCTATATTCAGTTGTTTTTATTATTCCGTTCCTTCAGCAGTTTGCAGCATAGTTCTGTAACATATTTGCAGTAATTTATCAATGTTCATGCTTTCACTCACATTGACTTATAATGCTCTATGCTTTACCGAATTTGTCCATTTGTTATAAATGTCACACGTTAAGTAATAAATTACTTTTCTATTCGCCGTTTTTGCTTCATGCGTTAATAATTGATGCAACGCACCGTAGTGATCCAACTGGAGGAGATTAAAATGACACAAGACAGCATTGCACTTTGCCAGGAAACTGTAGGGCTTGACTTTGAAAAGTTTTCCAAAAGCTTCAAAAAGCTGAACTACAAAGCAATCCATTGGAGACAAAAGGCATCACTCTAAAAGGAGTGAGACATCACATTCATTCTATAGTCTCCATGGTGTGGAATCTTTATAGTGTATAATTTCACACCAAGCCCCAACCACAGCGAGTTCTACCATCATCCACCTATTTACGGCCTGGCCAAAAAAAACATTCTAGTCTGTATGTTTAGATTGTATGCAGTTGAATTGATTGTATGCAGTTGAATTGACTGAGGTCAATTATATAATATCTATGTTTCACACATAAGTACAATGTTCCTTTCTTCATTGTATAATTGGAAGCTGGTCAAAGCAGGTCAACCATCACCTGTGAATCTCTGGACAAAGAGGTCACTGCAATTTGAAAGATAATCTTGTATTGCCCTATATAATGGTCCATAATAACCAATCATACCATTCTATATTCATGGGGTTGTCTGGGTTGAGCTCTTTTCTACTATAGTCCAGGTGATTCAGCCTGATAAATCTAATTTAGTCAAAACTAATTCCATTCTGTGTGTGTTTCTGAACAGCCATTAACAATGTTCCGACATTATAGACAGACAGTCAGCTGATCTGGGGTCTTGTGCTCATGTCCTTTTCATCCTGGAACACAGGCAGGTAGGGAAACAGTACCATAAGAACCAGGAGATAAAGGAGCCTCATTTTCACTGCTGCCCAGGTTTGGCTGTGATGGACAGCAGCGAGGTGCAAGGCAGTGCCAGCGCCACACTGTGATGAATGGCTCCTGCGGTGTGTCGTGACTCACTCTCACACTCTCTCTCTTAAACACACACAAACAAACACACAAACACACACACACACACACACACACACACACACACACACACACACACACACACACACACACACACACACACACACACACACACACACACACACACACACACACACACACACACACACACACACACACACACACACACACACACACACACACACACACACACACACACACACACACACACACACACACACACACACACACACACACACACACACACACACACTTCTCTACTCTCTCTGGTGCTTTCTCCTCCTGCAGCATGATGAGTCAGAGAGGCTGTTACAGTAGGAGACAGGGAATTTATAAAATCAAAAGAATGAGAAGCCTGCTATTAGGGGACCCTAATAACCATACGCACTGATGGCACACTTGATTTGATTGAGGGTTTTTCATCTACTAAGTTTTATAACTCTTATTCTCTTCTTGGCAGGCAGAACGGTCAGTTTGAAGCTTTCCAGGGAGTTTTTAATTGTTTTAAGCACTTCCTCGGCAGGTGTCGGTCGTGACGGCAATGATTTGGAGGAGACAGGAAGGGCAGTGGACACACGCTTGTTTTCAGTGTTCTGGAGAATTTGTGTCAGAAAGAGTTCGAAACTATATGAGAGATGAAGCACGGCAGGTTGGAGAGGGAGGGTGTGGGGACTGCAATATCTAACACCTGACACCTGACACCCGACACACACTCACACACAAATACACACATACAGACACACACACACACACACGCACACACACACACACAAACACTATCTATCCCTTCATCTCACCATGCCTTACATACCAATTTCAACCCATGCTTCAACTAGTGTACCAACAGGAGGGTGTGGGGACTGTAATATCCAACACCTGACAGTCATTCAAAAACAGACCCAGCATCAGCATCATTCACACAGCCACATGTCCACACTTGTTTCTCTCTCTCCACACACACACACACACACACACACACACACGATAGGTGATTGACCTTAGTCTTCGTTGTATCCGTCATTACTTGAACAGGTGTTGGATGGGGAGCCGTGGAGGCAGCGGGGGTCGCCATGAGGAATTTCTCATTTCCCCGGTGTTGACTGAAAGGCAGAGCTGTCCTCTCTCTGACATAGTGGGGATATCAGTCAGAATGGGAAAGCAGTGATTCTAATAATACCAATGTTGTTCCTGGCCATATCTATCAATGACAACGGTTGAATCCACAAGTCATTATATTCCTACCCACCAGTCATCACAGCCATTTTACAAAGAGGCCAACTAAATTACGTAGATATACAGGACTTAAGGATGAAGGACTTTGAAGAAGCCGAAATTTACAAACACTGCAACCAGGCTGGGTCATATTGGGTTGCATGACAATCAGCACTTTATGTAAACCTCAAATATACAATGCTTCGTCAGTTTATCAGCCACAGCTGTACTGTCTTATATAGTACAAAAACATAGTTCTCTAATGTTTGTGGTTCTAAATACACAAGGGAGAAAGAATACAGGTTATTAGCGGGCCATGCTATTGGATAGCGTTACAGTGTTATGGTAATTAACTCATACATCAGTGAAGTGTTATACTGTATGTACGTCGTCACGTCCCTATTGGGTCCTTTCAACTTGTGTCAGCTGTTTTTTTTCCCGCGTTGATGCAGTTTGTTGTCCTAATTATCAAGTTCTCCCTCGAACAGTTACATGACCACACAGTTTGTTTTGACAGAAGCACCTGCAGTTATGCCACACATGATTTGACCTATTTTTCATGTTACTTATATTTAAAACTGATATTCCAGGAGCATTCTATGCATGCTTATTTCTAATATCTTATCTCTCATTTCCCCGATCTTGTCATTCATATCTTCTATCATCTATATGTCCTTCATCATCATCATAATGTCTTCACTCATATACCATCTTCTATCAGAATCCAAAATACTTTATTGGTCCCCGGGGGGAAAATTTGGTTTGTTACAGTACAAATATATGTAGAAAAAAAGGTATCTATGTGTTAAAGAATATGTGCTTTATTCAACAATAGATAGCCAAACCATAAAACTTAATAATAAAAATAGAAGAATAAAAAGTTTTTGGTAGTTTCTTGTTCATTGTAAGACTAAAAACAACAGCATTACTCCTCATGCATTAACATCATTCTCACCCATTGCTTTTTATCTAAATAGGATTCATGAAAATCCAATAGTCTTAACAACCCCTTGCAATTTCCTCATTTTCACCCTGTAGCTCAGGCACCGACCACTGTAAGAGCAGCGGGACGTTTGACTGAAGCTGACAGCCAGACATGGATGAAGTATAAAATGTTCTCCTTTTTAAAAAGAATCCAGGCAAACTCACTTAAGTTGCAGTAATGAGCAATCCATTACCTTTTCGGGCAGCTCATTAAGCTTGGAGCTAACTCTGACGGGGGACCTGAGCTTTCATCTGGCTGTTTGTTTAGACGTAAAGTCAGTGTCTGGGGGAAGCTGGAGTGTTACTGCATGGCGGGCAGTGCTGGTAATTGAGTGCTCGTGTGTGTGTGTGTGTGTGTGTGTGTGTGTGTGTGTGTGTGTGTGTGTGTGTGTGTGTGTGTGTGTGTGTGTGTGTGTGTGTGTGTGTGTGTGTGTGTCTGTGCGCTCATGTGTTCTTGCACACATGTGTTCACAACTCCATGGAGCAAATTACTCCATGTGCAATAAAAAAAAGTAAATGACAAAGTGTGCGCCTCTCTGTGAGTGTGTGTTTATTTTTCAAGATGTTTGATCCATCACGTCCAATTGAAAGCTGCAATACCCAGCATCCCCTCTGTCCCCCCCCCCCCCCCACCCCCGCCCCCCAACGCGTAGAAAAATAAACTTTACAGAAACGAAAAAATATCTTTTTACTTCCTTCAACATTATCCACTGACCCATGTCCGTTGCAGCAATACCCGGGCCTCGAAATCCGAACCCTCTTCCTCCCTTCACAGCGGCAAGAGATCCACACATGCCCTAAATCAAGACCACTGCGTTTTTTGACAGCGTGCGATGGTGCTGAAAACACCTTTCCCAGCTTGTGATTGTGACGGATTAGCCAACGCATAAATCAAAAACCACCAAAGAAGAAAGTTGACCGTGAATATACAGTACGTGCAGGCAGAAAAAGAGAGTGGGTTTGTGTGTGCTTCAACAACTGAACCGCAAAACCCCTGATGAAATGAAGCACTTTTTTTCAATTTCGGGAAAAGAAGGAAATCGCAGACTCGCCATAAATTACCTCCAAAGGACTGAACCCAATCTCTAAAATGACAACCCCCCCCCCAAACCAAGTGATTCCTAATGCTCCCAATAATCATAAAAATGACAAATACGCCCAGGGCAAAGGTCGGCATTACATCATGACAGTCGAGCAGGGGATTCATTGGCTGTTTGGCCCTCTTCCATAAATACTGTCAGGACCACAGTGAAAGAGCTATAGTGTTGTATCCTGTGCAGCAGGCAGCGTTGAGATTTGGGGACTGAGAGTCAATATAAGCGCCTCATTTAACACTTGAGAGAATTGTTGCAGAGTTACTGAACCATCATAAATAACAATAATAGGTTGAAAATCATCCCGATTGTGTGAGAGCGCGATTGAGTCCAACAACTTTTTCACATAATGGGATGGTTTTCTGGCAGTCCACTAGTTGAAGCATGAGTTGATATTTGAATGTACGAGATGGAGAGATGAAGGGATAGATACTGTTTCTCTCTGTGAGTGTGTGTGTGTGTGTATACTTGTACAGGCATCTTTGTGAGGACCGGTTTAAGCTTTTAACTATCGGAGTGAGGACATATTAGGAAAATGAGGACATTTTGCCTGGTACTCATTTCTTCAAAGGGCTGTTTGAGGGTTAAGACTTGGTTTTAGGGTTTAAGTTAGTGTCCTCACAAAGATAAAATTACAAGGATGTATGTATGTGTGTGTGTGTGTGTCTGTGTGTGTGTGTGTGTGTGTGTGTACTTACGAGCATTCCTGGAGATATTACTTAAAGTCTAGTGAGACTATCATGAGAATGAGTGGGTGCTGATTGGCTAAACCGATGCAGGGAACACAAGCAGGCTGTTGCTTTAGGGATCAATTAATTCCCTCCTCGTCCCCTGACCGGGCACCAAACACATGGAACCCATAAAAAACCTGGGAGTCATACACTACTCCTGAAAAAAAAAAATATATATATACACATGGACAAGGCGCTGGGAGCCGCAAAGAAAAGAGAGATCGCGGGGAGGGGAAGAAGTCCATTACGTTACATTCGAAATGTATAGGATTGTCTTTCACTGACCTCTTACAGCAACTATGGAGTCCATCCTCTTTATCTACCTAAGGGAAATAAGATGAAGGCCTTTGAGTGGGGTCAGTAAAAGCATGACAGCTTCCATTAGGTCAGCCAATAATGCATCACCTTTAAATGGAATCAGCCAATGAAATGTTAACCCTTTATGGTGCTGCATTTATGAGAATAATAATACAGAGAAAAATCCAAGTAGCTGATTTAAGGGTACCATACTAAAACTAAAAGTAACCACAATCCACTCAAAAGCATTATATAGGGTTTTTTGCAAGTAAAACACGCGACTTGTAAATATCTGGCATATCACTTCACGGAAAAAAGCTGCCATTTGCGTTTTTTCCCGGCTAGCCTCCCAACCATACGACCGTGGCAGAACGTATTAATATAAAAAAAAAGACCTTGCTTTGCTCCATATGGCAACAGTTCAACCAAAGTGTGTTGCCTTGTCTAATCAGCCTGATGTATTGTATAGTTTATCGTATACCCTACATACAGACCCAGCTCTTGTTGTCCGGGCACAAAGACCAAAGGAGTGAGATAAAGTTTATTTTCTAGGGAGAAGTCCGTTACCAACCGTTCTAACAAGACAAGACTGAGGCATCCATCAAATCCACCTCCCACGCTCATTTGCAGCAGCGCGCACTCTCCACTTTTCTCAAATCACATTCATATGGTGGAGTGGCGGAAGGTGTGGATGGGGAGCGTACAGCTATACAACACTTTAGCCGTGACTGATGTGAATCTGTTCCCTGGTGCGGAAGGGAGCTACCGGTCTCCGGGCTGACAGCTGATAGTTAACACAGGTATCGTCTCTCAAACACTAGGGGCTCAGATCAAACAGAATGGGGAGCCGTGACATAGTATTATTACAGCCGAACAAAAGGACCACACTTTACCTCAGTCCAGAGGGCTTTGAGGAAACAATGGCCTGGAGGATCAGAGAGAGACCAAGCATTGTTTTTTTTAAAGATGTTGAAAAGACTTCCTGCACCAACTTTGAAAAATTATTGATGATGTTAGAAATAAAAAACATTTTCTTTCATTATTTTTGTGTTATCTAGAGCCATGCAAACACCTTTGGTTCTACTGTATGTGCTAAATGTTATCTTATACTTCTGCCAAGCTAACAACACAATGGTGGTAAAAGGAATTGATTGTGTTTTGCATTAAACAAGACATTGCTCAAATGCAAATTGTGCCTTACTAAAAATAATGTGCTGATAACTCCGTTACTATGGTATAACCAGAGACCTTCCTTCAATAGAAAGTATTTTTAAAGTATGTTTTTTACTTTTTAACACAGTGAGCAACACACATGTAATTCCATTCACATCCATTGTAATGTATTGCCAGCAGAAATCTCAGAGATGGAAATCTTAAAAACTGGGGGAACAAAACTAAAAAAGGTAAAATGTCCACATATCTAGAATTGTTTTTGCAATATGCATCATACCACCTTTTGGAAGTTTTATACGGATTAGGGTTCCCATTAAAAACTTTCCCATTGAAATCTATCCATGTCTCCATGAATATAATGATTATGACGATGGCCTCTCAGTGTCACTCACTAATGAAGACCTTTAGATAATCAGGATGGTTTTCAAACCTGTAGTATCAATGTGTTTTGGACAGAATGCTGTTTTTTAGGGAGATAATATGCAGAGACTAAGATAACTCCACGACTCTCAGGCAAACAGACAGCAGGCAGTGGAGCGAGAGGATGATACATTGGTACGTGTTTTTATACCATTGCCCAGATGCAGGTTGGCTGCTATTGCCGGAGCAGTTTCTCGATCGATGGGCAGCACCCGGGATTAAATTACAAATTGAGTTTAGCGGGGCTGCTTTTCCCCTCTTTATTTGTTGCAGTGTCCCCCAGCGAGGCTCCACTGCAGGCTATTTGCGGAGCCCTCTTCCTGGGTAAGTTAATAACGAGAGGCCGGCCTGGACGCTATAGGCCCGCCCTGAGTCATTTGGGTTCGGAATTGCTCCGACACACCCAATCAATCATGAAGTGGGAAGGGGGTCATCCCCAGAGCGAGCCCCACCCCTGCACCTCTGTGGCCTCTCACACACGCTCAATAAGAGGCATTATTCTGATCATAATTGAATTTGATTTTTGCATGCAGCAGAATGCCATCCCCCTTGGACCCACTTACTGGCAAGAGCTTTAATACGCCATTGTTGATGCATGTATTTGGCTAAATTGCCTTATTGACCAAGCTCATTGACTTTGTATTAATGGATTCAGTTAGTTGCACTTATGGTTGAACATACTTACTCTCTCTCCACAATAAAAAAAAACGTCTAGCGATTATGAAAATGAGGGATGTTTTCTGGAAACCTGAGGGAGGCTTTGAACAAAGCCGATGTTTCAATAAGACGGACTGAGCTCGCGGGCGACCCAGTACAAACTGCTCCAGGATCCAGAGTAAACAAACCATAAATCAACATCACTAAATGAACACACACACGCACACGCACGCACGCACACACACATGTTTTGTGTTGTATTCTTATTGTCTTCTGACAGTGGAATTTGGAGACAACCAAGCCTGTTTGCACAAACACAGATTTCCAGACTATGTTTGTGTAACATACTGCAGATTTCAACTGATGCTGGGCTCAGAAGGTGGTGTTGTTGGCAGTGGAAGTGAAAGAAATTTAAAAAATGCCAATTGTCATACTGCCAGGATTGTTAAGTGTAATAAAGAAATCCCGGTTTATTGCCTTGCTCCGAATCTGATGTTAAAGCAGTTTTCTCTTGCAAACCTGCGCTCATAACTGCTAGTAGGTTTTGGCTAATAGCTATGTGATGTGTATTTAGGTTATGCGTGGGTGAGGAGTCCAGGGTGAATACTGTGTGTGGCTCACATACTGCAGTTGTTTATGGGCTCCACCGCAGGAGTCTAATGAGGGAGATACAGTCTGGATAATTGCCCTAAAAGGTCGTGTTTTTCTTTTACCCACCATCAGAGTACGGTGGGGTGGGTGGGGGAGAGGAGCACGGGGTCATGGCATGAGTTGGTGGAGCATGGCGGGCAAGTGTGAAAGACGTGAAGTCTAAGTAAGCAGCCAATTTAACAACCTCTCTCCACAAAAGCCCCAAACCGCGGCAGACCCAAAGGTTGCATGATTAAACCCTCTGAGACCCACCATTCTAACATTCAGTTTTTTTCTACATTTTTATATTTTACTTGATAAAATTGTAATTTTTTTTACACTATCATCAAGGTTTCACATCCAAAAGAATCAGCACAACCTTAGGTAACTGTATATGTCACTCAATGCACTTTTTATCCAACATTATATGGAATATGTGTCCATAAAAAGAAAAAAGAAAGAAAGTCGTTGCACCTTTTTTTTTATTTACTTTTTTCTCTGCCAACGCCCACGCTGACTCCAGATCAGCCTGGAAATCACATGACAAGTCCTGGCTCTATAGTTCCCTGAGAGGATGTCTGGAGGGCTGAAACCACAGCAGCCTGCCACAGAGTGGTGGTGAGCCCGCCACTCTGATCCCAAAACACAAAGTGATGAAAAGGCACAATGACAGCGTGAGAGAGAGATAGGGAGAGAGAGATAGAGCATGGAGCGAGAGAGAGCGGTCTGTTTGGAGAGATCTGGACAGCCAGAAGGGGGATTTTCACTGTAACGAAACAAGTGCAGTGGCTTCTGTGAGGGATGTGGTTACATGCTGTGTAGATTATAGGACTTCACTGGATCACACCCCATGTATGGGAAAACACAGGAACTTTGAGAGGTCATGCACTTTTTACTTTGACGTCTTCACTTGTCGTATCAGTAGCACGGGTTACCATCACCATGCGGATTGTAAAATATCGCATCAGAAAAGGCTGATGGAAAGGCCAAAATTGGACAAAGAAATCCTTGAATTCATAAAAGAGATTTTAAACTTGCTTGAGCTGGTCTTTGACTAATGTGAAAGATAGTTAATGTGCAAAATGGGTGATGGAAACATATATTAGTCATATTTGTATGGGCGTATTGCGAACATTGAACACGAGACTTACCCTCTGTTTCGGCTAGGAGAGGTTCATCCTAATTCATTGATAGTTGAACTCATTTCAGTTTCAGTTTCATCATATAGTTCAGATAGCACATTTTGAAAACCTTCTCAAGAGTCTCTTCTTTTTTCTATTTCTCTTTTAATTATTATTTTTTTATTCGGCTATAACAACATACAAAAAGGAAAATTATATTTCATGCAAACTGGTTCTAGCTTTCAATGTGTTCTGCCTTGATTCCTTTTGATTATAACACTATTGTACTCACCCAATGAATTTCTGATATCGGGGACAACAGGGAACATCACTAAATCAGACAAACCACAAGCTTAGACAACCTTGTTTGAAAGAGAAATATACACAGTGACAACCTCATTCAACTTTGACCCGCACAAAGTTTTCACATCTAACGACGGGTTTATTCATATTATCTTAGTTGGGCTCACTTATTTTTTCCCTCCAAAGAAAGTGGTTCAACCAATCTGGATTAACTGTTGGTTTATTTACTACCAGTCTGACGGTTTGACTGAATCTTTAAGACTTTGTTGCAGGGTTGTCTCCACACTTCTGAAGTTTACTTTTGTAAAGGAATAACTAATGCTATTGTGGAACAAACTAGAACAAAAAAAGAGCCAAGTTATAATTAATTGTGTAGCCCTTTGTACATTTTTTGAGAAGTTCTATATGAATTTCAAACTTACTTACTGATAAGCAATTAACATACCATTTTAACGAGACAGGCTTTAAGTAGTTCCGAATCTGTCAAATAAACAAGAGGTTGTGCCATGAACACAAATACACCCACACACCCACACACACACACACACACACACCTTTAAAGCTTGGGATTTTCCAGCAGTTGTCAAAATCTCACCGTCGCTTGCAGAACATTTCATATGTCATCACTAATCGGTCACGTAGGCGAGCTCTGAGAACCGAGGGGGCAGATATCATCCTCAGATAATCCAAAATCACAACCAGAGTCGGCTGTGTTGTCAAAGAACATAGAGACACGGGGTCGCAGAGGTCAGACAGTGGGACACATTACGAGAGCCACCCCCGTAGAGTTCTTTAAAACAACACGCTACATATATCCCATCACGTACTATGATGTTTATCTTAGAGAGTCGCCATGGAAACCAATAACACACTGCTCTACTGCTCTGCATAATTGCATGAGAAAAAAAAACAGGGAAAGTCTTCTGATTAGTGAGGCTACGGAGGGGGGAGGAGGAGGGGGAAGGGGAGATGCTTTGGAGGTGATAGTGGGAGGCAGACAAATTGAACGGCAATTACAGTAATCATCATTAGAGTAGTTTTGTGTTTTAATCCAAAGACAAAGAATGACCAAAGAAAACCGTATTATGACACAGACTGGGACCAGGTGTAGACTAATGGAAACATTTTGTTGGTCCATGGAGGACAAAAATGTAAAAGGGGGAAGGAGAAGAAAGAAAGAGAGAGAGAGAGAGAGAGAGAGAGAGAGAGAGAGAGAGAGAGAGAGAGAGAGAGAGAGAGAGAGAGAGAGAGAGAGAGAGAGAGAGAGAGAGACTGTTAAATTCACCAACATGATATGAACATCCCCAATTTTCCATCAATGTCAGTTGGACTCAAAAAGTCAGAATTCTGCACCAAATGGATTTGATCATACCTGGTGCACTAGCTTTAAATAATCACTATATGTGTCTTGTGATTGGACACAGGGATGAGTCACTACCTGCAATCTCAGTGAAAGAGAGAAAGAGAATAACTGGAGGAGGAGAGGAAGAGAGCAGCAGAGAGACACTGCCGCAGGGGTTTCCACCTTTGTAATTTAATGCAAATGATGGTGCATTTAAGTAGACAAGCTGAATGGATATTGCGAGCTATGAATAACATTTTTGTAAACGGAAAAGCGGTTAAAGAGACAGAGAATGTTTTTTATTGTTGAATAAACTCTGAGTTAATACTCGGCATGATGAAGGCTGAGCTCGATCGGGCCGACAAATTGTTATGTTGATGGAAATCGGTTTTAAAAAAAAATTGTTTCGGTGCCACAAGCAGTCGACGTGCAGTCTGTTAAGAATCAGTTCACAGCGACAGAGATGTGTTACACATGCAAAGCTTGTCGCTTGTGTCGCACATGTTGCGTCACTGTAACAATTGCACCTGCAGGCTGGAACATTAGGAGTGTGATTTGTGGCGCTGGAAACCAACTACACAACTTGTCACTCACGCTGTTGCCGTGACAATGTCTCAATGTTGCACACAACTTGATGAATATGGTGTTGATGAACAGTGACACGGCGATGCAGAAAAGCCACTGAACATAGTCTTACTGTGTGATCTGTTATCTATTATTATTATTAGACAGAAGCAACAGAGAGGCAACCATGGACACTGAAAAAGTTCTAAGTTAAATCAGAAAGTCGGAGTGATATTTTGTTTAATTAAGAAAAAGTCTCTTGCTGGACTGCAGTAGAAGGAGAGTATTACAAATAGGGAATTTTGTAGTAAAAAAAACTGTAGTTTATGTGGCTTCAGATAACATTTCAAATAATTTTTGCAAAGGACATTCAGCGGTCACCAACACACACACAAATGTGTCAAATGCATTTCTGTCCTCATGAAGCATTAACAAGCTTTCTTACAGCCACCTGTTGATTTAAGTGTGACACCATTGTTGGGACTTTGTATTGCCTACACAAGATTTAAAACTAAACCTATTCATAGAAAAAAACAGCAACATAGCACTACTGCCAGTGCCAGTCAAAAACTCCACAGGGGAATCTTTAAGAGAGTTAACAATGTTTTAACACCACCGCCTCTCACATTTGCGCTTGGAATGATCTAATTGGGCCTCATGCATTGTTGAACACATTAAACACATGAGCTGAGCGCTGGCACACACACGCCCATTCCCTCATGTACAGTAGAAAAGTACACACGCTCACCCACTCATCCACATAACGTGAGGATACTGTGCTCACATTGCAATGGACGGACCACATTTACATACACACAAGAGCAAGCTCTGGCAAGAATCGATACAGAATAATATTACGGAGGAATATATAAAATGTATATGTTAATATGACATGATGGATTACACATTCATCTTGACGTTTTTTTCATTAATATAAGTTGACTTGACTTGACTTGCTTGTACTACTAAAGACAAAATTCATGAATAAATCATAAAATGTAGGATTATCAGAGGGAACTAAAATCACTATTATGAAGCAGCCCAATCAACCCAATCATGAACTGTCAATTAGTTTGCAGTCTGTAATTTGTAAAAGAAAAACTATATCTGTACATGGAGCACAGGGAAACAGCATTGAATGACACTTAGTATCATCACAGATGCATTTATAAGCATAACAGCCACCCTACACCACATACTATAATGTACAGCTGTGTTCTCCTGATGTTATTGTAAAGCCCGGGAAGACATCCAGCACACAGTGAGCAAAGTGCTGTGTGAACATGTGTATGGCACACTCCATGGCCCACTGTGGCCCAGATGGGTCTTTCTAATTATACTACAAATTAACACGGATATGAAATACCAGCTCCAACACATGCTAACTCTACAGACCCTGCATAGCTCCATTTGAATGAATCTACGTTAGGAGTGTGTAACGTTTCGGGCTCAAACAACAGTGGTCTGAGTTTGTGGTAGCACTCGCTCAAAACCACCAGTGACAACCGTTTACATACCAACCCAAATGGGCCACCATATCAAACGCACATGTTGTAACTGGATGGCCGGTTGTTGTGACAACCAGCAGATGTATGTGGGAAAATGGCTGCGGGTAACGACGCAATACTATGGATTTAAAGTTGAAACAGAAGACAGGTTTTGACTCCCGTGAACTGCCTGTAGTGTGTTTGACCTTCATTTCTACTACTTCACTCATGCATGGAAAGTTAAGTCAGCCTACAATACCTGCTGCTTGCTTTCAGACAAAACCTGTTTCACATTTACACAGAAAAAAAACACACATTCAGAGCGTCTTCTCAGTGCAGCCGCAGACTTAATCATTTAGTAGCTAGCTCCACCGGACCAGTAAAGGTGTTCCCAAACTTGGGCTGATGAGTTAGTTCTACCCTTTGGAGGTGTGCTCTTTGACACATATGCTTCCATGCTCAAGAAAATGTTCCCTTAACTGCAGTATGTTTATGTTTATTTATTTTTCTACTCAATTTCAGCAAAGCCACCTTTTGCTAATTCTACTCACGAACATGGGAAAAAAGCTTGTGTTCTGCTTTTCATCCCGAGCATCAAGTTGAGTGTAGTCTGTTTACAATCAACCGAAGCAGCACCTGGTTGCCCACACTGCTCCCTACAGTATGCCTTTGTTTAAAAGGTGTGCTTCTGATCCAAAACAGCTGCTGTGAGATGGATGGGATACCTCTTCTTCTAAATGTGGAACTTCATTTTATTCTACACATGCACTCTATAAAAGTCCACATTTCCCTAGAACACTATATAACAGAAGTACATTTTTTCAAAGAGATAATGGGATGAATTCCTTGGACACCTGCTGCACACACACTGCAACAATATTTCACATTTTCTGGGCTGCATCAGAGTTCATAAACAGTCCTCCTCTTCAGTCCAACATACTTACAGCTTCTCGTGCGGAAAACATCCTAAAACACTTTTCTCGAGGGCACCACATGGACTGGGCTAATAAAGAACCAAGCTACTCATGCATGTTCTCCCCACCAACCTTTCGTCTACCGATTCAGACCTGAAAAAAACATCCGGTTACAACCCCCCACAGTTAAAATAAATCAGATTCTCTTAATGCATAATGCAGCAAAAGCACTCACTTGATTAGTATTACACTTCACGAAGAACTTCACTATGCATTGAAACAGTCTCTTTTTGCATAATTAATAAGGCACTTGGTTCCAAGTAGCAATTACGAGCGATACAATGGCAGAGTCCAATTGAGCACTGCAGCCATCTGGTCTGTAGGAAACTGGGTCTGACTCAACCAGGGGAGAGGCATAAATAAAGCTGGGGAGCAGCCGGCCCACATGCCGACCCAGACCAGCTGTGTCTTTGTCAATGTGAAGCCCTGAACAGGATGTTTCCGACTCGGATGGAGAGACAACAGTGAAGAGAGGAAGAGGAGGAAAGCATGTAGTGACAAAGAGAAGGGGGGAGAGAGAGGATAGAGGAGGACAGAAAAGTGACTTCAGAGTGAAGACACTGGTTTATGTGGAAGTTACTTTGAGAAAAGAAAAAGCGGTCCTACTCGGAACAATTCGATTGGGATAGATTTAAAAAATGCCATTAGACTTCGGTGTGGTTATTCATTTCTACATGTGTTGTCAAAATCAAACAAAAATTTACACTACTGTTTAAAGCTGTACTGCGTAATATGTAACACAAATGTCTAAATGATTAGTCGAATAGTTATCCAAAGCAGGTTTTTGTTTTACATTTTTTTTGCTAAAAGCACATTTCCGATTTCATGTCACTTCCTGTGCCTGCGTGATTACCAAAATAAAATGTAAAATCTTACATAGTAGCCTACAGCTTTTTATATCGAAAAAAATTAAAGAAAGCACCCTGCTTGAACAGACCTGCATATCTGAGAATTGTAAATGATGTGTAAGTTCCCCCTTGTTTTTCCTCAACATCTGATCACCGCAATCTATGTTGAGACAAACAGAAGAAACAAACAAAAGCAACAACAGATACAATCGTCCAAAACACACAATAGAATGACAAATAATACATCATGACTTGGTTGAAAGCTGATCACAGACATCCAGATGAAGAGATAAATAAAAAAAACGTGCGTTGAGGGCCATAATGCTTCTCCATGGCAGGAGAAGAAAGGAGGCAAGAAAAAGGGAAAAATAAAAGCGCTTGGGTCTGTTGGGACCGAGCAGTGTGTGTAGTTTGGGGTCTGCCGTTGGAATGTGTTTGACAGTAAATCACTTTCTCGCGAGGAAAAGCAAAAGCATACGGGGATTCAGAGGAGAGACAAAATCAGAAACATCTTTTGATTATTTCACTCGACAAAATGTCAAGATCAAGATCAAGATCAAGATACTTTATTTTGTCATTGTACCAAAACAACGAAATTTTGTTTACAGTTATACCCCGCCAAGAGACATTGAGTGACAATAAACAAACATGGGAGACAGGGGGGGTACACTGAAGAGTCGGCAGCGTGCGCTGCGCCCCTTAAAGTAGGAAGGATAAAGAGAACATCAGGGAAGACAGGTTAAAAAAAATGCTACTCTCACACAAGCTCCTTAGGTGCAAGTGTGTGATTAGTACAAAAACCACCTTGGCATAGTAAGCAACAACAAGATAAATGTGTAAGGTGTATGCCATATAGCCAGCTAAAACAGCCTTGTCTATATACAGAAACATGATGTCAGAGCCTGCATACGAATCCGGAGGGGGGATGATGATACAGTGGTTTCAATTGGGATAATCAGCAGTCATTAGTGTTGGGGGTGTTCAACAGCCGTCCTCTTTGTAAAGCACGTCCATCAAGGCAGCGGGCCATAGTCATAATAATACCAGCTCATCCAGCCAGCAGTTTGTTTCAATCAGGGCAGAGACACTGAAATTAAACAACAGAATGCAAAAAGTCATACAAATCTACTATTTCCGAGTGAATTTGGACCGAGTACACAGTACAAGCCGAGCTCCAAATGCCGAGTCAGTGCGACCGCAGTAAACAGACCCGCAGGCAATTACAACCATCCCAAGCTAAGTACTCCAGCATCAGGTATTTAGACCCAAAGTGAGCTTATGATATAGATTACAGAGAAATAAACTACAGTATGCTGAGGTGATTTTTGATGATGACAAACGGCCACACACTAGATGTTGCTGCCATTTCGAGAAGAGGGGTTTTGTTTTCTTTCGTTCTTTTTTTTCTGCTCGTCTTGTTGAGTTTTGGACGGACGCCTAGCCCCCTTCAAACAGAAACAGAAGATTGTAATGGGAACTGGCTGCTTTCTCCTAAACAAAGGCATGAAATGAAAATAGTCAAATGTCTTTTTTTTCACCACTTTTTTATCATTTATAATCAATCATAGACAAAAGAAATTCACTGAGAATCATGTGTCTATTTGGCTTCCATGCGTGCATATGCTTAATGTTTTAAATGGCCGCGTTTTGAGCAAGATAGAGAGGACCATTAGTTTAGCTCTGATGCAAGTCCTAAACCTTATTGTGTCTCAGCCCTTGATCATCGTTCACTCCGATAGCCCCCTGAACAGCAGAACTACGTGAGCCATTTCGAAAACAGATTAATAAAAGTAATTCTCTCACTCCTCTCCTCCCTCCCTCTCTCTCTGACAGCTGCCTGGAAGACATTACAGCAGGGACGATCTCCAGGAGCAGGGATTAGTGGCATTAACTCGGACAAATTAGGAACCTCTGCTTCTTCACAAAGCCACCAGAAAAAAAAGAGAAAAAAAAAGCCAGACATTGATAAACAAATCTCCCCCCAAAGTTGTTAATCTAACTGCTATCCCACTTTCTTTTTTTAGTTTTTGGAAGCCCACCCGTGCTGCTCAGCTTGCCCTTTACACCCTCATTCCCTATTGGATTTCCAGCTCAGCGAAGGTCACCCTCACCTATTTCGAGTGATGGAAAAACAAATAGCCAGGCGTAAGTGTACCGAACATGAATGGGTGTGAAAATAAACAACAACAAGAGACATGACACGCCCTGCCGTTCCTTAGCTAAATTGCCCTCTCTCTCTCTCACTCTCGTGGCGCTTGTTTGCTTTATCAGTCAAAGTTTAAAAAACCCTCCCAGATGTAAAGTTGACAAATCTCAAGCTCAGGGCCGTTCTCATTAACATTGGCAATAGAGTGTGTGTGTGAGTGTGTGTGTGTGTGTGTGTGTGTGTGTGTGTGTGTGTGTGTGTGTGTGTGTGTGTGTGTGTGTGTGTGTGTGTGTGTGTGTGTGTGAGTAACGAGTAGGTTGTGTTACACCAAGTATCAAAGAACACGCCTAATGCCACATCTTTTGAGGCCAGCCACCTTGGATTTATGGCGCCGGAGATGGTTTGTTTCAGTAAAAAAAGAAAGAAAAAGGTTGGGTTGCTACGGATCACCATCTCAGCACCTCTTGCACTATCCATCACGGGGCAGGGCACCAGAGCGGGGCAGAGGCCAGAGACACAAATAACACAAGATAAGAAAGAAGGAGAAGAAGTCTCACCCCGTGACGAATCACCTTGGTGAAAATATAAAGCTTTCTACATCCAGGAGGTGGAGAGAGAGTAGGTGCTGCTCTCTCTTGAGCTCATTAGTCACATATTGACTCTTGGTGCTAATAGAGTGGCTAAATGTCAGTGATTGGTTCATGTAAACAGAGAATCTGGTCATGGGTCTGTGTTACAAATATGTCTGTGGCTAATGTTCACTTTGTTGTTCACACTTAAATTATATCAGATGCCATTGGATGGCATCGGATGTAATTTGTATATATAAATTTAACTTGTTTCATATTTGTCTTTAGATAACATGAACACAGGCCCGGAGTGGCTAATCGGGAGAACCGGGAGCATTCCCGGTGGGCCGCTCTGGTTTTTGGGCTGCGAGGGCCGGCCCTGTCATGGCACTGGGTTAAAATATCATTTTACCTATTGGTGCATTAAAAATCATATTATTAGTCCGCAGTTAAGTTACTGCTAATGGAAACTGACCATTTCCTACAGCTTCAGTTTCACATTAAAAGCATCTAACTGGCGTAACGTGAGATTACTTTTATTTTGAAGCAGAATTTAGGGCCTCCTAGCCCTGCTGCGTGTCTCTCTCTAGCAGCATGTCGGACTACGAGGTGAAAGATAACTTGTAATTCTGCGCTCATACCAAAGGCTTTATGAAAGTTAGTCACAGCCCCCAGTCATATATGTTCAATGCATGCTCGGGACAATGGCGACTGGAGCGTCGGCTGCACTGGGATGAGCCAGAATCCGAACATGTAGGCCTATTCGGATGAGCACGGATAATGAGATGATCGATCCGAATATGTTTACTTCGCGAATAATCTCGTTATTATTCAGGAAACAACTATTTATTTATTTTGCCTATCATGCACTAAATTGACGCGGCGCGTTCTGCCTTAACTTGAGTGGCACCTATCAGCTGTTCATCTCCGCTGCCGTGGCAGAAAAGAGATAGACCAGCTGCGTTTATGCATGGCCCCGTGAGCTGCGGTCTCTCCATTCCGCTGGATGTTTGTGACCCCGAGTCACCTTCAGTCCCTCCTGACTTTTATTTATTTCAAATCTCTGAACGTGAACCACGTCTCTTCATTTAATAAAATCGATCTTTAAATATTCGATCTGCAAACACTTCGCTTGTTTAGTTCATACAATCTGTTTATAACTAAGAGATTTGCTCAAAAAAAGTTTCGTTTTTGTGCGTTGATCAATTAGACCACTAGATTATAAAACGCTGTTTCCTAGTCTAAAGTAATTATTCATTGAACTAAGTTAGAAATTAAAAAAGAGAGGGAGAGAGAGAGATAGCGAGACAGAGATAGGCCTATGAGAGACAGGGAGAGTGAGAGAGAAGAGGGAAATAAACGGGCAAAATAAATCTTATCTAGATCGATGATACAACTTAGTTTAGTTAAAAATAAAAAGAGACAGAGATGAAAAAATAAAATAAATTGGGCAAGTTTATGATTTACTGTGATGTAATAGGCCTACTGTTTCAGACTCTGAATGTTCAATGTCCCCCAGTCAAACGTGTAGGGGCTTAGACAGTTATAATGAGAGAGAGAAACAGATGAGTACAGTATGAGGAAAATATGCCTATCTCATTATTGATAATATGCCAATATTAAATCAATTTGAGGCTCTGAAGGGACTATAATTGTTGTTTTTTTCCACACATAAGCCCATAAGCCCCAGCCACTTCCGGTTTCATATCCGAATACAGGTAGCCTACATATAGATAGGCTAATTGTGTTTGTTGAACAGATAGCCTACAGATAATGACGTCTCCGTACACTCCTACTGCACATAGTAGCACCATGGCAGGCACCTGAGTAGGCTGTAGGCTAAACAGGAGCATTTGAGTCCACACAGTCTAAAAACACAGAATTACAAGGGTGCAGAGAACAGTGCACTTTTGCAGACGTACATATCAAGGTTGTTATTACATTACATTAATAATGTCGGCGTGAAAGTGGGCTGATCTGAGGCATGAAACTCCAGGGCTGAAAATGAGTCCCACTCCGGCCCTGCATGAACATAACGATTTAAAAAATCTATCAGAGTCAGAAACCAAGAATTGGAAGAACCAGGTATATACTGTACATTGGTGAGCTTGCCGAAAGTAGCCTAAGGACAGCGGTCATGACATAAACATTATATTTCAGGAGATTATAGTAAAAAAAAAATCCAATTTTCACCAAATTACAAATAAAGTATTTTCCAATCATCCACCTTACCAATGCTGCTGCTGCTTCTGTACCGAAAGAAAGACAGTTGCCTAAAGTGAAAAGTAAAATTCTACCAAATGTATTAACACTGCTGGCAGAATCCAATTTGAACATTTTAATAACCTGTGGGCTCCATGCCTCAGGATGCAATGCAGTATAATAGGATGTCGTTCAGATGGGAATTGAGAAAAGAGTGGATGCCACTTTACATAATAATACATTTCGAATGGACCACATAAAGCCTTCAATCAACAGGAAGTCAGTCACTACACAAGACGATGTTGACCTCATGCAAATTCTTTATTACACACTGATGCCAACTAAAATCAACCGACCAGAGAGCTTGTTTTTGAGCATTACCAGTCCACTGTAGTGGACTATTTCCTATTAAAACAAATACACTTTGTAGTACTTGTACACACATTTTCCCAACCAAAAAATGTCACACGATAAAGGCAAGTGAAGAACATGACAGGCCTACACTATTGTTGTGATCAAAAACAACCGAAAGTCAAATTAGAGCTGGAATTTTCAAGTTGGAGTTAATTGTAAACACTACTAAAAATGGCAGACTCTTATTAGTAGGTTTAGGTTTAAAGGATTTGAAAAGAAAGAAGAGAATCAACATTTATCATGTGTGTCACTGCAGACTGACACACAGAATCAAAGAGGAATAGAGAATAAAGTAAGTAGAGACGGATTCTACAAGGTCATGACAGAGGCTGCAGAACTGGGCTCAATGTGACGCTTCTCTTGCCAAAAGTAGACGAAATGATGTTGAGATAAGCCTGGCCTGCAGCACGACACTGGCCCGTGTCCCGAATGCAATCAAACAATGACTCCAAAAGCCACTTCATATTCTTCGACCATAGCCAGACTGCTGTTGATTTTTCGCTATGAGGAATAGTCATTCATATTGGTGGGTCACCGTCAGCATCATAAGCACCAACAGTAATACGTTTCTGGATGACAAGGTGCCTTGACAACAACTCCCATCTCCCATGCACGACAACTTTTCTATTTGTCACAGAGTAGAACCGTATTAATCAGCAGCACCCAGCACAGTCAAGCATTTAGACACGCACGCACGCAAACACACACACACACACACAAAGTAATAGTAGTGTCAAAAGGTACAGCTCACCACAAACTTTAGTGTTTCCAAAAAGCATTTTTCATTCAATATAACTTAATTTGCATAAAAACTTGTGGATGGAAACATGGTAACTGATGCTGCTGAAAGTCAAGTTCTCCTCCATCAGTGTTGCACGTGAGCAGAATATGAATCAATATCCCAGGACTCCCATTGCACAGTATTACATACAGTATATGGTGCATTGAGGCATTGCATATCCTGTCATGTTGCCCAGCAGGTAATCCAGATGTAATATAGTGTTGAGAGCCATCGGGAGGGAATTTCTACAGGATCTGGATGCAATCGTCATGCTTGACTTTTTCCATTGGAGCCACTTGGAATGCTGTGGAATGCAGGGCAACCCGTCGATACCACCGTAAGGAGCACGGCCCGTTTTTCTCAGCACAGAAAATGATATAAATAGCTTGAATTATGAATAGGAAAAGCTCATAGTATTGGAGTAATAATGTTCACTCCCCGCTGTATTGATTCTATATCCTGTGTAGCGGTGTGAGTACTGGATTAGCTGTGTTTACCTAGGAGTATAGTTCAAGGGCAAAAGTTTTGGAGCGTAACCCTTAAATTCCCTTAAAGAGTGTCAAAACATTCCTACATACCTCAGGTCTTTAGCGACATGGGACTTATATGACTTATATAACACAGATGAAGCCATATATTAGTGTGATATTGCTTTCTTTCTTTTCTGAATGTATAAGTAACAAAAGGGAACACACAGTAGAAAATATTGTAGGGCTTGTGAAATACGTTTTATCCAAAATGTTGTCTGAATAAAGTTTTGAGCTTGTTAGCCTTATATCATGTTGACACATAAGCGCCTGTAACTTCCCCCAAATGCATGGGGAAACCTCAATTTAGTGAGCACAGTAATCACAAATCACAGTTACTTGTTTGCTGTCATTGCAACATGGTGGTGTGTGCACTGCTGTCCCATTTGAGGTCGCGGACATATGTGGCATCTCCAGCGGTGTTTTGGGAAGTTCCACATCTGAAACAGTTCTGTTTCTGGATAAACCAAAAGACTTTTATAGAATCCGTCAGATTTAGGAAGTTGGCATCTTATATCTTTAAACCAGCCGCGGTCACAACAGCCTAAGGCCTTGGTTTGCCGGGAAAGTCTTCTGGCTTCCAAAGTTAGAAAGTTGGCACGAAAAACGACTTGCATGTGAGAGTAACAAGTTAAAGACAGCTGAGGTAACTTTATAAGATTCCCCTCAGCAGTCGTAACTTGTCATTGGACTGATCATGTTGTCTGAGTTAGTTTTATCATGCCTCAGTACTGCTTTTAAATGATATGATTCATAAAATGCACAAAAATAAGTTAGTTCCTTTGGCCTTTTCTTTTGTGAAAAACTTTGAAAAATACCTTTAAAAAAACAATGATTTTCCTCATGTTTGACATATTGACAACACAATACTGTTAAAAACAAATATTTCAAGTTAAAATCAGGAAGTTTAGTGCTTAATTCAATAATATAAATGAATTAGGCAGGGTGTAATATAGTCCCAGGTCGCTAGAAGTATGCATGTACGGGTTAAAATAGCTGCCAGATATACACATGGTCAACATTAGCACTGTGAGAATGTGTTTATGTGTGTGTGTGTGTTCATGTGTGTTTGAAAGAGAGCCAAATAAATGGGGAAAAACAGGAATTCATGGAGTAAAAACACTCACATAAATATATAAACCCACACAAAGGAGAAGAAAAGCAGAGGATTGTTCGAGGATGTTGTGCTAACTGTAAAATCAACATTATGAAATTTAAAACTGTTCTGTGTAAATTGTACATGTCAGCAGCTACAAGTAGCAGTGTCGTGCCACTTTCTTTAGTTGTTTGAACTCACATAGAACTCATGAGATGTTATGTCAGTAAACTGCAGATAGCATTCCGATGTTTCCCATGACGAATAATATTAAAACTAATATTGAATTTGACAACTAAAATTGAATTTGATGGAGAAAACCATACAGCCTACTGATATATATGCCATAGTCTGTTGAAGGGTGTTTTTCTTCTCAAAACCAAAAAAATACATGATAAAGTGAAAAGAATGGATCAAACCTTGTGTTTTCTCTAACATTAGCAACACATGTTTGCATATCTGTGACAATCTGCAGAAGTGACACTAATGTTATGTTACAACAGAGGCCAAGGAGTGCTTAATGCTACATTGTTTTGTGGAGTTCAAGTGTACATTAAAAAAAGCTCAGTTCAAGATAACTTTGAACTGAGCTTTTTACGTGTTTATCCCACTTTCATGATCAATTCATCTGTACACTACAATACAAGAACAACATTGCTTTTCTATTTCCAACTTTTTACCTCACCAACTGATGAGTATGCTTAGCGTTGCCTTACCCTCAGTCCTCAAGTACCATATTATATATTTAGCCATATGTAAAGCCCTCTCACAATATTCTAGTTTTAAAAACATGCAAACATATGGGAAGATTTAAAATAAATGAGCTGTTAAGTCAATATTAGCTAGCTCGCTAACAGACTCTGCTCATTCCAATTGTAATTTTTCCCGGACCAATTCACTTTGTTTGCAAGACCTGCGAAGCATCATTTTGTCTATACCGCAGACTAAAATCAAAAACACATAGTTTTAAAAACTACAAAGAATTTCCAATCTTGTAAATATGCTTGTGATAAACTGTAAACTGCACGTGTTGACAAGCAATGGAAAGCTTGACATGTAACAGTGACCACAGTGCCGGTGCAAAGAGTCAATGAAGTGAAATGAAAAGAATGATGTTATGAATTAAGTTGATATATTAGGTGTATTTTACACAAAGGCTTTGGCTTGTGACCGCTGGACATGTTGAGGTGGTTGTGATTATGAACTGACCCATGAATCAAAGCAGAACTCATCTCAGCGTTGGACAGTGGCCAGCAACTTGTTGCGGTCAGGGAAGTCATGCAGGAAGATGGAGGACATGTCCTTTCTTCCACACACACACACACACACACACACACACACACACACACACACACACACACACACACACACACACACACACACACACACACACACACACACACACACACACACACACACACACACACACACACACACACACACACACACACACACACACACACACACACACACACACACACACACACACACACAGGTTTGTTCGGCTATACTTCTATACTTGTGAGGACATCCCCTGACATAATGCATTCCTTAGCCCCGTACCCTAACCTAACCATCAAAACTAAATGCCTAACCCCAGTCCTCACACTAACCCTTACCTGGACCTTAATATCTAGTCTTAACCCTCAAACAGCCCCTTAAAGGCCTGATAAAAATATCAAACAAATTGGTTCTCACAAAAATAGTTGTACAAGTACACATAGACACACTCACACACACACACACACACACTCCACAGGCCTCACCACCAAACAGCATGCTGGGACAAAACTTAATGGCCAGACTGAAAAACTCCGTAAATTACCTTTTTCTCTCTCTCTCTGTGCACACTGTCTAACTTCCTCATTTCCAGGTCCTCTCCCTACTAAAAAGTTCTGTTTGGCTGCTTTGCCTGCAGAATAAATAAATAGACTTCAGTGCTATCGGTTTCCTCCATACTGCAAAAGCTCCCCTCTGACGAAAGAAACATGTCAAACCGCGCAAATAAATAGCTCCCCTGTAACACAAATAGTGTAATTGCTAAGATCCTGCCCTCCTGCCTTGCTCTCTTCCTGAACATAAGAACCAAAAACCACAGAAACCCACTCATGGTGACCCCCACCTGGGCCTTAGGACAGTACACTCTGTATAAGCACTTTAACACCTCCAGCTCTACCTCCACCCATTTCCCCATTTGCTGGAGAAACACAGGGGGGTCCAGTTCACCCATAACACCCCATCAACTTCCTTGTCAAACACTGTGCCACATCAGCTCAAAATGAAAATGTATTGATCCCCGGAGAAAATTATAGGTCATTCAGAAAAAAATAATTACAGAACATGTATAATAGTGAGGCCATTACTGGGATTAAACACACAGCCTACACGATTTGAACAATGAAACCAATTACAGTAAATAAAACTGCACAAATGAAATATATGTAAAATAGAATATGATGTGTTAATTGGCAGTAAGCAAGCAGCAAGCACAATAATACAAATGGTAACCGCAAATGAAAACACCCATTACAACTCATTAACATAATTACACCTCAAACACAGCTATATATAATTTGTTCATACCCATTGAGCAGCTTTGCATCATGGGTACATTTACGAGCCTGTCGACTGCAGTTAAATATGAATACATGTGATTGTTGCAGTAGAAACCGTTCGGCGCACAAACGGACCCTTGACCTCGACCTGCACCTGAACCCAGAACTCACACCTTCTCCCCCAAGTCGTTGTTTCACCTCTGGGTGCAGCGGTAAACACTGGGATGTTTTCCTCCCTCGGCTGACATTCAATAGGTTGAGTGGAGATAAACTGTGGGGCACAGTAGTTGTACCCACCAGGCTCAGACCTCCTTAGAGGCCAAAGTAAAGCAGGTCTGCTCCACTGGACTTGTATGAGAGAGACAGGGATCATATACCTACACATTGTGTGGTGTGTGTGTGTGTGTTTGTTCTTGTACAGGGATCTTTATGGGTGCCAGTTTTAGTTTTTAACCATTGAGGTAAGGACATTTCTGGAAAGTGAGAACGTTTTGCCTGGTCCTCACTTCTTCATAGGCCTGTTTGAGGGTTAAGACAAGGTTTTAATGTTCATTGTATATTAAGGGTAAAGTTAGGGTTAGTGTGAGGGTTGTGGTTAAGCATTTAGTTTTGATGGTTAGGGTTAGGGTAACGGGCTAGGGAATGCATTATGTCAATGACTGTTCTCACAACTCTAGCTGTAATAATGTGTGTGTGTGTGTGTGTGCGTGCGTGCGTGCGTGCGTGCGTGCGTTCGTGCGTGCGTTCGTGCGTGTGTGTGCCTGTGTGAGAGAGAGAGTAACGGTGGGAGAATCAGGATGCTCCCCCAGTTCAACCTAAGGAAATGAAAAGTGTTTTCAAATGTTTTCACAACCCGGGGGGAGTTGAAGAACCCTCACTAATCACAACCACACGTCCAACCCTATCAGTCCCACACACCTGACGAACGGATAGACGCCTACACACTGGCTTACAATGTAATCCTGGGCTGTGTGAAAACATTGTTTACCGATGTAAAACTATCCCGTTCACAAATCTGGTTTTAATGAATAATTGTCAAAATTGGCTGACTTGAATTTCCGAGCTGGAGCCTGTATAATGTAATATGAACTTCTGTGCAGTCTCCCCACCACCAGCGGCTGAACATAACTATGTGCATTTCCTCCATTATGACTCAAACATAAAGAAATCCCCCGAATCCCATACATTACCAGCATCTAATCCGGTCTCTTATGAATATTTATGCTTTCCACTGTATTTATGTCAGCCTTACAGCGTTATCACTGGGGGCATGTCCGAGACGTGTAATTGTTTCCATCCACATTCAAGTTGTTTACGTTACGAAAGCCTTCACAGCAAAATACATGTTTTTCTAGACATGTAAACACAGCAGTTAATGGTAAAATGGATTGTGTCAGCAGTAGTATTATTACATGAGGTAGGTATACACCGGCACAATCATTTGGTTAATTAATGTAAAGCTAATTCTAACTGAATTTAACTCTCTAGTGGCCAGTGGACGCCACCATGACCTCCTGGTAACATCTTTTATAGGATTAACTGTTACATTTGTCCAGGTCATGGCCTGTGCTGCAGACAGCCTGGAGCACTGGCCATGTTCCTCCTGACATCGGCATGAGTTTTACTGACCCTCCACAGGCGCTTAATGCTTTAGAAACCAACGTTAAAGTATCACAGAAAGACAACGGATATTTTAACGTACCTTGTGCAAGGTAACTCACTTTTTTTTGCATGTCATTCATTGCATTCAAAATACAGCAATACACACATTTGACTTTGCTCTTCTAAAATACATTAAATTAAATCAGCAGTTCTCAAACTTTCAAAACAAAAAGCCCCTCAAAGATGTATCTCCATTAAATCTGATTGTACAGGCACACAAGTGAAAACATTAAAATTAGCAAATATTGTACTTGCAGTTAGCAGGTGGCCAGAAATGAATATTAATGTTGCTCCATAACTGTTGCATGTTACGTCAATGCTTAATCAGAAAGATTTGGTTTATGCAAATTTTCACTAAACAGATACTTCTTCTATCAATGAAAAATATAAGGGTAATCAATCAATCAATCAATCAATCAATCAATTTATTATTTAAAGTGCAAAATCACCATGGTACACGGTCCCAATACACTTTCCAATAAAAACAAGTGCAGTTAAAACAATCAAAACCACCAAAAAAAAAAACAGTTAAAATGCATTTACAAAACATCAGTTAAAACACCAGAGAAAGGATAAAACAGTTAAGAAAATAAAAACCAATAAAAAATAAAAATATAAAACAATAGTAAAGACCAGGGGAAATGCTAAAAGATAGTTTAATCAAAGTATAGGGTAAAAAGGTGTGTTTTAAGACGTGATTTAAAAAGTGAGATGGAGGAGGTACTTCTGATGTCAAGTGGGAGGGCATTCCATAAAAGAGGAGCGCGGTAAGAGAAAGCCCTCCCACCAGCTGATTTTTTATTGATGGGTGGAATGACTAGGAGGTTTGAGCCAAGGGAGCGAAGAGGACGGGACGGAGTGTAGGGAGTGAGTAAATGGGAAAGATAAAGTGGCGCAAGACCATTCACGGCTTTAAAAGTTAAAAGAAGAACTTTAAAATCCGCTCTTGCCTGAATGGGCAGCCAGTGTAATGAAGCTAAAACAGGAGTTATATGATAAAATTTACTTGTTTTAGTTAAAAGTCTAGCAGCTGAATTCTGGACAATTTGAAGGCTCCTGGTGGTGGAAAAGGGGAGGCCAGAAAAGAGAACGTTACAGTAATCCAGTCGAGAGGACACAAGGGCATGGAGAACCACCAGAGCGCTACGCAGGGACAGAGAAGGGCGGATTATAGAAATATTCCGAAGGTGAAAATAAGCTGTTTTAGTGATTTCTTTTATGTGAGACTGGAAAGTCAATGTTGGGTCAAAGGTAACACCAAGGTTTTTGATCAGAGGACTCTCAGAAATAAAACAACCATCAATGTTCATACGAAGACCTTCAGATAAGTATTTATAATTATTGGGCTTGATCACCAAGAGATCAGTCTTAGCGGTATTAATCATAAGAAAGTTGTGACTCATCCAGCTCTTGATTCGGACTACACATGATTCAAGATTTTGAATTTGAGAGGGGTCATTTGGCTGCAGTGGAAGGTAAAGTTGTGTGTCATCGGCATAGAAATGGAACTGGATGCCGTATTCAGCAATGATCCTATCCAGTGGAAGCATGTAGATACAAAAGAGCAGAGGGCCCAAGACAGACCCCTGGGGCACACCAGAGACAACTGCAGAACATTCAGATAAAGAGTCATTAAAACCAACACATTGGGTTCTGTTAGATAAATAGGACTGGAACCATGAGAGTGCCAACCCGTGAACACCCACACAATGCTCCAGTCGATGTAGAAGAATACAGTGATCTACAGTATCGAATTTCATTTTCATTTTTCATTTAACTTTTATTTATCCTCGAGAGACCAATTGAGGGGTGACCCTCATTTTCAATGACGTCGAGTTCAAACAAATTCAAAGGAAAAACAACAATACATTAACAATATTCAACGCAAATACATCAAATACACAACAACAGGTGAAGAGAAAAACAATTGAAACATTTACACAGTGGTGAAATTAAGTGGTAGCAATTAAAATTAAATGGGTGAGAGTACAATATAGCCTAATTAAAACAGTTACAGGTAGAGTTTGGCAGATTTAAAATAGTTTGTTTAAATTGGTTAAAGGATATGAAGTTATTTAGTTTAATTTGTTGCTGTAAGTTGTTCCAGGAGTCAGGGGCACTGAAGCTAAAAGCTGTCTTTCCTAGCTCAGACCGGGCTTGTGGGACATAAAGCATAAGCATGTCAGTGGAGCGGGTCTGATAAAGCCCATCTGAGATTTGCAGCAATTCAGTTAAGTAACGAGGAAGCTTCCCGGTCAAGGCTTTGTAAATTAAAATATGCCAATGTGCGTCACGTCTCTCTTTAAGGGAGGACCACCCAACCTTTTCATATAAAAGACAATGGTGTGTGTCATAAGCATCTCCTGTGATGAACCTTAAAGCAGAGTGAAAAACAGAGTCCAGGAGTTTAAGACATGAATGTGATGCATGCCGGTAAACCACATCACCGTAATCAAGGACAGACATGAAAACTGCTTCAATAATCCTTTTCCTACTAAATAAAGGGAAGGTGGTTTTGTTCCTATAAAAATAGCCAATTTTTTGTCGTAGTCGACGAACAAGATTTTTTATATGAAAATTAAAAGTGAGTTTATCATCTAACCAGATGCCAAGATATTTGTACTCTGTGACTCTTTCAATTAAAAATCCATTATTTGTAAAAATATTAAAATCATTCAAATTTGTAGTTCTTGCTCTGGAGAAACACATATATTTGGTTTTGTCTGTATTTAGAACCAGCCTGAGGTCCACTAGACAGTCCTGCAGGGTGTTAAAAGAGCTTTGTAGGTTCTGAATAGATTGGTGCACCGAATCGGAAATGCAATACAGTACTGTGTCGTCAGCGTATAGATGGGCATGACAGTTTTTTAGCGATGAAACAATGTTATTTATATAAATTGTGAAAAGAACTGGACCTAAAATTGAGCCTTGTGGGACACCATTTGTAACAGTTAAAAACTCAGATTGGTATCTCCCGAGTTTAACTGACTGCTGTCTATCAGAGAGATAATCCCTAAACCAGCTACATGCAGAATGATCAAAGCCAATGTCATGCAGCCTCTGTAAAAGCAAATGGTGGTCAACAGTATCAAAGGCCTTTGAAAGATCAATAAAAAGTGCTGCACAGTGCTTTTTCTTGTCTAATGCTGTAACAATGTTGTCTACAACCAAAGTCACAGCAGAGACAGTACTGTGGCCTGCCCTAAAACCAGATTGGAATGGGCTCAAAATGGAAGCACTAGTTAGAAATGTTTTTAACTGATTATTAATAAGTGATTCTAGAATTTTTGCCAGGCATGGGAGTTTGGAAATTGGCCTGTAGTTATTAAGATTATTTTTGTCACCACCTTTATGTAAAGGAATTACGTGAGCTTTTTTCCAAATTTTAGGAACTATTCCAGAGGAGATGGAAAGATTAAAAATATGGGTTATTTGTTTTGATATTATATGTGTCGAAAGCTTGATTGAAAACGGGTCCAAATTGTCCTCTCCCATGTACTTCTTGGGGTTGATGGCGAGGAGCGCATCTACAACAACACTTGTGGGAAGAAGATCAAGGCTGAAAATAGGAGTTTGAGAGACAGGCGGTACGTTACTACTGGTTGTAGAAGGTGTACAACCTCCATTTTGAAAGAGTTGACCAGCAGCTACAAAATGTTTATTAAAAGCTAAGCCAATCTCTTTTTGATCATTGAGAGTGTGACCATTTAATTTGAATGCCGAACTTAAATCAAGAAGGAGTAGAAGAGAAGCAGATCCAGAGTCAGCGGTAATGAGAAGGTCATTAACTACTCTAGTTAGGGCAGTCTCAGTAGAATGACGGGAGCGGAAACCAGATTGAAAGCTGTCGAAGAGATTGTTGGCAGAAAGGTGGGCAGTCAGTTGATCGGCAACAATTCTCTCAAGAATTTTAGAGAAAAAGGGGAGAGTAGAGACAGGTCGATAGTTAGCCAGAACCAGTGGATCGCTGTTGGGTTTCTTGAGGAGTGGTTTAATGATAGCAGATTTATAGGATAGAGGGACACACCCTTCAGTGAAGGAAGTGTTCAGGATGGAGAGTAGAGGGCCACTAAGACAGGGGAAAAGTTCCTTACAGAGGTCAGAAGGGATAGGATCCAGTGAACAGGTTGTAGGCTTAGAAGCAACAACCAATGAGGCCAAGGCTTCAGCCGAGATAGGTTCAAACTGTGAGAGTGTACTTGTGGTTGCCTGGCACTGGTCGCTCAAAGTACTAGGGGACTGCTGCCTAGTGATATTGCTCCTGATTAAGGAGATTTTATCAGTAAAATACTCTAGAAAGTCATTGGGTGAAATAGCAGGATTCAGAGAAGGTGAGGACTGTGTAAGAAGGTGAGGACTGTCTGGCCACAGTATTAAACAGGACCCGATGATTGTTCTGATTGGTTTCAATCAAATTGGAGAAATAAGAAGACCTAGCAGCAGAAAGTGCACGTTTATAGCGTTTGAAACTAAGTGTCCAAGCAAGGCGGGAGGAGTCAGATTTACTGGTGCGCCATCTGTCTTCGAGTCTGCGGCAGGCCCGTTTTATTGCACGAGTGTGGTCAGAGAACCAAGGGACAGATTTGGACCGAGTGCCTCTACTAGTTCTAAGAGGAGCCAGTGTATCAAGTGCTTCGGACAGTGTAGTGTTAAGGCTATCTGTAAGGACATTAACAGACAAGGCTGTGTTGGGGAAAGACTCAAGTTTATCTGGGAGAAGATCAGCAAAGAGGGACTTAACATTGTTGTTAATGACACGAAAAGAGTGAGGGTTGAGTTCAGAGCGAGTGGTCAGTGCAAGCGAGGGGAGGTTAAAAAAGATGCAGGAGTGGTCTGAGACTGGGACCTGAAGGATAGAAGGGAGATCAGTAGTAATATCCTTTGTAAATATTAAATCCAAGGTATTACCATGATTATTAATGTGAAAATGTCAATTTATTTGATCTTCAGAAACACAAGCCATTCAACAGGACAGGCTTATTGTGTTCTTCTGTTGATTCTAGCGCCCCTTTTGGACAGAACCTGCTGTCCTTCAGATTTTTCTAGTGCGTGCATTTGTTTTAGAAGCGATTGAAAGAGAGACCGCAGGATGTGCTGTGATAAGGTAATGTATTTATAAGATAATTTTTTGGGCATTTTCAAGCTTTATTAGACAGTACAGAGTTGAAATAGGGAGACAGAGAGAGGGGGGATTACCTGCAGTAAAGATCCACGGTTCGGATTTGAACCCGCGACCACTGCAACGAAGTCTGGAGCAAATATGGTACACGCTCTATCCACTACGCCACCTGAGTGCCCTGAGGTAATGTATTTATATGTGACTATGTCAGTTTAATAATGGAGCATTGACAATGGTAAAGCGATGTAAACTGTTTTACAGGGCTGTACGCTTATTTTTTTCGGTGGTAGCACTGGTGCTAGCAAGCAAAAAAAATCAGTAGCACAAAAAAAATTCAGTAGCACACAAAGTATGATCGAAAACTTGCATAACCTTAACCCATGCATTTCGCTCTAATTACCTTTTAGCCTTGGTCTCCTTTGAAATTCTCAATTAATATCATATCCTAGTGTGTGCAGTAATAATTGTAGAACAATTAATAGGGGTGCACTGATTGCAATTTAGACAAAATTATCTAACCTGTCAATTGCAATTTTTTGCTGATTCAGAATTATTTCTCCCCATAAAATTTATATCTATATATTTTTTGTATATACATATAATTATTATATTAATAATAATAAACAAAAAATGGTAAATGTCCTTCTGTTAATTAAAACCACACTTTAAAACATATAGCCTATTAAATAAATAAGTATACATATTGGTACAATTTAGGATAAGTTAAATAGGTTGTTGTGAATGTGTTGGGAGTAGTTCTTCAGTGGCTTATCAGTTATTTCAAACTTTGTTTAAATAGACTACTGTTGACTTTTCTCTGCAGCTGAAGCAGTTGATTTTCAAGCTAGCGCACTGCAGGGCTGTGAAGCGCGAACTTCTTGTTCTTACCGGCTTCAAAATAAAAGTCAACTCACGTTTGCCTAGTAACAGGCTTTTAATGTGAAGGCACACAGAAAATGTTCTGTTTGCACACACGCTAACTTAACTTTGTGCCGTCTCCTTCCGGTTATTACCGTTGGTGAAGTGTATAATATTAGACGCTAGAATCGCCGCACAAGTCCCGAGCACACATCTTTCACCAGCCAAATTGGAGGGTGGACTCAATAACTTACTTGCCTAAGACTACATTTACCCGCCTTTGGAGAGTGTTAATGTAAGCAGTGTTGTGCAGCACTCCTCTGTGTCTCAAACAGACAGCATCTGCTCATTAGCACTCGTGCGAGTGGACTTGTATTCATCATCGCACGTGATCAATTTCAGTAGCAAATGCGATCAAAACTGTCGCACTGTACAGCCCTGCTGTTTTAGTACTGTTCAGGAAACACAGGCTTTTGCGGTCTTCCTGCCATAAATCATTTCATCTGAGTTGGCAGGGATATGAACCCCAGCTAAGGCCTTAATAACAACTGTATTATTTTCACTGATGATCTTGTTTGCTGTTACAGGTCATTTCTAAACATCAGAAGAAAAATTTGACTGTTTCATTAACATTTAATTGTTCCTCATAGTGACGTTAACAACACTACTGAATGCATTTTAAAATGAGGTACAGTGAGATTAAATTAAAATGTTCTGCTATTTCTGCAGTATGCTCAAGCAAAACAAGCCTTTTCATTTATTTATTTATTTTTGCCATGCAGCAGTCCTGCACTACTCACTCTGTGAATCGAACCAGCCATGTACCACCCCACCTTGCCCCCTTTAGTGGAACACCCTCCTCTAAAAGCTTTTTTAATTATGGCTGCCATTAAAGCAGGTCTGGCTCTAGGCTATGACTGACGGTAGAGCATGCACCACTGCTCCTCTGAGCCAGCCACATGATTACATGCACTTACATGACCACACACACACGCACACACACACGCATGTATATTACCTACAGATGTACACACATACAACATGCGCACATGTATGTAAATGCACTATAAGATGCTAAATGCTTTGACCAGACAACCCAACTGGCTCCACTGGCATTAAATCTGTCTCGTCATCTTTTTTTAAGTCTGCAAAAGTGATGGTGGTGTGCCCTCATCTACTCAAAGAGTGAGCAGGAAATGACAGCAAGAAAAGAGCAAGATAGAAGATGGGAAAGGGCAGGTGGCAGCAGCGCTATAAAACACGATTTCCATGTGTCTCCCTAAAGAGGATGTCTTCTGCTAGATTGTTCACATAAAAAATTGGGCTAAAAAATAAATGTTGAGCTAAAAATAGAGAGGGCAGCACGGCCGGCTGCATGACTCATCGGTTGAAAAAAGATAACTTTGAATTATCGATCCCCAATCATAAAACAAAAAATTTAAACGGTGACATCATGCGCTGGATGAAGTTCAAGACTGAACATAACGAGTGGAAACCTGCATTTAGCAAGATGTGTGTGTGTGTGTGTGTGTGTGTGTGTTTAAGACGAGACACTGCGAGCAAAACATTGTTTTTCAAGCCCAGGGCAATTTGGAGACTTTAGGCTGTTTGGCTTCCATAACATGTCTTCTTTCATTCTAGTAATAAAAGGTCCAAAACATACATTTGGTTATTTACACATGATTAGGTAGATTTTGTCCAATTTTACTTAAATATTTCTGAAAAACTGACCGTTATTCTAAAATAATTTTTTAAAATGTTTATAACCACCTTGAAGGTTCCATGACAATATCTATAGGTTAAAAATTCTACCCTTTTCACCTGCAGTGTCTCGCCTTAAGATGTCCAATTGTGAGTGCAAGTTCTCCGAGGGCAGTTCTACCTGTGTGATTACGTCTGTGTTTATGGGGTCTCAAGGCCGTCTGGCCTACATAAGACACTAATCCAATTGTCACCGTTTCTAAGAGACACATTTGACCCCTCGGCTTCACGGGGTCACGCTGGCTTCCTGTATGGACCAATGGGAAGCCTCCATCAGTGGGTTTGACAGACCGCTACAGCCCGTCTCAGGTTACACCGCATGGGTCTGGGATCCGCAGTGCTCCCGGGGGTTGGTTTTTTGGAGGTGTCCATATGTGGTCTGTGGAAGTATAGGGTGGGGTTCTGGGGAGGGTCATACCGCCACAAGAGTTGCAACCCTACCCACTTCAAAAGGCTGGCCCTGTCCATCCGTATCCCTGAGGGCACCCTGCTGTTTTCCCCCTGGGGCACCCCCCAACCGGCTGGCCCACCTCACAATGGTGGATGATGTAAGCCCTGTAGCTCAAAAGGCCTTGAAGTCGGACACCTTTCCCTAACAGCCCCGCCTGATGACCTTCCCTTTAGAGCATCCCAGCTGATAGTGGCTCCACTTTGATCTACCCGCGTGGAAAAAATGGTGTAACTCGAGGACATCACATCAGCACCACAATACTCCCTCCGATATAACCATAAGCCATATGGAGCAACTTGCCGTGGCTGCTTTAAAAGGAAGCTTTTATTTAAGATATAGGTTGAGACATATTGCAGGCTTCTCATTGATCAGGGGGTGGAGGACAAAAGAGCAAAATATACAATGACCCTTAACAAAGCCTCACCTGTTCTCATGGTTAAGATTATGCATGTGAAGGGGGTGTGGTGGTGACGGATGAGTCTTTATAAAGGACAAGATGATGGATTTCCATTTTACAAAAAGGACAGTCACTTTCTAATGTATTCTGTTTGAGGATGAAAAACAACTTCTGCCGCCCTTTCCATCATCCCAAATTAGATTCTCCATTTTATTACATCGAAAGAAATTCTGTCTTTATTGCTATTTTACTGCGTCTGGTGACAGCATTGCAGGATGACTGGGGGGGGGGGGGGGGGGGGAATGTAGACCAGACTTACAAGCTAATAGGCCATTACTCTAAATGCTGATCATATTCTCCTTTAATCTCACACTTTCCCGGAGATGGATATGTTATGCAGGCCTAACCACTACAAAAGATACCTTCTTTAGGAAACACATGGAGCATAACCTTGTGACACCGTTTTCTATTTTTCTCTCTAGCTTAACCAACAATGATGGCCATCACTCACGCTGATTAAGTTAAAAACCCTGGTGATAATGGATTTCCTATGGAAGGACTTCTGACAAAAGCACAAATGTATTCAGGCTGAGCCCCTCGAGGCACTCCGCAAGTAATACATGGCTCCAGTAACGGCCCAGGAAATGTTTACGAGCGGACCAACTGGCTTGTTTAAGGTCAAGGGTTACGTAAAAAGCTCGGATTGGTTTAAACTGTGTCATTCGATAGACACGAGAGGGAGTTTGAAGGAAACCCACCATCCCTCACAGTTGGAAATGGTGAATTGGTTCTCTATGCTCGCAGAGATATTGATATTTTGTTTCATGCATTTCGAAGGCGTAACAGTACCGGCATAGGGAAGGTACCAAAATATGAAATCCATTGGCGTTAACACATGAGTCACTCTCACCCCCTGTGTTGTCAAAACCCAAACAAACAGCAATGTGTCACCAACTCCTTTCGACACGCCTGGTGGACCAAAACATGAGCTGTGGACAGGTTCAGCAGGCAGAGGCTCACGACTGATCAGAAGCACATGGGCAGATGACGACTTAATGTGTCAGAAGGTGTGGAAATAGTCAAAGGATTTCTACAAGCTCAGGTTTCATCTAATGTAAGCCTGAGTCTTCTTTACTGTACTTTCATAACACTTGACAAAGAGTTGCCACTGTGCAGTCGGAGTAAAGTATTGGAATAGACTTGAAAACCTTGTGCAACAGTCTGGTTTTAGTGTTGTTTACAAAGCATTTTTCAACATTGTTGTTTTCTTAGGGAGTGAGCTATTTTTCTTTTTGCCCACAAAGAAACATGCAACTCCTTGACACTTATCTCAGAATCTGAAAGCATTACTGACAACAAAAGAGTAATTAATTCTTCAACTCTGACACTAAATGATAAGCAGTTATGTGGATCCGTCTTAGATTCTAACCACAAGAGGGGAATAGAAATCACAAAAAGTTCAGTCTGATGTTGGTCCCACACCAGGCTATGGTTGTTTTTCTAAATCTGTCCTGTGTCAGCTCGCCAGATTGATGAAGACCTAGCAAATGAATAAATGTCCCTTGATTCCTCCAGATACATCTGTGCCGTAGTCTTCTTCATCATTTCTGCCTTTCAACACTTCTACAAAGTTTCATGCATTTACAAATTCCAACTTAGCCATTTGGTGATTTGAACAAGCATCTTTCTGTCCGCATCCCTGGAGCCAATACGTCCTTGGATGCTGATCTTTCGGACACATTAAAGCGTGACTCACCACGTCCACAACATCCCCAACCCTTGCAAGGATGATGTGTTTCAAAAGAAAATTGTCCACTTGCTGGTTTTACTTCAACAGCACCAGAAACTAAACTCCTTTCTTTACGGGTCAACAGTTTAAGAAGTTACTTCATATCTATAGGGTCTAATCGCCTTTGTCTGTCTTTGCTGCAAACCTTAAAGGGGCACTTTGAAACTTTTAGAAATTCATCCCCAATAGCGGCGCCAGTGGTGGTAAAGTGGGCTTCAGCGAGCAGTTTGCGGCACACATCCGTGCTGCCTGCTCTAACTACCATACGTAGTGCAAGCAAGCACTGGCTGAAACAGTGATGCACAAGACAGTGTGATTGACCAGACACAAGTACTCCAGCTGTTGTGGCTAGCCCAAGTTCTTCTTTTCCTGTGTGTATGTGAAACACATTTGAGTACATGGGTTCCTTTACACAAAAAAATAAGTATATGTTTTAGTCAATGGAGAAAGTCAGGGATAGTCTACTTTTTCAAATTACATTGCTACCCATTCACCCGTATGAGAAACATGCAGCATGATATAAATTGTTTCCTGTGGACCTTTAATATAGAAGGTATACACTTCCAGATGGTCTGACCAAGTTGAATTAAACTGAAATGTGTTAGCCTGCCTCAGCTGTAATTACCCTCAGCTCTGCTTCGAGTTAACCTTGGCATGTTAATTTGCCAACAATTACATAGATGTTAAGAATTAGTATGGAGATTATAATGCTGATGTTTGATGTGAAATATGTAAAGGTGTTGTATTTTGTAATTGTTGGCCAACTGGGAATGTGCAGCTGTTTTTCCACAGTGAAGAGTAGAAGGGACCGTGATATTTTGATTTAAGGAGCAAAGTGTTGGCTTGACAGAACGGGCAACAATCCTTTCCTGCAGCCATACCACAAACGTTGCTAAAAAGACCAGGAGGAAAACTTGGATTGGAACCAGCCTCTGAGTTCAGAGTCGTCATGGCTTCAAAATCCACTCCATTCCACTAAGTAAAATAGAATGACAATTACAAAACTGTCAAGCTTAAAATGCATTCCCCTTCTATTTTGCAACTCAATTGGTACATTTAACGTTTACTTTAGAATCTCAAGGCAAAGCTGAAAGGTGAATATTCAACTTCTAAAACATCTTGTGAGAAAATATACATAGGCATAAAAACACAGAAGCCAATGTCTGAAACCTAATGATTGATCAGTTGATAAGAACATTTTCTTTTTCCCAAGTAAGAGGGAGGAAATTAAACGTAAAGAAAAGGGGGATCCGTGTGGGATTATTGGCTCCTGAGTTTGTAGACCTCCCGAGAGCTGGGAGATTTGATTATCTTCTATCTATACAGACCTCTGTTCATCCCTCAATCCACATTTAAACCTCCCTTCATCCCTCTATCCCACAGTGCAAAACACTAGTCATCACTCCTGACCTGTACTCTTCTGAGGAAAGACACTGGAGAGCAGAGGAGAGGAGACTGACTGATTGCATTGTCGCAGGGCCAGCTCACAGAGATTCAATCAGTCCATTGCTATCTGGATGTGCCTCACATATTTATACTGGATTTCCGAAGATTGACAAGGGAGAAAATGAGGGGTGGGGAAAAAGCTGGGACATTATAGAAAGAGAAAGTAACTGCTGGCAATACTCCTTTCTATAATAGCCATGCTAATAAAGCTTTTTGAATTTGAATTGAACTGCTGGTATAAATCTAACATTTATTTATGGTAAATGTCCCTCCCTTTCTTCTTTAACTTATGCTTTTTCCACATACATTCAGTGCAGTATATCAGATCAGGTCGCACTGAAACAAGATAGAGATTCAAATATGTTCCAGACTTGAAGCTTGATACTATCTGTATGTCCTCGACCAAGAACACCAGGCAGATTTCTTTCCTTTCAGCAAATATTCTCCTCACAACAGAGGAAACAGCAGCAACAGCAAACAGACACCGACAAGTCATTTTGTTTGTGTTGTCACACATCAGTCTCCAATGTTTTTAAATGGATGGTTATTGATGGTATATGAAGGAGGACTCTGTACAGAGCCAGAGGTTGACACCGAGGCGTTTCCTTTGGTAACAGCGCCCCTTAGTGGCGACAAGAGATGACAACGAGTTCTCACTCTTTGAGCACATCTGTATCACACCTGGATTGCTAGTGTGAGATTGATTTCCAAAGATGAATATAATCTTGTAGCCTATATGAAGAAATTGCAAAGAAAAAAAGGAAAATTATGAATTCATATGAGTTTGATGGGCCCACTCTGAATAACTACTTTTAAATGGTGATATTTGTTTTTAATTATTCTATACATTCAATTTTCTTGGTGCATTACGCCACATTATACATTAGTTCCAAATAAAGTTCCTCTGACTTTGAGAAAAACAAAACTGGAGAAAAAAGCTTGAGTTCCAATGTCACTTAGCCCTAAGCACAGAGTCTTCATGGGATTTCATTGAAGCATTTGGGTGTGAGGGGAAGAGACACTGTCTGAGTAATGATACAGCACTTCTGTTATCTAAATGGACACGTTTGTGCACAGTAAAGATCGAGGCTGCCATTTTACACAATGTCTGTTGTTCTCTTCCTGTTTTTAGAAAAACTGTTGCCTCCTATTGGATCACATAACAAATGTTGGTATTCCATTATGCATACCATAATTAGTCAAGCATGTGCATTCAATGCTGGTTTGTGGCATGTAAGAAAATTGAGTCTTGCTTCTTTGAATGTTGGTGTTTTTTTACAATATGGAACTCCACCTATATCACCACTTTTACATGGCAGTGCATTGCATTGTGGGTTATTCCCGTTGGCAAAGTCGGCAGACTTGTGGACTTGATTAAAGTGTGTGTAAAATTTGTGGGAAAGCCTCAGCGCTATAGATTGTGAGAGGTGGACATTGGAACCGTGCCAGATGACCATAAACCTTGGGGAAACTGTTGACAGTGAGTTCTGTAGATAAGAGGATGCTGCTGTTAAATGTGTAAATTGTTAAGTATCTACTTCCTTTGTCATGGCAGGAGAAATTGCTGTGACCAATATATTTAAACATATTGAGCGTACAACACAGTACCACTTTGACTTAATTGGGGAAATTGCATCATTGGACACTTGGGTTAAGTGAACCTTTGAAAGGAGGAGACAGCGATTCTGAAGAATGCTTGTTGTCAAAATTACTTTTTTTGTGAAAATCAGGGAATATCTCCTCATGATCTGCTACCTGAACTTACTGTGTGTGCATTGAGAAAAATCCAGTGTTCATACACAGCCCCGTTTACAGGGCCAAGGCTGTGTATTAACAACAGTTATTTTTGTTTATCAGAGCATACGGACTGGAGCTTTTTTTCAAAAATCTCCAGTCTCCACCTTTAAATCAACTCCATCCCCCATTAAAGGTGCACTTTGCAGTTTCAGGGGAGATGGATTTGTTTAGATTTGCAAAGCCTGCAGTTAACAAAACATATTTACTCTAAATGTAAATCTTAGTATTGCATGATTCTATAATAATAGATAAAAACTAAATTATGTTGAGGCATCTGGAACCAACATAAGACTAGAATATGTTTGTAAACCAAACTGTGGGCCCTGCTCCTGTCAACCACAACAGTGAGACACTTTTACAGGTTGCTTTCTAACCTCAAACAGTGTTCAGGGGATCCAATTTTCCTATGAGGACAGTTTGTTTATTCAGTTATGAGAATATACTTCGAGGAGAAAATGTTGACTTCTCTGACACGCCCAAAGTTACATAGTGCACCTTTAAAGCCTCCCCCACTAAAGCTATTTCTCCCCATACTGGCGGTGCAGCAGGGGCAGAAGACACTAGAGGGCAGCCTATACCCATGTATATAGCCTTATGTCTGGGTCTGTGACATCTTGTCAGGGTGTCTGTTGCCTGCAGCGCCTCATTCAAACGGAATTATACTGTGAAATAGGATTACGTGTCAAGCAATGCAATGATTGAGCACAATTGTTGCGAGTTTGGCAAAACGGAGCGGAACAAAAGGGAAAATATACAAAACACACATTCCTATCTGTCGTGCTGATGCAAATCGTCAAGATAAGTCGATCCTAGCTGTCAAATGATGGGTAGGCTTTCTTTAGCATTCAGCACAGATATTTTTTTTATTTCCAGAGTGAGTTAAAAAAAATGGTGTCTAGTTCCCCCCCCCCCCCCCCCCTTAGAGAGTATACAGACTGAGTTATGGCCCTATAATTATGTGCAGAAATGAGTGTGTGTGTGTGTGTGTGTGTGTATGAATGAACGCGCCCCGCTTTAAAAGGCGTTTTATTATGGATGCTGTTTCTTCAGATTGTGGGTTGGGGAGCGGATCTCCCTTTATAGGTTCTCCCGTTTCCGCTCCCAAAGAGCTCGCCGATAGTACCCAGGGCAACTGAAGAGGGCTGGGCTGGAATTATACAGAGACACGTTTAGAGTCTGAAATAATCTAATAAAAACCAAAGCAAGAGTGAGAGAGAGAGAGAAACAGAGAAACAGAGAGAGAGACCAAGCAACCCCTTAAGTCAATGAGCTAATTCCCCATCTTTCATCAGCATCTCCTGCATCTCAATGAGCAGTGACTGTCTGTATAGTCATTTGAGTGAAAGAGAGCAATCGTCTAGGGTGTCTAGCCCTTGTGTCCAAACTCTTTGATGTCTCATTCACAATAGATTGACGGGGCCTCCCCTCCTGTGGTGACCCCCCCCCCCCCCCCTCCCTTCTCAGCTCTGACCGGGCACCTTCAGAGAGTCAGGCCCCCCAAGCATTGAGGGCCGTGTCGAGTCAATTAACCCCGCAACTTAGATCAATTAACCCTTTTAGACCAACGGAAGCAGATAACACGTGTATTCAGAGTCAGATCATTTAACATCAGGCAAAAGTGGCCAATTGCCTTGGGTCCCAAGCTCTCAATAAAACAACTCTTACTAACTTATGGTTAACAAATAAAATAAAGAATTTCTTTATTCTTTTTATATATATATACACTTTTCTCCAATTATCATTATTTTCTAAAAAAGAATCCATCCTCAAATGGCATCAGAATGCTTAAAGCGATAGCGTGCAACTTCTGTTGACGCCACAATAACAACAACACCGTCCCATCTACGACATTCATTTATATGAAAAAGTTACGTACTATAGCTTTAATTAATACGTCTGAGTCTCAGCCTCGACTATGATCCTAATCTGTATCCGCATTTTTTTTTATAGCAAAAGACAGTTGTAAACAAGACTCAGATTCGGCATACAAAAAAATTAAGAAAATCGTCAGAGAAACCAAGGAAAATAAGTAAAACAAATGCCTGTCTTTGATAAATAAGAATTGGAAAAGGCACCCCATGCCTGTGTTTGCCTTGGGCCCTAACATTTATTAATCCACCCCTGCATGCATTATTAACAGGTGCAGAAAACACACACAAGGTTTTGACCTGCTGACAGACTGACAGAAAGATAGGCCAGTGCTTCTCCAATGCTGCATGTCAGACAGACAGACAGACAGACAGGCAGAAAGACAGAGGTGAAGAAAATCTCATCTGTAGGTCTAATTAAGCAAAATTGGAAGAGTTGGGAGCTAGGGGACCTGCATATAGTGTGTATGTTGCATTTCAGTCGATTAACCTGCTCCTAACGAACTGCGTGCTATTAAGAGAAAAGTATTTCTTAATTACACCGGGCCGAGGTGACGGTCACTGGTTCCCCGGTGTTGGTCGTGCGCACGTCGATACTCTTCAACAGAGGCTATGGATCCCCGGCTGCCCCACGGGGAGGACAAACAGTCTGATTGTAAGACGCACGAGTTCACAGCGCGCGACAGGGTCAGGGCTTTGTGACAATAAACCCTTTAGATTTACAAAGGCCTAGTCAGTTACAATATGACACAGTTGTTGTATTTCTCTTGGGCGTATAATCGGACCCATCCGTTCCCAATCAAGAAATTATGTTCACCCAATCAAAGTGATGATTATATTTAATTGCAGGCTCGCTGATGAACAAATGCCCAACATGTTGTCAGTGAATTAGTGAGACAGGATGTTGTGGGAAAAAAAGGTCGGACATATTTGTAAGGGCTTGGAATATTGAGGCAGATGCACTCGAACAAGTGGAAGTGATGTTTAAATCATTGGTTATTTATTGGATTTTTTTTTTTGCAGGATGAATTGAGTGGATGGGTTTAGAGAAAGTGTCTTAAAGAGAGACAGAGGAAGATGCTGGATAGGTGGAGAGAGATGCGAGATAAGGGAGGGGGAGGCACACACACAGAGAGAGAGAGAGAGAGAGAGAGAGAGAGAGAGAGGGAGAGAGAGAGAGAGTAGAAACTGTTAAAACGTGTGAACGCTCCTCTTGCCAGTCTCAGCATTGCTCAGTTCCTTCAGGAGGCTGCTTGCTGCATGGTATACCTCTGATGATGACCAGATATGATGATGCACCCACTTATTCCCAGTCAAACCATTTCACTCTGAGCTGGAATCTTTTTTTATTTTTTTGCATGGATGATAACAGCCCAACGCATATTAATGGATTTCTCATACCACAACTAATTTGACTCAAACCCGGGATCGGTGGAGAGAGAAAAACAGGGAAAGACAAAAAAGAGTGTGGTTTAAGGTTTTGAGGAAGCTGCAAATTCAGCCTCTACCTTGGACATGGGACCGTGCGTCAGCCGAGAGGGATCTGGTGCCCGAGGAAGAGCATCTTCCTGAAGGAGGAACATTTTTTACATCACATTTTTTGGGATTTTCTTACTACCAGGGAGGCGGGGGAGCTGTGGCTTTTTACGCGCCGGAACGATGCGTCCCAATCACGGCATCATCCTTCTCCTCCTCAACGGAACCGCTTGTTTGGTAAGAAGAAAAGTCACACTGTAGTCATTTTAAATTACCTTTTACCTGTGTCGCGGGGTACGGTAATGTGTCTACTCTGCACCCACTTTGCACCGAAAACTTTAAAATATATATATATATATATATCGCAAATTTAAGTAGACTAAATTCACAAGTAGCCACTGTGGAAACGGTAGAGAGTTGAAAACGATGCTGGTATAAGAGATTGTAAATTACAAGACGTGCATGCCATTTGGGTTATCTTGCAGAGAATTCTCGCCTGCTGTGCTCCTGTTGTTCACTGCCTTCAAACGCAGTAGTGTTGCTGGTGCCAGTGTTATTTTGAGCCCTAACTTTTAATTAGTAGGTAAATAACATTCACTTTGACCCTGGCTGCTCGGCTCAGGTACGGAGGGGTGCGCTATCACTATTCCCAAGCGGACCGTGAGCTTGCGGAGCGCACCGTGTCCATCCTCAGTCAGCTCTAGATACTCTGTCCGTTTTAGGAGTCGCGACAGTCTTTTAACCTGTCGTTCATTCGGCATTATTGCATCACTTAAAAATGATTACCACTGCTCATGAAAGTAAAAAAATATATATATATCCTCACCTGAATTATTACTAACAGACAAGTGTAACATTTATATTTGAGCCGAGGCAAGAACTGAAGCAAATCCAAACATTGCAAAGGCATTTTTGAAAATAATTTCAAAGCAAAACTGAATTTTAACTGAAGAAAGTGGGTTCACCCTGCGGTTGCCCACACACCTGGCTCAAATTAAAAAATTGGACCGAACACAACATATTTGATCTTTATTAAGACATTCATTTGCTACAAACAGCAAGGTTGTAGGGTAATGACCAGGTGGTGACACTGTATGACACAAGAGGATGTGGGCTTTTGAAAGGAAGAGAACTACAGAAAGATGAGACAAGCATCTCTTTTTGTTAAGTCTTTATTCTAAGGACTCTCATTTGAATGTCAGACATGATACAGCATTCATAATATAACTTTGAAAAATACATCTCATATCAGAATAACCATTTCTCACTTGTCTAAATGAACTAACTCATAATAAATAAATACAAAACAAACTTAATTAATATTTGTCTCCTTCCAAAGTACCCTGAATGACCTTTAACACCAGATGTGCGAATGTGAACTGTTTCCACACTCATAATGTATGCCTCAGACATTACATAACCTTGAAATTCAAATTTGGATCACTCACTCTCCTCTTTCATGTTTCACTTGCAAATGTATTAAAAGGCAGCTTTTTAATGAGAAATCAGCTCTTGATTCACATGAGAAAACTTGAGCATCCTTCTGCTACGGAAACCCCCCGGGCGGAGCATCACAGGCCCGGGAAATGAGCAAGCAAGCTCCCCCCCAAAAAAACACAAGTACGGTGGAAATGTTCAAGTGAGAGTTGAGTGCTTGTTTGATGCAGCCGTTTTGTGTGTGTCGACTATCCCCCCTCGAGGATGACGACCTTGTGCTTTTCGTATTAAAAGTGTTTTATTCAGGTGCTCGGAGTTAAGTCGCGGCCCCTTTGGTGATTTGAGATCTGACAGAAAGTGGTTGTGAAAGAAGAAATTCGGGAAGAGACCACACGCTGACTTAAAGAAATAGGGGGTGGGGGGGTTGAAAGTGCCTTTTTTTCCAGACGTTGTATAACTAGATACAGTGAGTGTGGGGATAATAGGCTTAACACTTGCTTCTGTGTTGTCTTGGTTCTGGGAACATGTAGTGTGCTGCAGGGGGCTACAGCCCTATTGTGACCCGGAAAAGGTCTCTGTGTCTAATGGTAATGAAATTAATTGGGGCGTTTTTTTCTCCCCTTTCCAGAAAGTGTATGCATGGGAAAAATGTACACGACACTTTCCTCAGCGGGGGAAGATTGCGGGCAATTCATTAGCACCGTGACATTGATAAATTATAGAGCGATAAAATAAACGGAGTTACTTTTTGTTACGAAACGGAGCCGTGATTAATAATCGCATCAGTGTGCTATGCATTAAACATTTGATTTGGATGATTTTTCTGTCGTAACAGCTCTGCAATTTCTCACAGAAGGGTTCAGGTCTTAAGGGGCCTTGTGCAAAATAACAACCAAAATATTGACGACGATGAACATATGACAGGTGCCAGTCTGACTGTTGTTTATGTGATGAATGGTGTTACAAACGTTAATTACTCTCTGTATTTATACAACCATCTGACTTGTATAATTGACTGCTTGAGAAATTATGTTTTTGTTGGTAGCACTTGGAGTCTTTCTTCATCTGGTATGCTAAGGAAGCTGACTGGATTTGTTTGAGTGAAATAAGTGGCTTAAATACATATATCAAGACAGTAATCTGTGTAATATTTGGGGATTTAGTCCTTATGATCAGCGGCCAGTTGTTCAAGGTGCGAAAGTGGGCTTCAGTTAATACATATTTCTATTACAAATGTAATGAAATGGCATTTCCTTGACACAATGAATCCATTATCCGTATTGTGTCTGATTACCTTTTTGTCAAGTGACCAATCCATTCATTGACTAATTGTTACACTTTCTATTGTGCCTCTCTGTAAGGACATAATTAATCACTATAACAGATGCAGCAGATGTGAGCTCACACTGGCAGGGGAAAGACATGTGCCAATAGACCAAACTGTATTGTTGACGCATTAGAAATATACAGTATCCCAAACAAAGTGATGTAAAGGCAGACATAGGTAAATGAGAGGACATCAGAGGAGATATATAAGGACCAATGTGATAAAAGTGCTCTAAAAAAAAGAGCTGAGTTAAGCATGTGCCTCACTGGTTTCTACACCTCATTGACAGTCTTCACAGCTTCATTCTCCCCTTTTGCACAAAAACATCCACAAAAAAATGCACTTAATCCACACAACGTTATAACAACTGCAGCAGCAGCAGCAGCAGCAGCAGCAGCAGCAGCAGCGTGAATGAACCGTGCACAGCGGCGCCATGCAGCACACACAAGATTGACAATCTGAAAACACCCCGGACTGGTGAAAATCTGGGAGGAGTGAGGTCGGTGAACGAACAAGAGCTCTCCCCTCCTCTGAATAATACCCAATAGAACTATGAACAGCACTGTACTAGGCATTGACCTCTACTCAGCTCCAGCAAACTGCAGCAGTGTCCTCCTCACAACCCCAATGCAATTGCTCCAAAATCACTGCACTTATCCTAGAACTACATTGTTGCTCTTAATCAACATGCCTGGTTAAAGTGCTTTTTTTTCTCCAAATAGGTATTACAAAGAAAATCTTTTTTTTTAAAGAAGAAAAATGAATCTTATTTCACTCCAGAACTCCACATCATGGAGTCCCACATGTTTGCACAAATACATACGCCCACAAAAGAGCTTCTTTCATTAAGTTACTGTGACCTTGCACTAGCAGTAACCCTTTGTGTGTGCCGAGGATGGTTGGGAATCACGTTGAGCTCACAGCTGCTGCTCTAGCCTCTCCACACAAGAATATTCTGGAAGGGATGAGGAGCCTCAGGTAGCCTCAAGTGATGGCCATGAGAGACCAGGGCCGGCTTTATACTCCCTCTGATTGCTTTCAGTCGCAGATGCACACACACACACACACACACACACACACACACACACACACACACACACACACACACACACACACACACACACACACACACACACACACACACACACACACACACACACACACACACACACACACACACACACACACACACACACACACACACACACACACACACACACACACACACACACACACACACACACAGGCCATCATGCTTGATAGCCGAATTTCACCTCAGCAGCTCCACACAGAATGTCATCATTTGTTGATTGCATTTTTGGGCATACTGTACATAGGCCTACTGTATTCCAATGCTTGGAAAATAGTTTTCTGTGCCTCTGTTTAGGTCATGACAATATACAAATCCAACATGACCATGACAATTGCATGAATTCACTTCTTGTGCTGCTGTACGTTACAGTTTCCATTTCTTAACTTTTACATTTGACTTTTTCCATCAGCGAGGAAACACTGGCGTATTTAACATGGCGGAATGAATTAAAATAAGAATTGATGTAAGATGCCCTTTCAGTCTGAACAAACAGTTAGATGCCCAAAGTGTCTACAAACACAACAATGGAGACCAACTGTAAGCGTTGAGGTGATATGAATTGATAGCTACATGTCACCTCTCCAGCTCTGCACAGAATGTTACTGATTTTGTGAGCCACACTCTATTCTGTCTGTGTGTAGGTCATGGAAAAAATATGAATCCAACATGACACTTGCATGAGTTCACGTCTTGTGCTGTTGTACATGACAGCATCGTTTCTGTTTACATTTTTTCTTTTTACATTTTAAACTTTAATTTGACTTTTCCATCAGCGAGGAAACACTAGCTTATTTAACATGGTGCATGAATAATAAAAAAACTATTTTTGTTGTTAGATTGAAAGCTTCACAGAGCCCCCAAATCCCTTTCATGACGAAGAAGGGGATTATGATTGGGCTGCACAAAGAGCAACACAGTAATAGAATACTTTTGATCACGACAACAGAGGCAACAAAAGGCACACAAAACAGTTTGTAGTTTGATCGGAACACCAGACAAACAAAGTGAAAACTTTGATTTTTTTTTGTGTGTAGGATTAAAAAGCAGCACAGGCTTTTTTGTCCAGCACTTATTCTAACTACATCAGACTTTGGCCTGTCATAGTATCTTAGATTCATGTTTTTTAAGATACCTGTCCTCCTTGCAGGGTTGCCGACCTTGTCCAACCAGATACATCCCGGGCTAAGCAGAAATACCACCTTCATCCTGAGAAAACAGATTTAAAAAAAACACAATGTCTCAAACAGAATTGAATGCAATCAGACACAAATTTGACCCAGCAGCAGCGGTAGTCAAGTGAAGTCACTTTCTTTTTTTGTTTGTTGTGGCTTCATCGCTCTCTCAAAAGGTGGAGTAAGCGATTCGAGAGAACGCTTGTTGTCAAAATGAGTCAATATCTCCCTCAGAATATCTACCTGTCCTATCCGTACTGTGTGGGCGCTGAAAAAAAACTGTAAATACACAGCCTAGGCTCTGTAGACTGGTATTTAAAGTTTAACAAAGTGTATGTTACCAAAGAGGGTCCACCATAGCTAGCAACATGCCCATTTACAGAGCCTGGGCTGTGTAATATAACACTGGATATTTTTTTCATAGAACACAGCATGGACGGGTATAGAGGATTGTGAGGAGATATTGACTGATTTTGACAACAAGAATTCTCCATAAAATCGCTGAGTCCACCTTTAAGTCTTCCTTTTTTGCTCTCAGTCGACACGTCAGAGCTTGTAAGCTTCTGCTGTCCACCTCACATCTCACACTGACGCAGAAAACAAAACAAATCTCCTTCAGTTCATAGTCATCAAACTTCCATCATAAAAGCTTTTGATTACATCTGTCCAAAGAATCACAAGAGTGGGATGTGAGAGAGACACTTATCATTAGGTCAGCTTCATCATCAGCAGCACAATAATATGCACTTCCCTGGTAAGACATTTGTCTATAGGGAAGCAGCCCCAACACCCGCTTGTTCAAACAGCATTTAACCTGAGAGCTAAACTAAATCTGATATCTTAAATTGAGTTGAATAAACTTACTCACTCAATAATAAGAAACGTATTTATTTATTTATTTGGGGAACCTGGAGTATAATTGCTTTGATATATAGTGTGCTTTTGGAGAGAGACACTTCAACACGATTCCTGGGGGAAATGAGACGTAATCACAAGTTTAACTGGAAAGATATTGATATGACTTTGTCTTCTTAAGTTTCTGAATGATTGTAACTGTAGCTTCTGTGAGCACACGCCACACACAGTTGGGAGCATTTTCAAAATAAATTAATAGATTTGATTTCATTTTTAATTAAACAATTAGTTGAGTCACAGCAAAATAATCAACAACTACTTTGATTAATCCTCCTTCAAGCAAAAGTACCGAGCATTTGCCTTTTCCAGCTTCTCAGATGTGAGAATCTGCAGATCTTTGATACTCTTTGATTAAAACAGTAAAATTAATATCTTAAGTTGTTTCTGAAAAACAAGGAAACTGAATGTTGAACATTGTAAAAGGCTAACCTAAATGAATCAAGAACACAATCTCATTTGTCAATATTGAGAGTTGCAGCCAAGCCTTGCCTTTTGCCACTATTTTATGAATACGCAAACTGATGGAAAATTGTTCAATTTATAAAAAAGATATTTTTGCAAAAACACTCAGCTCGCTCCCCCTTTCAATGAATTTCATATGCTGAATTTATTTGTAAACTTTTCCCAGAGCAATAATTTGAAAATTATGTAAAGTGGGTCCTCATTGCCAAATGCTTGTTCCTTTTACTGCGAGTCAACGTTTATTAAATATTTTGGTTTGCTCCGATAACTGTAAGATTGACAGTGTGTAAAAGGAATTGGCGTTTTTCGGAACAGACTTGCTAGAAGAAATTAAATATAATAATCATGAGTATGTTTTAATAAAATTAAAGTGTATTATCGCTTGAAAATAAAAGTTGTTTGTTTTTATTACCTTAGAATGAGCCTTTTACATCTACATAGGATCAGGCGTACAGCACAGAATGGACATTCTTAACGGCATTCCGCCTTTTTATATATAGTGGCTTCCTGGACAAATGCACCTGTTGGAATACAAAGAAGAAGTTACTAGCCTATAGAATAAATAACTAAATTCATTTTCATTTGATATTGGTGGAAAGACTTGAGGCAGTGTTGGATGACGCCATCTTTAGTAACTAGCTTCTTGTCCTTGAAGATCACTGTAACTTCAGTAAACACTCCAAATTGGAGGGATAGACATGGAGCGTTGCAATTTCGATTTTTCCCCACTAGATGATGCCAAAACACACCTCTAATACACACTGCACCTTTAAATTTCTCCATCAATTTGTTGTGTGGCTCTACCTGCACATCGGGTATAACTTATTTATTTGTGTTTTAACCTTGTTCTTGCATTGTTCAAATGAATAACCCAACAATAAGCAAATATGAAAAAACAGATAATGGAGCTAATAGAAGCAGTGGCTACAGTAGAGCGGCTGGTGTTATAATGGAAAATCTTTTGTGGCTTCCTGCCTGTCTAGTAAAACAGCTTGAGTTATGCACAAGCACAGTGAGAATGAGCCCAGAGGTGGACCTCTTCGCCCCGCACGACCACCCACTGAGAAAGCCAGCAGGGAACCCTCCCCCCATCACCCCCTCCCTCCTACCCCATCGGGCTCCTGGCAGTCCTACAGTAGAGACAGACAGAGAAAGAAAGAAAACGAAAAAAAATCATGCCTCCTGACACACTGACAGCCCTTCACAGTGAAGCGCCGGAGCTGTCCTGAGACCGAATACGTTCTCCGACTCAAAACCAGGCCCCGATTCATAGTGGCATTGCTCTCTGGGACGTCTGCAGGGGAGACAGAGCAAATCCTGGAAGAATATATGTATGCATGTTTTGCCTGCTGGTTTTCGGATATAGCAAAAGGATGGATTACAGCACGCGTTGCAGCTTATAGAAAAATGACTAGTATCCTCGGGTGGAATGAGTGGGTATAATTCCCAGGAGGGGGATCCAGATAAAGATGCGCTTGACTTTCCCACAAAAGGAATAACTAAACTATGAGGAAGAGAATCCGTAACAGACGTTTTAATTTCAGAGAGAGCTTCTGCTGCGTCTGACGATAGTAAAGAAAAAAAAAAGTTGTTTTACTGCATTGTGAAAAAAAAATGTATGGAAAAAGTCAATATGGAGTGAATTTTGAGAAGTGTTTCAAGATGTGTGTGTAGAATAGGCATCCAGACAATAATAGAAAAAAGGCGATGTGGGAGCAGGGGACGTGGGTTTATTTGAAGGGGGAACACCAGGGCCTGCCGGTGTAGTTTAAAGCTGAAGGAAGCCCAAGCTATTTTGATCCTGTAGTATTGGCTCTGGAAGGTTCACGCTGACCTCATCTTGGTGTGACTGGGATAGCACGCTGGAATGAGACCGGGAGGGAGCAAAAAGCCCCATTTTATATTTTCTCAATTCTCTCACAATCTGTAAACAGTCGGTTCTGCGCGAAAGAAGATCCAGTGTGCAAGTTGACCAGTGCGCTGCCCCGGTGTGACGGTACAGTGATTCTCAGGGTCAGAGTTGGTGCGCACATGTCCAGACAAGAAGGCCCTGCTGAGGGCTCTTTACAGGGGGATTCCAATTAAAGGAGCGCACACAGCCACAAGGATCAGGGAAGAGCTCGAAAGAAGAAGAGTGTTTCAAGTGTAATACATGGATAATACAAACTCTTTTTTTGTTGCAGAGTACAGTGATTTATGAATTTAATTAAGAATACAATATATGACGGCCATGACTATAGTAGAAATTACTTCAACCTTTATTTCGTCAGGAAAATGTCAGTTTGAGCCGTCATGTTCCCATCATGCCCCACTTCACAGTGTCCCTGTTAAAAGCTGTAATGTTGCCATAGTTTTACTGACCTACAGCAATACATACATTGCTGGACAGTTCATTAAAAATAGGAAATATGACTGTTTCAAAAAGCATTTTCTCAACTGTTGCCTATATAGAAAAAAGGTCTGGAACGGTTGGGCAACTTTAACTACAAGGTAAAGGTCAAGGAAAGATTGCCTTCATATACGTTAGGAGCCAGACAGTGTACGCTCTGTTGAAGTCACATTCAATCTATGTCCAACAACCCACCACAACATCCTCCCTAAGACTTTATTGCAGCCAAAAAAAACAATATTCTTCTTTGCTACTGAACATTTCACAAATGTCATTTGAACACTGATTTGATGACTAAGTTTCTTTGGTGTAATCTTGTTGAGAGGGGCTGCGGTTCACACCAGGAAGCGTGTCAAATGTTTCACAAAGTAAGCACTTCTTGAGATCAGATTTCACTTCCCCTCTCACAATTGGTTTGATCTGTAAAAGAGTGCTGATAAACAGAAACAAAGTTTGACATTGTCAGCTAAAGAAGCAGATTGCTGTCACAATCCTTCACTGTTGTCCAGGCTGTGTGGCATGTGCTTATAGGTTTGTGTGTTAGGGAGTGTTGAAGTCTGCATCCAACCTGTGAAGAAAAGACACAGCTTCAAAGCAATCAGGCGGGCGTTTGTCGTTGTATACAAACTTGGACACATCTGGCTGGCCTCAAAGTTGTTATCGAGTCCCAATCCCAACACATTCTGGATGCCACCACATCTGTATTTAAAGCTGTCCACTTGTGATCAGATAAGAAGAATCATTGCAAATCAGCGCTAATGTAAAGCCTTGTTTCCACTGATCAGTACAGTTTGGTGTGTGGTACGGCACACAACCTTACTGCAACCATGTCATTCTTTCATTGATGTACCAAGCGGTCCCAGGAGGGTGGAGAAAAACGCACAATGCAGTCCGTTGATTGGTCGACAGAATCGTTATATCCTTGCGACAAGGGGATTAAAAGGACAAACACATACCCGATATGATCTATTTTATCTCCTCAAGATGTCACGATACTTACATAGCTGTCGCGGCTACTGTCGGCAGTGGAACCGAAAGCCAGATCTAGGGTCCGTACCAAAACCATAATGTACCATAACGGTTTAAGTAATAACAGAGACCATTCACATACTTACACATTCCCAGTTGGGAGCTACACTGTTTATCAATTGTCTTTAGATTAAATAACTTAGGAACGTCTTGCTTGAAAGCATATCAATGAAAACTAAAGCACAATGAATTGGCTTTTTAGTTGGGGGTTGAAAGTTGCAACTTTGGAAGGTATTTCTGTTTTCAAGCCCACAGACTGGAGCATTAAGTCAGGCAACGGGCCTTAAGACGGCATTCAATCCAAGGATTTTATACCTGACTGGCCATGAGACAATTGTAGAATACTTCCAGTTTTTACCAGACAGGTGTGTGAATCCTGTATAGCAGCACTCATCACCTCTGTCCCATCAGCCCATGCTTTGCTCCCCACTCCCCCTGGGGGTAAAACTGGGGAGAAAGCGTCCCCCTGCCGCTGCCTTTTCAACCTCCTCACCCCGCTACCTTGTCAATATCTTATAATGTAGAAAATGTGATAGCCAATTCAGAACCCGGCCTCTCTCTGAGAATACAAAATGAGACCAAAAATCCACCGGGACCACACAAGCGAACCTGTTTCAAAATGAGCTATGCGGAAGCGGGGCGGAGGATGCATAACGAAAGATCAGGGAAAGAGTTTCAGAATAAAAAAAAGATTCAGTGTAGTTGAGTTTGTTCACCCACTGCAGCAGATCTAAGCTCCAGTGACCCCAGAGAAGCCGCAGTAAATTATTCATTAAGAGTCAAATGGCTTGTTTCTTGTGAAATTACCTTTCCCTACCTCACCTCCTCTTGGATCTACACTAAGGCAGAGGAATAATTAGTTATAAGGGCACCGCCATTTTCAGACTTTAATCATGTAACAGAGGAGCCTCCCGCAGTGAGCGTATTAGATCTGTGGTCAGGGAGACGAGGCAGACAGAGAGAAAAGAAGAAAGCTTTGACGAACACTTAAGTAATCTGAGCTCCCTGGGTCTTTAATTAAAAATTGATGTCATATTAGGAATGAAGATTTTCAACTAAATAGCCCGAGGAAAATGGAGTGCTTATTGAACTTGTCGGTTCCCCGGGACCAGCACATGCTTTCAGCACCGCTGGGCATCTCCACAGGCAGATTCTCTCTATCGATCATTCAATCAACTAACTTTACTCCAGATCACTTCAGATACTTTGCAGGTCAAGACATTTTACATTTCAATTCAATATATATATATATATATATATATATATATATATATATATATATATATATATATATATATATATATATATATATGAATGTACATTATATTATATCTAAGTGAGGATTTAAATAAATATACACTACACAATCATGTTCATACATATCCTTACTTATTGTATGTAATCTTTAAAGTAATTTTAATTTTAACCCAGATTTCTTGACGTCTTTTGCCTGCAAATTACCTAATCAGTGCTTTTTATACATACTGTATATCACAGTGTAAATGCTATAAAAAAATAACACTGAGATTACACAGCTTTCAAAATAAAAAGTACTCCACACCGGGGTCCCCACACAGGCTGCAACTAACAATTAATCTTCGGCAGTGGTTAATCTTCTGTTTATTTTCTAGAATATTTAAACTTGCAATAACATGGTCAGCAAAGTAAAGTCTGCACATGAACTTTTTTTTATTTAGCCCAATTAAAACATTTCTTATTTTTTCGCCATCTAAAAGTCAAATATTATAAACACAAGGTGGAAAAACAGCTAATCATGACATAAGAGGCTTGAAACAGGGAATGTTTGGTATGTGTGCTAGAAAAATTACTGAAAAAATTTATTATGAAAAAGGGGTTTTGATCGCCTAATCAATTATTGCATAGAGTCCCCACATTTCTCGAGTAAAGCCTGACTAGTTCCTGGTAGGATTATCTGCAAATTATCCTTGACTCATTTTCAGGAGCTCAACACGTTTAAGACTGAATGTGTAAGTGAGGGTCAAATTTTGGAACTATTTTCCGACCTCTTCGTTTGTCACACTGCTGGTCTGTCACCACTCACCAGTCCCCTGCTTCTGTGAGAGTCACGGCCCAGATTTCAGTTAAGTGGTTCCCTGATCTCAGTGCCATATTATAGGCAACAGTGTGCTACTGTCACCGGGGGGAAAGGGGGTTAAAACGGTGTACCTGTCACTGTAACAGGCTGATTATTGTCTGTGGAGCTGGCTGGCTTGTGACAATTGTGCACGCACACGCACACACACCCACACACACACACACACCCACCCACACACACACACACACACACACACACACCCCTGCTGGGAGAGGGGCCTGGGGGCCGGTGCTCACTGAGGCTCAATGACTCACAATTACCACGGCGACAGAGCCCGCGGCCACCTCCCATCCTCTGCAGCCGTTTCACTGACTCACTTAGTGCACATGACAAATGACAAAATCACCGAAACCTCCGCCCCCTCACTAAGACCTGATTGCCCCATCGCCCACACTTTGCCGACAGTACTTAAAGCTGGGATACTTTATGCCAGGATTCATGGAAGAAAAACAAACTTATTCTGAAAGAAACTTGTTCTACTGGCCTTTCAAAGCAACATTTAAAGAATTTCAATATGCAGATGGAACAGTAAACCTTTTGACATTACAACTGAAGCGCTGGAAATACTCTGCTGCAGCACATTATGAAACTCATCACTACTTTAATATTAGAACTGTAGTCCCTGATAAAGTGGATAGTATTTGTGGCGCATCATCAAAGGGATGACTTACTGCACTGTATTTTAAATTTGAAAGCAAATAAGTGGGACGCATTCTCAAAGCAAGAAAACAGTAGTGCTCATCTTATAAACAATGCAGTGCTATGGGGGTAAGCATGGCAAAAAATTTGAAAATATTCTTCAAAAGTGAAGCAATGCATTAATCTTTTGGCATTGGGAAAACGAAAAGAGAACCCTGGGACTGTGCTACACCCATTTCAACTTGCTTACATTGCATAAGTCAAAGTTGGGGGCGCACTGATAGTTAAATCCTACACCTCATATACTCTCCTAGTTAACTGCAGAGTGGCGAGAGAGTTGTAGCAGTATGCAGTTTCTCAGAATGTGGCGGAAAAGTAGCGATAAGATTTAATGATGAAAAATATGTTATGTGCTCCTGTATAAAGTGGGACCTTAAAAATGCACTGTTCACCAGATATTGTAGTTTTTAATAACATACATGTTAGCGACACTACACCGCGCCTATGAGAATATTTTACCTGCACAATTGTATTGTTCTCTCACTGTAATCTTTTCAGCTGTGGCTCAGGTTTTTCATTCTGTCTACAGAGCCATATTATTAAGCTCATTTTAACATGTCTTTGACAATGATGCTGCACTCTGAATCTGACACCTCCAGCAGTGCCAGACACTTTAATCACCTGTTCAACAATAGCAAGATCCTCACTTCATCTCTCCTCATGCAGCCTGGCCTATCGGGCTCTAAAATGAAGACTGTGCAAGAGAGGATGGGATGCTTTGCCCAATATTTAAAGCTGCACTATGTAAGATTTTCAAAATAAAGAAAAAAACATGTTATTTTATTTTTCACTGGCATTTTGTCAACAATAACCATTCCACTTAAATGTAACTGTGACTAGACTAGTATCTCTATATACGAGTTTGAGTCTCTACTGTCTGGCGCCTTCAACCTCCCCAGAATCACCCCATACATCTGAAATGTATCACTAGCGACAAAAATAAAAACAAAACATGCTTTGGACAACTATTCGGCTAACATGGCAGAGCAGTTAATAAAGAGACCCAAAATCCCTGTTACATAGTTTCTTAGTAGCCTACAGCTTTAAGCTACAACAAAGCACACAAAACATTTCTGTGCCCAGATAGGAGTTTTGCCATCATCAGAGAGTCATTCTAGACGAACAACAGTGCTGGCAAAATGATCAGGACCTGGAAAAGCAAGGGGCAGTTTCATCGCAATCAAGGGTGATGAAGTACCCTAAAGGGCTTATTTGTAGGACACCACAGGGGCTCTCGAGTGCAAGCTGGGTAGGCAGGCAGAGTAGCTACCCTCTGTGCTCAGCGGCCACCAGCTCATTGAAGAAGAGAAATCAAACACAAACTAGTCCTTCAATAGTAGCCGTGGGGGAATTGCGAAATGTGTCATCAAAGTCATCCTATTTGGCCTTGACTGCCCCCTCCGATAAAAAAAACAAAGATACATTTGAAAAGATTACAATCGATATCTCTTCAGCTCCTCCAAAAATGTTCTGTCCATTATTAATGAGTTTGGGACCACCAAAAGAAGCTATCGGAACTATCAAGAGGAAGGTGTCCTTGTCAAGGCTGTGATCAGAGCAGCAGTGTAGCGTTGCAGCAGACAGGTAACAAGAGGAGAGGGAATTTGGTCTCTAACACCCACGATGCAATGGGGCAAAACCAGGCAAAACTAAGGGAAAAGTGTAGTCCTCTGACCACTACCACATCATCACTAGGCCAGTTGAAATGCGATACACGTTGTTATGAAAGGATTCAGGAAATACATGTTTTTAGAGAGACAGAAAAATCAATATCGCTGACTTACTGCGGTGCAAGTGAACAAATCTGAGCGAGCTTGAAAAACCTGCATAAAATGGAATGAAAATGAGTCAGACTTAATAATCCTGACGAAGCCTGTATAAGGAAACACTGGCAGTCAAGACAGTAGATGGATCAGAGCACAGACAGGAATGCATGCATTATGCACCACTGTAAAATCTCCCCGGGTAGAGCGCAGTTTGTGAATTTTTAATTGTGGTAAACGTGAATAATAAGTGATGCAAATGCAAACAGCGGGGGTACGATTGTATGTATGTGTGTGTGTGTGTGTGTGTGTGTGTGTGTGTGTGTGTGTGTGTGTGTGTGTGTGTGTGTGTGTGTGTGTTCTCCACTGCCAAACTCAAAAAGCCATAAAAACACAAGATACCTCCATGGCACATTTGACAGAATTTACCTGTTAATAGATCATTACCGTTGAATAATTACCCATAACTTTGCTCTCACATTCACACACTCCTTCACAAAGCCAGTGCTGAGCACAGCAACACCATCTCATCCCTCTCTCCTTTTCCCCCTACCCTCAGTTGATCTGAACACCTGACAGCTTTGTGTGTGTGCTGATACAGATTTTTTCTCTTTAATTAAAAACACTGGATGTCTTAATTGGACATTATACTTCATTCTTTGGCATCCCCGCTTGTCCACTGCTCCCTTCCTCAAACACTTTGATCCTCCAACCAAATCTTTCAAGGAAATAATAGTTTCCCCCGCACTCACACTCACACAGCAGTGCTTAGGAAGCAAAAAGCTCTCTTTAAAACAGGAAACACAGCTTAGTCAACTTTCTACCTCCTTTTGAGATTTTTTTACAGCAAGAATTTCTCCAGTTAGATGATCTTCTAATGACCTTTTCTAACTTTGTTCAAGGGAAATGTTGATCATTTGAGAAGAAAACATCAAAATAGCACCTTGGGTGAAATTAGTTTTTTTTTATTATCTGCTCGTAATCCTCTTTTGGACACTTTGTAAGTGCATTAATCAACCTCTAACCTTGGTCGTCAGAGGAACAACTGCAGAAAGCATTTTCTTTTTAATGACATAGCTTTATTGTTTTACAGGTTATAGCCTTTGTAGAAAATTGTCCACTCTCAGATATATTGATTTAACTGCTCCAGACCACGGGGGTGTTCAGTTTTGGCGTGGACTTTCAGTTTGAATCTGTTCTTTGATCCCTCAGGCTTCACCAGCAGCTTGAAGGAGGCATACGAGCCCATTACTAGTGAGCTTCAGGGAATTACATTGGCTGTATGAAAACTAGATATAAAGGAGTGTTTTCTCTCACCGCAGAGGTAAACAAATACAAATGTAATAATAGCGAAATACCTGCAAAATATTTCAACCATTTATTTATATATCTAAAACATTGATAGAATGTCACGGTTACTACCACTAGAGGAATGGAACGGTAAATTAAGTATCGATTAAAGCCTTAATTTGTTTTCGGTCCACGTTTCTTTCTACCTTGATAATAACTGCCAACTTTCTTTCTTTCTCTATTTTCTTCCACCACCACTACACTGAACCCCAAGTTGCTCCCGAAGGCGATTGGTGTATGAGTGTATGTGTGTGAATGGGTTATTGAGAGGCAAAACAATGTAGTTAGATCAAAAAGCCTTAGAATATCTAATGGGCAGCTGCCTCTGCCATCAGTATGTGAATGTGTGTTTGAATGGGGTGAATGTGACATAAGTGTAAAGTTCTTTGAGTGGTCAAGTACGTATAGTAAATTGCTATATAAGAACAAGTCCATTTACCATTTACCATTCCTCTGCAGGTGGCCCTGGGTCAAGAAGAAGACTCCTCCAGCCCCAAGAGCTCTTCTTCAGATGACTCCTCCAAGACCGTGGGCCTCCTGAGCGGGCAGACCCCCATCTCGCCCCTGGGCCGATGGATGCTTCACAGTAAGAGCAGAGCGGCCAACGCCACCTCCCTGGAGCTGCCCTACCGCTCCCCCGTACCTTTCTCCAAGCAGGAGTTTTCTAAACAGGAGTTCTGGGAGATGTTGGGCAGCGACCTCCTCAAACCCGACTCCTCGACCAGCACCAGGGTCAAGCGGCGGCCCATCGTCAAGACGGGCAAGTTCAAGAAGATGTTCGGCTGGGGAGACTTCTACTCCAACATCAAGACAGTGAGGCTCAATCTGTTGATCACGGGCAAGATCGTGGATCACGGAAATGGCACCTTCAGCGTCTACTTCCGCCACAACTCCACGGGCCAGGGAAACATCTCCGTCAGCCTGGTGCCACCTGTGAAGGCGGTGGAGTTTGATTTGGAGCGCCAGAGCGTGGTCTACCCCAAGGACTCAAAGATCTTCAACTGCCGCGTGGACTATGAGAAGGTGGACCGCAGCAAGCGCACCTCGCTGTGCAACTACGACCCGTCCAAGACCTGTTTCCAGGAGCAGATCCAAAGTCACGTCTCCTGGATTTGCTCAAAGCCTTTCAAAGTGATCTGTATCTACATCTCCTTCTATAGTACGGACTACCGCCTGGTCCAGAAGGTTTGCCCGGACTACAACTACCATAATGAGATGCCCTACCTGCCCTCGGGCTAGAAGGCTTGTAGATGGGGGGAGGAGGAGAGATGGGAGAGGAAAATAAATAGGGGGGTGAGTGAGAGTGACTGAAACATTTGATGAGGAAACCAGGGCTGTGAATCGTCCTTTATGCCGATGTGGCAGCAAGACACCTTAAGAAAAGAAAAAACCTCTCTGTAGCCTGACTACTGTAAGATGTAAAAAACATATATGCAAAACAGAAACTACAGTATGCAGATAATGAGGCATTTGGAATGCTCGACTGCAGCATTCATTAACTGGACTGGTAGTGGAAATGATAATACCGCCAACACACACACACACATTCTTACCTCAATCCAGTTTCTAAATGCCAACTTCTCGCCAGCTATTTCTCTTTCCCATTAAGTCATTTGTGAATGTAGTCTGAATTTCATTTTTAATCACATTCTACAAATACTGCTCTTTTGCAAAGGCAGGAGGCAGTATTTTTAGTGAAGGCAAGGCAAGCATTTAAATGATGTGATAAAATTCACTGGAGAGTTGAGTACAAGTGTGGGCTTTATCACACGTATTATACAGTGTTTAACATCGTACACTGGAAAGGCAAAAATGATTATGATTTAAAAACGTACCAGGGGGAACACAGTGCATTGTTTTTCTCACAAAGAGCAGATGAATGTAAAGTGTAACAAGACACAGGCTCATTTAGTTTACGCTCAAGGTATTTTTAAAGGGCATCTTTTCCAGAAAAAAAAGGTTATTTCTTCTCATTCATCTTCACACCCTATGTCCACGTCTTCACATACCTAAGTATCCAACCATGGCACTTTCAATGACTAGTGTTGCCTCTTGCAACCTGCTAAACCTAACAACACTATTCATTTCAGTTATGCCATCTCCAATTCAACAAAAGAAGAGAGGGAGGAAGATGAGAGAGAGAGAGATAGAGAGAGAGGAATAATAAAAAATGTGCAAGGAAAAGCAATTGCTCAACAAAGATTTAGGGCCAGGGCTTAGGACAAGTTCAGTACGAAAGGAAATAACTAGATTCTGCATACAGATAGAATTGGCCCTCCACGCTTAAGAGAGAGAGAGAAAGAGAGAGATAGAGAGAGAGGTGGGGTTACGAGAAAGGGAGAGATTCAGTGAGCTGTTTTAATTAAAGTGGAGAAGCAGACGTAGAGTATGCACCTCCTTCTATTGTCCCCTCTGTATGAAAAAGATTACATTTTGTTGCCGTCAGGATTTCTGATTTCACGCCTTGATAACTTTGACTGTATGAGGGGAGATTGCTCTCCCCTCCGACAAGTAGCCTACTGTGTTCACTAAAGTCTGCCCCGTTATCTCGAATCAATGAAAATATTATCATAATAATTACATCTAATTTAATCTCCTTTAAAAGCTAATTAAGGTTTCAACGAGAGGGGGCGAAATGTATTCCTGAAAAATCAAATCAGAGGAGTGGGAGGATAAGAGGATGTTCATGGGGATTGTTGCGTTTTTAGCGCCGAGCCCGCAGCCAAGAGTTAACCGCTCTCATTAAGATAAATGGCCACTGGCTGGCCCGTCTCATGTTGCTCTCACAAACAATATCAGCGGAGAGAGAGAGAGCAAGCGCACAATGGAGCTATGAATTAGGCGGATGGCCTGACATTTTGTGCTGAGAGGTTGCCGCGATCCTGCTCATGAGGACACAATGACTTAACAGTTCATTAGCCGTGAGCAGTCACAAGACAGGTGAGAGGAGCAGTTAAACGGTGAGATCAGATTGCTGCTTTGACGCTAATTTGCTGTGATGTTCAGGGATACAGGCGAGATCCGTGCATGTGCTTCAATGTCCCAGGTGGGTCTGAATGCTCACTATGAAGCTGTCCTCCTGTGGGGGGTAGCATAAGGCTAGACATAAATGCATTGTGTTGGCTTCTCTGTGTGAGCGCAGGAGTGAGAGGGAGAATCACAGCCACCAAGCTAGATTTAGTAACAAAGACCTGTATCATCTGCACATTGTCAGCTAGGAGTTTTTAATTTTCTCTTAAAGAGGGGGGTAGCTTCTCACCATATGTGACCACGTCCGCTTGTGGAAAAGCAGCAAATGGGGGGCAGCGCACAGGCAAGTCTGCAGGGAACAGACCGCTCCACCACTACAGAAAAACCTGTTCATCTGGCTCAAGTCAAACCTCCATGCCTCCTCTTGCATGTGATTGTTTTGGGGAAACTGATGTTTCATGTTAGGGGTTTCCCTGACTAAGAATTTACATGGTCAAATCTGATTGGTCGAGTTGACTTATTGTCAAATCTTTTTTTTTCTGCTCATTGATCCATATTCTCATTATCAACCTTGGCTTCCATTTTCCACACTAGACAAAGGGGCTGAATCAGACAACTGTATAATAGGCCGATATGTAAACCACAAAAGGCAATGTAATATGATATATCGGGAGAAACCAAGAAATTCCCTGTAAAATCAGACATTCAGCACCTCCCATATAGCCAGGATAGAATTATCCTGGTTTCAAAACCACATTTTAACCTGGTTCATTCCATCGAATCGTAGACTACTAGACTATTCAGTATCAGCCATATTTCATATATACACCAGCTTGCTTTGCTTGTAATCGACACATATCTATCCGGCTTGTGTCTTTATGTAAGTGTTTCACAACCAAGGATCCTCGCAGAGTTTAACAAGGCTACAACCAATCAGATCAAAACTTGTCGAGACAGCCTCATTTCTGCCCCGTCACAGTAACTGTTTCTGCAGTATTCATTGGACAGCATACATATACAGTATATAGAGTCCCAATGGAAATATATGAAATATAGATGGAGGTTTTTGGCAGCGACGGAAACTAAACGAAACACCCGACACTTCTCTGTATTACTGAGAGAGATACAAAGCTTAAAGTATATCAACCAGCATGGGTGAACCACTGCCTCTCTCTCTCTCTCTGCTCACCCACTCCCCTCATCCTCCAGCTGTCTGTGCCCCGTTTCCCTCTATGTGTCTGCATGTAACTCAGCCATACATCCCGCTGTCTTCACGCTGTTGTCTTCTCCCTGTTTGTGTGTGTGTGTGTGTGGGGGGGGGGTCTCTCTCTCTCTCTCTCTCTCTACCTCCCTTACCCCGGCGTTGACCCATGCTGTGCATCGCGCTGGGCTGATCTGGCTAATCCCTGTGAGCTTAAAGGTGCACTATGCAGTTTCAGTGGAGGGGGATTTGTTTACATTTTCAGAACCTGCAGTTAGTTGACAAAACATATTTACTCTACATGAAATTCTTAGTATTGAATAATTCTATCATCACAAATCAAAACAAAAATTATTCTGAGGCACCTGGAACCGACCACTGGAATATGATTGTAAACAAAACTGTGGGTTGCTGTAAACAACACCAGTAAAACAGTATATTTTCGGGTAGCTTTCTAACTTCAGACACTGTTCCAGGGATCCAATTTTTCCTGTGAGTAGAGCTTGTTTATTCAGTTATGGAAATATACCGTAGAAAATGTTCACCTATCTGAAACACCCAAAGTTACAAAGGGGTTGATCTACTAAGATCCTGAATAAAGAGTGCTTCATTGCGTGAGCATTCTAAAAAATTGCACTTTTGGTTTGTGGGCGTTCTGCGTGAGATGTGAACATCTAAGAGTAAATGCGCAAATGACAACGGGTGCAAACATCTTAGAGGAAGTAGATTGAAATGAAGGATTTGGGTAGAATAACTACCAGCCAGCAGAAATAGCTACAGTACGCTTAGTGCGCTGTAATGACCCAGACGTGAGGAAATGCCTTTTGGCACGGCAAGTATTTGTGTAACTCTTTGTTGTGATGGGCTACAAATAAGCCCTTAACTCATCCAAAAGCTCCAAAATAGCATTACTGGATGGGCGATATATGATTATTTGTGTTTCTGTCAATCCAAACATAACACGAGCAGAATCAAAACCTTTATCCGTTGTCCTTCATTTGCCACGCAATCCTCAGTGAGCAAACGTTAGTAGATCAGCTTGAAGGTTTTTTTTTTGCGGGTGAAATCCTGTTTGCACACATTTTTTTTATAAGCACAAACCTTTAGTAGATCAACCCTATAGTGCGCCTTTAATGCGAAGCCCACAAAAGCCCACATCAGCAGTGAGAACTCTCAATCTCTATCCATCTATTCCTCTCTATATCTTTATCAATCCCATCAATCACAACGTGGTGTGTGCACACACACACAGTCTTAAGATGTGCTGGTTTTAGGTATTTTCCTCTCTCTTGTTCAAAGCACCTTACGTGAAAACCCCTGGATTTGTGAGGACATGGAACCTCCTTGAGAGCATATCAATGCCCCAGTAACCTCAATACTCCTCTCCCCATGCCTCCTACAGGGGGTGTCCCATGAGAGGCTGGATGCTCACACATGTTGGCATCCATCCAAGCTGGGCCACATGAGCCCACCACCGCAATGGAAAAACATGAACACATGTTGGGACTACCTGCTGGCTTGAAGAATAAGAAGGCCCTCTTCACTCTACTCCTTACCAATCCTCTCAGATTTACAGCAATACTCCTCTCCGGGGCGAGTTCAACAAAGGCTGCTGGACTTACTTACAGAGACAGTGCTGTTGCTGTGGGGACAGACGATGGATCGTCATGGCAGCAGCCTTACTAGTGCCAACAGACATGTGGATATTTGGCCTTAGAGACCACAAGACAGCCCCCTGGTCCACTCAGCAAAGAATAGTAACAAAACCCTGACTGTCAAAAACATAAATATACATATAAATATATATAACAATCTATGAGTCATCAGATCTGAATAAAGTTGTATTTAAATGTGGGTCATGCAGTGAAGGTTGTGTTTTTTTTTTTTTAGTTCTCCATGCTTTTGGTTTCTCTATGTCCCGTAGATGATGATGATATACTGTATGGATGATATGATGGCAATTTACTGTGGTTTTTAACATTTGAAAAATTCAATAAAGTACGCACAAGTACTTAAACCACTTCAGTTGTAGAGAAAGAGACTCCATGTCTTATATATGGTTTTATATATATATATATATATATATATATATATATATATTACATATTACATATGCCTCACATGGGGGAAGAGTGTGTCAACAATGCTGAGGTCTCTATCTTCTCATATTTGCATATAACCGTACCCTGTGCCAGAGGCAAATAAAAGATGTGACAGAAGTTTTTTTTTTTGCTTAGGGCTCTTGCGGAGAGAGAGAGAGAAAGTGAGAGAGAGAGAGAGAGAGAAACAGATGGAGAACAAGGAGCATAGAGGAAAATAGGGGTTGGCAAAAAAAGAGAGAGAAAGGAAACGTTTCAACTAGAATGATGCATGAACACAACTCGATCCCCCCTAATTAGCCTCCTTTCTTTCTTTTTTCTCCCCAACTCTCTCGCTCTTCTTGGTTTCTTTGTTGTTCGTCTTCTCACTCCGCCGTTCATTTTAAGATGTAATTGACATTAAATTCATTCTACTTCTTAATTAAAATCCGAGACAACTGTTAACGAGCGGATGGGTTCAAACATTCAGCTCACAACATCCCCTTTAAACAAGATCGATTAAGGCATGGCTGGCGGCAAAGCTATAGCCCCCTTCACCACCACCATATCACCCCCCTCCTCCACGCCCCCTTGTTCCCATAAAAGGGCTGCCTGCCTCGGGATAACCTTGCCGGAGATGATGAAAGGGAGGCAAATAAGTCAACATGGAGACGGAATAATAGAAAATCTCATTTGTAAGAAAAGCAGTATTGAGGTTAATGTGATCTCTTTGAGAGCTGCATATTGGGTCAAATAATATTCACATGGACAAGTGAACGGCAACATGTGCGCAGGTACACAGGCACACACACACACACAAACACACACACACACACACACACACACACACGCACACACACAGGGTGGAAACTGCAACCAGCAATCATAGATATTGGACATAAGGGTTTTACAAGAAGGAGTACAGAGACTCTTGGTTGTTTGGGTGAAGAGAAAACAATTGAAGAGTGTGTGTGAGCTTCTCAGAGAGGAAAGGGCATCTCGGCATGAGTAATGGGGAAGCTGGACGACAGTCAATCGAGAAAATAACTAGTCATGGCATGAGGGGGCGGGAGAAGGCGTGCGAAAGCTTAAAATGATAAATAGTCATTCAGAAAAATAACCTTGGAGGTATGAAAACGTTTGTGTCTGGAGAACACTAGACAAAAAAGTAAGGCACTGACTCCTTGTTAGCACTTTCATTTGAATAATAACGCTTTCGGATTTAAAATTGTATCGTTAAGTGTAAGAATGATGTGTCAATTTCTTCCACTACAAAGTGTAGTATTGCTCTGGTAGGTATTGCATCATCAGTGTTGACAGAAAGCCAAACCTTCAACCACAGCACTTTGAACTCATCATTGAGGATCAGACCGGTATGATATAGAGAAACAGATACTGAGGCCTTATTAAAAATATCTGATTTTCCCAGTCGTCCGTAACTAATATGATCCAGCTTTCTCTCTGACAACATTAAAACAGTCGGTAAACCCTGCAATGAGGATAATCTTCTTGTTTTTTAATCTTATTTCTTCATTGTAAAGGCCAACTGCATCACCCCCAAATCTCTTCTTATATTGAATACGTGTGCTGGGTCAATCTGCTAACCTATCTGAAAATGTCATTACTCTGGGGTTTTCAGATGTCTCATTATGGTGCAGAAGTGGTTTCAGAGGCTTTTTCATTCCGAGAAGAATGAAATTCTGGGTATATATGAAGACCAGGTGAAACTGAAAGTACATTGGAATGAGTCACACACATGTTTAATTAAAGCCAAGACACTGCAGGTGAAGGGGTTACAATTTTTTAATTTACAGTAGAGTATATATCATCATGAAACCTTGCCAGTTGATTAACAACATTAAAGCAATTCTTTTTTTGTATTAAACATTTTTCAGAAATGTTGGATTAAATTAATTTAATTGTTTTATTATTCATACATTAATTTTAATATTGACCAGTGCTTGAAAACTCTATGTTTGAGCCTGCCTTATCTGTCCTTAAAAGATAAAAGACCAACTTATCTATTTTGTATGACAACAGCTACTCCTCCATTAAGTGCCTATAATCTGTTTTTACATCATGTTGGACAGAGCGACTCAGATCTTACAGACACGGATTAAGGCTTTTGTTACCTGGATACCAGCTCTGGCCAGATGCAATTTATTACCATACCCCCCAACCCCCCGCTCGCTGCACTCACTGAATTCAAATAAAATTGATGTCGTTTGATATTCTAGATTGTGCGCCTGGGTGGTCATGGTCACGCTCTTACTACGGGCACAAATGTGTAAAAGCAAACGCGCACAAACACACACGCGCGCACACACACACACACACACACACACACACACACACACACACACACACACACACACACACACACCTTAAGTGGTTTCATGCTCTAGCATCCTGATAGTCTCTCTGCCCTGCCATGCCAATCATGGAGCCCGGATTACAGTGGCCAAGCAGGTGTGCCATGTCTCCACAGAGCGTCATGGGAGAAAGGAGTGACATCAGACAAAAGGACAACTTCAGAATTGGTCTTTTAAAGGTGGAGTCCGTGCTTCATGAGAAAGCTTGTTGTCGAAACACATTTTGACTAAATCAGTAGAGATCTCCTCACTATCCGTTGTAGACCTTTTCTTACTGTGGGCGCGCTGAACAAATATCCACTGTTAATTCACAGTCCATACATACTGTACATAGGTATAACATACCCGTTTTCAGAGCCTATTATGGGGAGATATTCACTGACTTTGACAACAAGCGTTTTCCAGAATCACTGACTCCACCTTCAACTCCTGCAGCTTCTTATTTCATTATTTCATGATGAATATGATACAGCCCCTATCTGACATGCACCGTATCACTACACAGACTGGACACGCAGGCGCAGGGCAACACATTCTCGACACAGGCCAAGAGACGATGCTCGAGAATTATAGCGCAGCGCAAGGGGTTGGAGAGAACAGTAGTGGTGGGCAATTGAGACTGTGAGAGCATGTTGCGAAAGAAAGCACAGATGGCCTAAGGCTACAACATGGTGGGGAGAGGAAAGAATAACTGGAAAAACTAATTAGTGGGGCACAATTTCACACACACCTCTATCAAGGCAGCACTTCCTACCTCAGCTTGAAAAATATGTTTCATCTATAAATCATTCTAACGCACAGAGAGAACAAGACATATGATGGAATAATATCAAAGCTCAGTGTTTTTACGCTTGGCTGCGTCTCGTAACACAATAACAGGAAAAAGCGGAGTTCGCATTGCATGGGTGGGTGACAAGCAAATAACTTCACACGTCGATGCCAATGTGGAAAATTCAAGCTGGGCATCCATCATGCAATGTGGCAGTGTTAGCTTGAGGCCACGATGAAGACATTAGGGGCTGTGATCTCTGTATTAGCCCCCGAAAAAAAGAGGACATTTCCACTTAACTAAAGGAAGCGGTGGAGAGGAGGGGTAAATTAAATTCAGCTACAACGCTTTAACTAGCAGCCGGAGATCACAGTTGTGCCCTTTGGCAGAGTAATTATTCACTCCCTTTTAGAAGACGATCAGGTGTGGATGTGTTGGCCGGGTTGCGCCCACATGCTTGTGGCGAGAAGTGTGTCGGCATCTCTCTGTGTGTGTGTGTGTGTGTGTGTGTGTGTGTGTGTGTGTGTGTGTGTGTGTGTGTGTGTGTGTGTGTGTGTGTGTGTGTGTGTGTGTGTGTGTGTGTGTGTGTGTGTGTGTGTGTGTGTGTGTGTGTGTGTGTGTGTGTGTGTGTGTGTGTGTGTGTGTGTGTGTGTGTGTGTGTGTGTGTGTGTGTGTGTGTGTGTGGGTGGGTGAGAGCGATTGAGGTGTGAAAAGTTACAGTTTCCCCTTTTTTTCCTGTAACTGAGAAGTGTTTACACCGAACTCTTCCGAGGGTGTTCATCCAAAGGCTTGTATATCAGGTGATAAACGTGAGAGGGAAGAGAGAGCAAGACATAAAACAAGAGCTGGGGAAAGGTTAGCATTCCACCTCTCCATCACTGCCTCTCTCCAGCCTGTGTGTAGCCTGGTGAGACTAGCTTGATTCCCCGCATGCTTCACATTTGATTCACTCACGCAGATGAGTCTAAACATTCTCCAATCTCTCTGTGGGGAGGAGTCCGGTTAAAAAAATTACCAGGCCAATCAGGACCCGGCGTTCTGACCAAACGCTTGTCCCTTATAGTCGAAGGCAGCTTCTGATTGGTGCATGTAGTCGTCAATCTAGCCTTGTGAGTCAACAACCACGTGAACCAATCAGTGGCTAACGGACAGAAAGTGGGGAGGGCCGGGGCCTGACTGGAGGCTAGATTGACGACTACATGAACCAATCAGGAGCTGCATTCCACTAACGGACGGGGCTGGGCTGCCCCCATATTTATCCTCCAGTCCATATTTTTCCCCCCTTCATAACCTTCAACCAGAATCGGCCTTGATGTCAGGAGGAAGAGCTCTGTCCCGCCGAGGACCAGCTCAGGGGCTGATGAGATGAGACTCTCATTCGGAAACTATCCTTCAAAAACTGCAACCTGATGTTGTTTTTTTTCCTTTGGCCCTGGTTTTGCTTCTATCTTTCCCCAACACAACCTCAGTGCTTTTCTCCTAGCAAAGCTGTGCATCCCTCAAGCTCCCTCTATTGCCCCTTAGTTACAGAGTAGCCCCCCAAACACACACACATTTCTGCACATTACGGTTTGTTTCTGCTGACAGTCAAGTCCTTGGTAATGCTGGGCTTGTACTTGATAAGTCAGAAACAGAGTAGTTGGCCCTGATGCCGCTCATTATCTTTGAGACACACACACACACACACACACACACACACACACACACACACACACACACACACAGGTCTTTTCTCTCCTCAGGCTTGTCATGGGAGCATGTTAGGCTTACCGTACATCGTTATCAGCGTCTCGGCATGAGTTCATCACAAACCCAACGGTGTGCAGACTCAGCAGCAGACAACACACAACACGTCAATCAGTCTCCATTTGCCTCGACTTCCTTGTCATATTCCACCACTCCCCCTGTAATTTGGGGAAGAGGAAACAATATTCTATCAAGTAAGAAGACATTGTATTTCTCCTGTTAAGTGAATGGCCAAATTTTCACAAAAGGCTGCTGATTGCGAAACGTCTGAGGTGTGCATCCTTGCCTGGCCTAGAAGTTTTCCCAAACTCCAAGACTGAGCAGCAGGAGGCAGTGGTAAAACTAGTCAACCTACAACCAGCAGCATTTCTGCCTACAGGCATCCACTGCAAATTGTAAGCTATAAAGAGGTAAAGCTCTAGCCTGGCATTCCCAGACCTGCCACTAGGCGCTGGCAAATTAAATTTGCTGCGCGTGTTGGTCTGGAGACGCTCCGTTGAAGCTTATCAAGACTACCAGAAATCTGGTATAACGTTTCAATTGGTTCTATCTAATATGGGCGCGCCAGAGCCCTTTATATGGTGCTCTGGGGAGGACGTAACCGGATGACGACAGTGACGTGCATGCGACGTCGAAGCTGTGATAGTAAACATCAAAGATGGCTGCGGATATGTTGTGTGAGTTTGAGACTGCTTTGGCCTTTGGAAGACGGGACTCATAGCTTTCACTAGCAAGTAAGTGGAATGTTCTGTTTTGCCGACCGACAACGGCAAACGTTTAATTGAACAGTTTAACAGCTGTTCGCTAAACGAACGGGGCTTACGTCACTTGTGCATCGCTATGATTGGTTGTAGTGCTATCCAACTGCGTGCAGTGGCATTTGAAATGCACGAGTAGGAGCCGCCCCTTGAGTAGGAGCCGCCCCTTGAGTTGGAAATTACTATTGATCGTCGCCAGACCCTCTATCGTTCAAGATATCAGGGTCAGGATTTCCAGGCTAGTAAAGCTCCTCTCATAACAGTACAACGCAGCCAGTGGACAAACAGTTGGTTCACCTCAGATGTTTTCCTCAAAAAAACAAAGCAACAAAACAAAACTTTTGAGAGTTTCTTTCATATGAAAAGAAAATGTCCAGCCATGGCCCCCTTCTGTAAAATGTGTGAATAAACTTCTTCTTCTTGCTGCGAAGACCCTCGTTTTATGGCTCTGAATGAAGTGAAATCGATGGCTTGGCTTTGCCCGTTTATAGCTCAGTAAAAAGAGAAAGCTACGATGGAGAGTGGGATCATTGCATGGAGGTAATTGGAAGACTAGACTGATGTGACCTCTCAATGACAACGGACGGTCACGCAGTACGTCACAGTCTGACATTCAGGTCAAATATAAGAGGAACACACATAAGTGTTGATTCATTAGTTCACATAGCGTTGGAATTTTCTAAAATGCTGAGCAAAAAAAAGGACAGAAGCTTCAGGGCACCATTTATGCGAACAACAAAAAATTGCATTTATCTGAAAATGGGCGAACAGTGTTTTGATACTTTATTTTAAATGAAACCGTAAATGCAAAATGTGGAAATACTCAATAACAAGTAAAGAGTTATGTGTCTAAAATGAATAGATTCGGACAATTACTGTATAGTTTTAGCACAACACGCTGTAAACACAACATGTATTATCATTAGTTGATAACCCAAATGTTGGCACTTTTAGCAAACTTACCCCAAAACGACAACAAAAGTGTTAAGTTGAACTTGAATTCATGTTTGTGTTACTAGCTACATCTCTACAGTTGATGAAGAGGAGTAATATGTACAATGTTGTCCTTGACATATAGAGGTGTAAGGGTTTAAAAGTAGCACAAAATAGCACATAAATATACAAAAAACTTCAGAAGACTCAAAGGCACACACAAATGCAGCTAGAGTGAAGTATTTACAGCTGGAGTAGCTTTGCCAGTGTCCCTATTATCAAAACAGTGTTCCCTGTAATGTGCTGACATTCTGCTCATTCAAATGATAGATATAGTTCTAATAGTTTGCCGTTTATTACCTGTAGAATAACATCAGCTTTGCTGCCCGTATTACTTACTGTAGGAACAGGATTACAACTCAGCACAGTGGCCTTCTGAATGTCTCATTATGTTATACTCCGACCAAACATGACAATATTCCTTGTTCTGTCCCAAGCTTGACCTCAACCAGAGCTCGCTGTCCGTGTCTTTGGGTTAGCTGAGAAATAATGTCATGGGGGGGAATAACAGTCCACCAGGGAGCCCATGCCATTTGCCTTACTAGTCTTGACCTTCACCTTAAAGATTTTTTTAAGCATACCACCACTACTATAACTTCTATTTTGGCTTTTAAATAATTGGATTATTGAAGTTGCATGGTCCAGGGGATTCTAATTCATCGCTGGATGCCTCCTGCATTATGATGATTAATGGCTGAATCTGCAGAGCCCCCTCCGATTGGCTTCAGGGTTGTCTTTTCCGACACATACATATAATACCGCCTCAAAGATTTTCTGCTGCGAGATTTTCAATTCAGTGTGCGTTTTTGAGGATCTAAATCAGGGCCAAAACCATATATATAGAGAGAGAGACACACACACACGAGCTGCTGGGGTAAGGCAATTCCTTTCACACTGAGGGATTTCTTTCTGCATCAAACAAGTCAGGCAATTGGAATTATGACCAGGGTCAATGCTCCAGATGAAACGGCAAGCCTCCCGTCTCCTGATAATTCACTTTCCACTCTCGCTCCCCCCCCTCCCTCCCTCCCTCCGCCTCCACACTGTCCTTGACTCCTCTTGACCCTTCCACCTTGGGGGGAAATTGAGTTATTTAGTGGTACAGCTATCAACCCTGGAGCCATAACTTTAAAAGCCGACCTTATACTGCCTTCTCGCAAAACATGGTAGCCAGAGCGCCAGAGCTTATTGATGGAGGCTCTTTAACATGGTTCCTGTGTCTCTGCCTGCGGCGCCAGGAAATAAATCAACTTTACCAATGTCTACTTAATCCCTCTCCCTCCTACATCTCTGCCACACAGTAAGAGCTGACGGTTTAGCAGAGGTCAGGGGCAAAGGGTGGCCACGGCCACTGTACATACACAAAGTGACATGTCGCCGTGGGGAAACTGCCATACAATCTGATCTACCACGTCCAATTGGAGCGCAAGGTGGTTCGCCTATACATCAATCACCAAGGGCGTAGCACGGAACTCTGTGCCCCATACATCAGTATGTCTCTGTTGGTCCCATTTCTCCCTTGGTCCATGTCAAATATTTTTTTAATTTTATTCTACGAATAATTGAACCTAAAACTGTTCACATGAATCTATTAGCCAGTCACCAAGAGGTATTCATACCAAGTTATAAAGTAATACAAAATCAGTTGTATGGGGTTAGGTCTGTACAGTTTGAAATTACTCCACATATCAACCCTCCTTCATTTACATATTGTAGCCGACAAAAACTTCAACTATGGTTAAATGAGGTTTTCTGAAAAAAATATCAGTAGTTGTTTTTTCCTCACTTTCTTTTCTTATTCTTTCTTCGATTTTCTCTTCTAGTGTAACGGCTGGACAGGGAGGACACAGGCGCAGAGACAGTACCAGTTTAAGAAGGTTTATTTAGAAGGAATCTGGGGTTTTGGGCCGGGCTCCGGAGGGGCTGGCAGGCATGGGGGTCCAGGGAGAAGTGCCAAGAAAAAAAAAGAAAAAAAATCAAAACCCCCCCCCCAACTGATTTGGGCCTAGGGTTATCAGTTCCTCTTGTACTCCTATGTCCTTCACCATAGTCACACCACAGGAGGGACACATTAAAGACAAATAAACACAATCAAGTCCCCACACACACACACACACACACACACACACACACACACACACACACACAATGCCTACACATCTCTCCATAAAGATATGAATCCTAAGAAAGACACGGTCACAAAATAGACACACTTGCAAGCGACTGATAAGTCACTGGCAATGTGTGTGGGTGTAGATTTAGGGAGGGAGGTAGGAGTATGATTGAGGGAGGGAGGCCTGTGTGTGGGTGATGTGGCGGCTATAGGACGAGGGCGGGGAAGTGGATGTTTTATGAGGCCCTTAACATTTACTTCCCCGGCGTTTCAATCCGCCGTGTCTATTAAGGACGGCTGCTCCTCCTACGTGTTCCCCATCCATCAAAGAGCAAAGAGACGAGACGCGGCCAGCACACTGACGGACAGCTCGATATGATGGAGGGAGAGAGAGTCGGCATCAGGCAGCGGAGGGAGGGAGGGAGGGAGGGAGGGAGAGAAGGAGAGAGGAGAATACTGAGAAAAGAAGGAGGAAAAAAAAGTCACAAGCGTATAGAATGAAGCTGAAAATACAGCTTTAGCCAAAAAAATGGCATTCGAAGAAAAGGAAACGCTTTCAGGTCCAAACAAAATGGTCCGAAGACTATAGTTCCTTCCAAAGAGCTGAAGCAGCAGTTTTTGACCTCTTTGTTCAAGGTGGGCTGCCTGCCTGGAGTCCATTCGCAAACGCCACAGAATTTTGTGACTCCAAACAATAAACTAAACGCACACTGCCTGCTCGACAACATTTTTGTGAGAAGCAGTGAAGTCAAAACAAGCCATAAATAAAAAACAGACCCTGAGAAAATAGATGAAGTGTGTGTGTGTGTGTGTGTGTGTGTGTGTGTGTGTGTGTGTGTGTGTGTGTGTGTGTGTGTGTGTGTGTGTGTGTGTGTGTGTGTGTGTGTGTGTGTGTGTGTGTGTCTGTGTGTGTGTTGGTCAGCAAGGTGTCCAGCTTTGCTCAGGCTTTTAGTACTTCAGTACCACATGCAGCCTCTGCAGGTCACTGTTATTAATTACAAGCTTCGCCAGCTACCATTTCATTAATCTAAATTTAGAGTCTAGACTAAGCTCGCTCAATTGATGCTGCTGCTACAGAGCGCCCTGTCAACCGACCAATCAAGGAATAGATTTTCTGCCCTCTGGCCAACCGAAAACAAGGTCCACTATGTGCAAACTAATCACAGCCACAGTCTGACACTCTCAACCTGCTGGCCAGCCAAGGTCAGCGGACTACTGACCGGCGCAGCACGAACTTGAGACAAGAATTAGTGTGAATCCCAGTGGGGGAGACGGTGCGAGACCAAACATTTTGACCAAGTGAAACGCATGGTCGAACCAGGCTGGTTAATGAATACATAAATAAAGCTAATGATAATTGCAGTGATGAACAGCTGGTTTGCGTTGCCGTTTGGCTGCCGTCGGCCATTTTATCTTAATTAACGACACACATATGTGCAAGCGATGTTCCCCCACTCTTTGGCTGCAGCGGCTCGCCCTCGGTGCTCGCCAACAACATGTGTACAGGTCAGACAAGGGGGGACGTTGGGTATTTGCTTTACAACAGATCAACATGGAGAGAGGTTTGAGAATGAGAGGGTCAATTAGACAGAGATGGAGAGAGAGCAAGTTGCTGAAGGAGACAGAGAGAGAGAGACCGAGACAGAGAGAGAGAGACAGAGAGAGAGAGAGGGTGGATGGAATGGAATGGAAGGAGGAGGATTATACCATCCTGTAACCTTGTGTTCCCCGGGCCATGCTGCCCCTGGGCTGCTGCTGTACCCCCCTTCAGCAATTAATCATCTGATACTGAGCTTACTCAACCGACAACCAGCTCCCCCACATCCTAATTAAGCCAGGAGAGGAGAGGAGAGGAGAGGAGAGGAGAGGAGAGGAGAGGAGAGGAGAGGAGAGGAGAGGAGAGGAGAGGAGAGGAGAGGAGAGGAGAGGAGAGGAGAGGAGAGGAGAGGAGAGGAGAAAAAACAAAACTGTCTAAAAGACAATAGATAAAAGGTAAGGATGGCCACTGACAGTGCAGGGGAAAAGTACAGGTTCCAATACAGTGGGGAAAGCTTCTTGGAGCCAAAAGCAAACGAGCAAAGGAAAAAAGGGAAGAAATCCAAAAACTCACTTCCTATGGATTGGTAGTGAGCATAATGAAAAGCCTGTGCCAGCCTGCGTCGAGGACCATCCATCTACCAGACTGGCGAAGCAGGCGCCATGCTGGTGCCAAGGTTACTCTACAAAAGCTCAAAGACTGTGTGTGTCAGTGTGTGTGTGTGTGACTGTGTGTAGTAGACAAAATACAATGGATATAGGGAAGGAGTGTATGTGTATGCATGTGTTCAGTTTGTGTGTGTTGGGAGCAAATGTTGCAAGATGTGGGTATAGTATAAATATAAAGAGTGTGTGTGTGTGTGTGTGTGTGTGTGTGTGTGTGTGTGTGTGTGTGTGTGTGTGTGTGTGTGTGTGTGTGTGTGTGTGTGAGTGTGTGTGTGTGTGTTATGGTTTGTTTGTAATTGGAAGTATAGTAAGCATGCACGGGTTTGTGTGCGTGTGTGCATGACTTTTTTTTTTTTTCATTTTTGCAGCAGAAGCCTTTTCATCTTTGGTCCAGGACACCGGGAGACTTGATGTCCTCGCTCGTCTCTCCTCCCTGGCTGAGACACACTTGTGTTTCTGCGGCCACCTGCCAGCCAATTAGCTGAGCGGGCAGAAGCAGATGCCCAGTAGCAGGTGGACGTCCATCCCAACATCCCTACAGCTTGCTAATGCTAATGGCTCTGATCTCAGGGACCACTGGACTGGACCGCCAGGGGAGGCAGGTCAACTGGGATCAGAATTCACCCAGGCTAGCTGAGCGGAAGCCCTACAGAGGCTCAGTTAAACCACCTTATGGGGGTGTATAAAAACCAGCATGTAGCCTATTGTAATACTAGTGCAACTGCCTAGTAAAATATTTTGTTAACAATCATGCAAACGACCAGGCAAAGTTCTAGCCCTACGTGTCCTTTGGCTAACATAGCTGTTGTATTTTGGTCATTTAACAAAGCAGGCCCAGATAAACCCAGTAAAGGGCCCATTGGCAAAAATTAGCTATGGATCCCCTAACCAGCCCGACCTCCAATGACGTTTGGGATTACTTGTGATAAATTGATAATATGCTCATCTAGTAGTATGCACGCTCTAAACGCATACCAACTGAGATATAAAGGAAACTTAACGAAACAGGGTCCAAAGAAAGGCGCTTGGACTGACACACCTTAGCTAGCAAAAATGTTTGAGGAGATTTTTTAAAAAAGGGGATTTTGACAACCAGCGTTGTCAAGAGTCTCTGGCTCCACCTTTAATCAGAATACCAGAAAATTAACTGTCACACAGTGAACCAGGGGCTTGGTCTCTGCCGGGCTGGTAATTCAACCTTGTAACGACTGTCAGACAATTGTAAATGTAAATTGTCTTTCTTTGCGTTTCTTGCTAGCTCTGCCATGTCTCCAGCCTCAGATCCGTCTCTGTCCCCTTTTCTCTGCCGTCTCACACTATTTCAGCCTACTTTGCACATTGTAATTGTTTTGATTTTAGTTAAAGCCTAGAACATTATGCATTAGGAAGTGATGTTTACACACAAGGTTAATGACCTTCACATGTATACCAAATGCATCTTTAAATCTATTATTGTTTGAGTTAGCTTTCTAGTTCTCTGTATTTACATTTGTTTTCCTCCCAACAATTCAATTCAAGCCTTTATTGTCATTGTACTTTGCAATACAACATAATTAGGAACGCTGCCCCTGTGTGGTGCACACAATCAATACAATATAAAACACATGAAACAGATATAAGTGCGAGTCATTTGCATCTCTTTCTGTTCAGCAAATGGCTAGGTTATTATTTGCAAAGACCTGACACCCAATAGAAATAATGAGACATCTTCCCAAGAACACGGTATAAGTCGTCATATCAGTCTTACTACAGACATAAGCAAAGTGGATTTTTTCTTGACATACAAAATTGTGGGTTATTATAGTGAAAAATGTGCTTCAGACATGCAAATATTCCACTTAGGTTTTACGACCATTTCCCCCCCCCATCTAAGTCACTGATACAGATCGCTGTTGCCTTGTCCCTGAGTATGACTATCTGCAGCCCAACCTTGTACTCTCCATCGATCCATCCTTCCCCTCCATCACCCTGCAGGGTGAATAATTAGCCCAGTCCACAGGTGCAGTGATGAGGTGGCTTTTTGTGATCCGAGCCGAAATGGGCCTGCTCCTCTTCCACTCGTAAAAACGCCTCGACCCTTTTTCACTTTTATAGATGGTGGAGTAATATATGGCTTTATTTACGAGGACAGGCCCTGACAGATTTAATATTTTAATTCGGTTTTATGACCTGAACATAGGGCCGCGCGGGACTCTTTATGAGCCGTCGGCATGAACGGGTGGAGCGGCGGGGACCACCCGGCGGAGAGGGAAAGTGACAGATACAGCCATTCCTCATGTATCTCCTCCTAAATACCAAGCATATCTCTCCCTGCTCTACACTCTCAGAAATAGGGGTACAGCAGGAGTCATTTCTGTCCCCAAAGGTACAAATAACACTAATGTGAAATAATGTTTATCAGTGGACCTTCATTTAACTACGTGTTCCTTTTTTGAGGTCCACAATGTTTCCAAGCAGTAGAAGGTACGTATTTGTATAATTTCTTTTAAATGTTAAGGTGCAAAACCAGGGGCCAATGTAAGTTCAACACCCCAAAAATTGCAAAAAATAAGTTGGGTTAAATATTGATTTACTCTCAGATCTTAAGGTTTTACTGTTTCTTTATATATTTAGGGTTAGATGTAGGCTATTGTTAAGGAGCCGTAATAAAAAAAGAATACGGAAAAAGTTGTGTGTGCAGATTTATAGATATTCAAGACAAAGGTACAAATACTGTACATTAGAGGGTACTGCTCCAGTGACAAGCTGTTGTACCCCTAAAAAGGTACAATAATGTCCTTTATTTTCTGAGAGTGTAACCTCTGCACACACTATCCCGCACGTCTCTATCTTCCCCCTACAGTCCTGGCCCCTCATCTCATAACTCCAATGAGAAGACATGGCCATGGAGCAGACAGTGCAAGTCTAATAGAAGGGAGATTGATGATTCAAACGATTCAGGGCTGGTGGTGAGGGGAGATTCATGCTCCAGACAACTCAGAGCTATTGGTTTAGAGATTGATGAATCAGAAGATACAGCCCCTAAACTTTCCAAGCTTTTCATGGCTTCAGCGATACACTGCCAAGACTTTCTGAGTTCAGGGGTCAGGCCATCAACAGCTGATATTGGAGAGAGGCACAGGGCAAGTTGATTGATGAATGTGATGATTCGAAGGTCTTCTAAAGCAGATTGGTGGTCATTTTAAAAAGCAGAAGTCAAATAGTGTTTCACAATGAAAAAAGAGAAATTCCTTACCCATCTGGTACCCTGAAAAGTTTGATTACTTTTAATGGAAATCAATAGGGTTTTCAGCACTCGCTCTGTGAGAGAATTTTTAATCAAGAAAAATTCATTATTTGACCGTACCACACACACATAGCTATCATCAGTCTCAAGAAAAAGAACCAATAATAACCAAGATAGCCTCTAACACCGGCGCCAGTTTTTACTCTGACTTTACTGACAATTAAAACTCTTATCTTTTGACTCATTATTAACAGTCATCAAAGGTTGATTTAGTTAAACTTACAAAACTGAAACTTTGAGAGAGAAAAATTATCTAGGAGGTCTTCAAAGTGCCATATCCAATGGGATTCCGAGTAGTTCCCATGGGAACTGGCAAATGAGCGATACCCTCCAGCACAGCACCGAGAGAACAGGGCGATCATCGATCTGTCTGCAGGGCGAACAGCTCAACCAATCAATGGCTCTTTGAGTCCCCCCTAAGGATTGTGGGATAGAGGAGGAACAGTATGTGTGTGGAGGGGGTCGTTGAAGTGGTGGAGCCTGAATGATTTCTGTCCCAACACAAATCACCATCTTAATTGACGGGCTCGAAATTGGCTTAAAAAGGCCCGGTGCCCCCTGCCACCTCCTCCCACATTGGCATCAAGGCGACGCTTACAGGTATTAGAGTCATTATCTCCCTGGGGATGGAGGTGAGGAGCCGGTCAGAGGCTCAGCAGGCCCGGACAGCAGCAATCAAAACACATTACAGCCTGATGAGGAGTATTTCAAACATTTCTCCTACACTCACTGTGTTAGTCGAGCATGAACAAGTCAAAATGTTACTGCTAAGTGAACAAGCCTTGTTGAGTAAAAGGCAATTTAGTTGTTAGATTAACCAAAATAACCAAAACAATTATCATAAACTGTAGACAGCAAGACAAGTCTAAGAATTTCAGGGCCATGGGCATTTACTAAGAACTAATTTGTCTCTACCCACTCCTGAAGGCAATTTATAGACTGTTTTCCTGCTAAATGTTCCACTATATTCACCAGCTAGTCTCTGACTTTGTCTGTTGCTCTGCCATTTGGTAGTAAGTACTTTTTCTGTAAGTTGTTAACTTCATTATTTCCGTAGGCTATTTAATCAAGATAAAACATAGTTTGCTAACCTTCACAACGTTGTGAGTGCCTAAATACAACTTTAAAAACACTGAATGCTGTTTTAGTAGTTTAGCAGAAGTGGATATTAGATTGCATTGTTTTTTGTTTTTCAACTAGTAGTTTCTACACAAAATCGCAAGGACACAGAGTTGGTTCATTCATACAACCAAGGCCTCACATTTGTAACAACTCTGTACCTGACAAATTAATGGCTGAAATCTGTGAACACAAAAATCGATAGGGAAGTCAGACAGGGCAAGAAACATGAGCAGGCGATCCTAGAGGTTCTTTTTGAAAATAAAAAAAAACAAGGTTGGCCAAATTGTTTTGGCAGAGAAAATGAAGACAAATGGTCAACTTTAGGCATCCATCACAGTTACAGAGCAAATCTATGGTTTGTCTTTGACCTGCTGTATTTAATATACTTTGTTCCCCGGTCTCTGCTTACTTTGGTAGGTGTATTGTTATAACCAATAGACATTCTTCAAACCTATGTCCTTTTCCTTTGAGTGAACTTGTTTAGCGATGGCTTGAATGTAACCGACATTCATTAATGCAAAAAAAAACTTACGCACGATAGCTGTAAAATAAACAACTGATTGAGTGAACAAGTCAAACATTTTTCATACAGTGTGTGTTCGGTCTATAGAGAGTAGGGGCTCCGTGAGACACCAATGTTAAGCTGTGGGTCTTATTCAACACTATAGTCACACACTGATCAAACTGAAGGCCGAGAATGCCGAGGATGATGCCGCCCCCCCCACCTCTCCCCCAGCGCAGACTAAATAATTAACCGGCCCCTAATTAAACCTATAAGCGAGCAAATGACCCTGGGCCCCTGGAGAGCCAAATAGGGGTGAATGGAACAGGATTTGGAAGCGAGGGTAGAGGTGTGTGTGTGTGTGTGTGTGTGTGTGTGTGAGATAGAGAGAGAGAGAGAGAGTGAGCGGTGTTGGAGATAAAAGATGATAGTGACAAACAAGGCAGGAGAAAGTGGCTTGATGAGCGCATACGGTTGCACAGCCTGGCCAGCTCATTTACTTTGACATTTGAGCGGAGACATCGCTGCGGGGAAGTGACTGTTTATAGACCATGTGACTCAGTGAACTGACTGACACTCTGAGGTACATCCATCTGAGCACCAGGTGAATGAAGAGGAGAGAGGCCGGTCAATAAGGCATGTGTTTGATAGAGTGTATGTGTAGGGGCTGCGTTTCCAGCTATTGAGTTGTCTGCGTTTCGAATAAGGGGGAAGATGTATTATGGCAACACACTAACGGCTGAGCACTTGAATGGTGAGATGACACCACAGACAACCACTGGAACAAGACGCACATGGGAAAAATAAGGATTTTAAAAAGCCAATGTATATAAATAAAAAATTGGTAATTGGTACCTGCTATTACTTTCACAATAACTGGCAGCTCTTTAAATACACTCATAGCATATGAAGAGAAAATGTATGGGGCTTTCAACAATTATTAAACATTATATTACTTCATTAGTATAATAGAAAGCTATAGTGACATTTTAAAGTGCCTGTTATTGTAAAGTCTTACAATGATAAATTCTCCTATCATCAAATATTTGATATTATTATTTCTATTGTCATACTTATAAGGAATTACAGTTCCTAAGTCTATTATAGTGTGTTATAAACCGTGTACTAAATGCTTTTGCTATTAATGCTAAATAGAGGGAGTAAATGCGAAGTTTTGCCGTTTAAAAACAAAATGTATCTTCAATTTCACATCATAGTGAATCTAGGCTGTCATATTCTCGTCTCTAATTACCGATTGTGATGGATCATCTAAAATAAACTGCATGAAAAGACCCGGCCTATATCGTCCAATTAGTTCTCCATTTCCTACATCTCCAATTAGGTTCACGGTAATGTCAGACTCTGCTGTAATTCCACCAAATAATACAAGGCGTTGAGCATCGGATCTAAAAATGCCATCATCTTCATCTGCCTAATATTGCAGAAATGGGAGTAGGATCATCTTTCTCATCGGTTACAGTGACGGCGCTTTCATTTAATCAAATTAAATCTCAGAAGAGTTTCACGCCACACACATACACACACGACCTCACTACCCCCCCCCCCCCCCACACACATTCTCTCACATGTTTCAATTTTCTCTCATGCCTGCACACTCTTAAGTTATTTATTTTGCTTCCCAATGGCACAGGCACTCAGAGATCCAATCAATCACACCTTTGCTCCACACGCACACGCACACGCACACGCGCACACACACACACACACACACACACACACACACACGGGGCAAAAGTCGCCAAGGCTGACTTGCTTTAAGTTTACTGCCAAACCAACGTTATCCATTGTCTTGCCAGGCAAATACCATGGCAAGAAGCAAAACAGATGACTTTCTTTCTCTCTCTCTCTCTCTCTCTCTCCATTAAAGCAACTGCCGAACCTGACGCTTGCGCCTTTTCTTCTTCTTCTTTTTTTTTTAAATGGCGGTAAAGAGGAAATGAATCTCTCCCTGGGCGGCCATGGCAGGATATTAATCTAGCGGCATCACTCATCTCCTCATCTCTTCTCTCTTTGCCTGATAATCCTCTCCTCATCAACAACATATGCAAACCACAGGTGGACCTACAGAGTAATTGATAAGGATGAGAAACTCCCCTTGCACCTCTTCTATCATCGCCCTTTCTTTTCCATTATCCATCCCTCCGTCCATTGTTGCAGGTGTATAATCTGCCCGTCAATCCTTCATCAGTTATATAACAAGTTATCAATGAGACTTTATATGCTGATGTCGAGAGGGGAAATCAGTTTAGGATTGACTGCAGCCGAGTTTCTAAATATATAAATACTCTTTACTACAGATATAATCACACTTAATGAGATTCATAGATAAAGTGGTACTTTATCGAGATACTTTCATTGTATGTTGATTCTAGTACCCCCTTTTGGAAGGAATTGGTAGTGTATTTTTTACGACACCAGCGTTTGCTGTCTTAAGGCCAGGACACACCGGCCCGATAATCGCCATCGTAGAGTCGGGAGGGGGCGGGGACACGAATCTGTTTGGTGTGTGCCGTAAAATCGGTCGCGGTAGATGTCGTCGGGCTTCTTTTGAGCCGATTGAACATGTTCAATCGGCGGCGGACAGTCTTTCAGTTGGAGCAATTTGATTGGTGGAGGGCTAGCGAATCAGTGAAGCCCGGAAGTGAGGCGGGTAGCACAAACAGCTAACAACAGTTAGCCATCGTTTTAATGTGTTTGTTTGTTTCGTTCAGCGAGTACTCACATGCATCAACCCTTGTTGACTGCTCGACACCATGCTCGACACTCTCTGCTAAAAATGGTGCTCTTTATGGTCCATAAATATAAATACGTATTTCTATCTATGTTTATGGTCTAGAGAGCCGTCCCATCATTTCCGGCTTCCGTATTTTTTCGGGCCACAATACAGATTAGCGCCGCCTGCTGTTATGGAGAAATTATGTCCCGCGCAAGCGCAGAGCGTACGGAAAGTCAGCAGTCGGTTTGGTGTGTTCTTTGCACTTTTTCGGCCGCAACGGGAAGACTGGAGCTCCCTGAATCGGCAGTTTCCATTTTCGGGTAGTCGGACTGGTGTGTCCTGCTAGTGTGTGGCGCTGACGCATGCACTTAATTTTTTCGAAAGTGAGTGAATGACCGCAGGATGAATAGCGATGAGGTATGGTATTTACTGTGTATTTATGTGACTGCATAATATTAACAATGGTAATGTATGATGAAGCAAAGTAAACATTGATTGAGAACCGTTGATAAACACAGGATGTTGCGGTCTGCCTGCCATAAACGTATCACAGAATAGCATTATTTTCGCTGATGGTCTCATTTGCTGTTAGAGATCATTCATGATCATCAGAGGAAAAATTAGACTGTTTCATAAACATTTAAGAGTTCCTGGAGGTTTAACTACTGTGTTCAAACCTGAATCATGAGGCCACTTTACTTGCTGAGTGATAATAACCACAGACACTTAAAACATCTACAAGACAAAACAAACATGTTTCCTTAAGAATGAGGCCGTCTCCCTGTGGGCCAGTCAGTAACAACTATGTCACCTTGTTTTCACATGTAATTATATCTCCCCTCCTGGACTGATCAATATCATTCTTTGTAAATGCCACGGCAGTGGACAAATGTAGCAGTGGGTGCTATCTCAAATAATAATAAAAAAATAGAAAAAATAAGTTATGATTCAATTTGTAGTTGAATGGTGAGATGCACCATTTGTCTATGGTTTGAATGAAATCCACTCAGTGCAGCTTGACATTGTCACATGTGACAAATGAAAAGGTGTAATTGTTAGAGACAAAATGATCACTTTATGAATCGTGCGTTCCTATCGTTCCTAAGTGCATCTTCACACACTATCTGCCCCCTGGGTATAGTGAGAGCTGTGCTTTCTTCCACAGCAGCTCTCAGCCTCTAGTGAGAGCCGATAAAGTAACACGATTCTTATCTTGAGCATTAACCCCTGTACAGCTCCCACAGTTTACCATCCAGCACTACGTTAGCATGGTGTGGCCAATGGTGTGTGTGTGTGTGTGTGTGGACCCCCGGGGGAGACAAATAGGCCTGATAAAGCTAAGCTCATTATCTGCTACTGACACATCGGTCAGGGGGTCAGAACTTATCTTGAGCCCAGAGGAGACCGGTCGCTTGGCCACCGCGCGACCTGCCTCTGTTATAGCCCTTAATCTGATCCAGGGTTAATTTGTGTGTGCAGCCTCTCTATGACAAAAGCAGCGGGTTAGATATTTTACCCGACCGGGAGAGAAATAGGCGAGTGTGTGTGTGTGTGTGTGCCCTCGCGAGATCCAGCATTTAGCCCAACACAACACAAAACTGAGCCCCATGCACTGTGGAGAAAAAGAGCATGACGCAGAATAAATATCATTAACCTACAATTAAAATCCTGTTCTCAGTCCTGACACCCTTTATTGTTCTCATATCTCTGTCCAATTACAACATGCCGGAGTAATTACTGCTGCATTAAAAAGTAATGAAGTTATATGAGCGGGGCCGTTTCCACAGGGCAATCCGACAGAAGGTAGGAGAGGTAGAGAGGTAGAGAGAGGGAGGTAGAGAGAGGTAGAGAGAATGTCTAGTACTGGCTCATCCCTGCCCATGAGGTGAAATGTCATCCAGATGTGCAGCACCCAGTAACACCCACAATTCACCTGATTCTCCCCAGTGGCCAACTGCAATCACCCTGCCCTCCGGGTAGCCATTATTTTTTAGCTTTTTAACTGGTCAACATGATCTTGTAGCCATGGAGACAGGGTCTTGCCCAGAGGACACAGGATATCAATGGCTGCCTGCTCTTTTGTAATGTGCGTAACAGATTGGAGCCCGTAACACACATTCACTGTTTAAAGCTTCTCCAAAGAACTTTCAGTTTGTGTTCATTCTTGCACCTCCTTTGGACAAAAGTGGTAGTGTTTTTAAAAAAAATAGATATGGGTCTTTAAAGAGAAATTTTAAATGCATTTCTGTCGTGTTTTTAAGAATAAAATGTATCATAAATCAGACAATTTAATAATGGCTGTTAAAGATGGCTGTATAGGAGAAATATATAGACACAAGGTTAAGTATAATAAACACCAAAATGTACATTTTGGACCTCTTATTTATACTAATATGAAAGAAAACATGTTTTGGAAGCAAAAAAGACAAAATCAATGTATTTATTTATTTTTGTTCTCAACAATGTTTTTGCCTGCTGTATCTCACCTTAAGGCTACTGTTTGTCAGCGGAATCAGCTATACATTTTCTTTAACTTTATGATTGTAAACGTTTAGATGTTTGAATTACATTTCGGTCAGAGTGTGTGTGTGTTATGCTTGTTGCTGTGTAAACAAACACACTTGTCTCTACGTGTGTGAGAATGGCCGATGAATTGCCCGCGTGAGGCTGTTGAGCGAGGGGGTCAGAGATTGAGAGCAAAGCAATTTGAGGTTGGAAATGAGCGATGTCCTTTCTCATTTGAGCGCGGCGGAGGCCTCAGCCTCTCAGACGCCACCTCCTCTTATGTGTCAACTGGCCAACTGTGTTTCAGATCCCCTTCTGCGCTGTGTTTGTCTCTCAGTGCATTGTAGACAGAGCTAGCGAGAGAAATAGCAGCAGCAGGCTTAAGTGAGTATTTAGAAATTGAATATCAGTGAAGAGGAGGTATTATCTCCCTTTAGACAAAAAAGACAGAAGATGAAAAAGACAACAGTGCATTTGACAGACACGGTCATAGCACTATGAGGAGGAAGTATTGGACGCTTATAGCTCTACCCAAACCCAGGTCCAATCTACTCAAAAACACCATCATTTACAAATATCATTGTTGAATGAACTTAACACACCATTTCTACTATGAATAGCAAATACGATTTTAAGAAAACCGCAAAAAAAAAAAACATCTGGTAGGAACATCTGAACGGCTGGACCGTACTCAAAGCGTTGACACTGTGAACATATACTGTATATGTACAATTGTTGATGTCTGTTTATTTGTAAATCTGATGTTTTTGTTCATCTTATTGTCGTTTATCAATTGCATATTTTGTCACTCTGGTGTGTTGCTAATCATTCAAACCAATCAATCAAATCAAACTAGGATGGAAGAAGGAGAGGAGAGGAGAGGAGGAGAATAGTGTAAAAAGAAACGCAGAAGAGAGGAGAGACTCAGGGTGCTGGGTTAGATATTGAGCTTGTGCCGAGGTTGCTCCACACATGAGTGGAGATCTGACACCGACACAGCTGCACTGGTTCTGCTGGTCTGAGAGCTGCACAGAGGGCTGTGGCTCCGAAGCAACCTCTCATACTGTGTGTGTGCGTGCGTGTCCGTGTGTGTGTGTGTGTGTGTGTGTGTGTGTATGGTTGGATGGATAGATACATGCACAGATTTCTGGAAGAAAGTGAAAAAGAAAGATGGCTAAACGATGAGACAGTGATTTTTGAATTGTTTTGTAGTAGTAGTAGTAGTATACAGTGCAGAGACAGGAACTATGGAAAGCAGTGCAGAGGTTGACAAAGGTCTGATTTGCATATTAAATGACAAACTTTGTTCATAATTGCCCCCCTGAAGGACATTAGTATTTTGATCTGACAGCTTTAACATCCTGATGACAGAGTTAGTCCAAAAATAGGAAAAAAAATCCCAAAAAGGACTTTGTCACTTGAACGAAAAGGTGTTGTTTTGGAGGGCATTTTCTGAAAAATGTGTCCACAGGCTTGATTTCAATATACATTTATGTTATGTGTTTAAATGATTGATATACAGGTCAAAGATTATAATTGTAACAGTGTCCCTGCTACAATTATACATTTAATCGTATTTGCGATTGGGGGCTTAATGGATTTTAAAAAGTGTTTCCACAGGTGTGATGAATAAAGAGATAGATTTTTCCCTATTCAATTATAAGTTAAGAAGGACTACGAAGTTATATAGAGATCTATGTATATTCACTGAGGAACTGTATAGTTGCATTATGTGTATTCACCTAGCAACTTGGGGTTCTTTGCTGAAAGGCTTAAATGGAAATGTTTATTTAACTTCTGGATTAATCATTCATTCTGGAAGGTTTGCAGAAGAGGTCACACATTCAAATTCCCCCAGCTTAACCCAACCTACGCAATGTAAAATCGAATATTCTTCTAAAAAAAATTCCCATTCACCAATGTGCAATAATGAGATGAGTGTAAACTTAACTGTGTGTAAGTCTTATTTTTCTACATTCTGATCTGCTGAATGGCATGTGTGGAGGGAGATTAGCCAGCCTGACTATACATTTGAAAGAGGACAATGTTCCTGCAGACAGCCTCCTGCTGTTCTGGGTCAGCCTGCCCCACCCACTATTATAATATGAATGTATATCTCAACCTGTCTGCCTCCCAACCTGTTGCCCCACCCAGCTTACCCGTCAACCTGTCTCCTACCTCCCCCACCCTTGCCTGTCCCTCCTACTCAGATCAACCTGACCCCTCCCATGTTTTACAATAACAATGTATGTATATTAGAACTGTCTGCCTCTCAGCCTGTCTCTCCTCCAAACCCACGGTTAGACGCCTCCCCCCTGGGGAGTAAATGTTCCTTAAATATGTGACGATTTAAGGAAAGGTGGTCACTCCTTGTAACATACTTACCTGTGTTGGAACTAGTGACCACACCGCAGAGTTTCTTGCTATTGATTGAAAATAAACCTTTTGCTTCTACAAACGTATCATTGTTGCTTTTTCTCACTACACATGTCATTTTGGTTGAGAAAACAAAATGTAATACAATTTATTTGGGATTACTAAATCATCAGAATCAACCGAATTAAAAATTGGTAAACCCTACAGTTCCCAAAATGATTACACAAAACACGACCTTGGTGTAATCAATATTCTAATGGATTTATTTGTATATTCTAGTCATTTCCTTTTCTCATCTAGCTTCAGCAGCAGCAACTCCAAAAACCAACTCTGTGTTACTGAGTCGTGTGATTTTGACGAGCCCATTACATTTCAGAAGTTGACAGCTTAAACTTTTATGTGAAATTATTGAGCTCAAAATCTTACTGAAATGCAGCCCAAGAAAAATAATAGGTGTTAAATGTGATTTGATTCTAAAGTTGTCGTTTTTGTTATGCCATGGAGCGACCATTTTGTGTGCTTTTGTTAGTCTGCTGTCTCCAGGGTACATCATGGAGGATTTTGAAAGTACATTACTGGAGGTAGAGATGAGGGAATGTCAGTCAGCGAGACCTGTCATGGTTGTCTGGTCCACCTGACAGCGTCTTCTATTATATTGAAGATTGTTTGGGATGAAGCTAGAAACAATACCTTGGCTAACAACACTCCCATACAATACACTGAGAGAGACTTTGCAATAACAGCAGCGCAGTATGATGACTGGGATTGGCAACACAGGTCAACAACAATGGATTTCTTTGATAAGCATCAATCAAGCGGCCGGCCCTATGGTGGCTTTTGATGGAGGGGTTGTGTGTTGTTGTCAAGAGGATGTGGCTGTAGTGTAGATGGAGGTTTGTGGGGATGGAACTGATAATGAGCTTCGGCCCATCACAAGAGATGAACCCCTGTTGAGAGATGGAAGAGAGGAAGGAGGAGAGGATGGCAACAGGGCAAATGAGTCAGGGATGAGAGAAAGGAAAGGATGAACCCGGAAATTGTATTTAAAAAATTGTAATACAGTAAAACCCAAAATGTAATAACTGGTCGATAATGTAATGAGAACAAAATGCTGAGCCCAGAATGTAATAACTTTACGTCAATAATGTGACAACTTATTACATTTTGTGTCAGTTATTACATTATGGAGTGAGAAAAAAGTAATTGTCCCCTAATATTGTTATAATTGTATTACATTATAGGGTGAGTCAATAATGTATGGATTAAAGTGGTAAGTGCTTCGATGTAGAGTGAGCACAAACATCCCAGCCCCCCACATATATATATGAATGTTTATGATTCTATACTGTACATTGAAGCAATTAGCCCTTTAATCCATAAACGATTGACTCACTCTTTAAATGTAATGCAATTATTACACTGTGGGAGAAAATATTACATTTTTCTCGCTCCATAATGTACAGTAATAACTGACCCGGAATGAAATAAGTTGTTAAGTGGGCTCGGCATTTTGTAACATTATTGACCAATTACTACACATTGGGTTTTATTAGTTTAAAAAATATATATATTTGTGATCGTTTTAACATTTGCGGGCTCTTCCATGCCCTCCTCCTCCACTGCCCATACCCCCCCCCCCCCCCCCCAAGTCCCCTCAGTGGACGTCCAGCATGACGGACACTCTCCTCCTCTAATGAGTCCCAGTCACAGCTGAACACACCGCTGTGCTTTACAGCGCCAACAGAGAGGCCTGCCACCATGAGGAACTGACTGTCTGTTGGAATCACCCAACACAACAACATAGCTAGCCTACACAAGAGTCAAATGGGTCTCTCCTGCAGTATATCTCTGCAACATAATTATATTTGTTTGTAGGGGCTGTCCCTGACTTGGAATTTTCCCATTCCAGTTTTGTTTTCGGTTTGCCACTCGCTCAAGAAGACGTTAAATGTGAATGCTAACAATGTTCTTCTATGGCGTTTGAAGCGACACCTACTGACCTGGCATGATAACTTCAGTGTTTTATTATAATTATTCACAGTGACTGACAAAAACAAAACAAAAACATAACGGGTCGAGATTGAAGAATCTATGTCGACTGCTGGTGTCCCAACTGATGACTGGAATTATCAAGTTCAGGGGGCAGCCATATTTGTTTTGTGACTTTGAAGGTGTATAAGAACAGTTTTTTCAACCTTTTGCAATAACAGGCCAGCAGGACACCTGCAGCAGCCAATCACACACACACACACACAAACAAACACACACACACACTCTGCCTTGCCTTTACATCTTTGCCACCTGTTCTGCCTTCTTACCGACTGGAGTTGCAGCCAAGTGCCTGCGCCAGATAGCAGCAAAACACACAGACAAACTGACTTTGGCTCCTGAGATTATAAAAAAAGAAAAAAAAGCTTGTATCACGGAGCTTTCACTCATATTTCACATTCACTAAATCCATTCAGTAATCTCCTTATGTGTGTGACATGGCAGTATATATATCCGAGGAAGAGGTGGTTGTGGAGGTAGGAACTGTCAGGCAATTTGAGGCGAGTTCCCTTGTCACAGTCACTTTGGGTTTGCTGCCGTCACTCAGCCCGATTGCGCCCTGAGGGGGTTTCACTGACAAGGGCAGCGCTTCAACGTACAGGAGTCTGCATGTAAAAACACTGCCAGTTCACATTGGAAGAGGCATCCACCACACTGCACATTCTGCTCCAGTGTGTGGAGACAGTGTTTGATCAAATAAGTGGCATTGATTTTGCGCAGCCTGACTCTTTGTTGCTTTGTATATATATCGATTTTGTCCATCTTTGACATGTGAGGCAGCGGGTGAGCAGTAATGTGAAAAATGGCCCCCCTCCTCCCCCCATTTGCTTGCCAGAGTGCCAACGAGGCAAGGGTCAAAACACAGCATGGAACCCTGCCATTACAGGCAATGCTCTCTGTCCAGCCAAATTACAGTCCATTATTTTTTAAACGGCAGGTCTTTTCATGTAATTGGCACCTGTAAAAAAAAGAAAAGGGACGCAGCACCTGCAATTTTTTTTCCCGAAACGCCTTTTAAAGATTTAGGCCCCAAATCACATGTACACGTAGACATTCACACACACGTTCACATGTACACACACAAACACATTTACATGTACGCACGCACACAGACACACACACACACCTTTAGTCAGTGTATGAGTGAAATCTAATCCTCACCCCCGAGTCTCCAGTGGGTGTCTGTGGTTTGCTGTGCCAGTGAAATGAAAGCAGGGCCTCTCTAATAACAGCAAATTTAATACCGGCACTAGTCCCTTAATGAGAGTGCCCTGTGTTTGCTCCGGGCTCATATCCGCAGCACCAGTGGGAGACGATGAGGCGAGGGAGGGAGTGAAAGAAAGAGGGAAATGTAGTTAAAATCTCCCCATTAGCATCACCTCCAGGGCAAATCATGCAAGCTCTCCAGGCGGCTGCGGCAGTGGTGGTGCATATACCAAAGCGTGGTGTGGTACAGGGGGGGCTGCGAGATGCCCGCCTATGCCTCTGCGCAGCTGGAGCGCCTCGGTACAGTACGAGCTGCCATTAATAACACGCCGAAATGACTATGGCGCTTATTAGAAATAACAGCGTGACACTGGATATGGGATGAGAAACAATATGCTAAGAAGGAAAAGTGAAGCCCCCCTTGCCGATGAATGATAAATTAAGTAAAACGGCCAAATCAGATGATAAACTCAATGATCGTTCATATCGTTTGATGGCAGATGAGGACTTAAGATGAGATAAGATAATCAGAAGATAATCAGAAGATCAAAGAAGGAAGTTGTAGGAGACATCATTTGGAGAGTGTGTATGTGCATATTTGTCAGGTGTCTATAATATTACATTACATGCAAACATGAGAGAAAACAAGTCATATCCAGTCAGGTGAAGAGGAATACTTCCACGTAGGGCTGGGCGATATGGGCTAAAATCAATATCTCGATATTGTTTTACTATATCTCGATACACGATATATATATATCTCGATATATTTAAAATCTCCTCTAGAGCACATCCTAAATGCTCAATTTAATTTATTTTTTGCATAATATCACACCAGTAATATGATTTAAATAGTCCCTGCAAAATGTGTCTGCACTAACGATGCATTATTAGGCTACATGAAACAACATCTTGTTTATATTCTTTAGTGCTTTCTATTGGAACAATTTGAAACTTGCACATGGCAAAGAGTTTGCACATTGTATTGATTATTCCACATCCTTCCACTCCCATACAATGGATCCAGCATTATTTTATTTGGAAACAGTTTTTTCCATCTTCTGTTAATCTGTAAACTGAGAAAACTAATGACTCATTACAACCACTCACTAATTGTTTATCACCACTAACCCCCTGAAGATAGCAGCCACACTTTAAATGCAGAACAGGTTTTGCTCCATAATAGTAGTCTATGGTTGCGTTCCGAATCGCATACTCTTTCTTTTTTCTATTCTACATACTACATCCGACGATAAAAAGAATCTAGTTAGGATGCAGTAGGCATACTATTGGGACATACTTTACTCTCTTATTTCATCATAACATTGCGCCTTGATCTTGCCTCTTGCTTTTATATCCGTCGCATCCCTGTTTCAGTGTTTCCCACTAATGTATCATTCCGTGGCGGGCCGCCACACTTTCATTTTGCCCCGCCACACTTTCATTTTTAATTTTTTTTTATATAGGCTATATTTTACTATTTAAAAAGTATAGGCTACATGTATACATTTCATTTGCAATGCGCGAGTTTCACTTGGAAACAATAGCATTTGCGCATAAAAATCTTTAACGTGTGATTCGCGCTGTGATCTCAAGAAACAATATTTCCTTCAATCATGGACGTACTGTATTATGAAAGCGCCGCTTGAGGGATCGAGGCTTCAATCTCCCCGAGTCAATCAGCCCCTCCCCCTGCGGTGTCAACACGCGCTGTGACTGTATTGCCTTTGAACACTCTCATTTTTTCAAAGTAAACGTTTCGGACCCCGCGGGACACTCAGTTAAGAGCATCGAGGGGGCGCCGAGAGGCAGGGGCTGGGACAGACGATAGCTCGCCTCGCGGCGGACCGTCAGCTCGATCCCGAGATCCAACTACGAGCTTTTTAACTGCAGCAACTTTAAGATACGCTATTGGAGCTGGAATTACCGCGGCTGCTGGCACCAGACTTGCCCTCCAATGGATCCTCGTTAAAGGATTTAACGTGTACTCATTCCAATTACAGGGCCTCGAAAGAGTCCTGTATTGTTATTTTTCGTCACTACCTCCCCGAGTCGGGAGTGGGTAATTTGCGCGCCTGCTGCCTTTCCAGCAGAGCACCCTCTGCTGGAAAGAATATTGTGAGCTATCCTTTGTGATTGTAGTCACAGTTATTTGAGTACTAGTAATTCAACAATCTAATAAAACAAAAGGGCGCTTGTGTTCACTCTTTTGAACCACAGGTAACCACCACCTTTGCTTAATTTTTTTGATGGCTCAAATGTGTATCATAGAAAATTATTTATTCATTAACCATTGATAAGTGTGTTAAACTCCATCTTAATCACCATTTATATAGGAATAGTGTTCCTCAAAGTACACCAGATTGATGCATTTAACATTTAAAAGGTACAAAATTTTCTTCCGGGGGAGCATACCCCCGGACCCCCCTAGGGGGGTCGGGGTCCCCCCCCCCCACACTTTCAAAAAATTCTGTGGGAAACACTGCTGTTTGTTTTCATATGGAGGCTTCGTCGATGTTACGTCACTTCACGTGCGCACTGGATTGTGGGTCAGAATCGCCCAAATAGGATGCACTTTTCAACACTAACAATCTTGGCCGCATGAAGTAGGACATCCGGGTACTTCTAACCATCCTAAATCTGGCCATAAGAATCGGGACATCCTAAATCTTTTTTCTACATACTATATAGTAGAAAGTATGCGATTCGGAACGCAACCCCAGTGTATACAAGGCTCTGACATTTATAATGGTTACTGTCGCTTTAAGAGCAGTTGCTCCCATTCTATAGTAGTGTATAAGTTAAGTTTCGTTTTCTGCCTGTTAGTCCGAGAGAGAGATTCATGCGAGCGTAAACAGCAGGTGGCTCATCGTCCCTCTGTTACCTGCCTTATTGTTTAATTCTCCTGTATTGAGTTCATGAGAATAAAACTGGAAGACAATCAGAGGATTTAAATAAATACGGCTGAGAATAATATAGTCTAAAGAAAGCAAAGCATCATCATCATTCCTTGCATTCTAACCGATGCACCATTCCTGGATGCTATTCATACATATTGATCTAGCCCTCCTGCATTATCACTAAAACACTGTTTTATTTTATAAAAATACTCGCAAATGTAGCCTTCTTTACATAGACTTTTAGTTAATAAACGGTGTGCACCTCCCTTAGTGCTGACATGGACATATTGTAAGAGGCTGCCCGTAATAAATGTGATGCCGTGGTTGTGTGACGTTGGACCAAAAACTCTCCGTGAAGTCGGAGTAATCCGCCCCCGGCGCTCGTTCGCCTTCCTCTCATAAGGACCAGGCTCTGTCCATCGGCCGCTTATGCTGTCAAGCGCCCGCCGCCCCCGTTCTTTCGCATGTGTAGCCACTAGCCTTCCTCTCATAAGGACCCGGGCAGGCTGTGCTGTGTACAGCGGCCACTAATGCTGTCATGTGCGCCCGCCTCCCCCGGTCGTTCGCCTGTGTGCTTCTTCTCATAAGCATGGACCTACAAACAAGGTCCATGCTATGAACGACGGCCACCATCGCCGTCATGTGCGCCCCCCTCCACCCGCTCGTTCGGCTGTCATAATACAAGAGCCCTCGTCTTTTTTTCTCCCCCTCTCGTTGTTTTCACATGGCGATAAAAGTAACAGTAACAGTAACACACACAGGGCGCACTGCAGACTACGTCACAGATGCGCCGCCCAGGAGACTCTGGTTGGGAGGGGGGAGTGAGTGAGTTGCCAATGCATGTGAGTCTGTGAGGCAGAGAGCCACAGGAAAGAGCGAGAGGTGGCGGCGGCGGCGGCTAAAAAAAAGCACATTAAGTGCCAATTTGTATTCAATGGTCGCGATAGGGTCATTTTATACATCCCCTGGAGAACATCTCGCGATACATTGCATATATTCGATATATCGCCCAGCCCTTCCACGTTGGGCAAACAATTAAAGGTGGATGTCAAAATCAGTGAATGTCTCCTCACTATCAGTTATCGGAGGCTGTCTATTAACACATGCTTTTTTTTCCAGCACACACAGTACAGACTGACTTTGAGGAGATATTCACTGATTTTGTCAAAAGTGATTTTGACAACACGTGTTCTGCAGGATCACTGACTCCACCTTTAACGAGTAAACCTTTAGCGATTAGCATGTGTGGACCATATCATGGAACAAAAAACCGAAACAAAAGCAAAACCGTTGCAATCATCTCTGCTTTAATAGTCTTTGGTGAGGTCCCCTGAGTGTTTACTAAACAAGAGTGATTGCGGTGGAGATTTGAATATTTAATAACAGGAAGAGATTGGAGAGGCTTCGCGTCTGGGGAGAACAACAATCCGTTTGGACTCGCTGGGCAAATGAGGGAAACTAGGCTGAGCTCGGGTGAATTTGTCCCGAGTGGTATTAATGAATTTTAAATGATTTTTTATGGAATTGCCATAAATACACTTCGAAAACAGTAAGCAAGGGAGTGACTGTGTGTGTGTGTGTGTGTGTGTGTGTGTGTGTGTGTGTGTGTGTGTGTGTGTGTGTGTGTGTGTGTGTGTGTGTGTGTGTGTGTGTGTGTGTGTGTGTGTGTGTGTTTCATATGATGACAGAATAGCAGTCTCTTTACATTGAAGGTTGCCCTGGAACCATAGCTCTGGGTATTTCAGAGCAGACAGACGGCTGGAAGGCTTATCGGTATTGGGAAACTCTCTCAGGTATTTGTAACACATTTATTTCCCCGCCAGTTACAGTAGAATATGCTGCTCCTTCGGGACGCATGTATTTTCAACTCAATGTATTTCTCAATCCGTCATATTTTTGCACTTACAGGGATCAAACTCAGCGACTCATGTAGATTGGATTTTCTTACAAAACATCCCAAAACTAAAATACGTGGTTGGTTTTAGTTCAAAGTTGTTATTAAGTTTATGTTTTTTTTTCTGACCAGTGACAGACATCATCCCATATATATATATATATATATATATATATATATATAGATATCTCAAAACACTGCCAGGGTTCGACCTCAACAAATTTAGTCCAGGGATGTGCATTTTACCATAGAAACAGTTGAGATATTTTCTAATTACGTGCAACTGCAGGCCAACACATAAAAAGCCAAACACAATTATTTAAAATATTCTAAATAAAACCTGTGTGTTTAATAAACCACTTTACAACAAAAACATGTCACAATCACAGTTGACTATAATTGAAACTAATTATATACTGTACATTCATAAATGGATAGATTAGACACGTGTATAAACTATATGTTAAATTTAATGGTATGTCTAGAGTGGCAGAGGATGGATGTTTCATTCATTTACCCAGAACTTTTACTCACTGTATTTCGACCTTTTTGCTTGAAGTACAAAGTACTTTAGTTACTTTCCACCACTGCCTCTAGATAACAAGTACCCCTGGCAGGGACTCACTGTTGGTTGTGGTTAAGTGAAACCTTAGTAACCAGTAATGCTGGTCTCATGAAAGACACAAACATATGCCCCCCCCCCCCTCTCCCCCACACCTACACAGTGAGGAGTGAGACTATCTTCTTGCGTGCCCCAGTCCAGGTCTATTAGGCAGGCATCAGGCGTTCGCTGTGGGGCCAGGCTCTGGCTCTGCTCCCAGGTTAGAGGACGTTTCCTCCTGGCCCTCTCTCACCATCTGCTCCGTCCAGAAGGCCTGCACCACTGGGGGGGGGGGGGGGGAACCACATCCAGCCCAGAGGAGAGCAGAGGGAGAGGGGACAGTGAGGAGGAGAGGAAGGGTTGGAGAGGTGTTCAAAGGGCTGGGCGAGGGGGTAGACAGGTGGGGCAGGGCAGGGCTCCGGTGCCCTGGAGGGAGGTACAGGGTCGTCTGTTACCTGTCCACCTCTGACCAAAGCCATCTGCTGTGGGGACAAGCACGGGAGGAAGGGGGGAACAGACGCTGAGCAAAAAAAAACGGGGGGGGGGGGGGAGAATAAAAAAAATCTAAATTTGTGTTCCGCATTTTGGTTTTAATTAGTATTTCATATTGTTTCTCGGGCACGTCCGTTTTTCTAACAAGGCTGCAGTAATTGAGAAAGAGAAAGGTAATTGAGAACGGGGAGGAAATGATATTAATGATGGATTGAGTGAGGGAGAGGAATAAATTATTATTTCCCTGCATGGATATGAGAGTTTAATTGGACTGTGTGCTTTTCGACTGGGCGGATGCAGGGGCTGCTGTCGCTGTCGCTGCTGACGCAAGGGAGTTTGGGAAAAAGTGGGTTTGAAACAATGAAATGAGAGATGGAGCGATATGGAGGAGCTAACAGAGTAACACAGGACAAAGGAACAGGTCGGGCACTTCATCCGAACATTATTTTCTCCCCTCTGCCAAATCCCATTCCAAATGAAATACGACATAGAGTTGATTTTACATCTATCATGCCATTGCATACGGGCTTCTGATCTCTCCCCCACATGGCATTATAATTGACACTTCAGGAAAATGCAGCAAGGATGCCCAAGGATATGGAGAATGTATATCCCTGCTATGTCCTCCTTTTGTCCGTCTCAACTGTGTCTACCGCCGACCCAAATACAGGGGAACTGACTTAAAGAAATAGTGAAGGAGAGAGTAAGAGATTCAGCAGACTAGGCAGCGCTGGGACTACAGGATGGACAGAGCTTAGCAGTGGATTTACACAGAGGGCAACTTGCCCATCAAACGCTGGTTGAGTTGAAATTTACAAACACTTTAGCCTACCCTGGAGACTGAGATTACTACTCCTTGGCAGAAAACAAGAGCCTGTATTGATGTTGTTGCTGGTGGCTTAAAGCTACAGTATATAGTGTTTAGTATTTTCATATAAATTAATGTCAGTTACATTCAAGCCATCGCCAAATGAGTTCACACAAACTTGATTAAGCCTATCAGCTCCACAAAATTCTCTGTCTTTTTGACAGTATGCAGCGTTTACAAACTTGTGTCGCCCCCCCCAACACTGGCGCAGGAGCTCAGAAAAATCCCAATAAATGTGTAAATTGTTGATTCTACTGCAAAGACAAAACCTGGACATACAGCATAAGGAATAAAATCCATGCACGACCCCCGAAAGCTTACCTCATAGATGGGCAACAGAAGTTATGCACTATAGCTTTAACTCTTACTACTTTCATTTTATAAAGAGTTAAACTCTGCCTTTATGGCATTCCAAAGAAGATTTGTCAAATATAAAAAAGAATAAGAAGAAAGAGTAATATCAACCAATAAAACTAAAATATCTCTGGTGATCTTCAGAAATCTTAAAAAAACAAACACAGTATGGCAGAGTGTCGTGATGCTTAATAACTTCATAACTACCGTGGCGATCTAATTTACTTTCATGTCCACCAGCAATTCGAAATGCGAGCACAGTGCTACTCGGTTTATACAATTTATCACATGGTGGCTAGTGCAGACATCATCAAAATGTGTGGCAGAGCTGGAAGCTGTCGGGGGTCGTGTGCTGAACCTCCGGCCCTGACAGAGCGCAGAATGACAGGACGTTTACTCACAAACAAATCACCACAGGCAACATCTCTCCATAGCCACCAATTCCTCTAAAATAAATAAGAGGATAATGATGACACACTTTGAAAGAAACCCAGAGAGGAGTGGGCCATATTATTATTCATCATATTATGGAAAAGGATAATTGTGGATGAAAAAACATGAAACTACTCACGTCTTTACTGTAATGACCTTTTTAGTTTTTCTTTCTGGCAGCAACTTCAGCGGTTTTGTGTGAAAAAAATCAAGACACTCTGGAATTCCAGCTCTAAGTGGTTGTAAACTTAGTTCAACGGGAATTGTTTCAAAAGTTGCCTCAAACTACTTGGGGCCACATCCACTTAAGGATTGCGTCGCCTCGCATGGAGTTATAAGTGCGCGCAATCCATTCTTACTACTTCTTGTGCCACGTAAATTGTGCTTCATTTGGATGAACGGATGCTGTGTCCCTATAAATTTAAGAACAGATTTACAGACAGTAGTGTGATGAATAAATCCTGCTTCAAATAAGTTAAATGATATAACAACTGTATGGAGCCATAAAGATGGCCGTATGGAAGCACTTCCTGCTTCATGGTCATATTAGTTGGAAACCCACCAGACTAAATTTGATATTTAAAATGTTTGAGGCAACTAATTTAATTCAGGGTCAACGAAAGTGATTTCTCTAGGTTAAAAAAATATTGTGAACAGGCAATGTGAACAATTTTAATTTTAAATGCCCTTTTATACATGGTACTGATGTAAACATTGTTTTTCAGGCCCCATTCCCAAAGACACAGAATTTGAGTCAACTTCCTTACATGTGTAGCAGTCGACAGACGAGGGGCCACAAGCCTCCCAGCCGGCGGGCATTGGCGGTGCCAGGCATGGCTGCTGAAATCCAGTTTTTAGCATCTCTCCCCCGCCGCGCTACAATTAGCAGTCATTAGCAGCTCTGGGGAACAGGGGGCTTGGGGCGGGAGTGAGGGGTTTAGGGAGAGACTCCCAATAGCATGGCGAGAGCTCACAGCTTTAATACACTGCGTCTGCTGCTCCATCCCTCGACTCTACTCCTCCGCAGCAAACACAGTCCTTTTGATGTGTGTGTGTGTGTGTGTGTGTGTGTGTGTGTGTGTGTGTGTGCGTGCGTGTGTGTGTGTTTTTGAGTGCGTCTATGTTCGCAGGTGTGTGTGTGTGTGTGTGTGTGTAGGTGTGTGTGCGTGAGTGTGTATGTGTGTGTGTGTGTGTGTGTTTATGAGTGTGTGTCTACGTTCGCAGGTGTGTGTGTGTAGGTGTGTGTGCGTGAGTGTGTATGTGTGTGTGTGTGTGTGTGTTTATGAGTGTGTCTACGTTCGCAGGTGTGTGTGTGTGTGTGTGTGTGTGTGTGTGTGTGTGTGTGTGTGTGTGTGTGTGTGTGTGTGTGTGTGTGTAATATGTTTGTTCTTGATCACGCAAAGAGACGCACCACCACCACCACATAATAACTGTCTGTCATGTAAAGATTGTGGTCGATGAGATGGGAGTACTTAACACCGTCTAGAAATCCCAGAGGATCAATACTTAGCCAGAGTTATTACTCAGTGAATTACATTTATATTGGCACCGCAGCTTCTGAAAAGCCACCCACGATGAACCGCAAGAGATTGATGTCAAAGGTGACTCTGCCAAGAAAGGAGCATAAAAGATAATGTGGACGCCAAAACCAAATAAGGGTGCACAATCCAGTAAGCGGGAATAGCATCACAAGCACACTGGAGGAAACATAGATGGTCATTCTCACAGAAAAAGACAAGCTGAATTGGCCATATGCAACAGTATAGTCCAATGAAACATGGCATTGATTAATGGAGGGAAGGACTGACAGCTTGTCCTCTACCGCGCTCTGCCCTGCATGGCACTCTGAGCGACGGGGCGGCACCATCTCATCCCTCCTGCCGTGATTTGTGCGTCCGATCACAGAGGCGACCACTTTTACAGCTGCTATATTGTCAGGGCTAAGCGGGATGTGGCATGTGGAGCCACTGTATTTATGTGTGTGTGTGTGTGTGTGTGTGTGTGTGTGGTTGTGTAGCCATCAATAAAAGGAAGACATTAATTTGCTGTATCATTTCATGCTGGGACAGCCGCCACCCTCCCCACACACACACACACACACACACACACTTTTTTGTGCACTATAGCTCTATAGCCGGCCTGTCTGCCATAATAAACAGCTCGTGTTGGAGAACTGAATTTAAACCAGGGCCATATCGCATATTTTCTGTACATGAGAGGGGGGGGGGGGGTATGTGCGCTGCGAGAGAAGCACATCAATAAAGATGACACCGTTTAAGAGGCAGACAACCTTTACAAAAGAGCGGCGGGTTTAATGGGTTGGCCGCGTGGCTCATAAACCTCAAACGCATCCGGCTGCAACGGAGAGCCCAGAGCTGCAGCTTTGCTCAAGGCTGCTGCAGAGGAATGTTAGCGCTCAGGATCCAACCCAACGGTGTTATTGCCTGAGTCAGCCAGTCAGTCCCAACTAACAGCTACACAAAGTTTGAAAAATAAGCACCACATGGAACTTACAGCATTAAAAGGTGGAAGTCAGCGATTCTGGAGAACGCTTGTAGTCAAAATCTATTTTTGTCAAAATCAGTGAATATCTCTCATAATGTGCTAGCATTGTTGCTAGCTAAAATGGGTTGGTCAAAGCCACTATGTTTACATTATCTGAGCCTATAGGCTTTCTATTAACACTGGGGGGGGGGGGGGTGTCAGAGCACACACACAGCAATGACAGGTAGCGGATCGTGAGGGTTGTACTAAGAAAATGTCATGAACAATCATTCTATCATATTGTCCCACGTGCAACTCACACTTAAAAAGGTTCAGACACATTAAACTCACATGACCACTAATGAATCCAGCATCTTGAGAAGAGAATATCTCTATTAACCACAGCATCATGTAACTGTTACACCAGCTTTATTAATCATGTATATTCATTAATTCAAGGTGAATTGCTGTAACCAAATGGAGTATTGAGATTGTTGACTTCCCCAGTTGCCTTGGCCGGGACAGCTCTTACGAAACACACACACACACTTCTCTAACAAGCTCTGCTGGGAAACCTTAAAAATGAGTTATCAGTGTGTAAAGTGTAATAAGGGGACAGGAAACAGAGGCAAGAGGCACAAAGCCACTAGAATATCTACAAGTATATCACGCAATTTAGATGTAAATATATGCAAATAGATACAAAAACAAAAGTCTGACCTCAACTCACCAGACACAAGAGCAGTAAATATCCCAAATGTTGAAGTTTTTACCATCTTCGGTTTTGCCAGCTGCCAAACACACTCAAACAAAATCTTATTAATATGCAAATGTGGGGAATCAGATTTGTGTGTTGGATTGGATTAATCCCTGCCTCCCATTCTACTTGTGCTGTAATCACAAATTACAGACAGAAGTCTGACGGTAGGCTAAAGCCTTGAATCCTGTCAGAGGGTCTTTTACCTCAGGGGAGAGAATCCCAATCAACACACACTGGTCAGACACAAGAGATACGGCAGCAGCATAGTAATGTGGCACATCCGCTGTCAGTCTCAAAGGGATATTAATTCTCCTCTTTTCTCTTTTCCTTATCTCTCTGTTCTTGTAGAGTCATTGTGGAGCAGCACCACTAGGCCCATGCTGTGGCCAATTTCTTGACATGTTAATCAGTGGGCAATTTGTTCAACATTTAACAAGGGGGATGTTTGAGGAGATAAAATTGCTCCTGCTTCTGTGCATCATTTAAGCGTTGGAGTAAATGAGGAGAGTGCATGAGAGAAGAAAGGATGTCGGATAGGAAGGAGTGCCATTGCTATCAAATGTCTTTAAATTGATCCCAGAGCATGACAATGTTTCTGCATGTGAGCCATAGAGGACAAAAGCTAAAGATAATATGGAGCGATTAGTTACCTCCAACATTTTTTCCAACAAAAATGGTTTTATCAGCATGAAAGTGGCCAAAGCATCAAAATAAATGTGTCCAATGGACAGTACACAATAAAAATAATCAGTAGGCTAATATAAACAATAAACACATTAAGATCATATTCATATATTAACATTCAATTAATTAGGATTCATATATTAAATTATATATACTCTAGGTCCCCAAACCACGAATGTTGAGAAAGCAGGACCAAATCATCCAACAGAAAAGTTCATGAGGTGTTTTAAAGGGCCCTTGTTAGCTTGGGACCCCTCCGCCTACTGGTAAATCCGCCTCTGTATGTTAAGTTTAACTCATTGGAGAGCGTATTTCAGAAAGCACTCTGGTTAGTTTGCACTGTGAATCCCGTTAAAACCCTCCCTCTTGGTTTTTATAGCTGTAACACTACACTGTAATTGTTGAGTTTTTGTTGGCCTCTGTAAGTATGTGTGCACATTACCAGTTTGCAAATCTGTTTACGTGCGCGGTATTGAATCTTGTGTAAATCCTAATCTAATTGAACATGCGTATTATGTCTCCCTCAGCAGCCTCTCCGAGACCCAGATGGTCGCATGTGGAAATAATAAAATGACACGAACAAACATCCACCTGTAAGACGATTGTGCCAGGTAAGCTGGGCGGCAGAGTGCTGAGATATTCAGAAGAGAAAGTGTGACGTCCCCCGTGAACCGCATCAGCAGTTACATCTGTGAGGCGAAATATAACGGGCCTTCGTTCAGATGACAAAGAGGGACAGACAATGGGCGTATTGCTGCATTATTTCAACTCCCCTCTGACAGTACTCTAATTTAATGAGGCTCACTGCGAGTCTCTGTCTCACTTTGTCTGTTTGGAGCAAGGTCAATCTGTACAACACAAGAGCACGCATTGGAAAACAACAACCAAACAATGCCAGGGCATGTAAAGCATAAAAAAATAAACTCTTGATTACAACACACCAACAGTACAAACAACGGAAGGCCAAGTTAGCTGAACAGATATCCATGTAATTAAACCTGTAATAGCAGACATGTTGTAAACAGTGTTTGCTGTGTAGAGAGCGGTAATAGCATTTTACTGAGGACACCACCCGGCCAGATTATTAAATTGCTCACCTCCCCTGATGTGCTAAAAGTGTGACAGACTGTGCAAACATTGCTATCATGGTAGTGGTGACGACAGCCAAACAACAAAATCAACAATGATCTCTTCCAAAAAAACACAGGCAAACACACACACACACACACACACACACACCAAAACACAGACTTAGAGAGAGTGTAACTTCAACCTCTTGGCCCTACCACGTCCTTCCTCCCCCCCTCCATCTGTCTGTCACCATGCCATCCCAGGCAGCAGTCGCCTGGCAACATGGCTCAGTCACAGAACATATTTCCCAGATCGTGGAAGATATAGACTTTCCGCTACAGTGTTATTTCATTAGAACATTTAGAAACAGACCATGTGGGATTGTGTTCCTGCATCTCTGTCTCCAGCCACCTGCTTTTATTGGAGCCTGCCCCCGGAGTTTGCAGGGGAAATATTAAAAAGACGACTGCCCGTTGAACGGGATATTAGAACATAATTAGCAGGGGTTCCGGGCTGGCAAGCCGCACGGAAAACAGATGGCCCGCTAATTCTATTAGCAGTGCAGAAATGGTCCAGTAGCTTTTTAACACTGGCGGAGCGCTGTGACCTTCAAGCCCCTGGAAGTGGCCTTGTGTGTACAGGCCCCCAAACTATTACAAGATACTTTCACTGACCCGGCACAGTCAAACTGCCTCTTAGACTATTTATGAATTAGCTGAAACTGTATGAGGAAACCTTATAAATACAGCAGGCCCATGACATTCAGTTTAAATGTATTGTTATACGATATGTGGAGGTTCAGCTAATAAAAATACCGTTAACTTTGTTTTACAATAAGTGTAGTTAAAGCTGGGGTATGTGATTTCTGATTGGTCAAAATTAACATGAGCGGTACACTTTGACCAATCAGAGCAAGGTGAAAAAACACACGATTCTCTGTTCTTATTGGCTGTTGGGACTGTCCATTCACGTTGGCTCCAACGTTGTTGGTGTGTAGAGCGTGTCAGGGAGGGACCATAGGGGAGGGACCAAAGAGAACAAGTGGAGCGGTTGAGGTATTTGGATTCAAATCTCTATCCCAACTGCTATTTTCTCCCCAAATTCTCCAACCCAGCTTTAAGCTAAAGAGATATTCATTTAATAAATTTGAGTGCTTGTGGGAGAACAGTCACAGACTAGATCAGCTGCAGTAACTCAAATGATTTATATTTTATCATTTCTCTAGTCAGTGCGCTTTAACACAGCAGCTCTGAAACGTCACCAGAGCATAAACCGTTAGATATTACACTATACACATTATATTAAAAATATCATCTTTTATGTTTTTCTGACACATCTATGTTTATGAATTTTTACCATGTATCATTTGGTAACACTTTGCAATAAGGGTACATTGATTAACTCTTAGTTAATGCTATCAATTGTTAGTTACTGCTTATTAAGCATTAACTCATTAACTGACTGCCAATGCTTAGTGATTAGGGGTTAGTTGATGATTGGTTAAGCATTAGCAATGCCTAGTTAACTAATGCTAAGTTATACATTAACTAAGCATAACGGTTGGCTAATGCCAAGCAGAAGCATATCTTAAGCAGTTATTAATGGTTAGTAAAGGCTTATCTAATGCTTATTAAGCATTAACTAAGCATTGACTATGTACCCTTATTGTAAAGCTACCTGTCATTTTGAAGGGACTGCGCCTGGTAAAAGCATTTTTTGTTGATACTGAAAATATTGAATCGACACAGTTTCATAGGAGCCGTGGGTCTGAAGCATCTGAATGCCATTGACCACATCCAAACCTTCTGCTCTGCGCCGAATACTGAGCGCAGCATCAGCCCCCGACTGTCATCCTCAAACCCACTCACATTTCATCTTTTACCTCGGCCGCAACATTCTCTCCTCAATACGTCTTCCGTCATCCTTCATTTCTCAGGAAGATTCCATTTACCTTCTTTATTTATTCCACTGAAACATTTTTTCCGGCTTTTTTTGCGCTTTCTTCCAGTGACCCCCACCACAACCGCACCACCCCATCCCTATGCCATCTCTATACCTCTAAAGCAATCATCCTTCTTCCTTTCACCCTTTATTTACATGACACAGAGGTTCTCTCAAAAGGCAGCCGCGGATGGCAAAAGGCAGCCTTTTACAAAACGGTTCAGGTTTTAATATCTTCCCCCTTGCTTTTCATCACAACCCAGGAGCTTCATAACAGAACTAACAGTCCTCTCGTAATCGCATTGTCCCTTCTGTAAATATCACGGGCCCGGTCTCATCTTTATTTTATTACCACCACCTCTATCACTAAAGACCCTCAGTGTGTGCACCTATATCGCTTAGGCTGGAGGGGCCAGTCTCATATCGCCGACCATTGCTCTGCACAAAATATTGCCTATGAAACACAAAGGACTTCCTCAGTCTGGTATGAAATCCAAATCAAAAGTTGATTTTTACATTTAGTCGGATATTACATTTCTAGTGAGAGCAACACTCATGTTGGAGAATTTGCTACAAACCTTTGTTTGATCAAACCTAAGACAGGGTTCCTACACATTTTCCATTAAAAAAAGTTCCATACATTTCCAGACTTAAATTTCCTTGATTATCTGTAGATTCAGTCCATATCAAATAGTTAGATGCTTATACTATAATTAAATGGTTCTGAAGCCAGCCCTGGGAGAACTGACATCAACCCATGACTCTCTTTGCCCATACCCAAGACTTAGTAAAAACTGAAGCTTAATTTATAGTAGGTGACTCTACACTTTTGATTAGTGTAGCTCGAAAGAAACAGGATGTTTTCAACTCATGCTTTGGCGAAAGGTTTCGGTCTTCAATCTGGTAAACTACTTATTTGCCAAGGGACTACAAGTAGAAAATATACATTTTCTTAAAACCTGATAGATGACATCTGGCAGTAACCAGTTGAAAGGAAAGTGTAAAAGATGTTTTAAACAGTGGTGATCTAGTTTGTGAACATACAGCTTTTCTAAATATTCAATCATTTGAGAATTGATTGGTGCCTCGATGGTTGAACTGTCCAATCTATCCATTCCTCTCCACAGGTATAGTGGAGTAATCGCTTACAGAAGAGGTCAATGCTACTCAGTCCTGATACATTTACAAAGAACCGCAGAAACACACACACTGTGGGCAGGCATTTACATCTTTCTATGGTAGAACACACCATCTGCATTGACTGGGAGGCTGTGGCTCAGCAGGTAGACCAAATCATCAATTAATTGCAGACTTGGCAGTTTGATTCCTAGCTACGCATGTAGGTATTCTTGAGTGTGACGGCTGATTCAGTGCCTTGCCTTGCATGGCAGCCTGCTGCCAATGGTGCCTGAATGGGAGGAAAAACTAGTACTTTCGATAAAAGTGCAAACCAAATACGTTACTACAATTTTCTTAAAGGCGACACTCTGCTAATTTCAAGGTTCAAATTTGTATTGTGGGTGTCTACAAGAAACTGTTTTCATGGTTCATTGTTCAAAAAACCCATTATTTATCCCATAATGCCCCTTTCTTCGTCATTCATTCTACAGCTTTTTCCCCCTCTGTCTGAATTGCTCCGTTCTAGCACCTGTCTCTTTAAAGGGTAACTGCACCCCCTGTTTGAGCTACTGCACGATTTTGAAAAATGCTTTCAGACCATGGATTCTGAATTCCGTTTGAGAACCATTGTTTTTAAACATTCCGACATCAGCCGGCCGACTTTCGGGAGGGAGGGGGCGCGCGGTGTCTGTGAAGGAGGGGGCTAGCTGCTAGCTGTCACTCAGGAAGATCTGAATGACATGACTTCATTGAAATATCGAGTGACACAAAGTCTAACGGCACTGTCGCTACACAGTGAGCTCATATAGCCTATGCCACACAGATGGGTCGTCTGAGGTGGAGGACTTTTCTTATTCTAAATTGTTGGCGGGTGTTTCTATCGTAGTGTTAGGAGACCGAGTAGCGCAAGTGAACGAGCGGCAGTGTGTGTGTGTGTGTGTGTGTGTGTGTGTGTGTGTGTGTGTGTGAGCGAGGAGAGCGAGCGGTAGCGTGTGTCAATAAAGTGAAACAATGAACGAGTCCGGGTCTGTGTGTGTCTGTGTGTGTGTTCGCGCAAGCGAGATATTGCAGACACACTGTCGGCAGAAGTGAAGGGTGTTAACCCCCGAAATAACATCCTTGGAGGGACAGTATAACAGTAGACGCTTATGGACCAGCCATGGACCTATGAAGAGCGTGCCTGGCTTTGCGGCGACGTGATGACGTACATGGGGTCAAAAAAGTCCCATGTACGTCATTTTTCGAATCCGAAGGAAAACGTTTTTTTCAAATCTTAGTAAAGTTCTAAAATGATTTACAATACAAAACATTTCTTGAATTGCCGATATTTAACATATTGCAATTGTTTTCAGTATTAACACCAGCATATATGTGTTCCTTAACAACATAGTGATTTAATTCAGCTTATATCTCAAAAAACAAGTAAAAGGGTGCAGTTACACTTTAAGAAGCCCAGTCTGTTCTGATTGGTCGGTTCCAAACACAGTTTTTTGTGGACTTTCCCTGCGTCTCTTGACCAGGGAAATAAAGTCTAGTTTCCACTGAGCAAAACAGTTCGGATTGGTATGGAACTTTAACCCTAGATATGGCTTGTATTTCCACTGCCATGCGCACCCCTACTTGGTAACCAGGGACAGGGTAAACTGTACTGTATTCTGAGTTATTCAAATAGGTTAGTTCTAGCCTGGTCCTACCAGACCATCGTACTTCATTTCATTTGTACAGAGGGTCTGGAATCGCTCAATTGACAAACGTTAACTCACTTGAAGGCGGGTGTTTGTTGAAGTTTAAAACTATTGATCTGCCCAGTGCCACTCTGGATCTGCCAACCATTCGCATAACGTTTGGTTGTGATGCATGTCATGCGCCGGCTTCTGACTACTACTGAAACTGGCGCACTACCTGAACGTCATTGTTCTCAGCCACTCCCTCCCGGAGAAAACCCAGAAATATACCGCAGACCCAGACTGATACTGAAGGGAAATGACAATTGAGTGGAAGTACGTAGGCGGGCGGTGCCAGGCTAGGTTAGTTCTGGGTTAATAGTCAATTTTACTTAGAAATACCTAATTATGCAGAAATAATTATCCAAATATCTCAGTGATTATCATAAAGTAGTTCAGTGGCAGTTATAATGAATGGAAAAATAATTAAAAGGAAAACATTTTGAAACGATAATTTCTCTTCAGCATCAACTACAAAGACAATACATTCCTCTTTCATGCTGAAATATAAAGATGATCCTTTCCACAAAGATCAAAACTTCAAACTAGTTTAATCAAAGAGACAAATAATAAAAAGGTTTTTAATGAGAAAATGTAACGTTTATTTTATGTAATGCGCACAATTAAAAAAATGAAGAGGAGTATTTGGTGAATAGACTTCTTTGTGATATTGTAATGTATTACAGGGAAAGTGACACCATAGTCTACACACTGATGAGGCTGAGAAAGTGAAGAAAAGGCCAAGCTAAAGATCTGGATGGAAGGAACATATTGTTGAAATCCGACTGCGAGAATATGAATAGCTTATCAAAAGGTTGTGGCAAAACCTGATTGAAGAGAAAGGTGTGAGAGCCCTCAGTCAGCTGATTGAGTCAGAAGTGAAAAAGGAAACATCTAAAGATGTATATATTGAGCAGGAGGCATGAAGGATGATGACACTTCATGGTTTTTAAAAGTAAAGGAACATGCGTCATCCCTTTTGGTGTTGTAGAAGCTCTTGCAATACAATAAGAGATTATATAACACATTCGGCTGGTCAAGTCGAATGACAGAGGTGGACATAAAGAGACACAGGATTCCGGACATTTCTTCTCAGAGTCTAAATATTCTAATTCGGGATGTGCATTTAGAATTCGGAGAGTTGGTTGTGAAACTTGCACTGGACCCCCTTATCAAGATGCTTGTTGATGTTTGTATGCTTGTACCACCGCTGTATGTAAGTACTGCAGTGCACAATTTACAAGTAACGTCATCAACATTTTGGGTGAAATAGTCCCTCCCGCCACTTTTTTATTTTATTTGCCCGTTTAATTTTGCTCTGGACAACAAAACATGTGGATCCCGGTTGTATGGGTATATATAAAAAAATAAATAAAAATAAATAACTGTTAGTATTAATGGGTTAAAATGCTTAACAGTCGGTTAGAGGTTGGTCAAAGTGCACATCCTTTCTCCGCCCTGTATTTATATGAAATTAAACAATTACTGACTCATGCACATTAAAAATCAACAACACACATGCACACATAATGTTTACTCCACACTCTGACTGAACTTCCACAGAGTCTGAACAGATGTTTTGTCCAGAGATGTGAGCTGCAGATTTTCCTCAGCACGGAGGGGGGGGGGGGGACAGAGGAAAAATAGCTAGAAACACAGCAAAGAATTCCCATTAGAATTCCATGTCAGCTGTTCTAAATAGTCCGTCAACAGCAGCCTCTCACAGAAGTGGCCATCGGAAAAAAGGGAGAACAAAATGATTAGCTTTTGAACAGGCACAACTGCATATATACAGTACAGTATGTGCAGTCCTGAGCAGTTCCCCCTTCCTGAAGTCTTTCATTATAATCAACCAGCACAGTCCCTCCCCACTGTGTCTTGTTTATAGTGTTTGTCACGTCATCAGCTGTTTATTAATGGATTCCCTCCGGAGCGGCACATGCAACTCACAGCTCACTGATTGCTGCGGCACAGGAGTGATTCAACCTACTTACAGTGCGGCCACTTTAGGAAAGCTTCCACACTGCTGCTCACTCCTTTCTGTCTGCAATATCCTGAATCATGTGTGTTATCTTGGATTTTGTAAAAATGTCAGCACCGGGAAAGTACTTTAGCAATGACATTTAGAAATTAGAAGTCATGTGAAGTTATGGTTTACAGCTTTCAAGTTGGAGTTAATGATTCTGGAGGATGCTTGTTGTCAAGATCACTTTTTACCAAAATCAGCGAATATCTCCTCGTCACAATCCTCTACCTGTTCATACAGTGTGTGCACTGAAAAATAGAAACAGTGTGTCCAGTCAATACACAGCCTAGGCGCTGTAAACCGGCATGTTGCTAGCTACAGTGTCCTACTTTGTTTACATACCCTTAGTTCACATACCCTTTTACAGACCCAGGGCTGTACAGTGCGACAGTTTTGATCGCATTTGCTACTGAAATTGATCACGTGCGATGATGAATACGAATCCTTTCGCACTCGTGCGACAGGTTGATAATGAGGAGAGGCTGTCTTTGAAACACAGAGGACAGATGCACAACACTGCTTAGAGGGCTCTACATTAACACTGCGGGTAAATGAGTCTTAGGAAAGTAAGTTATTGAGTCCACCCTTCACTTTGGCTGGTGAAAGATGTGTGCTCGGGATCTGTGTTCGTGCAGCGATTCTAGGTATAAAAACTTCACGGCTTCAACGGCAATTACCGGAAGGAGACGGCACATTACCGCAGTTAAGTTAGCGTTAGGGGTGTGAACGTTTACAAAAATGCCTAACCGTGTACACGACGAATTTTTTTTCGTGTACACGGTTAACCGTTACGTCATTGTCCTCGTGCCCCCGCCGTCTTGTAGGCGCGCGCGCACACACACACGCGTTCGTTCGCCTGTAAACACACAATTGACATGAACTACGCTCGTTTACACACCTCTTATAATAGGTCCATGGTACACACACACACACACACACACACACACACACGTTCGCCGTCATAATCGCGCTTCATTAATTTCCTGATTAATATAGCCTATCGCTTTCTACATGTCCACGTTAAATGCATGTTGAACAGGTGTTATAAAGTTCGGGCTACTTACGAGCGTAGTTCACGTCAACCGGGTAACTTTAATCTTTAGGTTATCTTTCATCACTCTTCCATGGCTGTGAGTCGAGTCCCAGCACGGCGACTCCCCGTGTGTGTGTGCGCCGATACACACACTCACTCACACACACACTCGCCGAGGGACAGACAGATTCTCGGCAGACTAGCTTTTATCCTCCCCAATTAGTTTATTAGTGATGTAAAATCAATAAACGCGTGTCTCCAGAACATATTTAAAAACTTTGAAATTTTAAGAAAAAAAAACAAAAAAAAACGGTTTTCGTTTATTGATTTTTCCTAAACGGTTATGATTTACTAAACGGTTACACGTGTACACGTGTACACGTGCACACCCCTAGTTAGCGTGTGTACAAACAGAACATTTCCTGTGCGCCTTCACATTAAAAGCCTGTTACTAGCCAAACGTGAGTTGACTTTTATTTTGAAGCCGGTAAGAACAGGAAGTTAGCGCTTTTTTTCTAGCTTGAAAGGCAACTCCTTCAGCTGCAGAGAGCAGTCAACAGTAGCCTAGTCTATTTAAACAAAGTTTTAAATAAGCCACTGAAAAGCTACTCCCAACACATTCACAACAACCTATTTAATTTATCCTAAATTGTACCAATATGTATACTTGTTTATTTAATAGGCTATGTTTAATGTTTTAAAGTTTGGTTTTAATTAACAGAAGGACATTATAATAATAATTCTGAATCAGCAAAAAATTGCAATTGGCAGGTTAGATTCTTTTTTCTAAATTGCAATCAGTGCACCCCTATTCATTTTTCTACAATTATTACTGCACACACTAGGATATCATATTAATTGTGAATCTCAAATGAGACCAGGATGACATGCTCAAAGGTAATTAGAGCAAAATGCAAGGGTTAAGGTTATGCAAGTTTTCAATCATAGCCTACTTTGTGTGCTACCAAATTTATTTTTGTGCTACTGAATTTTTTTGCTTGCTAGCACCGGTGCTACCACCTAAAAAAATAAGCGTACAGCCCTGAGACCCATTTTTTTTAAAGCTCACACACAGTATGGTCAGGTTGCAAATCGCAAGGAGATATTGACTGATTTTGACGAAAAGTGATTAGGAAAACCCCATAATTGCTGACTATACCTTTAATCGCCAGTGAAATGTTTGTTTAAACTTCAAACAAGACTACATTTACACACTCCGAATTAGTAGCAATTATATTGTACAAGGCATCATGCTCATTGTCATTAGCCGAAGCGACAGCACAGTGATGACTATTATTCTCATCATTGCACACGCACCTTTGTACAGCTACTATAATTAATTCATTTATTTATTCTCTATGGATTTCATGATGATGTGGCTCATTAACACAACACACGTCTTGTCGTGTTACTTTTTGGTGGTTACCAGAAACCATCCACGAGTGAAATGTCATGTGATAAGTATTTACATTTATTTGCTTGATCATGAAAACTGTCATTTATAATCTTTTTTTAAATATTTTAAGGTTAGGTGTTTGTGCATTTTCTTATAAAAGAGATCTACTGTACAATCAGAATTAAATGACTGACTGCTTGAATCTGAGATGTAAAAGTTAACAGAGAAAGTTTGGGTGAGTAATCGGCCTCTGCAGCAGCGGAGATGTTTGTGTTTCTCCCGCCGAGCAATAAGAGGACCCCAGGAGCACCAGAGAGAGAGAGAGAGAGAGAGAGAGAGAGAGAGAGAGCGGGAGCAACACAGAAAGACAAACTTGTAAAGCCTCACAGGTCAAGATCATTCTCAAGTGCAGTGGAGGGACATTGGCAGATTGAAGACGAATAAGTGAGGGACGCAAAAATCCTTTGCATTTTAATGAAAACGTAAATAAACAAAAGAATATGGCAGTAAATAAACAAAACAGAAAAAGCAAGGAGAACAGCGCCTGGCTTTAGGGGTTGTGATGGAATTCTTAACCAGGAGAAGGGCTGTGTGGCCGTGTTTGTGTGTGTGCGTGCATGCGTGTGTGTGTGTGTGTGTGTGTGTGTGTGTCTGTGTGTGTGTGTGTGTGTGTGTGTGTGTGTGTGTGTGTGTGTGTGTGTGTGTGTGTGTGTGTGTGTGTGTGTGTGTGTGTGTGGCGGTTACACGAGGTGACACCGACAGCTAACCTCACTCTGGTGTGTGAGGGGAATGTGTGATGACTAACTTAGATCCATCAGTTCACGTGAGCGGAGGTTGAACAATTCATGACTTCCTGAAATAATGGTCTCATAAGCATCGACTGTTTCCCGCAGTCAGCAGGACAGAGACATTTAACTACTAACAAACGGTAATAGCCTGAACGATGGACCAACATTCCTCACAGTGACCTTTTAGGCTGTGTGTGTGTGTGTGTGTGTGTGTGTGTGTGTGTGTGTGTGTGTGTGTGTGTGTGTGTGTGTGTGTGTGTGTGTGTGTGTGTGTAGGTGTGTAGGTGTGTGTGTGTGTGTGTGTTGGGGGCGACAGCTTGCAGGAAAGAGGCGAATGGAGCACAGTTTCTTGAATGAGGAGTGACCTCATGCATCATGCTGGCACCCCACTGCATAGCGGTGGTGAAATGAGGGACTTTCTATCCCACTCCCTCCTCTTCACACACAAACAAACAAACAAACACACACACACACATGTGTGTGGACCCTCGTTGACATAATGGATTCCCTGGGCCAAAACACAAATTTAAGCCCTCGTAATTTGACTAATGGTAACCTCTACTTGGACATACGTATACCTGAAATTGAAAAAAAGGTCAAAGCTACATTCATAATAATTTTTAGAATAACAATGGGTCAAATGGTAAGGTTAGTAGGTGGATATTGAAGCATTTAGCTGCAAAAGAGCAAAATTGTGGAGAGAAAAAGAGAGTGAATGTTAAAAAAAAACTGTTTGCTAAAATGTCAGCTTAGATCCTGCATGCACGTATGTATAGACATGTTAACATGCATACAATGTACATAATTATCCACCCCATGTTTATCCATAGAATACAGTGCTGTGTGAAAGTTTGTGAACCCCTTGAACCTTTTGGAATTTTATCCATAATTAATATTTTTTTGTCAATACCAGTATTTTTTATATGAAATAACAGATGTTTGTTTATCAATTCAAATTTTTTCTTTTCCAGAAATCAATTGTTAAAGCCACTACGAGTAACATGGCACGTTGGCGTCCCCTTTGGACAAAAGCGGTAGTATTTTTACGACGCCCGCTGTCGCAAAGCTGTTTTCTAGCGCGTGCCAGGCGCGTGAGTGTGAACTGAGAAGGGCGCAATATAGTGCATGTCCGTGTGTTGAAAGTGTGAGGACTCTTTTCGGCTCCGTGAGAGTGGTTTTGACACTGCATGAACTAACGCCAGTCACTGCCACACGCACCTGATTGCAATGAGTTGATGCAGCAGTGTCACCTAACTACTCTCTCTCACGGAGCTGAAAGATTACGTGTCCGACTCCTCACAGAAAGCGAATGAACGATAGACGGCAGTTAGTATGGATCACGATGAGGTAATGTGTTTATGTTGTTGTAAATAATTACTATTTCAGATAATGGTTATCTGATGATGGTGAAGCAAAGCAAACTTTGTGTTAGTACCAACCGCTCATTCATTTAGGAGTAAACACTGCAGTCTAGTTTCGCTCTCGTGAAATTGTATACACGTTGCTTGGCAACGTCCTCGTCCCCCCGTAGCCTATATCACTCTCCCTTTTAGCTTTTCTTCATTGCATTTTCTTTTTTTTCTTTGATGGTTCAGCCCCGTTATCAGTCATTATGACAACAAATAACTGTATCAAACAAGGCTCCCGCTCCCCTTCCCTCACCTGGAGGGATAGGCTTCTCAATTCACGTTGCTGCGCCACACTGAAATCTGCGACCAATACGGATATGTGACCATAGAGCTTGCACGAGCGAACCGAAAATCGGACTGGGTGTGCGACCAGACCAAAAGCAGTAATAAAAACTATTTAAAAACGTCTTTCTTTGCACTGATGGTCTCGTTTGCTGTTAAAGGTAATTTATGATTATCAGAGGAAACATGAGGCTGTATCTAAATGTTACTCGTAGCTGCTTTAAAACAGATAAAACAAATTATTCGCCAACTGTTGTATGTGCAGAAGTTTGTGAACCCTGAGCTGTATTGCTTAAATTGAGCAGGTAAAAACAATCAGATGGGCCAAATTGATTGATGAAATAGACCAATGTAATGAGAGATCTTTAGGGAGGAAATTGGGTGGCACTAGATAAAACAGAGATAAAACCAGGTCAGTTTAGGCCCACCAAACTGAACCCATACAGGTCAGACTCAGTAACGCTAAAAGGGAAAAAAATCTCAGAGGATCTCAGGAATAGAGTTTTGATGTTGCACATTTGTCTGGGGACAGCTATAAATTCATATAAAAAAAATTGAGCTCCATCGGTCCACCGTGAGGCAAATCATCTACAAATTGAGAGCTTTAAGAGTGACTTAACATCTGCCTAGAAGTGGACTTCCTTCAAAAATATCCTCAAGCGCCACAAGAAAAGGGATTTTTCAGGTAAAAGCCAACCCAAACATTATATCTGGAGATTTGCAGACCATTTGCCACCACCATTCTTCACTTGGGAGAAGGTTTTCTTGGTGGTAGGCAGAGTTGCGTTTTTGCCCAAACATGGCGGTTTTGGTTATGACCAAACAGTTACATTTTGGACTAATCTGTCCACAGAATAAGACTTCAGGTATTTCCAGGTGCTCTCTGGCAAAGTTGTGACAAGCAGTTTTGTTCTTTTTTGAGAGCAGAGGCTTCTTCAGCAACCCTCCCATGAAAGCCATTTTGACTGAGTTTTCTTTTTATTGTGGAACCATGCACATCTGTACCAGATGCTGCAAGAGAGGCCTGCAAATCACAATATGTAATATTTGGGTTGGCTTTTAACTGAAAAATCACTTGTCTTGTGGAGCTTGTGGATATTTTTGAAGGAAGTCCACTTCTAGGCAGATGTTCAGTCACTCTTAAAGCTCTCAATTTGTAGATGATTTGCCTCATGGTGGACCGATGGAGCTCAAACTTTTTTTAAATTAATTTATAGCTGTCCCCAGACAAATGTGCAGCATCACAACTCTATTCCTGAGATCCTCAGATATTTTTTTCCCTTTCAGCATGTCTGAGTCTGACCTGTATGGGTTCACTTTGGTGAGCCTAAACTGACCTGGTTTTATCTCTGTTTTATCTAGTGCCGCCCAATTTCTAACCTAAAGATGTCTCACTACATTGGTCCATTTCATCACTCAATTTGGCCCATCTGATTGTGTTTACCTGCTCGATTTAAGCAATGCAGCTTAGGGTTCACAAACTTTTGCACATACAACAGTTGTCAAACAATTTGTTTTATCTGTTTTAACAATTGATTTCTGGAAAATAAATTTTTTGAATTGATAAACAAACATCTGTTTTTTCATATAGAAAATACTGGTATTGGGGGCGCCTTTAGCTCAGTTGGTAAGGCGTCCCCCCCATGGGCCTCGGCCAGCAGCGGACCCGGGTTCGATTCCAGCCCGCGGTCGTTCTCTGCATGTCGCTCCCCTCTCTGCCCCATTTCAACTCTGTCTCTACACTGTCAATAAAGCATAAAAATGCCCAAAAAATATCTTTAAAAAAAAATACTGGTATTAATAAAAAAGGATTTAATTAATTATGGTTAAAATAAATAAAATTCCAAAAGGTTCAAGGGGTTCACAAACTTTCACACAGCACTGTATGTATTTGTTGGTGCACTGCTTTTGTTGTTTTCAACTTACAGACACAGTTGACTTGTATATAGACATTTTATTTATGTCATTGGTGCTTCTCATATGCATTACAGATTTCACATACTACTTGTGTGCATACTGTTCAAGTCTATTCTTAACCTTTTATTCATTCAGGTTTGTTGTTCTTGTTTTTAGCTGTTATGTCTTTTCCTGTGTAAGTACATTAAGAGCAACGGGAAAAAGAAAGAAGAAACACCATGCAGCAAAGGTAATAATCTGTCAGTGTTTTGAGTTTACAGCCTGTTTAGCTGCTCCCAAAGTGGCCATAAAATCATTTAAAGCTGCTTCAAAGATCTTTGGATGCATTTGCGCTAATTGTTCTGCTGTCTCTTGGTACAAGTATCATTCAAAAGTAATATATTATTATCCCATTTCTTGTCCAGTAAAAAAAAGTACATGAAAAAAGGATTCTGCATTGAAGGTTTATACATTTTATCCAATTAACTGTGATTTGAGGCGACCAGTCACATAACACATAAAACCAGCCTTGAAGACATCAGCTTGTGGCTCACTGCAGCTCTATCAGGGGTCAGAGGTCTGTGTTTGCTTTTCATTTGGCAAACATTTTCTTTTCATCTCCCAAAAGGTGCTGGGGTCACCGTCTAAGTGGCTGAAAATTCCTCTCACGTCTCTCTCGAAGATATAACCTTGCTAACACATTTCATCCACTGTAAAGTTCATCACACAAATATGTTTTACCTTCCATTTAACTCTATCAGTAACACTAAACTCATCTTTAAAGCTGTAGTGCGTAACTTTTTCAAACATTCAAGCCATTGCCAAATGTGTTGACACAAAGTTGATTAAGCAGATAATCAGCTTAATCAGCTCCACAACACTCTCTCTCTCTCTCTCTCTCTCTCTCTCTCTCTCTCTCTCTCTCTCTCTCTCTCTCTCTCTCTCTCTCTCTCTCTCTATGTCTCAGTGTTGTTGTACTTCTGAAACTGAAACTCGGTCCCCACAAAGCTATTAGTCAGTAGACACACACACGCACATTCACACAGTACACTCCTAAACCTTAGAAGGTCAAGCTATTGTGGGTTATTTTTTCTGCCCGTTTCATGACACTGCCAAGTGCCAACACAAAAGTCAGCACTTAACCTGACTATCAATCAGTGGACCAGCCATACACAGGGTCAGGCTACTGCAAGGCAAGTGGACACACACACACATATACACACACACAAAGTTTCCGCCCTCTCTGCAGAAGTTCTGTGTAATATCAGTCTGCAGCACGGCTATCTATGTGTAATCTGGGGATGTAGCAGGAAACTCAGCACTGTAGTACGTCATCCGAGCAAAAAACCTGCTGATTAGCGGTGGAATTATCCCATTAACAGAAATGATTTCACGAGCTTCAGCATACAAATGAGTCACTTACAAAAGTTTTTCATCTGATACTATAGAGCGGGACTTATTAAATAATTTAATTGTGAGATTAAAGCGGGCTAATTTGACAAACCAGCACTAATCAAAAACGACAATAGGACGGCCTCTGGGCCTGAACGTGAATTGCACACTCCAGTTTATTTATATATTTTTAATGGGAGCGGCTCAGGGGACAGACGGACAGACAGGGTGTCAGCGAGGAAATGAGACCAACCAAAACAGCACATTGAAAAATAGATTGGAAGGACAAAAGATTATATGTACGTACGTGTGTGTGTGTGTGTGTGTGTGTGTGTGTGTGTGTGTGTGTGTGTGTGTGTGTGTGTGTGTGTGTGTGTGTGTGTGTGTGTGTGTGTGTGTGTGTGTGTGTGTGTGTGTGTGTGTGTGTGTGTGTGTGTGTGTGTGTGTGTGTGTGTGTGTGTGTGTGTGTGTGTGTGTGTGTGTGTGTGTGTGTGTGTGTGTGTGTGTGTGTGTTTGGCCACGTCGGGTCAGAGCTATAAGCACTGAGACGATCAGTATAGAAGCCCGGTCGCTGCCCGCTGAAGCAGACACACATGCTCAAAACAACGTGAGACTTTCAGAGCCGATATAACACTGGAAAGAAGCGGACTGTGATTAATCAGTGACAGCTAACCACTAATTACAAGCCCCAATCAATTACCTCAACGCTCATTATCTAGTCAACACACCACCTGGAGAGCACTAATGTGCTTTACTTGCTGTGGGCACAATCAGCCCTATACACCTTTAATAGCACTGAAGGAGAAAGTGTGAGAGATGGAACTGCATATGTGACCAGTGTGTAGTGTGTGTGTGTGAGTATCAATGCATTGTGGAAAGTTAATATTCAAATCATATGTGCGGTAAAGGAAAGAGGGGTCTCCGATGTGACCGGTAGCCTCCAGCCCTTCGCTTTACATTTCGAGCGAGACTAAAGATTAAAGCTACTCTCTCTAGCAGACCACAAGCCAATTACACCTCACCGGACCTACACAGTGAACCAAGGGACAAAGAAAAGACCAAGAAAGAGGGGGAGAGAGAGGTTGGCTCAAAGGAGGAGGGAGAGAGTGGGGGATACGACGAGTTGGACGGATGAGAGAAGCCATTATGAACATTGGAGTGACGGGGATTGTAAATTTCAAGAGGTGAGAGGAAAAAGCAATGTTGTTGACATTTCCTCCAGATCAAATAATGTATTCAGTTTATAAGGAGCGACTCCAAATGGTGGAAAGAGTTAAAGGGTCAGTCCATGTGTCAAATTTGTTGTCGTTTTTCAGAACAGACTTAGTAGTAATGGAATTATAATATTCATAAGTATGTTTGAATAAGTGTGTAGCCTATAATCTCTTGAAAATCTTTTTTTTTCTTATTACAGTAGGCCTACATCATGGTACATCGCCACAGAAAGGACAAACTTAACGACTTTTCATATACAGTATAGTGGGTGACAGCCGGAAATGGACTCATACCTAGATCGATAGATAGATAGATAGATAGATAGATAGATAGATAGATAGATAGATAGATAGATAGATAGATAGATAGATAGATAATGTATCCAGTTAAATACAATCTAAACTGTTATAAAACCATTAGGCAACTAAATCAATTTCATTAAATGTCAGACGAACAACACTGATGGAACATCATCATAGCCTACAAGAGAGCTTTCATGTCCCAACCAACGATTCATTCCATTTCTATTGACGCACTTTGCAGATACCTGATTATCACTTGTAGATAATACAGCGGCCTTTCTTTGTTCAGCCTCACTATAATTAACCAGTAAAGAGGACAGAGCTCAGACACAAATCGTCAACAATAGCTAGGCCTACATGAAAAAAGGTACGAATGCATCATTAGGCATAGATGAAACTACAGGAATTAATTAACCACTTAAAGCCAGTCAGCAAAAACACTAGGTGGACACTAACAAGAAAAAAAGGGACACTGCACAGGTTGTAAACACGTTTCTGGGCAACGTCTCTGTACAGAATTGCACTAAGCGCGTAGTGAAGGCCATTAGCCTACTCACCTGTCTGAAGAACTCTGTCCTGCACCGCGCAGCCATCCTCTCTGTTCCATTACAACCAGTCCACTCAGCCTCTCTGGTCGCAACGTGACAGAAACTTCCTCAGCAATCCTTCAGCCTTCAGCATGTTAGCCAGGTAAAGCAAGCAGCACCTGTTGGACACGCAACATCTTTGCGCGTGGTTGGTTTGCGTCGTGCAGCAGCGCAGCTCAGAGGAGTAACAGTAATGTGTGTTTGTTGATTGAAAGGTTGGTTCACCACTTTTGGTCAAAAACTGAAATATATCAGCAACTTTTGGAAGCCCACTGATAAAATGATGCCCAAATATTCACCAAGAGGAAGAACTCTTATAACGTTGGTGATCCCCTGACTTTTCCTGTAGCGCCACCATGAGGTTGACGTCGCCTATGTAGTTTTTGGTGAAATAACTTGACAACTATGGATGGAGTTACACAGTATAAAAACGAAGTCAAAGCACTCATCTATTCCTCATGATGGATTTTACTTCTAGGCCTACTACTTGTAATAATAATAATAATAATAATAATAATAATAATAATAATAATAATAATAATAATAATAATAATAATAATAATTTACAAAAAGAAGAATAATGAAGAAAAATGGTGCCCATAACATTTTAATTTATGCTCCCCTGACTTCATCTTGAGTAAAATCACTTATAAAAATCAAAACATTTGTGCACATACTAGCTCTGAGTGTATGGCGGATGCTTGTGATCACCTGTTAAGTAATGCAGAGTTTCATGTGGGCAGATGTTCAAGTATAATCCTTCAGCATGTTGCAGGCCGACTAGACACACTAGACAAGTGTAACTTCACAGAGAAATGTTATAGAGTTTAACATGCCCTCCGTCTTCTACAAAAGAAACACATCATATATCTGAATCCTCAGCAACATATGACAGAATCATCCTCTTCACTTCTCATACTAGGAGCCTCCCAAAAAACGTTGAGTATAATTAAAGAGTGTGTGTTTGTAACCTATCAAAGAGTTTTATGGGACCAACTTTAACAGGCAGAGAAGGAGACGGAGAGTGGAGACGAGATGAAAAGGGGAGAAGATCAAGTGTGTGTGTGTGTGTGTGTGTGTGTGTGCGTGTGCGTGTGCGTGTGCGTGTGCGTGTGCGTGTGCGTGTGCGTGTGCGTGTGCGTGTGCGTGTGCGTGTGCGTGTGCGTGCGTGCGTGCGTGCGTGCGTGCGTGCGTGCGATGTTTCTCTCAGCTTTACTACCTTCCTGAAACAGACACTCTGTACACACAGCAGGCTGAGCTTATCAGGTCTGCTGTGGGTGACTGATGATGTGGGTTCTTTTGGAAGCCAATAAGAATTCATGCCAGAAGATGCAGACCTGGCCTTCTGGTGAAGTTTGTTCTTGGCAGGACGGAAGATCCTCTGGTCAAACATTTAGACCCCAGGAAACTTTCTTATTTTTTTGTCAGGTTTGTTTCTTCATATTTTTAAGTTGTTTTCTCTCTCACACACACACACACACACACACACACACACACACACACACACACACACACACACACACACACACACACACACACACACACACACACACACATCCCCCCAATACTGACAACAGTAGATTTCGGTCGTTCTTTTATACTTACATTAAAGGTGCAGTGTGTAAAGGGAATTGGCGTTTTTAAGCCTGGTAGAAATGGAATATAATATTCATTGTAATAGTCTGTTTTAATCAGTGGTGTATAATCGCTGTTCTTTTTTAAAAATTACATTAGAAAGAGCCTTTTTTATCTAAATACGATTGGGCACACAGCCATGTTGCACTGTCATGTGTCTACAGTACCAAAAAAACGGCCATTTTAGTTTTTATATACTGCATGGTGGGTGTCTGCCGGAAATACACCTGTTGGAAGATAAAGAAGAGGTACAATGAATAACTAAATACATCTTCACCTCATCACTTGATATTGTGGAAATACTTCATGCAGTGGCTGATGACAATTCCATCTTTGGTAACTAGCTTCTTGTTCTTGAAGGCCACCGTAGCTTTATTCTGTTCCCTTGTGATGCAGGAAACAGTCCCATATGTGCTCTGCATGCTTGGCTTGTCATTTGATGAGGTTTGTTACGACGTAGGTTTTTCACCAGACAGCTGCAGCCGCCTGCTGAGGCTCAAACTGGGGTTGATGAGCTGAGTTTGTGAGCTACAAAACCAAAACAATGAGGTGAAAGACACTGAAACCTTCAGTAGTTCTACTACACTGTAGATAAAACAATCCATTGTTAATGTACGTAGACTTTAATTTAGGTTAGGTTTATGATCGATAAACCAAATGTGTTTACCTGATGAAGATAAAAACCTGTTGAGAATCTGACTCACAAATGTCAACCTCATGGTGGAAGAAGTCAGGGGATCACACACATCAGTAGTATTTATCATCCAAGGAACATGAATGTCCATACAGAAATATGTGCCATATCATCAAGTACACATATTTCATAGGATACATGTGCAGTCTGACCTGCTGGTGGGGTTAAAGGAAAAGTCAGGGATCAACACAGTCATTGGGATTCATCCGCTTGGCACCATGGATATGTGCGCCCAATATACTAGCAATCCATCAAGTAGTTGTTGAGATATTTCAGTCTGGAGCAAAAAAAGTGATGGACGACCGACCAACAGACGGAGCGGCTCTTCCCATCCCTTGAGCCGATGCCCGCAGCAAATATTGATTAGCGCAGGTTTAAATAAATATCAGAGTTCTTATGAGTCCAGCTAGCAGCATATGGAGCAGCTGCCTTACACATTTTGGTTGTAGACACTCAGACACATTTTGCCGACTCCATGAGACCACCAATCTGGAGTTTACTCAAGGACAAACCCCCATCAACATCTTGTTTTGGAAGCTGAGATATTTTTTCTTGACTGCACAGGAGTTAGTTAACAGAGGTGTACTGGTCTCGGGTTCATGAACAATTGTCCCAAGTGGATCAACCATAGGGATCAACCAATACATTTAATTATAGTACATGGTTTTTATATAGAATACTTTTTTAACTCAGTGGAATGGAATCTTTTAAAGCTACAGTGTGTAACTTTTTCATATAAATCAAAGTCGGTTACATTCAAGCAATTGCCAAACGAGTTGACACAAAGTTGATAATGCCTTTCAGCTCCCTAAAACTCACTCTTTTATTTCTCAGTATGGCAGTGTTTACAAACTGGTGTCGCCCCACTGACTCTGGCACAGGAGCTCAGAAAAATCCCAAGAATCACACAAGAAATGTTTCAGTTGTTCATTCTACTCCTCAGAAAAAACCTGGACGTACAGCAGGTACACCGAAGGCTTGCCTCATGTAGATGCGCCGACAGTGTTGTTGTAATTACTCAGTATTCCTAATGGGGGCAACAAAAGTTATGTAGCCTACTACAGCTTTAAAGCCAGTGCAGTGTCGATCATTAAAGAGCAGCAGGTAATATTGTTGGGTGTGATGCATTCTTATGCACAGTCAATCTGACTGTGCATAAGAATGAGCATGAATGAAGATCTCCTCTCCTCCCTTTGTCCCATCAGCAGGCGAGGTATAAGGTTTAAATAAATAAGGCATGGCTGCCAGGGGTCGCCGAGCCGTAACCTTTCGGCCCATTGGCTTCGGGAGTGTGCAGCCTCAGCTTAGCCATCCCCCTCACACACACACACATTCACACACTTTCTTCGGAGGTGGGTGCATTTTTAATCAGCGCCGTGCCTATGGCCGCGGCACTGCATCATGCCTAACGAGGCTGAGAGAGGGCTTTCATTTACCCACATGGCGCAGGTAACAAATGGACCACACGATTTATAAGACAAACCCTGATTCCCCTATTCCTGTGATGTCCTTCACTGTATCTCTCCTCTCTCTCTCTCTCTCTCTCTCTCTCTCTCTCTCTCTCTCTCTCTCTCTCACTATCTCATTTATAAGGATGTTTTTTACCTGCACTCTTCCGATACTATTTTTAATTTTATTTGGTACACAGCAATTTCAACTTCTGCCACAGCAAAGATCCATCTTGACAAAGGCTCTTTCAACTGGCTGTATATCGGTTTTACATTGTATTCCAGTTTATTTGGAACACCTTTTACAATCTCATGCAAGACAACAGCTCTGCAACAAATCAAACTTCTAATGTCAAATGTGTTGTTGGCAGTGGAGTTGATTGAACACCGTGGTAATGTATTAAGTCTGTACAATAGTCAGTGGTGTTTGGTGTGTTAGACTGGCTTGTGTTATCAATGGCCATGTTGCACCGCCATGTTTCAACAGTAGCAAGGAACGGACAAACTTAACGGGTTTTATATATGGGTTTTTATATACTGAAAGTGTCCACCTGGTCTATTAATACTATGTATGCACATTGTTATGCCCTCATACTGTACACTTTCAATTGCTTCAGTTCACTGCATATTGCACATACTGTAAATAATGCACACTTAAATTTATTTACTTTTTTTACTGTTTGTTTTTGCCTTACCTTTTTGCACTATTTAGAATCTATGTACTGTTTATATTACTTATGTCATCTTATCTATTTTATCTTCTTGTAATTATTGCACCGTGAGTTTGGAGAGAAACGTAATTTCAATTCCTCTGTATGCCCGGCACATGATGCAGAAATTGACAATAAATTTGATTTGGTATGTATCTGTGTAATGTACCTGTTGGATGATGAAGAAGTACAATATACTAATTTACTAAATACTTCTTCACCTCATCACTTGATAATGTGGAAAGACTTGAGGCAGTGGTGGATGATGCCATCTTTAGTAACTTGCTTCTTGTCCTTGAAGGCCACCGTAGCTTCTGCAAATTCTCTGAATGGGAGGAGGGGTAATTAAGGAAGCGTTGACATCTAGAACATTCACCACTATATGATGCCAAAATACACGTTATTACACACACTATCTTTAAATGTAATTTGGTCTTCTACCAGCTCTATAATGTATTTGATGATGAAACAATGGCATCAATGTGTGTTAAAGTTATCCCTTGAATTCTCCTAGTTCTACCAGCAGGTTGACATGTTTGTATTTCAGTGAAATGTCTCAACAACATATTGGACATTCGCTGCCCTGAAGTCTGGTACATACTGTATTTTCATGTTGCCCTGACAATGAGTCCCCAACCTTGGATATCCCCTGGCTTTTCATCCAGTGCCATCAGCAGGTCTGTTCACCATATAATATATTTGTCCAGCACCACATTCCCATCAGGCTCAACTGTGCTTTGTGTCAAGTACAGTATTAATGAATAAATGAAATCTTTATTTCGAACGTTTAAAATAATGCATGAAAATAAAAGGAAAAAATATGAATGAAAATCAAAAGATAAGTTCAACTTAATACACACTGGAGTCATTCGAAAAGGGATGGGAACTTGCCCAGGCTTGTCAAGGCCTACCCTCATTCTTCACCATGATCAAGTGCAAAATCCATTCAACTAAACTTAACAGACAATTTTAATTAATAAAAAAAACTCTACTCTTTTTTAAGAAAAAAATAAATAAAAATTTACTTTAAACTATTCACATCAGTGAGATTTACGTTCTCCTTCCTCATTTCTGTACTTCTGTTAAGTATAAATGATCATTGTGAGTATTATACAGTAGCTTGCTGACATTAGCATTTAGCTCGAAGCACTACTGTGCAGCCCAAAGCATGGCTGTAGACTATATCTTTAACCTTGTTTGTTTCTATAGTGTCGTTCTGTAATTTTTGCATTTGACATTTTGTCTGTGAACCAAATTGCACCTCTGAGACATGAAGGCTCTACTCAGCTTTGCTTCCCTTTCTCTCACCTAATGCATGCTGGGATAGACTCAGGCCGACATTTATTTTTATTCATCTCCATCATATATCTGCTGCCCTATTTAGACAGGATTAATACTCAGGAGGGACATGGCTGATAAAACATTTCCCCTGCTATGCAATATCTAAGATAATAATTCCAGGTGGATTTCAGCCATTGCTGAATTATCTCTTTGCACCGGTTTAAAAGAACAGTGTGTAATATGGGAGTATTTAGCGACATCTAGTTGGTCTACATTACAACGCTCTGTCTTCCCCTCCCGTTTGGAGAATTTACAGAAGCTACAGTGGCCTTCAAGGACAAAAAGCTAGTTACTAAAGAAGGCATCATCCACCACTGCCTTAAGTCTTTCCAGAATATCAAGTGATGAGGTGAAGATGTATTTAGTTATTTACTCTATAGTACTTCTTCTTTGAATTCCAACAGGTGCATTTCCGGCGAACACCCACTATGTAAAAACGCCTTTGTAAAGGCCGTTAAGTTTGTCCATTGTGTGCTACTGTAGAATCATGGCAGTGCAACATGGAGGCGCGCCCCACTCCTAAAAGGCTCATTCTAAGGTATAGCAATAATGATAATGATGCATACCAATTGAGGGTTAAAGAGTCATGTTTCTTGAGGACTTTTTTCCATCATCCAACTTGCCTCTTAACTTTCTACCCTTTCTTGCTATTGTTGTCGTTGTCTCTCTCTTTCTTTCTCTCTTTCCTGATGAGTTCAATTCTATCACTCCTCCGCTCCACAGGTCTCATTACAGCCAGGCCAGCGGGGAGCCGTCTAATAAACAGATGAAGATGACACTCCTACAGCATGTGCACACACACACACACACACACACACACACACACACACACACACACACACACACACACACACACACACACACACACACACAAACAGAACCTTGAAAAAGATAACACCGGGTTGGGGGACAAAATAAAAACACCTTTCACTTGATTATTTCAGGCAAAATAAATCACAGCCCATCAGACACACACTCCAGCCCCAGAGAAAGAAAAATTGTGATACAATAACATCCGCCACGGCAACGTAAAGAAAGCATGTAGCCATCGATAACAGTGCTGCTTGTTAAGGGGGGGAAAATCAACACACACACACACTCATGCACTTTCAAACACACACACTCAGATAATGAAACACATACACCCATGCACCTCTGTTGCCCTGTGCGCAATAAGTCTTGCTTCATTAAAGCCAAATCTCATCCACTATCAGTTTACAACCACAGAAGTCGTTTGAACCGCCGGGGAAATACAATTCCATTCTGTTTCGGGGTTATCTTAATATATGAGCTTGTCTCTGCCACATTGGTCTGCGGTTATGAGCCGGGCAAAACACCCACAGCACCGCAATATTGCACCGGCACATTAAGAGGACGGATTGGTGCACACAAAGCAATTAGCAGCTCATATATATATGCGTAATTGTGTCCGTGTGCGTTGTGACTCAACTCCCATGTCTGGTTCTTTAATTTCTGCATCCGGTGTTATTAGCAAACAGTTCATTGTGGATTGTTTGTTTGTCCTCATCCCCTCCCCCCCCCCCCCCCCCCCCCAATCCACTAGAGAGAGACACTGCCGGTGTCATTTTATAAATCTGAAAATAATTTGTACGGGTCTTAAAGGTGCAGTGTGTAATATGACATCATCAAGTAAGTTCTATAAGTTCTAGAATGCAACGCTCCCTGGGTAACCCCAACCCTTTAGAATAATAACAGAAGCTACAGTGGCCTTCAAGGACAAGAACAATTCTAAATTTTAAACAGTGCACCTGATGACATTCCAACTATGACACTTTCAAGATGGCTGCACTAGGCCTTGGTCCAAAATATGCAGAAATATGGACATATATGAGACCCTTTCTAAGGGGAAAAAAAATTATTCAAACATTTTTTTTCAGCTATCATGCACTAAATTAAAAGTACTTATGGATATTATAATTACTTTCTACAAAATCTGCTAGGAAATAAAACCCAAAATTCTACACACTGCAGGTTTAAAAATGCCTGTTTAAAGGAAAGAAAAGTATCATGAATCAAACAATTAACAACATATGAAAAGATCCTTCTGTTATAACCATCAGACTAGTGCTAAGAATGAATATGGAAGGTTTACTTGCTTTAGAAGTTGAGATTTTTGGTTCAGAGTATTTGAAAAAAAATATTTTCAGATAATGGCCGTTAAAGATGGTTGTTTAGGAGAAGTATAGAGTCAAAGAGCCAAGGTTAAGTAAAATAAAGACCTAAATGTACATTTGGGTCCTTTTATTAATATTAGTATGAAATAAGACATCTTATGGAAGCAAAATAGCCAAAAACCAAAACATTTCTGTGCCTGCAAAAACAATGTTTTTTACCTTCAGTGTAACACCTTAACTCACAATGGAGAAGTTTATGTTGAAATGGCAAAACCAGCACCACCTCACTTCTACTGCTGCTGCTGCGTTGTCAGTAGTAAATAGTTTGATGAGATTGAAGTCACTCGGACAGAGAGCAGAAAGAGAAACAAGATAAATGCCGTACAAAGAAGACACATCTCTCAAGGCCCCATGAGTGTGTGAGGTGCTCCGGCCATCCATCCTCCATCTCTAGCTTCATTCACTATCTGTCTGGCCCTATCCCACCTGTATGACACGCCATCACTCTCCATCCCTCTATCCATCCGTTACCCCTGTCACTTCATCCCCCCATCTCTCTGCCCCGAGGCCTGAGCCCCCCCCCCCCCCCGTCTGTCACACACCATACCATCTGAGTGGATTACCTGGAATATCAAGAGAGTGATACATGGACAAGTATCTCCACACATCACATAGCAACCCATGTGATCTCATTAATGTGTCATCAATGAAGTCAGCAATTCTGGAGAAATATGTTTTTATCGTCAAAATCACTTTTTTGTGTGGAGATATTCACTGATTTGGACTAAAAGACATTTTTGACAACAAGCATTCAGAATACAGAATAGCTGACTCCACTTTTTCACGCTTCCTTTAGTCGAAGCATTGTTTATGAAGGGTTTATAAATTGTAACTAATGGCTTTATTACAGTTACTACATATTTTAAAGTGTGTGATGGCTATTACAAAATAAATACACCATTAATAAAGAGTATGGGTTTCTGACATTTATTTTGTAAGCAATTTATTAAAAACTATAATTAAGCATTCACTTGTAAGTAAGAAAGCTTTGATAAACCAACTGCACACATAGTTAGTGACTACCTGGCGAACATAGTGGTGCATTTAGCAGCTAAAGAGCCAGATATTTCCCTCAGGAGTTGGTGGAGACCAAAAGCAGAACTAATAGTAGAATATTGGATTTATATTCTTCAGGTGGACACAGACTGTAAATGAATGTGAGTGTTGTTGTGTGTCCGCTGGGTCCACAAACTTTATAAGGTCATTGTTGTGTTGACGGTTTGCTATATGCTGCCCCAAACCAGCCAAATACATATAATGCAGGATTTGGGGTCCAGTTGTTTTTCCAGTAGAAAAGTGGTAAAAACTGTCTTTATGGGGCGAGTTAAAAAGGACACATTACATTTGCAAACATGCAACAACGCAATGGGTGTCCTTATTAATGTCATTCTAATATCTATAAAGCATTTATAAACTAATCATTAACACTCCTTTTCAAAGTATGAAACCTGCTGATAATTGTGTTAAATGTAAAGATTTAAACCAGGAATTAAGAGGATGTCTCACCACCTTCATCTTGATTTTTCTTAGGACATTAGTGAAAGTCAAATGTTCGAGTGAAATAACTGCCATATTAATAATCACACAGATGCATGAGTTGTTGACAAGTGGGTGGCGCTGACACACAGAAACGTTGAGGTTTCAATTGCAAGCCCCTGAACTCAAACCAAGAAAATAGTAATATTAATAATTCATTAATTGTATATGCGCCTTGCAAAAAACACTCAAGGTCACCTTCAAATGCAGAGTTAAAACAGAACAACAACAATAAATAAAATCAACAAGACTCATTTGCTAATTTTTTTAAATCCTAGAAAAGAAACAGTAATTGATGGAATGAATATTTGTAATGAGTAACAATTATGTCAGTTCAAAAGAAGATGTGGTTTGAGATGGGATTTGAATAGGGAAAAGAGAGTCAATATTACCCCTCCACCCAACACTCTCCACTCTCCCTCTCTCGTCCTCCTGCCGGGCATATCAGCGCATACAGGCATCCATCTCTCATCACCTTCAGCTCCTTCCTCCTTTTTAGTGATGGCGGCCTAACACAGACACAGAAGCTTGTCACCGGCTTTTTCGCGGCATTGACCTGCCCCGCCCAGCTCCCCCTCTCGCCCATAAAAAGAGGAGTGAATGATGGGGAGAAACATGAAGGAGGGAGGGAGTGACAGACCCATACAGCATGCATAACAACCCAGGACGCCTCAACACATGCACCGCACCATCTATCTCCCCCTGACGGCCTCATCTAAGGCCAACGGAGACACACGCACACACACACACACACACACACAATCACATCAATGGATGCACACAAAAAACACACACATGCATGCACGCACACACACACACAAACAGTGTACATATTAACAGGTGCATGAATACGCACGCATGCACACACACACACAGACACACACACATCACTAGACACAAAAACGCACACACACACATCAATTGAGACACACACACACACACACACACACAGGACAAACACACACACACACACACACACACACACACATCTTTACAAAGACACAGAAGGTTGGCTGCAAGCTGCTACACAAGCTGACTATCAAAGCAAGGGAAAAAAATCGCACCCTGATGCCTCGAATTCCCACTCATATGAAGAAGGTCACACTGGCAGGACTGCACGTTAACAAAGACTCTTTCAATCTCAGGGACATTCCTAAAAAAGCACATTGTGTTGACATGCGTGCCCACTCGTAGAACACCATATGCCTGCCATGTTCACAAACTCCTTTAGTCCGACACAAACACACACACACACACCTTGACCTTTACAATGAAATTCTCAAACACAGAAATATTGTCTTGAGGGCTTATTAAAGGTTAATCATCATGCAGTATAAAGTGTAGTAGGTTATCAAATCCTGTTCCTTGAAGATATGCTAAAATTAAAATATCACTTTAGATGTTTATTTTTAATAGCCAGATAATGGTACCACTTTATTTAATACACCTGTACAATCTAATTAAATCCTATACAGCTATTCTCCCATAACATTTATTTGAAACATTATTTTAGAAACATAGGCTGTTTTAGTAACATCATCAAAAAGTGTAATTATAATGCACAGTGTAATCACTGAGGTCGTAGTTAAAGGTGCTACCATACATCACGGAGGCGTTTCTTCTTCTTTTTGTCCTTTCCCATTTAGATAAATGGGGGTTGCAGGATATTAGAAACACCTCTAACTATATTAGTCCAGTACAACACAGACACTAACTATGACCTCTATGTTAGCCTATGTAATCTAGATAACACCTGCATGACAGTGTAAAACAAATTGAACATTATAAGAACCATAAATGTAGACATCATGGAACAGTTGTATTGAATTGCATTAAACTGTACAGGTGTACAAAGTGGAAACTGTGTGTATAACAATAGTGTGGTCATTAAATCCCATATTGTATATTTTGTTTTCTCTTATCAAATCATAATGGCATTTATTAATTTTGTTTAATTTAATTATTACAAATTAAAGTATCAATTTTATATGTAAATGTGTGATACACATCAATCTAGACAAATATGCGTATTAACATACTGTGGGTGAGTGATTTCTGTCATATTGCCCAGCACTATAATGTGACAATATGTTTAGGGGGCACTAAAGAAAACAACTTTATTGTCCATCAAGATGGATAATCGTCTTTGGTCCATCTGGCAGTTCATTAAAACACACACACACACACACACACACACACATCACATGACATACACACACACACACACACACACACACAGAGCACATCACATCACATCACATTACAGCGACAGTGTGAATGCAATACACACAACAGAATAAATGATACCGTGAACAATAACTGAAGACATTTGTAGCGTTTTTCACTGTCGTTTTCATTTACTTTATTATATCATTCTGTCGCCTGTGCTTCTCCTTAAATACACTGCCATAGAGATCTAACTTCGATGCATAGGTAAATAGGAATGTTTTTCCATTCATCCACTATGAGATGCTGCAATTTCTTAGTGCCAGACTTTACAGATATAGCAATAGTGTAGAATCTTAAATATTTCTTCTTCATTTTACATGTCATAACATGAACTGAAAAAGATGTAATCCTCAAATCTTCGGATTATTTCCAGGTTGACATGAACATTTTAGAAAATGTTCAATGTTCTCTCAGACTTATGGACCCGACTTTATACAACGATATGTGCATAAAATTAACCCCAGACAGCCTTCAAAAAGTCTCCCATCAAAATAATATTTTTTTATATATTACTACTACGGCTGAGTCTGTGTGATGAAAGGCTCAATAAAGACATTTGCTAATATGTAAGGCTGTGTCATGCATGCATTTTTCTTTCATTTAAATGGTTTATCATAACATACTGTGTTACTCCTGCTTCAGTGACTTAATCGCATATATTTATACAGTGGGGGTCTATATATATATATATATATATATATATATATATATATATATATATATATACTGTATATTAAGAAACAAAATGATGGTCTTCACATTGACTGTCTGACTGACTGTCTGAGCCGTCAAGCACACCTCTATCCCCAGATCTGTGCTACTCAGAAAATATAAATCATGTCCCTGAAACAGTCCTGCTAATATGTATGTGGTCATGTCGTCTGTGTCCACCTAAAGAATATAAATCTTATATTCTCCCATTAGTTCTTTCATGGAGCTGTTCAGTTGACTGTCTGTATATCACCAATAATGGCTGTTTGATGAGCGCAGGCTATGACAACGGCAGGATATCCCTAAAGACGGCCGGGCAGGGATGACTGTTTGATGAGGAGCGATTTGCCGGGGCTCAGGGCTGAGCTTCCTTAAAGCCTGCTGGGGCCTTGACTTTGGTCAACACAGAGGAAATCCCTGTTAAAACACTGTCTAAGAAGGGAGTGCTTACATCCTATGTGTCTAACTAGTGTGAGTGGGCCGTGGATACCCAGTTATACAGCGACCATGAGTAAGAGCGGAGTCACATCGAGGAGAAACACACACACACACACACACACACACAAATCCCCCCCCCCCCCCCCCCCCACACACACACACACAGACAGCTGGACAAGCTCTTGTGATCTTACTAGGTGAGCGGCACGTGAACTTTGATCGTAAAAAGGATTAAGCGGGAAACAGATATGTGTTACTCACACACACCGATCAGGCAGCGAGCTGAGCGAGGCCGTGCATTACTGAGTGAAACCACCAGTAATGTGGTTACCAGATAGTGTGGCCAAACGGCATAATGAGAAATAATGAAGATATCAAGGACAAAAGAGACGCCGACATGTCGGGACAAAAGTCAAAATAAATCTGTATTTTAAAAGTTTCAGAAGCCAAAACATTGTTTCAGTGAGAGGGGATGTGCTGTGGATCCAGGTGAGTATAAAAGGTATTCTTTTTTATGATCATAATGCTTTAAAGCCGGCAGTGTTTATATGTTCTGTTAACTCAAAAATATCCATTTAAAGGTGCAGTGTGTAAAGGGAAGTTGTTTTCTGAACAGACTTGGTAGAAATGGAATATAATATATAAAAGTAAATTATTAAATGTTGGAATTAGTGTATAATCGTTTCAAAATAATAAATAAATAAAAATCTATTACCTTAGAATTAGCCTTTTATATTTACATAGAAGCGAGGCGCGACACCATGTTGAACTGCCATGTTTCTACAGAAGCACAGAACGGAAAAACTTGACAGCCTTACGCGTTTTTTTATACAGTGGGGGTCTGCCAGAAATGCACCTGTTGGAAGACGAAGAAGAAGTACTATAAATAAGTAAATGTATCTTCACCTCATCACTTGATATTATGGAAAGACTTGAGGGATTGGTGGAGGATGCCATCTTAAGTAACTAGCTTCTTGTCCTTGAAGGCCATTGTAACTTCTGTAAATTCTTCAGAATGCGAGGGGTTAGCAAGGGAGATTTGCAACTTTTAAAACTAGATTGCGCCAAAATACCCAGCCAATCTAGCCTGGCACCGCCCGCCTACTACTTCCGCTCAATTTTCATTTCCCTTCAGTAGTCAGTCTGGGTGTGCGGTATATTCTTAGGTTTTCTCCGGACAGATTTCTGTGAGTTAACGTTTGTCAATTGAGCGATTCCAGACCTTCTGTACAAATTAAATGAAGCACGATGGTCTGGTAGAACCAGGCTACAGCCAATCCACACTTCACCTTTAATGTGCCTGAACCTGCAACTTTTATGCTGACACAGTATGGATCACATGAACTTCCACACTGAATGTAAGTACAGGATCTGATGTGTTAGCAGTACAATTTTCTAATAAAGTTTATTCAAAGAAGACACCAGCATCTTTGGCAATGTTGACAAAAACGGAGAAAGGCAGTATCCCTTTGTTAGATTCTATTTTGAATGTGTAGTTTAAAAAAAAACAAAAAAAAACAGACTCACAGATGGCTGGACAATATGGTGTCTGTTCTGCAGTAAAATTCAGTTTTAAATCAACAAAGTCTCAATAGAGACGACAGTTCTAGCCACAACTTGTAAAATAAAACTACAGTTGACAACTGATATTTGTACAGCAGCCATGAGGGAAATCGGACCCCGGCGCTTCTCAAACTGCAGACAGCTGACAAAAAATTTATGACATGCCAGAAATCAAACCAATCCTCTGACAGCCAGATTGTTGATTTTTTTCAGGCAATTAATTCATATTAATTCATATCTCAAAACACACGTCAAATGACAACAGATATGGCAGAAATTCCGCCCAATTCTACAACACATTTTAACAACTTTTCGGACTAAAATTAGGCTTTATCCGTACAGTGTTTGCCCGGTTTAAAGGTGGAGTCAGTGATTCTGGAGAACACTTGTTGTCAAAATCCCTTTTTGTCAAAATACGTGAATATCTCCTCACTATCTGCTACCTGTCTGTACTGTGCGTGCGCTGAAAAAATAAATCCAGTGTTAATACTCAGTCTAGGCAAGCATTCTCGACAATCACTGCTTCCACCTTTAAGGCACAGGTTTAATAGTGAACATTAAAATGTGTTCAGATTTGTCTTCACACCGACAATTCAATGTGATCAAGAGTAACATTACTCAGCACCACTACTGTTTAAAACAGTCTTTCACATTCTGGTTGGATGATCCACTCTTGAACACTCAAGACACTGTCCAAGACACTATCCCACACATTTGTATTTACAGTATAGCATTGACTTTTCTTTTCAAAGCCAGAAGATCCGTTCTTTATGTGAGCGACTGTCAGATGGTGGTTCTAGGGTTTTCCACTATCGAGGACAAAGGATAGTACATGTCAGTACATGAGGCTTTAGGATTGCAATACATAAATATCCAGGTGTAGATCTTCTAGGATTCACTCCATCCCCCAGCAGCAGCTTCTTTGTGGCCTCAGTCCGTCAGTCAGTATTTATGTGGTCTCTCCCCAGCTGAGTAGCTTCCCACTAGCCATACGTAGCCATATTTAGACCTTTCAAGCTACATCTTGGGTGCAGCCTCGAAGAAGAGCAGTAAGGGTTTGCCGGTTTAGTAGGACACAGCAGATTTAGACAGACAGAGTCTCTCCGTACCACTAGGACTGTTTAAGACGTTTTCGTGGCGGGCCCAGGAAGGGGCACTGGGCCGAAGCCAGGGACTGATAGGCCTCTGCCACCAGGTGTGGGTGAGAAAGCACCATGGACTTCCACGACGAGGTCTCCATCACATCAGCTGCTTGACTGAAGAGAGTAGGAAAAAAAGGGTTTATTTACTAGCAAATAAATCTTAATACTGTGTAATAGTGCTATAAACAGTGAGCCCTTTGTTTCATCTCAGTCGTTTTTTAAGTCTGGAAGAGCTAAAGACTCTGCAGCATTCAACATCAGTTGAGATTATCATTTTGTGCGTCAGATGTTTTTCTTTTAAATCTCTTCTATATAGTTAATTACTTCACAGCCGCGCTGCTGTATTTTGCAAACCCAATGGGGGTTGAGACCGCAGGTGGTACCGTCTGCTCTGTGGTATGTCTGTATTGAAACAGGTAAACAATCTGAATACTTCAATCTGAAAACAGCTAGTTCCAGTTGATTTACAGAATATAAGGAGGTGTAGGAACTCAACTAAAAGCAAAGGGCTGATTATTACTGAAAAGCGTCTTTATTAATTAGCGATCCCTGGTGTACTTTTTTTGTTTACCATTAAAAAATACAATATGGGAAACATTTCTGAATGTGCTTGTACAAATCCTATATAATTATAATAATAAATAATTAACTGTGGATGAATTTAACACATGGTCATCATCTCCCACAGATGTGAGTTTCGACCGACAGACCCCTGTGACAGTGTACGACCGGCTGACCCCCTCGGGGTGCTGGGCTGCACTATCACGCACACCGCTGTCTGGCCTTTAATGACATTTTTAATGTTTTATTGTGTGTTCCTGTTTGTGTTCACATATGTTTGCGTCTGGGCATGTCCAGTCTTGGCACCTAGGTGTGTTCTTGTGTGTGTGTGTGTGTGTGTGTCTGTGTGTGTGTGTGTGTGTGTGTGTGTGTGTGTGTGTGTGTGTGTGTATGGTCTGTGTGTGTGTTGGTGATTATATGCCATACACACAGCAGTTGCAGACCTCCTGCTGACCTCTGACCCTAACCCTCTGTGGAGGAAGTGACCCCCTGCCTACACTAATGGACAGTGTGCTGTCGCTGAGGAACGGGCCAGGCCAAAAGGGCAAGAAGAGAGAAGCCATAGCAGGAAGAAGGAGGAGAGAATGGAGTGATATAGACAATTATTTTTTATTTTTTAAACATATGGAAGTGAGGGAAAGCAATGAAAGTCTGCAGAAAGAGACAGGACTGCACAGATGGAGAAGGAGTAGCACTATATAGATGTGAAGGTGAATTAAAAAGAGGCCAAACTATGACCTCCAGTCAGTGGTATTCATAAGGAAAACCACCACTATTATCAACATAAAACTACTCTCCGAAAAGGTTAACTTTTTACACTGCAGGTGAATAGGGTAACTTTTTTAGCCTACATATCATCATGAAACTCTACTCACTTACATTAAAACACTTATTTTTTGCATTAACATTTTTCAGAAATGTTTGCAAATCCGGCAATATCTAACTCATTATGCGTGAATTTGCATCTATTTAAAAAACACAAATCTTAATGTCGGATAAAGCCAGAGTTTAAACTCCACACCATTTTCTTTAACAAAGTGGATAAAGAGTAGTGTTTGGGTGGCTTTACTCTCTGCTGCGTCCCTGGAGAGAAAGAATAAACTAGACAGGAGGTATAGGATAAAGAGAACTCCTATTGTCTGGACTGAAACACAGTACACTGCTCTATTCGTAAAGGGCCGGTCTGAATAGAGGTCTAGGTGCTACACTGGAGGGGAGGATTATTGGTTCCTCCGTGTCGTCTGTTTTCTATATTCGTCCTCTCAATTGATTTTTGTTTTGTTGCTCTTGTCCATTGTGTCCGCAGGAGGAGGCTTGATAGCGCTATGCCGGGCCCTCAGTCCCCCGAGGCCAATTTTACCCAGCACCACAACAACCCTGTCGCAAATTAAACTGTCATAACGCCCATAACCACAATTAATGACCGGGATTAGGGGCAGAAATCTGCATTACTGAACACCTTTAGGCACACACCAGCTCTTAAGCACGGAACAGGACCGAGAAGAGAAAGGGAAGAGGGAGCCAGTGCCTAAATCCATCAGACTTATGAACAGTTGATCTATTTATTTATTTATATTTACATTTGTTAACACCATTCTTTTTTACTTTAACTAAATTACTACTTTAATAAATTAAAGCTGCAGTAAGCGATCCGGAAGAATGCTTGTTGACCAAACAATTTTTTTTCACTGATTATGTCCTCACGATCTGCTACCTGTCCGTACTGTGTGTGCGCAGGTGTGTGTGCGTGTGTGTGTGTGTGTGTGTGTGGGGGGGGGGGGGGGGGGGGGGGTGTCCGGTGTTGACACACGGCATAGGCTTTGTAAACAGGCATGTTACTAGCTACGGTGGGCACCCTTTGTTGACATACCAATTTAGACAGTTTATTAATTAAAACAAATGTATTCAGTTCACACACAGTGCAAACAGGTAGCAGATCGCGAGGATATATTCACTTATTTTGATAAAAAGGGATTTTGACAACAGCTGTTCTCCAGAATCGCTGACTCCATCGTTATGATTTTAATTGCCTATTCTTCATGTATTGTACTTTGCAAGTTTTTGCCCACTGACCAATGTTTGACTGCTGGTATGCGGTGTGTGTGTGTGTGTGTATTGTGAGGTGTTGTTGGATATGTGAACTGTACTAGCACTCATGCTCTGCACAAATGAATTTCCTAACGGATAAATAAAGTTAATTGAATTGAATGCACGAACAAGGACTTAAGATGGATTCAAGCAGTAAAGAAGGAAAAGAGGTAAGAATATAAGGAGGTAAAATGTGGTTCAGAGACGGAGGAAAAGCTATTTTGTTTCAATTGGGCATTCAAATACTGGATCGATCACCTCTCCATGGGCATAAATAGCATTCATTGACAATAATAGGCCCGTCTTACCTAAACAGGCCGCCTGCTACATGATTAACATCAGCGGCTGAGGTTTTATTGCTAAATGGCCCAATGTGAAACCACAGCAAAATGGTCTGATCTGGGGGATTAAATTAAATTTCCTTGGGAGACAAAAATTGCTCCCACTGAAAATTAATGACTTCCTTTGACAAAAAGCTGAGTGTACAAGTGTGTGTGTGTGTGTGTTTGTGTGTGTGTGTGTATGCATGCATACGTGTGTGTGTGCTTGTGTGAGTGTGTCTGAGTGTATAAGTGTGTGTGCATGTGCGAGTGCGTCTGAGTGTATAAGTGTGTGTGCATGTGTGCATAGTTGTGTAATCGAGAATAAAACATTTTTGGATAAGTGTTGAAGTAGTTAAGTAGTGAAGATGGACGACTCACTAGTTGATAAAGTCCACAGCTTGCGTCTTGAGCTGCTCTGCACTGTGCAGGTCGGCTAGTATGAGGATTTCTGCTGCATTTTCCACACACAGGCTCGTACACAGAGCATCTTCACACATCACCTTCAGCCTCTCCAGAGCGTACTGCCAATGACGGAGAGATAGAGAGAGAGAGGGAGAAAGAGAGAGAGAGAGAGAGAGGAGAAACAGCAGGTAAACTAAATTACTTAAACAGCGCTGCCACCAACAACTGTTTTTTCACTGTGTAATGACACGGACATAGAGAATTACTCCTTCGCAGCGGCAACGCGGCCTAGATTAAATAAGAAAAATATATATAGCAGGGAGAAGTTAAAGTGACAGTTATGCAGACTGATGGGAGGGTGATATAAAGGGAGCGAGGTAAATAATAATTTCAACTGAGTTTGATTACAAAATTGCTGGGAACAATATTCTTCTCTCATATTCAAACAAAGGATGAGTTAGGAGGGGTACAGCAGATAGAGACTACAGGGAACTTCATGACAATTTTTCAATTTAGTGGTGTATTTACAAACAGTACCAAGGTTAAGGAGTTCATTTAAATAAACTGTCAAATCAGTGAATGTGTTTGATGTTAAGACACATCTTACATACAAGCTGTCTAGTGAGCAAAACAAAGTGTTCGCTGCTACTAAATTTTAACAGTGGTTAAAGAGAGAACACTCATTTTGCAACTGCAATATTTCATAAATGATGTGTGGAAATATAATAAGTCTCTGAAATCTGTGACTCATTTAAAAATACCTATGAAAATTATGTGGCAGATATACTATATAATTGGAATAAATAATTGAATGGCCTTGCAACAAAGCCACCATCTAGTCTAGTTACAATGACAACGGTAATATGCTGATGTTTAGCATGTGCAATGTTCACAGTGTACACACTATTAGTTTAGCATGTGAGCATGTCAACATTTGCTAATTAACACAAAGTACAGCTGAGGCTGATTTTTGACAAATTAGTGAAGGGAATTACCATGAGTTATTACAGTTTATCCTATTGGGGATAAACCAAAGCTTAATCCATCCAAACAACAACAACACAAATAATCATTGGATTACTGCATCTGGGAGCCGTAAATGTCTGTGCAAAGTTGTGAGCCAATCCATTCAGTAGATGTTGAGATACTTCACTGTGTGAGTGAAAACATTGACCTGGTGGGTGGCGCTATACGGCAATAAAATGGAAGTTGGACTTCAAAAAAAAAACGTTTAATTGTTTGCTTCAGTCAAAATAAACATTAATGGAAAAGAGTACAACGAGCAGCGTGACACTCTTCATAAAGCAAATGCAAAAAGCTGCCAGGAAATGGGAGAGTGAGAGCAAAACTGGAAGAGAAATGAGTGGAGGAGTAAAATATGGATTTGGACAAATAGACAGGAAACACTGGGCAAACAGCGTCAGCACAGGAACAACAATGAGGAATACGATTCATTGCTTTTCTATCCCTCCGACAGGCAGGCAGGCAGGTTTATATTGTCCTACAAAAGTCTGTTTGAATGCGATTGTACAAGTGTGTGTGTGTGTGTGTGTGTGTGTGTGTGTGTGTGTGTGTGTCTTTGAGCAGCTCAGGTTTCTCATGTCTATTTTTGGGGGACATTATTATGCATAGCAGCAGCTTGTGCGTAAAGTGTACATATTAACAGGTGCATGAATACGCACACACACACACACACACACACACACACACACGCTCTCTCTCTCTCTGTACCTTGTCAGCTGCAGCCAGCAGGTCATCAGCCATCTTGTCCAGGTTGGGGGCCTTGTCTGTGTAGATGAAGCACATCATCTCTTTGAAGACATCTGGCTCCACGTCATTTATCTCCACACGGTTCTGAACGGGAGGAGAGGACAGCAGAGGAGAATGCACACTGGGGTTTGACCGAATAAAGGGCCAGAAAAAGAAAGGAACAGATGCTTTGACAATCCTTAAAAGAAAACATGCACAGTCAGTGTGTATATTATTCCTTGTAAATATCCCTAAAGCTACTTGAATTGAAGTGACTCACCTTGTTTGGCACACACACAGGGACAGTCACTCATTCAGGTGATACAAAGAAACAAACAAAAAATCCGACCAGTCTTAACACGTTTCAGAATAACTACATTTTACTACATTTATTTAAGTCTTTCAAGCTGATTACTGAAAATGAATCCCGGGCGTTCAATTCCTTGACAGCGCCTGCAGCCATTGAAGGAGGCTTTATCACTCGGTGACACGGTGACGGTAACCTGAACCTCTCCCTCCGCGCCCGAGAGGCAGAATAAAAAGCAGTAAACCAATTATAACAGTGCTTTATCGTCGCCACGGTGACCAGCGGCGTTTCACAGGGGTCAGGCTGGGTGTACCAACAGCTTAGTGCGTTTGTGTCGACCCTGAGCACTCAATGGCAACGTAAACACACTGAGAAATAATGGAGGGAGAGTCTGAAAAGCAGCCGGGTGGAGCCTACTGCACAGAGCCTGCTACAGTGGCCTTTTACAGGAATACAGATAACACATGTAAACAAGTAGAGGCGTGAGAGCAAACATGCAGCTTAGACAGGCAAAACGAATAACGGGATTCCTCTATCTGCGACATAACCAACATACAATAAGCATGTACACAGTTTCTTAATTAACCTCTCAGCAGTTGCCCCCAGGAGGAAATCTGTTTAATTAATTACAATAACATTGTTGGTGCATACATACATCGCACATTGATTTTATACCTTCTGCTGTACGTCCAGGTCTGCGTCAGTGTCGGGGGGGCGACACCAGTTTGTAAACGCTGCCATACTGAGAAATACAGAGTGTTTTGTGGAACTGATATGCTTAATTTACTTTGTGTCAACTCGTTTGGTCATGGCTTGAATGTAACAGGCATTCATGCATGTGAAAAAGTTAGGCACTATAGCTTTAATGAAATACAAAAAAAGACAAAATGGCACCTCATGACCACATTGGAAGTGCAATGAGGAAAGAATATTACTCCCTTTGTTGTCATAATAATAGACAGTGCTTCTGTTGTTACAGTATCTGACACTCCCTCTCTACCCCACAAAACAGTCCTCTATTAGAGAGTTTCTTTATGAGCTCGTTTATCTCTCCTTTATAGAGTGGTGCAGAGGAGTGGTAACCCATCTATCTGTTTTCTCTGAATCGTACGGGGACGTAGCCGACCGTCTCTCTCTCTCTCTTTCTGATGAAGACGCCCACTTAAACAGCAATTAAGATGCATTTCCTGGCTCTGTGCTTTATAATTTCCCCATTCGGAGCCGTGCGGACATCAATATTCCGCTGACATGACGGCTAAATCACCGAGGTCCAATCTCACCACATCTTATCTGATGAACACAACCAACTGTGGCACTAGGGCTGCATCAGACGTGCGCACACACACACACGCGCACACACACACACAAAAACAAATATAACAGAGGGCACATCAAAGGAGCAAAGATGCATATACTGCATGCATGTATGCATGTATGTTTGATTATCATGGATGTATTCTACCCAGTTCTTGACGTAATCATCCACCATATGGAGACTAATTATTTTCATGTTTTATTTATATATTCCCACATTATTTCAAAACACCATGTGTAGATTCAAGCCCAACTGATAAATCTGTCAACTATCAGCCAATATTGGCTCTTCACAGAAATTTCAGTGCTGGCGTGCCCAGTATTCCAGCCAATAAGTTAATGCTAAGTCACACCAAAAAGTGGCACAGTGAAATTTCCTCTGGCTTCTGTGCAAAATATTTGGTTTTAGAAGCTTAGTGACTGATTAAAGTTGAGCTAACAAGCAGAGAACAAGCTAGCCAATCACAACATTGACATTGTTCATCATTATATAAAGAGTTACTGAAGTATTCACTTGCAAACGGGACGATAAGTTCACACAGTTCATTCAAAAGACATATTCATACCATTGACTCATAACAGTCTGCAAACCATTCCTCTTTTTCATGGAGCAGTTAATATTCTGACAAAGGAGTACTAGATAAAAGTGTCATGGTGTACATTTGCAAAACTTAATAGGCTACAACCGCTTCTTCCATTTTGGATCCTCCGTTTTTCCCATTCCCTCAAAGGTCAGCGCTGTCAAGAAAGATTGCTATTGGTCAACGGCATAAATTTGTATTTGAATTTAGCTGGCCCATTCAACTGGAATGAATAAATTGTACTGCAAAGTTTTAGTTTGCAGTGCATCCTGACAATACTGACAAGTTTATTTTTAAACTGCGAAATGTCACTACATATCGTGGTTGATATTGTAAAATATACTATATGTAAAGCTTCAGTGCGTAACTTCTGATGCCCCCATGAGGAATTCAGAGTAATGACAACAACACTGTCGGCACATCTGCATGAAGGTACAGCTGTCAGCGGTAAGCCTCTGTTGATCCTGCATGGATTTATACCTTTGAATGTACGTTTTGTGGGAGCTTCTTGAGCTCCTGCGCCAGTGTCAGGGTGTGACACCAGTTTGTAAACACTGCCATACTGAGAAATACAGAGAGAGTTTAGTGGAGCTGATAGTCTTGATCAACTTTGTGTCAACTCGTTTGCCGATGGCTTGAATGTAACTGACCTTCATTTTTATGAAAAACCTACGCAGTATAGCTTTAATTGATGAAAATGTAAATTCCCTCTTTTAACACCCCCAAAAGGGACGCAGATAGAAATGAACACAAAGAACCTTCTCACACTCAATTTCAATAGCGAGATAATTCTGATGAAAATAACCTCCTTGCATTCATTTTCCACTTCCATTGGCTCACTGAGAATGATGCCATAAACCTGTAAAACAATTATACACATAGTGGCTTTAAAGACAGCAGATAATAGAGTTGCACAGAGGAACAGGAGCAGACACACTTTTCAGAGGTGACGCAACAGAGAGAAACATTAAAATACAGACATCGGAACTGGCCCACTCGGAGGGAGCTAGGAACAACACAGTCAAGTGCTCCACTCACCTTCTTACTCTCTTCCATCTCGTGCTCAAACATGGCACTGAACACCGGCGAGCGAGCTAGGACAGAGAGACAGAGAGAGAGAGAGAGAGAGAGAGAGAGAGAGAGAGAGGAGAGAGAGAGAGAGAGAGAGAGAGAGAGAGAGAGAGAGAGAGAGAGAGAGAGAGAGAGAGAGAATGTCTGTTATTGTGTGTAATGTTGATGCACAGAGAGGTTTGTGATATCCGCTAACACTAACAGCCTGCCAACGGGGCCGGAGCAGCCAGTGAATGGAATGATTGACAACAGTGACAGACAGTGGAAGCATCATGTGGGAAAAAAATCGACTGCAGCTCCGATCTTCTAACAGACTCACGTCGACCTTTGAGGTGTGTTGAGTTGGAATGTAATGCTGATAGGAGATTGACTGGACTCAAGCCTATTTGACACAATATGCTTTCAGTCTGTCTTCCTGTTTGAATAACATGGTAGCCTGCTGCCACTTACTATTCAATGTTGCTAGCATTTTGTTCTGTGAGTTTGTATGTTTTCTTTCTTCATTTTTCACAATATATAAGAAAGCAGCATAGCCATAAACGAGGCATAATCCAAAATCAATCCAAGCAGTCCATCGATGAGTCTAAAAATAAAATAAAAACAACTTGGGCAATTTATCTTTACCTCAATAACCTCCGCATCCACCCCACTCCTACTAGCAATTTTCATAACAGAAATTCAGATTTTTTTTTAATTATGTTTGAAGAGATTTCCACCCAGTCTTTATGTCCTTGCAAATTGCAAAGTTTGTTCTGTCTCTTTCTGCACGAGAACACTTGTTCACTAAAGTGTTTTAAATCCTTCTGAAGCAAGGACAGTTCAGACTATGCTTCCATTTACACAAAAATCTGGGCTGGAGTAGAGACGAAATGCAAAAGAGCCGCTGATTATGTGCCAAAGTCCCTCAAAGTAAGAAGAACACAGTCAAACAGAGTGTTTGCAATGCAAATGGTCTCTCAGATTTTAAACCACGTTTCATATAATTGATTTCCCTGAATCGGATAATGCCTGTTCTTTTTCTCAACACATTTAGATTCACTGTTGAAATAAGTCTAAAGTGTCTTATCAGTAAACAGGTGAGGTTTTGAACAAATTCCTACATTGCTTCACAGACAGGCAGTGTGTTTTCTCTGTTATTACTCCAGACATAACCTCAGCTGAAGAGGTTATGTTTAATCTTCAGCACCGACTGGCCGTGCTAGCTGTCTGATCCAACCACAGCACTTCAATTACATAAATCAGTCCCACTTCAATCTCTTGCACTTGAAATCACCGCTGTATGATTATTCTGCCTGCTTAGAGTAATCACCGCGTTTTCTTTCTGTAGCTCTGCTTAAAGCAACAGTGAGTGAATTTTTCACACAAATGAATGTCGGATACATTCAAGCCATCGCCAAATGAGTTGACACAAAGTTGATTAAGCCTATCAGCTCCACAAAACTCTCTCTGTATTTCTCAGTATGGCAGTGTTTACAAACTGGGCATTGCCCCCTCACACTGCCGCAGGAGCTCAGAAAAACCCAAGAAGCGGCCCAAAAAAAATTCAGTTGTTGATTCTTCTGCTAAGAAAAAAAACCTGGACGTACAGGTGAAAACCCCATGCACAGAAGGCTTACCTGAGAAGTTACAAACTATAGCTTTAAGGCAAAGACAGTTTATTTTATATGTCTAATGATCCAAAATGTGTCTCAATAAAAGTTAGAGTTTGGCCTTTAACTAAGAATCACATATCAACCATAGTATAGTGCTCTTCTGATACGGTTCACTTTGTTTGATAATGTGCTCACTGGGTAACACATGACATTATTATTCACTAATGAATGCTTAATTAACTAATGATAGAAATGGAACAAATGTTTAAACACATTATTAAGTATGTGTCAAAGTCAGTGATATGCTAATTCATTAAAGTACTTAATAATGAGCTATTAACTGCGGAGCTAGATACCCATTTAATTACTCATTTGGAAACTGTGTCATCCATCAACTCTGCATAAGCCACCAATTATGATATAGACAAAATGTGTGCAAGAGCCAATAATTGAATAGTAGGTTAGCAACTAAAGCTAAAATGATCAACTATAATAATAATAATAAATAACACAGTAACTAACGTTAGGTTAAGTTTTCATAAGACATGCTATTGAGAAAAACAGAATTACTTCCAATGTCAGGCCAAAATAACATTTTACACATCTTACTGTAACTGTAACTGTTTTAGCGTAATTCAGCATTTTTCAGTCATAGGCTGATGTTTCAACACACACATCAGTGGAAAGATAATAGTCATACAATCCCAATAGCAGAATAAACTTTTTAGAAATGAAGTTTACATACTTATTTTCTGCTTTCTCTCAAGAGGTAATTTGTTTTGTTTGGACTGGAGGCAAGGAAAGCTGGCCAGACAACGAAAGCTTTAGGACAGCTGTTATGTTAAAAACTAATCTAAAAAAACAAAACAATAACAGCACTGAGGAATTTGTTTTCAAAAATATAAATCTACATGCGGGAATTAGCTTGTCTGGGATGAGTCGCAGTAATCCATGTCATACAAGTTCTAAACTGAACCTTCGGTAGAGCATTGGAATTGTTACCTATAATTTTGTGTGGCAGAATTTGTGTATCAGCATGTTCACACACGTTGGAGACAGTGATTAGATGTTGGTGCCAATCCTTTTGTCACATTCAAGGCAAAAGGGGGAACGGATAGAATTCCCCCCAAAAAAACATAGTGTAGTGTTTAAGTCATGGCTGCGTCCCGGAGCATTGAAACCAACCTGAGCAGTGAATGGCCAGGTAGGACTATGGGGACGAACCTACAGTAAGTCTGTCTGGTGCAGCTCAATACTGGTGAGCTCATACTGCAGCAACAAAGGCAAGGGGCGGGCAAGAGAGAGAGAGGGAGAGAGAGACATAGAACGTGAATGAAGGGAGAGGAGAGAGAGAGAGGGATTCTAAGGAGGAAAACAGTGGAAAGACATGGGGAGTATAGAGGGAACAGCACAATTTGAGCGGAGAGGAAAACACTTAAAGGTGGAGTCATCGATTCTGGAGAACGCTTGTGGTCAAAATATTTTTTTTGTCAAAATCAGTGAAATCTCCACACCTCCACTACATGTCCATACTGTGTGTGCTGAAAATAAATCTGGTCTAAATACACAGCTTAAGCCCCTATCTCACTGGGCTGCGACAGTGTGCGACAAGTTGGAGACACAAAATTGCGACCAAATATGCAAATTAGCGACAATTTTCACTTGCAGTCTCACCGAGTTGGTTCCTCACGACACGTTTGCGAATGTCCTGCCCAACACTTGCCAGGAGGTCGCATTTATGTCTCGCGAGCGTCGCACGACCGTCTCATTTTTGTCTCAAATCAGTCGCAATTTAGTTTCATAAGTCGCCAACCCCTCGCAAAGTTGTCTCACATTGCTCGCACTTTCTGACTCGCGGAAACTAAATTGAGAAGGGTTTGCAACGCGTTGGAGACACCTGCGACCACTCTGAGACTGTTTTGAGACAGATTTGTCGCACACTTTTTTTGAACATGTTCAAAATTCATGCGACAGGACTGCGCGGCTCTGCGACTCATGCGAGGAAATTGAGACCTCCGCGAACGTTTGGAGACAGTTTAGAGACTCGTTTGCGAATGAAGTCTCCAACTTGTCGCAAACAGTCGCAGCCCAGTGAGATAGGGGCTTTAGCTCTGTAACCTGGTATGTAAACAAAGGGTATGTAAATAGAGGCCAACTGTAGCTTGCAACATGCCTGTTTTACAGAGCCTAGGCCGTGTATTAACACTGGATTTGTTATCAACGCACACTCTTGAGTAAGTACAGGTAGCAGATTGTGAGGAGATATTCACTGATTTTGACAAAAAGTGATTTTGACAGCAAGTGTTCTCCAGAGTCACTTACTCCACCTTTGATAGAGGGATGTTGAAAACCAGAGGGACAGAGACCCAAAGAAAAGGAAAAGATAGAGAGACAGGAGAGAAGAAAACATAGATTGGGGAGACACAAAGGAGAGAAGGAAAAAAGCGGAAACATGAAAGAGAAAGGAGGAATATTGAGAATACGTAGGGTGTAGAAATTGGAATAAAGGAAGCTACAGAGCCAGAGTAGTACAGAAATCACATGGCCAATGTGCAGCCAATTTGACTTGCTCTCCCTCCTCCGTTTGATCCCTCTCTGTCCGTCTCCACGGCGATTAACGGCCGGGAGAGTTGTCACGGGAACGGCCCGAGAGGGGGAATAACGAAGAGGAGGGACGTCATCTGGACCGAACAGAGCAGAGAGAGAGAGAGAGAGAGAGAGAGAGAGAGAGAGAGAGAGAGAGAGAGAGAGAGAGAGAGAGAGAGAGAGAGGGGAAGACCCCAAACCACAGCAGCACATAATTAAAATGGCTCCTCGCACACACATTTCAACAAATCCAATAATGAACAGCCTCTCTTTGCCCCCGCAGAGACACCCAGTTCACTAGCTCGCTCAAACTTTTCACTATCTGATACTGCCTGTCATCAAAGCTCCAATCCCTGCGACAAGTCGTTTACCACTCATCATCATCATGTGTGTGTGTGTGTGTGTGTGTGTGTGTGTGTGTGTGCGCGAACATATTAGGGTGCCATCAATATGGACTGCATTAAGGCCAATAATATCATTGCAGGCAGGTGCTCAAGTGCAAAAAGCTCATATTTCTCTGTACATATATTCAATGTATTCTAATTTAAGCGTCCCTGTGGCAAGCAAAATTATTCATTAAAATTAAAAATCTGATTAAGAATTTCCCCTGGAATTCAATGCTTGCCACAGCGGGGAAGCGTCTCAAACAGCAATTTAGCCTAAATCAAAAACTCTCAAATGAAACCCTGGATAATGACTCCGCCATGAAAAAATAACATACATTCTACCACATAGATTAGTTTGGGATTTAAAGTATCTGATCTCAAAATGATCAGTCAATATACGTGATTATTCAATCAAAACATAAGATTAATCAACACAACTTTTGATAAACTATGAATTTAATTTAATTTATCAAGCAAAAATGTCAAACATTCACTGTCTCTAGCCTTAATGCTTCATATAAATGGAACTTATTGGCCTGAATTGAACAATGCTTATTCTCTAGTCTTAATTTTTACAACAAACCAAGGAACACATCCTGAAGGTTTCCCATTTTAAAACTCTTTCAAATTTAAAAAGACACTGCAATAGAAGTGTATTAAGCCCATGACTTTTTACCCTTCAGGTTTAAGTGTTAAGGCACGGCCACATTACAAATGCATCCTACACAAGCGTCCCACACTGCCGTCAGAGAAGCGGCAAGATGTCACTTTTCTGATGCGGGTAGTGAATAAATATTGATCCCAAACAGTAACCAGTGTATGAGAGAGCTGCTACAGTTAGTGCTCTAGTGATTTGTTGATGTTATACACTAGAATAAAAGTATCTGAAGAATACACTAAATATAAGTATTCATCTGCTCAGTCAAAGACTTTTAAAAGGGGCAGTATGTTTTATGTGTCTGACCATGACATATTTTGAAAGAATTATGACCACACAGTGACTTGAATGAGTAAAAAAAATAAAAAACGTAATTGTTCTCACTTACACATCGTTTACTACTTTTTATCATTGGTATTTTCACATTTTCAGGTGTGATGAAAATAAAACGGATATCCTCACCTGCTAGGATGGCTTTGTGCGCCAGGAATTTGCGGCCTGCGACACACATGGAGCAGTCAGTGAATCTGGAGTTTTCCCACAGGTCTCCAAGCTCCTCGGCCAGCCTGCACTCCGGAACCTTCACCATGTCCGTTGTGTTCTGGCCCGAGATGTTAACAGAGTCCTGCACCACACTCACCTGAAAACACACACATATACAAGTACATGAAATTGATTTTAGTAAAAAATGTATGGATAATACATTTTTTTTATAGGTCTGATCATGAGTGACATACTGTAGTTCTTACACATAACTTTAACTGAATAAATACACTTCCTCAAAGGAAAATGATATCCCTGGAACACTGTTAAAGGTTAGTAAAAGCTACCTAAAAAGTTACTGTTTTACTGTTGGTGTTGTTGTTTACAGCAGCAGGGCCCACAGTTTTGTGAACAAACATATTCAAGTGTTACCTTTGGTTTCAGGTGCCTTAAAACAATTTAGTTTTGATGTATGATGATAGAATTATCCAATACTAAGAGTCACATGTAGAGAAAATCTTAGTTTTGTAAACTAACTGCAGGCTCAGCATATGTAAACAAATCCACTCCACTGAAACAGTAAAGAGCACCTTTAAGGGAGAACTGCTCATTTATAACCCTAACTGGCTCAAACTGAGGCAAATAATTAGCATGCAGTGTTCATAAAAAGACAATAAATCCGTCCATCAAACATGCTGTGAATGATTAATGTGGGATGTCCATCTCTGTAATCAATACATCACACATTCAATATAGAGGCTATTCAGGCAAAACCTATTCTTTCTTCTTCATCCAATCAGATTGGCTACAATCTCAAACGACGCAGAAAATCGGCTTTGAAGTCAAATTGAGTGTGTGAATATGAGACTCTGTGTGTGTGTGTGTGTGTGTGTGTGTGTGTGTGTGTTTGTGTGTGTGTGTGTGTGTGCGTGCGTGTATCCGAGTTGTCTGTATGTCTCCCCTGCTGACTTCGCCACCTGTTCCAGACAATGTCAACCAGACTCATTTATCTCTCAACAGGACTCAACTGCAAACACACACACACACACACACACACACACACACACACACACACACACACACACACACACACAAGCACTAATTACTAAGTCATTTCCAACAGCCCGGATTGACTGACTTGCAGATTTTGACCTGCTTGCTGTGCCATCTAATCAAACAACACCCGGTAGTTACCTCACAGCTTCACACAGAAAATAATTAGTAAATTATTGAGTTATGCAGATATTTGTTTAGTTACCTTTCGTCTGAGTAGGAAAATAATTGCACAAAGGAAAATAAATCCTAGAATGGTCCTCCTTGATGCTTTGCATTAATATCGTAATGTAGTATTGAAGCGCAGATGTTTTTTACTCAGGGTTTCTGACCTGAAGTTATACAGCCATTAACCATGTTAGATGACGGTCTGACAGAGCACTTGTTATTTCTGGATGAACAGTAGACATAAACAGAAAACTCAACAAAGTGCATTCAACAGTTCAGACAATGCGTATCTGTGTTGGAAATATTCTGGTCCAGCATTGCAGTGCGTCAGCAAGCTTAGAGTTCTGTTGTCCAGTCATTTCATGACGCTGATAAAAGCTTTTTGAGGAGCTTTTGGATTTTGGACCAATTGAATTGAAAAACACCAATTTGCAAAGGTTTTCAGTAAACAATGTGAGATGTGGCAACAAATCAAGACAATCTTTCTTCAAAGAGAGATTGGAGTCTTGGAAGCTTCTAATCATGATTCATTATAAAATGAAACCTTTGTGTTATTGTGTCTTCTTCACTTGAAGACTAATAATCATTGTGCGTCATCAGAATAACGTTCTTCAAAAATATTATTTTGTCTTTGTATTTTGGTTAAACTCTTTTTTTCCATTACTTTGAGGAAAGTTACGATGACATTTGTTATGTTTCTTTATATATATTTCGCTCAGATGAGGCATCCACTTCACTGCACTTCAGAAACTGATTTCAAACCTTGATATATGTTTAGATGTTGTTGCTAGCAGAACAAGCACAATGAGCGTTGCAGATATTGCTGCAGAAATAAATAAAAATTAATATAGCGGAAAATCATGTTAAAAAACTCTGGGTACCATATTCAGTATGTTCATATACTGTACATATTCACATACTTCTGGTACATAAATCCCTCTTTCTTATCTTTGTGTTTGCATCACTGCTAACTTGTTTGCAATTTAAAGAAAAACTCTGACTTTACATTCATAGTATGTTGTTTTTATTGTTGCTTTCTATATAGTTATAAACTCATCTGTTGTTTTCCTCTGTTGTCCTTGTTTGCAGCTGTATGTCTATTTCTATCTTTGTGAAGATGCTCTTGGAACTGAGTGTAAGAATGCCAGCCGCTGAGCGCTTCAATTGGTTGTTTATTACATCAACGATTATGTCTGTCTGTCTGGCCCAGAGATAAGACCAGCTAAGCAGACAAACTAGAGCATAATGTTTGTTCCCTGTTTACATTGCTGACAGCTCCTAAACACATTCAGTTTCTTTTTTTCAGTAGAAAGGGTGAACACCTCCACAAAGTGACCTTGTAGCTAAAGCCAGCACAGCGGAAAACCCCGAAAACTCCACACACAAGAAAATAACACAACCAAGTTCCTTCCTTGTCCATCCCCTATTAATTTGCCCACCTATTCGTCCAATGCCACATACATCCACCTATTCAACTCGCACAAAAAGAGTCCTAGAAAAGAAGGGAGAGGCACGTACAATAGAGAAGTGCGTGGCAAGCAGGAAATTGAATGTCAAGGAGCCTTGTTTGCTCCTGATGGGGGTTTGAGGGGTTTGGACAGAAGGGGACAAGAGAAAGAGAGAGAGAGACAGACAGACAGACAGACAGAAGGATAATAAAATGGAAGAACGGACTGATAAAAAAGGGGAAGATATAGGGATAATAAAAGGTAGAGAGAATACAGATGGAGAGATTCCGAACAACAGACAGGCAGAGAAAAGCGAGTCCATCACACCCAAAAGAGGGTTGGGGGGTGACCTAGGTTTTGGAACAAAGGCTGATTGAGTGACATTGTGATGTGTTCAAGTGCTGTTCAGTAAAAATTAATTTTTGGCAAAGGTAGTCACTGTGATAAGTTCAACATGATCTTGTAAAATGAATTGTAAGGCCAGGGTATAATTTGGGGAAGATTTAAAAGTATAAAATATATAGTTATTGACCAACCCTAGTGTGACCAAGCTACTGTTGGGATCTAAAGTCGGAGATGGCCTCACGTAAGCAGCCGAAGCTCATTTCTGGCACAACAAATACCAGGGACACGGAAAGAAGAAAATGTGACTTTTCTAAAGAAAGGAGAATCCAAAGCTTTCCTTAGTGTGTGAAGAATGTGAGTGTGAATGTGTGTGTGAGAGACTGTCTGGTTTCCAGAGCTGGCTCTATTAATCACACTGACATACACCCATCCCCAACACACTCACAGATGAATGCTCTCACACACACATACACACATTTGTACAGCTATAATTGTGAGGACACTCATTGACATAATGCATTCCCTAGCCCTTTACCCTAACCATCAAAACTAAATGCTTAACACCAAGCCTTACAATAACCCTCACCTAAACATAATTTATACCTGAACATTGAAACCAAGTCTTAACCCTCAAACAGCTCCTTTTAAGGCCTGTCCCAGAGTGAGAACCAGCCAAAATATCCTCACTTTCCAAAAATGGCCTCAAGGTCAAAAACTTAAGGTCGAAAACTTAAATTTGTTCTCACCTAAATAGTTTTACAAGTACACACACACACACACACACACACACACACACACACACACACACACACACACACACACACACACACACACACACACACACACACACACACACACACACACACACACACACACACACACACACACACACACACACACACACACACACACACAAGAGGAGAAGACTGTGCAGCACACAGGCATTCAGAAAACACTGATTAGCAATACAGAATGACTCGGAAGAAAAGGAGCTGCTTTGTGTGAAAGAAACAGAGTGGAGAGGCAGACGGAGACGGACAAAGACACAGAGGGCAGAGGACAGAAGTTCAGCGACTCAAATTGGAATTAAAAATGGCTTCTTTAGCAGGAGGAAAGGGAGGAAAAGAAGGGTGGCGATTCCTAGGCTGTGTCCGTGAGTTACACACTGAAGAAATAAACAAATGCTGAAAAGCGTGTTGGAAGAGGGGGGAAGCCAGTGAGCCCCGGTCAATGTGTTTGGGTATAAATAGCCCAATTAGCAAGGCGGAGCTCTCAGACGCAGCGTGGCAGAGCCGGTCTAATTACTGGCTAACTTGACCAATTATTCCACTGTTTAACCAGGCATAAAACTCAAATCGCGGCACCTGGTTATTTCGACACACCGGCTGCCCTGACAGATTTCACGCCATAAGCTGTCATCTTCAGTCATTGTCAACTTCTTCCTTTTTTCTCCTACATCTTCCTCCTCCTTCAAACACACATACTGGACATAAGTGGACAGGGATGTAGCACCATTTTTTGCAGGATGGGCTGGCAAATTTACACCCCACAGGTAGATGCTAATTTACTATACAGTGTGTCAGTGATTCTTGAGAACCGGGACAAAAGGCCGTCTTCTCTTATGTTTAAAACTAAAAATATTTAAAATTGTAGATTTATTAGGGTTTAAGAATAGAATGTCTGGAGCACAATTATCCCCTTAAATTTAATTTTATCATTATTATGTCAAATATATGACACTTGTTATCTTCTCACGACGTCCAAAACAGTCTGTCCTCACTCCTCAGAGAAGGTTTCAATCTTTCATATGCAATAAAACTTAATAAAAATGTACTTTAATGATTAAAAAGAGCTTTTTTAATCAAAAGCAACACTAAATAATCTCTCATATCAATAAAAACTGTTTTTCTACAACACATTCATGTTTTATAAGGATTCTAAGTGGTGGGACCACTTTACTTTAAGTCAACACCGTCAGACATTTCATTATGTAAAATGTAGTCAAATCAGGCGAAATAAGGGGCAGCTGTCACTTTGAAGGACATTTTGTCCAATTCTACCTCTGCAGAGTACATTAAAGTCCGACAGGCTCTGATAAGTGTTGTAGTTTTAGAATATTTTACATTCCAAATCTTGAAAGTCCTGTGTCACAACCATGATATGTCAACACCGACTTACAATTTCTGAAGAAGTTATTTGAAATTTTTTGATCATTTGTACCACTTCTCAAGAATCACTGATATATATATTGAAAGAATGGCTTATCGTAAAATATTATTTTAAAATTTTAATACAAAGTTTCTACACTAATCTACAATCATGCTAGAACTTATGTAAGGCTGTAGGCATGGCGGTAGTAAATGATCATGCTGTGTGTTTATGTCCATCAACATTTGCTAATTAGCACTATACACAAGTGCACCTGATGCTGAGGCTGATATATCATTAGTTTTACAGCTACTTGGTCACAACCCTGTCAGTCCCATCAAATTCAAGGACTTTCTGAGCCAATTCCCTTCGAAATCAAGGTCCAAACATGTCATTTGAGTTTGAGACACCAACAGAGGCTAATTATTGTAACGAAATAAAATGAATAAAATAATTTAAATTACACATGTACGGTGATGTTTAATAAAAAAAAAAATTATGGCCTTGATTTGTTTTTGTCAAATTGGATTTGATCCCTATATGTGGACTGTACATTTCGGGGAATCTGGTCATCACAGTTTGGTAACCATTGCAAGTTCATTTCAAATGTCATGAAAATGTAGTTAATAATCCAAGTGTTATTCAAGGGCAAATTTGGACTTGATATTGGCGCCAGACTAAACTTTGAAGACTCATCCATTGGGGGCTCTAAACATCCCTGACACATGTGATGGTTATGCACCCATCAGTGTTAAACACATACTGTATCTTATACTCCCGGCAAAGTGACTGACCATCCGACAGAATGACTGACTGACTTGATTTTTTAACACCAAGTGGCAATGATGATGATTACGATGAGAGAAATACATTCTGAAAACAACCTCAGGTAAAGAATAACAGTAATGAAGAATCATTGCCGTTATATCAACACAATCATCATTTGTTGTGGTAATTAAGTTCCCAGGATAAGTACTAAGAAAGCGCTTGCCTCCCAGTTAGACCCTCACACATCAAGATGGATCTGTCGTAAACCGCCTCTCAAAAGCTCCAGGCAACGCACAGTTAATATTGAGTTTCGCTATCCAGATGATTTATTCATAATGCATCAATCTTTTCTGCTCGTTTATGTGTTTGTTTATGGATTTACAGTGCTTTGCCATGCGTGAAATAGTTTGAAAAAGGAAAGGGGAAAAAATCAAATCGAATGAAATTTATTAAGTTACGGAACACTTGTTCTTCTACCTCCCAAGTCTCATTTCTCTCTTCGGTCTTGTGCATTTTCAAACAGGTAAACACAAACAGACACACATTCATACACTCACCTTGGCAAACGACACACTCACACACACCCACTCTCTCTCTCTCACACTCACACACACACACACACACACAGACACACACACACACACACACACACACACACACACACACACACACACACACACACACACACACACACACACACACACACACACACACACACACACACACACACACACACACACACACACACACACACACACACACACACACACACACACACAGATATGAAAGCACATCTACATCTATTGCTCCAGCTGTCTGGTTTAAAAAATGAAATCTGAGTGCTTTCCTTTTCGGGGGTAATGGCTTTCTTTCTTCCCTCTTGCTGCTAAATTAGCAATAGATCATTTGCATGAACAGTTTTTGAATTTGCACATTGCATAGTTTTACTGACCTGATTTGGGGAAGGCTCCCATGTAATCCCTTGCAATAGTATTGCTGCTGACTTAACGGGTAACTGTATATTGCGCACGCACGCACTCACACACACACACACACACACACGCACACACACACAGTAGAAGTATTATCTCTCCTACGAGCTTAATGTAATTGTCAAGCTATGTCAGTCCCACATGTCAAGTTTCTTCAAAATCCCCTTACAACACATGAACTGTTGCCACCGTTCACATGGTGGTCATTAAGCAACTTTGAATGATTCTAAATGGATAATAGATCAGAAGTCATAGAGTTGCAATTCCTTACAGCAGCTTTGGAAAACTATTTTTTATACATATATTATATGTTAGTTGTCTTACATGGAAAGCTGGCAGGTTGGAAAACAGGTATTGCCAAAATGGTAGCCATATTTTAATAGTCTATTAAAGACGTGATAACGGTCTAGTGTAACTACATCCCATACTTTAATATTAAGATTGGTTGAACATATTCAATCGCCTTAATCCACTGTACAACTGCTAGAGCCCACTGCCACTCTTCTATTCTAGTTAACCTTGTTACAGAGGCACAAGACTAAATGATTGGTCAAAACCTGGTTGCCTGGGGCAATTGTGAAACCCAAATGACTATATTTAAATGGCGCTTTTATCCAAAATGCTTTACAAGGTTTATCACTCATTCACACACACACACACACACACACACACACACACACACACACACACACACACACACACACACACACACACACACACACACACAAGGTCCTTGCTCAAGGACACTTTGAATTGAGGGTTAGACCGTCAACTCTGTGATCAGTGGACGTCCTTCTCTACCTCCTGATCTCTGTGGTGGAGGTAACTATACTTGTAGTAAACAATACAAGTGAAACTAATTATTCCAATTGTTTACAATGGTAACTTAATTATTTCTGCCCTGTGTTTCAAATCAAACACCTTGTTAGTCTGTGTGATGTTGACGAGGTGGGGTTCAAATTGATTACAAATATATTTAGGTTAATTACACAACGGGAGCAGTAGAGGTTGTGCAGTCATGCGTCGCAGGCTTTATCATCTGTTATTTACATATATAATGGCGATTTGATTGTAACCTAAACCTGAATAGAATGCTCGAGGGAAATTCTGCACATGCATATTTCATTACACACTGTTGTGTAGCCTTTAAATGGAAACAAATATGAACTTTATCAGCGGAGAAATTAGACAAAAGGTAAAGTTACCAGCAACTCCAGAAATGCCATTAAAAGCACATAAATACACAGTAGAAAGAAACACTTTTCATCTCCGACTTAATAGATCTGTGCTCTTTAAACTTGTCGTCTGAACCCCTGAGCACAAAACTCATCACCAGCTTTTTATAATGCATGACTGGCCCTGCAGTCTCTAGCCAGCCAGAGTAAACAGGCCCCATGTCACAGACCCACTTCGCAGCTCTCTCTTTCTCCCTCTCTCCCTTTCTTATTCACCCTCTCAACCCATACTTTTAGATGTTATTGCTCACAAAAAAATCAAAGACAATCACACAGAATATTTTGGTTAGGAGTCAGGAGTCAGAGTTGGCCGCCCTATGGCAGCCGCAACAGGTACTGAACAAATGAAAACTGAGAATGATATCAGAAATTTAATTTGTTCCTGAAACCGTTAAACAAGCGCCCCCCCCCCCCCCCCCAAATCCCAACGCTATTAAACAAGAGTCAAAAATAAACACAGTGCTGCTCTTACTCAACTCCTAAGACTAGTATATAGAACCTTTTTTAATTACAGTCTATTCCTTTAATTTTCATTTGGATATATTTAAATCACCTTATTCAACCTATGAGGACTTTTATTTGGTATGTTTGTGTTTGGTTGGTCTTAAATAAATAAATTATGTCTTTTATATATGCTGTAAAAAGACATTAAGAAAACAAGAAAATCTTAGCAGTGATAGACATAAAGCTGAAGCAGGCAAGCAAAAGGGCGTAAAAAAATAACATAAAATACTCATAACAAATCAAAGACTTCACACTGTCAACGGAACAAGAAGGAGCAGCCACAGTAAAGAGCCACCTCCATCTCCTCCGCAAGGTAAGCTGTATATTTCTGTGGAAAACTACTCGCGCCTTGTGCAGGATGAAATCAGAGCGCAGATGGAAAAAGGCTAGATGCAATAGTTGCTTGAAGCCCCCTGAAAACCCAAATCCGTAAAATCCTTCTAACTATGTAATTTGGGGAGTTAGTTGAATGACAGTAAGCATCTGAAAAGAGTTAGGCATATTTATCAATCCAAATTAGGTTTAAGTTTGATAAACGTTGGGCAAACAGAAATTCTGTTTAGATGAGCCACGCCCACACAGTGCTGTCAAACTGCCAAGACAGTAAAAAATATAATTGATTGATTTTTACTATTTTAGACCAGGCTTCCAGAGGCTTTCAAGATGATAACTTTTCTTGATGTTGTTGTAGACCTGAAAACTATTTACTGAAAACTCAAATATGATTTTTCTCTCATGTGTTATAGTGGTCATTTAAGTGGCTGATTACAGGTACGCAGCTGTGTCCATTTCAGTGGCTCGGTCCACACACACAGGCAGGTCGGCCGGCCACAGAGGTGACTCCACGCAGACGGAGGCAGATTTCATGCATGGTTTGAAGTCACACTGCTGAACGAGCGTTGTGGCCTGCGACCCGATTCACAGCCAAGTGTGTTGTCCCTGGCTAACCTTGTTTTTACACACAGACACACACACACACACAAACACACGCACACACACACGCACACACACACATGCGCCCTTTTCATGCATGTCACACCTCTCATTTCCTTTCCCCTAGTCTGTTGGAACGTCTTTCAGCATTCTCTCTTCCTCATTTGGGTCTCTTTCTACGTACTTTTGTCTTTTTGGAAGAGTACAGACATTACAGCGAGATAGCTTTGAGACTCTAATGCCTGATCTTAAGTGGTTGAAAGAAATGTTTAGACAAAGAGAATAAACAAGAAAGAAGTACAAAGTTGCCTGTTAGTTCAATGTCTGCTGTCTTTAGTCTGGAAGAAGCAAATAAAAAATCGATTGATTGTTAAGTGTTGGTGCTAAGAATAAAGTAAAGGCGGTATCAAACTAAAGGATCCATTTTGGCTCAACAATGCCAACCTCTATTATAAACAGCATATACGTATATGGTGCCAACAAGCTAGGACAGTAACAAATAATATTGCAAAAGAGGGTTTAAGGCCTCAATCAGCATTTGTTCTTCCATTTCTTTGATTATATCTACAATCCCCTTTTAAAACGATCAAAATCATTTCATTCATTTCTCATTTGCTCCCTGAACAAATAACCCTACACAAGTCCAAGTGAGGACATTTTACCTGGTTCTTCCTTTTTCAAAGGGCTGTTTGAGAGACATGGCTAGATGTAATGGTTAAGGTTAGGGTAAGGGGCTAGGGAAGACATTATGTTGTGAGGGTGAATGTCCTCACAAAGATAGCAAAATAAGTACAATAATGTGTGTGTGTGTGTGTGTGTGTGTGTGTGTGTGTGTGTGTGTGTGTGTGTGTGTGTGTGTGTGTGGGTGGGTGTGTGTGTGTGTGTGTGTGTGTCTTTGCCTGTGTTAATGTGTGTATGCCTCTGTGCGTGCGTCTGTGTGTGTGTGTGTGTGTGTGTGTGTGTGTGTGTGTGTGTGTGTGTGTGTGTGTGTGTGTGTGTGTGTGTGTGTGTGTGTGTGTGTGTGTGCGCGCGTGTGTGCGTGCGTGCGTATGTGTGTGTGTTTGTGTTGTCCACGGAGCAGGGAGGGAGCAGCTGGAGCATCTGCAGTGGTCTCCTCTGACAGCAGCGCGGCATATGGCAGGGCCCCGGTGAAGGATGGGCGCTGTCACCCGGCAAAGTGCTTACCCACCGATGGAGAGACGTGAGGCGCGCTGTACGCCATGTGACGAAGAGGAGGAAACAGCTGAACATCAGCACCTCGCTCATTCATTCTCCCAGCACCATGTCTACTTCCCCCCGGGTGGGACACGGTGAAAAGAGCCTTAAAGAAAAATAACCTCATTCCAAAAAAAGGAGTTTGGCTTAAGACCCTGCTTGAAATGTTATTAAAAAATCGCATCAAAGAAAATCCACGTGAAGGAGATAAACCAGATCAAGAGAAAAAACATAAACAGGCTCATTTCCATATAGTTTACATATGCAGGCACTGATCCTCATGTATCCACTCATACATCACCCTTTTGTATGTCACACTGAGGTGTATAAGCCTGCAAGCATGACTGCTTACAACACAGTCCATTAATAATGCCTAAACATGCTCAGGTACAGCGTATCAGCTCATACTTTAATGCATATGTTACCACTTAGGGGAGAACGGAGTAATATGTCACACGGGTTGGTTGTCACAATCGTTATATCTCGGAAGCAGAAGGCAGTGTCTGTGAAATTTTGGTATGTAAATATCCAGAATTAGGATCAGAGGTCACCTACATAGTCTTCCTTGGAGTTATCCTGCTGAATTTGAGGTGAGAGGACTGTTTGTGTTTTTCATGTGAAATTGAAAATATTTAGCTCCTCAGTATTTTTCTTCTAGGCTTTTACACAATGGGTTTATAACAAAACACTTGTTACCCATGAAAAGTGTGAAGGGTAAACTATAGTTTAGATTGTGGTTAGCAAGCTAATTAGTTGTCAGGTGGTTGTTGGCCTTGATTCTAGCAAGAAATTCAAGTTGGGGTTGGTCGTCACATTTTTTGGGGGGTTGGTTGTCACATGTTATCAAAAGGCTGCAGCCAGAAAAGGAACCCAATAACGAAATAAACTGTCAAGCTGTATCCTCACTGACACCCCAGAGAAGGAGAGAATAGAGCAGGAAAAGGCAGCTAGCATGCAAATGAAAAAGGGCAACAAAATCAAAACAACCCAGTGCATCCCAAACTAGACCAGCTGCCAAGGCTACAGTAAGTTATGTAGGCCTATTTGTCAACTTGACAATGCAATTCAACTTTCAAATTTAGTTCTGCTTTCTTGCCTTCTTTTTAAGATTATTCCCATTAAGATAACATTGTGACAAACAACCCCATAGCGTGTGACAACCAACCCCTTGATGGGGTTGGTTGTCACAATGTGTAAGGGTGTCTTTGATGATTAATTTCTTTTTCATTACAATAAGATAGAAAAAGGGAGGGGTACACATTTCAAGCCAACACCTTAAGCTTCAATTTAATGTAGGAATGACTATTGAAAGATGCTTAGGTGATAAGCAATTCTCACTGGAGTAAAAAGTGTGCCTACGTACCCCATTCTCCCCTATTATGAGTTGGGAGGGTTTTTATGTTATTTAAAATGTGTTGTTTTGTTTTTACATTTAAGCTCTGTAATTACTCAACAGGTTGAGGTTGAGTGTTACTTGTGCGTTTAAGAAACTGTAAACCCTGTGTAACTGCTGACTTGGTATCTCTTGCTACAGGCTAAAATAATGTAATTTGCTCGTATTTTAAAATCAATGGCACTATTTTCTTTTTTTACCTACATGATGTTACACACTGTTAACTATAAAGATGAATATTTTGAACCTAGGGGAGAAATACATGAATCCATCCCATTGATTTGGGGGCGACTTGCAACGAATGTCATATCAAACTGCGCTGAACCATCGTGACCATCAGCTTTTGGGTCATAGTTGCAGCAGAGAAGTTAGTAGGAAATGGCATTAACATTTCAAAAAAGTGTGCTAATAGAAATCACGAAGCTCAAACAATAAGTAACCTAATATTGTTGATTACAAAATATTTAGCAGTTGCTATTAAACGCTCAAAATATAACTCAATCAAGTGATAATAGTAACACAGTAATAAGAGTAATATTTAGCATATATCTATTTATTAGTACATTAGTAGGCAATAAACATGTTTATGGTAATCAATTAAAGAGGCCCAAAAATATAAAAAAGAAGAACACACAGCAGTGCAGCCTGTGAAGTGAGAGAGAAAGACAGACAGGTCGTGGGTTTTGGGTGTTAATACTGATGTAAACGCAACCAAGTTTAGTGAACACAAACCACAACATTAGTCCACTGTTCTTTTGCATTACAGTAATATTACAGCCTTATTTTTTGTTTCTAATATTCAAGCTCTATAAATTATACACTTTTTCCCACATTGTAATCTATCTTGTAGCTCATGTAAATCCCATCTGTGACATATTCACGCCTCCTTCTCAGAGGCGGAGAATTCTCCTGGCTAAGCGTATATAGGGTGACCTCAGATTATCCAACAGAATACATAATCAACCTCTGTTAACAAGTTCCCTCCTATGTTTACATCATCCTATCCTTAAATGCAAATTAAATGAGGAAAGAGGAGGCGCACCTTGCAGACGCCCTCAAAATGACATGAAAATCTGCTGGGTTTGCTTGATAAATACAGCATGTGTTTGGCTGAAAGCTGCAGTAAATCTGGCCCTGTGCTCTTTTTCACAGTGATGTTTACTGAAAACCTGAAAAAATATGACCAAGCAAAAGAACTCTTCATCTCCCCACGATCACTTTTTTTAAACAGACAACAACCATATATGTAGTATAGCTCTCAATTTAAAAACAACAGTGTTATGACCCAAAACAGGTGTTCCTGATGCACAGGCAGGCAACTGATGTGCACAAAATAGGAAATAAATGAATCAAGGGCAAACTGCTTGGTTAAGGTAATTAAGTTAAAAAGCCTTTCTATTTATAACAGTAGCTACACTGTGCATGCTCTATAGGTCCCATAATCACTTTCACCATACAGCACTGAGCAACTTTCCATATAAATGAATAGGACGCCATTTCTCCATTGGGCGTCCTTTCTATAAAACATCCATGAGTTTTATCCAGTAAGTTGCTCTTAAAGCCACAGCACAGTGTGTGTGTGTGGGGGGGGGGGGGGGGGGGGAATAGACTGCCTCCTCTGTGAAATAAAGCAGATGTGTTGGCAGCAGTATTATATCTCTCTAGCTGACTAAAGGTGGACTAACTGTGTTCCTTTACCTTTCAGCAGCCAATTTAACTTGACTGACAGACACATTTCAGCCTAAACTTCTCCCTTCCAAAAAAAACAAAGCCTGTTTCTTTTCCCTTCCGTCAGTCAAAACAGACTTCCAGAGTAGTAACCCTTACAGTGTCAGTTAACGTGACACTGCCTGCAGGCAAATCACCACGGCACAGAGTTGCAGAGATTTTCCGGGATCAGCAGGTATGGGACCCATGCCAGAGTGTTTCTGGTATTAGGCAACAAAAAAAAAACGTTCACAGCATCTGCATTATCTATAGCCCGTTCTGACCTTAGTGCCAGAGGTAACCTGCGGTGTTGACAGGGTGAGAGAGAGTATAGGTAGAGAGTGAGAGGATTTAACCTCCTTTACCACTGCGTCTCATTAGAGCAGGTGTGAGAAGAGGAGATTAAAAACAGTCTTATCCACAGGAAAATACTATCTCTCCAATCCAAACCTCTGAATTTCTTATCTTTTATCCTCTTTATTTTTTCTCTATGCCTGTTCTAACCCCCCGCGCTGGATGCCACCCAGTGCGCCCACTTTTCCTGAGAGGGTCACTCCTTCAGTCACTTTCTCACTATGCCCCATGTTCAAATGTTTTATTTTAAAAATAGACAGTGGACATAAAAATTTGAATAATTTAGATAAACATTTTTTTTTTAAATGCACCCGAGTTAGCTTAAAAGCTAGTTCGGCAGCCCCCTTAATCCGTGTACCTTCCGTTCAATCCATTTCCTCCTGAGACCCGGCAATGCATTTTTGTACACTGTAGTGTACATTGTTGTTTTGCATTCCATTATTCTCATATTTGATATCCTGGTCATGAATTGTGATTAAAAATGGATAAAAACGTGTTTTAGTAAAATATATAATGTAGATGAGAGGATGATTATTAAAAAAACAGGTCACTTTTCGTTTTTCGTGTTTGATTTCCAAACGGATATGGATTGAACGGAAGGTACACGGATTCCCTTACCCTGTTGTTAAACCTAAAGTGATAACAACACAAAAATACAAATACACGTGCATCAGATAAAACACATGAGATTGTCTTGTGAAAGCAGACAAAAGCACATAATAGTCATATGTACATGTGCATGTTCTTTTCGACAGCAACCTTTAATGGGAGCTATCTACCTCATTAAATACATGCAGGTGTCTGCAGCGAAAGAGAGAGAGAGAGAGAATGAGAGAGAGAGACAAAAAGGAGAGGGACCAATGGCTGGTCATGTCCGGGGTCCTCTCCAACATGACACAGAGCCAGCTTCCCCTTTGCTTAATCTGAATGACTAATGTCTCCGGAGGCAAATTAACCGAGCACAGCAGAACCAAGGGTCAGAACCAAAAGGTTGAGCCAGTGTCCAACCTCCCACAGTGACCTGGCCTCTACTCATAGCCTTTTCAACTATTTGACACTCCCATGTCACAGGGAGAAAAGGTAGAGATATACGGGTTACGAAGGAGGCCAAAAAAGGAGGGTGGGGGAATAGGGCCTAGACGAGGGACAGGGGGGAGAGGTGATGGTTAGAGTTAGTACTGAAAAAATCTCTGATGCTCAAAGTGGGAGGCAGCCATAGATGAAAGTAAGGAGAAAAGAGGATATTTGGTTTGAATGAGGGATGAGATGGAGGGGAAAAAGAGGAAGTGGATAGGATGAGAGAGAGAAGAGAAGAGGGGAGCTGCGGTGAGCCGGGCTCTGGGGCCATGGAGCTCTCTCAGATGCAGGAACGAGACCATCTGGACCGAAAGCGGAGCCAGGTCTCTGACACTGGTAAAAACTGCTGGGCTTCACTTTCACATTGAAAAAGACCAGAAAAATATACTTCTATACCAGTTCTGCAATTTGTTTATACAGACTGTCCACCCTACAACCTAAACTCAACCAGCCGTTCTGCCCACATGTTGATGGTAAACACTACCAGACGTAATTATTGGCAATCGCATCATTTACTGCACACAAAATCCCACTTCCAGACAACCAGACACACAAACACACACGTTTTAGAATTGATTTGAAAAAATAAGGCTGCTTCTCTTTATATCCCGTCTTTAACTTTTGACCTCTCATGTCATTGGGGGATGTTCTGCTTAAAAGTTTGGGCAACAGGTGAAAGCATGGCAGAAAACCCAAAGAAGCGGCCACGAAATGTTTCAGTTATTGATTCTACTGCTAAGAAAAAAACATACTTAAACGTACAACAGAAGCAATCAAATCCAAAAAATAAATGCCGACAATCTTGAAGGATAACGTCATAGATGCGCGCTGGAGTTACGTACTATTGCTTTAAGTTATTATGTTAAAGTGGAAAAAATGCCATAGGAACTAAGACTTCTTTTTAATAAAATAAAAAATGCATTTTTTAACTACTTCCTACTTTTCATTTAATCCTATTCTGTTGTACACCGTTTTTACATTAGCACAGAGATGTTTCCTTGTGTACAAAATGTGCAATATGAACCAGGTTTTCCCTGTGTTTCTTGTTCATCAGCAGAGCTAACTAATTAACACACAGCACAACAGATATTTGAGGGGGAGGAAGAGGCCACTGAGGACTTGAACTAGCAACCACACCTGCTTCCCTTCAAGAGGGTGGAAGTATTCAGTGAGAGAAGACTCCGCAAGGTAACTAAATCCCTTTTCTTCTTCCAACTCATTCTCTCCAGCAAACAGTCTCATCTTCAAAATTACATCCCATTGAGACACGCCTGCTCAAACACACATACACACACACACACACACACACACACACACACACACACACACACACACACACACACACACACACACACACACACACACACACACACACACACACACAATATGCATAAGAAACTCCTACACCAGTCTATCCCCCATTCCATGTGGCTCTAGAGAAGCAGTACTACCCCTCCTTCCCCTCTGTCAATAAGCCCAGATTGGAAACACTTAAAACAGACTTGCACATTGCTTTCGTTACAAAAAGGGGAGGAAAAAAACTTCAAGACATGCTCTACTCCATACCCGCAGGGTTAATTAGAATTGTTTTAAACAGCCACTGCCATACTTTTGAAACATTTATGGATGCATGCATTACAATTATACGGCATTTACATATCCAGAAAGTTTAACCTCCTGCCTGCACTCTGGCTAAATTATGAGTTACAGAGGGGGAACGAGTGAGAGGACAGTTGACCTCTGCTGCCCCCTGTATTACAGATGAAAAACAACAGGGGGACTGGAGCGGCAGTAGTAGCCAGCCTTGGATCAGCCAAGCCACCATGCCAACTGAATGACAATCAACTTGTATATGTTAGTGATGAGTAGAGAGACCTAATATAAACCCAGAGGCTATGTAGTAGCAACAAAAACATACATTATTCAGTAACAGGGACATACAATGAGCGAGAGTGTTGAATATAAAGATGAGGGAAACAACGACTTATAGTCGGGAATCACTCCAAGGCAAAACCACCGAAGCCAAAAACAATACATTTAGATATTTCAACGACCATATTCATTATTTTTTACATTCTGTTAAATGATATATTGTAGTGTAACTAGCTCTACTTATGTGTGCAACAGTATGATGCAACTTCACAATTTTGGTTTCAAAGGCTGGTCTTTTATCGAAATAGCTCATTGAAGTATAATTTTGATCCAGCAACATAATAAAAGGATTATCATTTTTGAATGTTCAGCCTGCACTAGGAATCCCTTTGGATTCAGTTCAACATTTCATATTCATTATTGTTACGTTCTATTAGATACATTGTGGTATTATACTACTAGTGTTACTAATGTGTGCCCGACTCTGCAACAGTAGGGAAGAACGGGGTAATATGTCACACGGGTTGGTTGTCACAATCGTTATATCTCGGAACCAGAAGGCGCTGTCTGTGAAATGTTGGTATGTAAATATCCAGAATTGGGATCAGAGGTCACTTAATAGTCTTCCTTGGAGTTAGACTGGTGAATTTGAGGTGAGAGGACTGTTTGTGTTTTTCATGTCAAATTGAAAATATTTAGCTCCTCAGTATTTTTCGTCTAGGCTTTTACACAATGGGTTTATAACAAAACACTTGTTACCCATAAAAAGTGTGAAGGGTAAACTATAGTTTAGATTGTGGTTAGCAAGCTAATTAGTTGTCAGATGGTTGTTGGCCTTGATGCTAGCAAGAAGTTCAAGTTGGGGTTGGTCGTCACATTTTTTGGGGGGTTGGTTGTCACATGTTATCCAAAGGCTGCAGCCAGAAAAGGAACCCAATAACAAAAGGAATTGTCAAGTTATATCCTCACTGACACCCCAGAGAAGGAAGGAATAGAGCAATAAAAGGCAGCTAGCATGCAAAAGAAAAAAGGGCAACAAAATCAAAACAACCCAGTGCATCTTAAGTTATGTAGGCCTATTTGTCAACTTGACAATGCAATTCAACTTTCAAATTTAGTTCTGCTTTCTTGCCTTCTTTTTAAGATTATTCCCATTAAGATAACATTGTGACAAACAACCCCATAGTGTGTGACAACCGGGTCGCTTGATGGGGTTGGTTGTCACAATGTGTAAGGGTGTCTTTGATGATTAATTTCTTCTTTATTACAAAAAGATAGAAAAAGTGAGGGGTACACATTTCAAGCCAACACCTTAAGCTTCAATTTAATGTAGGGATGACTATTGAAAGATGTTTAGGTGATGAGCAATTCTCACTAGAGTAAAAAGTGTGCCTACTTACCCCGTTCTCCCCTATGATGCAACATCACAATTTTGGTTTCAAACCTTGGTCTGCAATGTTAAAATATCCGGATCAGGATTTTCATTTTTTTAATATTTAGCCTGCACTATGAATCCCTTTAGGAAATATTGTGATATCAGTAAATGAAGACGGTGTGTGAACTCTAGGCTGAGTTCAGGTTAACAGTTTTGACCCTTACCTCACAGAAAAGTGTTAATTTGTCATCGGGCAGCAGACTGTTGGCCTCGTCCAAAAGGAAGTCTCTCCTTATGAACTTTTTGAAGCCCCAGTCCTTCCCTTGGACAAAGCGGTACGCCCTCTGGCTCTCTGGAACGACGAAAAAAAACACACGGACAAAAACAAGGAGAAACAAGATTATTTTGGAGACATAATCACAACATCATGACAACGAAACAAAGTTCTGAGTGTGTGAATGTGTGTGAAAAAAAGAGACAAAGTTTGTTGTGAGTCATGGCCATAAGCAGCGGAGGAACAATGGCAAAAACGAGGCTGGGTGCAGGAAGTATCGCCTGCAGGGAGCTTTTAACACTTCTGAAGAAAAACAGAATCTCTCTCTCTCTTTTCTCTTCTCTTTCTCTCTCTCCTTCTTTCACTCTCTCTATCCCCTCGCTGCCACATAAAGACTATGGTGGTAAACATGAGACAGAAACCGCTGTGCCTCTTTGGCCAAGAAGTGAGAAATTGCTGGGATCAAAGCAGTCCAATTATCATGTGTTTATGGAGTGCCAATTATCTCTGACAGTGGCAGGAAGGATTCTGTAACACGCGGTTGCACTACAAAGACGCAGGAAAAAAGGTTGCAGAGTTTTTGTGTGTGTAACAATAGTCACAGTGTGGGGGCGGTGACAGTCACTTAACAGTCACAACTGCTCACACACAAGGTCAAAAGATAATGACTGCAGACTAATATGACTGCGACGGAGATCACAGCAAATTAAAGCTAATTGCCGATAGAAAGGAACACAAATCGTGCGACTAGAACTAGAGCCGTTGCTGAAGGGATGTAAAGCCATTCTTGGGAAGAATTACATCATAACGCCATTTTGTTAATGAGAAGAAAATGTCTCCTCGAGGCACTGCTTTGGGATTGCTGAATGTGTTGAGTAGATGAGACTTCTCTGTGCATGGAGACATGTATGTGTCCATTTCTATCAGAGAGTACATGCCTCACAAGATGGAGGTGTCCTTAAAGGGTTAACCCCAAGCTACAAAGGAACCTCAACCTCATTATTCAAGTCTTTTTCATTTTTCTGGCAGTTGTCCTCCTTAGGGTGCCCTATACACATGATTATCACATGCATCTGGACGAACGGGGTTGACTGACAACGTGTAAAAAGGGATGTGTCCCCGCAGACTGCATACACTTTTTCAGCACCGTAAAATGTAAATGAGCATTTTGTGCATGAATCAAATCGTGAATTCAAAGCCAACAGGGAGCTCCTGAAGAGGGCCGTATGTATTAAGAGGTGAGTGAGGTGTCGAGCTGTGATGTGCAGGAGACATCTGATTTCAACCTGTGCATGCAAATGTAATCATATCCCCAGAGCCGTGAAATATCATGAAATGGAAAATCGGAACAATTCAGAATGAAAACAAACTGCTTGAGGGGATTGAATGCTCACCATAAGATACTACACAGATTTAACAGATGTATTCAGTACTTCTTAAGGCCTCCAGTTTATCATTCATGGCAAGTAAAGTAGCTACAAGGAGTTTTTAATTTCTTTTGATTTTAGCGGCAACTTTGGACAAAAGCGGTAGTGTTTTTACCAAACACTAGCGGCTGCTGTCCTAACGGGCATTGCTAGCGCGTGCCGGCGGCGTATTTATATGTGACTATGTAAAATGAGTTATTGTAATGTGACAATGGTAAAAGAAAATAAACAAACAGTATATCCACAACAAACCAACAGTCAATATTCAAGTATTAAAGCCATATGATAACAAATGATGAAGACAACCTCTGAGCCTCAGGTAAACCCAGGCATGAAGTAGGAAAGGACTCCAGTTAAAAGTCGATATAAGCCACTCAGTCATCACCACACACACCAAGAGGTCATCACCTCTCACATTAATGCATTGGCGGTGTTCACACACTACATGTGTTTAGCCCCAGTGGTTCAAATAGATTTTTATCTTCAGGCTGCTCTTGTAAAGAGATCCCAACAGGAGATCTGCTGACAGATCACAGTGGGAAGCGCTAAGATGAAGTGTCAACGCGGCTGTATAAGATTGAGTGTCAAATCCCCTTTTTTGGATCTGAGGGAGCAGGCAGCCAAAGAGGGGACTGGTGGAGGAGTGCAGTGCATATGCAGTTATTCCCACCACCGCTCATGCAGGGGGTCTTTGGCTGTAATCCCCTTCCCTCTAGAGACTGTGTACGCAAAGAAGCTGACAGAAATCCCCATGCTTTTACACACACACACACACACACACACACAAACACAGTACAAGCATAAGCATGAATGTAAGCCGATGCAAAAAAAATAATATTACAAATCTACGCAACCAGCTTTTTCACAGCCTTCTATTTTATTCATTGTTCTGCCACAGTGTAACAGAGTGTGTAACAGAGGGGGAGTTTCAGCGTTTCCAAACGACACAAGTTTTTAGACCTAAGATCTCTCAACCAGGGCTGAGCCGGTTTGAAAAGACAGTCAAACTTCTGTACTACTATAGTACTGCTACTGTACTGTTTGTGGCTGGGTAGAATATACTACCTTGTTACTCATAGGTATCATCATGAAACGTTGACAGTTGATTACTGACATTCAAACAATAAGAAGTTGAGATTGTTTTGAATATTGAAAAAAAATGATAAGAAGATAATGATGGTTAAAGATAGCCTGGTCCAGACCATTGTACTTCATTGGACAGGCAAAAAATCTGCAGGAGAAAACCCGCAAATATACCGCGGACCCAGAATGACTACTGAAGGGAAATTAAAATTGAGTGGAAGTAGGTAGGCGGGCGGTGCCAGGCTAGGTTAAAGATGGATGTATAGGAGAAATATACAGATACAAAGACACAATGTTAAGTAAAATAAACCCCCAAGAACACTTTGGACCCTTTATTTATCATGAAAGAAGAAATGTCATGGAAGCAAAATGGCAGCAAATCTCAAAATTGACAGGTATTTTTGCCTGCACTGTCTCGCCATAATCCTTCTAGTAGGTACAAAAAAACTCTTTCTTTGTTGACTTTCACCCACTCCTGCGTGTCCTTCAAGCATGTTTGATAAGACCTAGAATTTGAGACCCAGATGAAGTCCCTAGGCACAGAATCTCCTTGTAAAATTATGTTATTCAAGTCGTGTTATTTGGGTATGAAACAAGACTGGCAGTGACGGGTGAGGACTTCCCCAGTGGCAGTATCTAAAGCTAAACCTGGGTGTTGAGGGAGAGAGAGAAGTTGGCAGGAGAGTGAGAAGGTGGGGAAGCAAGCCAAGAGGAAGAGAGAATGCTGAAAGACACTCCAACAGACTAGGCAAAATGAAATGAGAGGTGAGACATGCATGACAAGGATGCGTGTGTGTGTGTGTGTGTGTGTGTGTGTGTGTGTGTGTGTGTGTGTGTGTGCTCTTGTACAAACATCTTTGTTTACCTTTTGACCATAGGACTTAGGACATTTTGCCTGGTCCTCACTTCCTCAAAGGCCTTTTTGAGGGTCAAGACTTGGTTGTAAGGTTCAGGTTTGAACTACGTTTAGGTTAGGGTCAGTGTGAGGGTTGGGGTTAGTCATTTAGTTTTGATAGGGATAGGAATAGGATAAGGTAATGCATTATGTCAATGGTGGATGGGTAAGGGTTGTGTATGTGTGTGCGTGTGTGTACTGAGCTCAGCTAATGCCATGCTGCCATTTCTAGTGGAGCATCAGAAACCTGCGCTGGCACAGAATTAACTGCAGGTCACATAGCTGGTGCCCCACTTTTTTATTGAGTGGGCTAAGGGGGCGGGAGTGCAACCCCTCCGCCGGAATACCAACAAGGGCTGGACAGTGGTGGAGAGGGGTGAAAAAGACAGGTATGAAAAAGAGATTAACAAGCGTAGAAATGGAGATCGTGTCAACTGTAGAGGATATATACGTAGATCGAATTAAAGCTAGAATGCGTACAATTTTTATATAAATAAATATTGGTTACATTCAAGCCATCGTCAAACAAGTTGACACAAAGTTGATTAAGCCTATCAGCTCCACACAAATCTCTCTGTATTTCTCAGCATGGCAGTGTTTAAAAACTGGCGTCACCCCTCCACACTGGCACAGGAGCTCAGAAAAATTCCAAGATGCACCCAAGAAATGTTTCATTTGTTTATTGTACTGCTAAGAAAGAGCCTGGACATACAGGTATAAAATCTCATCTCACCTCATGTAGATGCACCGAGAGTGTTGTTGCAATTACTCAGAATTCCAAATGGGGACAACAGAAGTTACGCACTATAGCTTTCAACAGGATTGTGTGTGAGCAAAATCATGGTTGAAATGTAGGAGTTTTATAGATAGATTTTATAGAGATAATCCTCAAGTTGTTACCACGCTGTGATGCACTTTCATAGCTGCCGGGCTATAAAGGGTGAAGCTTCTCACCCATTCTCTCGCCAAAAAAAAGACAAAAGGTGACGAGGAAGGTGAGAAAAATGAGTTCTGAGCTGGATAAGGAGAGAAGAAGAGGGAGTGATGCCTTCGTGAGCGGGGCATCCATATTCAGACAGAGGGCTCGGGGGCTTGGTGGGCACACATAGCGAGAAGGTCGCTAGGTAGAGAAATAACAGCCGACAAAGCAGCCAAAGTCAACATCTCTCCTCCTGTCTGTCACTTTTTTGTCACGCTTTATCTTTCTCACATTCAACTTCAGCAAAGTGCCTAAACTAGAGACTATCCACTAGCAACTCACAGTCGCTAACATATACAGTAGGACATATACACACACACACTTGTATTTGTTAGAATTTCATATCACATGTAGACTGTCAATTTGATCCTTTTTTTACAAGTAGTTTCAACTACTTTTTCTAAGTAGCTTTAGTTAACCAAACTAGATTTCTCCCTATAGTAGCTTTGCTGTAATTCAAATCTTCCAATGTGAAGTAATTGGTAGTTTTCAAAGCTATGACTTCAAAGTAGCTTCCCCCACACTGGCAATTAGCATAGCCATTAACGGACCAGACCTCAGTCTACACAGGTGTACATTTATCTTACTAGTTAAAGAGTTTAAAAATCTAATTTAAAAGTTTATTCCCTCTACACATTTATTCACATTGGTTTGGCAAACAGCAGAAGACACACACACACACACACACACACACACACACACACACACACACACAGGACACACAGTCTGTCAGAGAAGAAAATCTAATCTCTATCCAAGATTGAGCTCTCTAAGCCAGTGTCAGCACAAACATGTCTATTGACATTCTTTCTTCCAATGTCAATACCATCTGATTATGTAAAGACTGACCAATAGCTCCTACTCTATTAGCCGCGCTCCACTCCCCCACACGGAATGCCTGATCACCTCCATCAGTTACCGAGGGCAACAGACTGACAAGCTCACACCCGGAGCTTCATTTATCTGAGAGCAAATAAATATATATATTGAAGCAAAACCCACACCAAAAAAAAAAACCCTGCTTTAACTAGACTCTGTGGCCAACTCATAGACACATAAGCTCACTTACCCTTTGGCTACAACAAAACAAAACCACTGTCTGTAGGGGAGACTTAACAAGGAGGCTATTAGAATACAAAGCAGCTTGCGGCAGAGGATGAGAACTTTCCATCTCTCCTCTTTCGAGCTGACAGAACAGGAGTCTGCAGGGGGGCAGATGTTTTTTACTGGCAAAAAGGAGGAGGAAGTGTGTGTGTGTGTGTGTGTGTGTGTGTGTGTGTGTGTGTGTGTGTGTGTGTGCGTGCGTGCGTGCGTGCGTGCGTGCGTGTGCGTGCGTGCGTGCGTGCAAGTGTGAGTGTGTGTGTGCATTTGCGTGCGTGTGTTTATGTGTCTGTGTGTCAAGAGACAAGTTACAACCCACCATACAGCCTCAGAGGACAGAAACAGCACATTAAGCCAGGGAGAGAAATGATGTCGTCGAGCCGAGAGTACGGGACTATGGTAAGGGCTAAGGGGGTGGGGGGGCTGTGGGCTGCCACTACTGCCTGAATCTATCTCTATTAGCAAGTGTGGACCATTAGAGGAATCCAGACACACTCTCTCTAGTGTGGGGGGGGGGGGGGGGGGGGCTCAAGGGCTGACTGATGCAGATGTGGTGTTTCATCAGACAATGTCAAGCTTTCCAATCAAAATCTACCATCACACAAGCAGCCCTTCGACTATATCCGACTAGTTTATGCCTCCCTCCTTTAAGTGCTTGCAGGGACGCTTTAATTCTCGGCATGCATATATCACAGGACATGTCGACACAAATCAAAATTTATACCTGCTTAGACTGTGGGTACAATCAAACAAGGAGTGTATGGCCGTCGCTTTTGAGTTACTGACAGAAACAGAGAGTTTACTTCATCCAAGAGCTATAAAACTCCAGAAATGTAAACCGACACCTCTAATACAAACTTCGAGTCTTCAGCACCCAAGATGTCTTTTAATAGCAATGTTACTATGCTGTATTTCCATAGTGTTCTCACCACGGTTTTCAAGCTGTTGTTCCTTAACCAATTACCCAACCATTACTATTCAACACAGATTTAATATGTATTGTGTTAAAGTGTATAAGCAGGCCGAGTGGTGACCTGCCACATAAACAGTCCACAGCCTCCCAGCTTTCTTAATTAAGTCACTTTGTTTTTATTTGGCCTTTCTTCCTACGGGCCCTGGATTAAATTGGATTCTAAATGATCCAGAACCGATAGAGCAATCTTTACTGCCATAATCTTAGACGGAGTGCGCACTAAAGTGTCACCAGTATGGCTGGCAGTTGGGGTAATTTTCTCCTGTGACAGGGCGAGCTAAAGTGGCAGGGCCCAGGTCTCCCCAGGGGGATTGTGGGAAGATTGGAGGAGGGCATATGGCAAGAATGGGACGGTGCGTGAGCCGTAGAGCACGCCATTTACAGCCGAACGCCTCTCGAGACACAAAAAAGAGAGGAGAGGAAAATGAGATCCTCTTCACTTCACTCGGTATTCCCCGCATTCAGGCTTTTCTGGGGTCATTTAAGGGAGCGGTGGCTCACTATAATGGCAAAGCAGCACATTGAAACACCTCAAAGGTCTGTTTATTACTTATACCGCAGGCAACTCTTCTCCACAATATGCCACATAGCCACAACAGCCGCAGTAAGCTTCAGTCTTCGTGAGCCTGTCGCTGAGTTAAGAGGTTGTATTCCAACAAGACGGGGCAGAAGTGGAATAAAAAAAAAATTATAAAAAGAAATAGAAAGTGACATCGTGACTGTGAAATAGAGAAGAGAGAGGTCTAGGTCTCATTTTACTGCTATTTATTTCTTATCATTTGTATTACAATTATTTAGTTGTGTTATACATGTGTTACTTGTAATAATTCAACCGTACTATGTTATGTAAATTATTGTTTGTATTATTTATATATCATATGTAAATATTGTTTTCTAATCCTGACATCTGATAGTTCTCATTTGTTATTATTCGTCATATCTGTAATGTGCTTGGCAATACAGTTTACTACAATAATCATGGCAATAAACCATTTTGAATTGAGGTAGCAAAAGTACACACAAGGGGGTGGGGTAGGTGTCGACTTCACACACGTTTCTCTGAAGGAAAAATTGTTTCCTCTTTTCTACACAACATGCACCGCGGGGGGGGTTGTACACAGTTTGACTGCACCCGCCTCCAATTCAGACACACTTCCGCCTACCAGCTCTTCTCCCGTCTCCACTGCCTCCCACGCCCTGCAGGGTACGGGGAGAGAGGGAGGCAGCCAGAAAGCCTGATAACCAGGAAACCGGTCACATCTGGTCCTCGCTAATTTAATTCCACACAAGTTTGCTTTTTTCCTCCCCATAACATAACCTAATTAAAAAATTGCAGGAATCGGAGGCGCATTCATTTCCAATTCATCAACGGTGGAGGGAGAGAGAGAGAGAGAGAGGCGGACGAAATACTTTTTAAAAAGGTTGGGTCCTTTTTTAATTAAAAATCAAAATTGCCCCGTGCTTACTTTGAATTATATATTTACCCGAAATGAATCCAAGCAGCAGTGATTACACGAGCCCATATGGATATCAATACCTCATGTTATTAGACACACTCAGAGTATTAGACACACTCTCTCCACCTCGTACATCTCCAACTTCCAGTGGCCCCAAGGACGCAGGTGTGGCAGGAGTTTTTCATTTTGAACCTGTCGAATTCTTCTGCCGAACACAGGCTTCCATGCAGGTTGATCCTAAATAGTTTTTCCAGTAATTAACGCCAAATTATTTTAAAATTATAAGTTAAGAAAAAATTATAGAAGTGGAAGGTAACACAAATTAAAATGAAGGCTTGTGTATGTGTTTCGGAGTGCAGGTTTAGACTCACCCATGGCTTTGGTTTCTTCTCCCTTGGCATTGAGAATAGAAAACTTAAACTTGGCACGCACTTCACTTTTCGGGCAGCTGACTAACAGCAAGTAAAGTGACAGATAGTCTTTACTCTCCTCATCCAGACCTTTAGGGTTCACACGCAAACACCTGGAGGTTAGAAGAGAAAGAATCATACTGATTAGAGGAATACAGCTAAATCCCAGACGAGCCCCCAAAATGTAGCATTATTTAAAGCTATAGTAAGTAACTTTTTCATATGAATGAATGTTGGTTACATTCGAGCCATTATGAAATGAGTTCACACAAAGTTGATTTATCCTAGCTCCCCAAAACTCTCTCTGTATTTCTCAGTATGTCGTTTACAAGCTGGTGTCGCCCCCGACAATGGCACAGGAGTTTAGCAAAATCCCAAAAAGCGGGAAAAAATGTTTCAGTTGTTGATTCTACTGCTAAGAAAAAAACCTGGAAGTACAGCACGATCTCCCAAGGCTTACGTTTCAGAAGCTTTCAGTCTCACGTAGTTTTTAAAGAGCTGATATGGTGGACTAAAGGGCAAAGAGTGTGGGTCTTTTTGAACACAAACACAGCAACATAAACACACATGTCAATACCACACAGCAATAAACTGGCAGGAGAATTAACTGCCAGAAGCACAACATTTTCACAGGAAAAACCTCTACCTCAGCAATACAGCAGTGTTAGTGTCAATATGGTAACATAGAGACCGAGGCTCAAACACAACATCCACAAACATTCGTTGCCTCTGACTATGGATGGAACCAATCTTCCTGAACTAAAAAAAATAAAATGTTCTAAAGTACATGCAATTTCCCAGGCAAAATGCTCACACTTTCTTCAAAACACAATTACATCCGGCACCTGAAAATAATATATTTTACCCGGCCGGGTATATTCAAAACATACGCTGTGTTCGGTACATCTATGCTACGGGTGAGTCACAGTCTTTTCATGTTCAGACGGCGCAATTTCACAAGCGAATCACAGTTTTTTGTTTTTGGGTTGCACAAGCTCTTATGTGTAGTGTCTTTAGAGCATGAAACACATGACTGTGGCCATATGGAACTTAACAAGTGCATCTGGAGGTTGTAATTTAGAAACCTAACCTTGCAAGAAAAATTTACATTTTACACACTTTACTTTATGAAATACAGTAACATTATTTAATTGCTGGAACACTGCAAAGAAAAATCAATATATATATATTCTGTAAGTTATAATTCATTTGATGGGCAATTGCACAATAACTCTAATACTTGTTTACTCAAATGAAGAAGAAAATTAAAAACGTTAGTGAATCAATTGAATAAGTATTTATATACAGCAACATCAATATTTCAGATTTTTTTTTTGTACTGGCAATAAAAGGCAAAATGTCAATTTCAGAGGTTTTGTTTTTTTCCCCGTTTTATAGATAACTTCACCCATGTGTGCTTTACAGGTTCATATAAATTCATCACTACGCTTAACAATTTACATTACTGCATATCAAGATTCTACGAAACATCAGAGAAACAAACAATAATGCTACCGACAGTGATGTATGATGCCAAGAGCTAGAAAACAACATTAAGAATTACTCCCCAAGATAAGACCAAAAAGTAGGTATTCTCGCTGATCCAATTACAGAATTACAGGAGGAAGTGTGCTAACGCCAATATGTCAATAAACAGCTTAGGTTCAGGTGGTATTTCAAGAAAAGCCTAATTTCACAGAAAGTTCACAACTCCATTTATTTATTTTTTTAAAGATTTTTTTTTGGCAATTTTTTGCTTTATTAGATAGACTTGGAGAGACAGAGTTGAAATGGGGCAAAGAGGGGAAGACATGCAGAGAACAGACCCGGGTCTACTGCGGGGCTATTCATTTCTAAACTAAGCAGGTCATTTACCGACCCCCAGACCCACTGTTGTGTGTTATTTTACCGAAGGCTACAGACATTACTGTCAGCCCTCTCAGAGTGTCTAAGTTTTTGTAAAGATAGATTCCCTGCTTTTTGGAAGCTCTTCGGCGAAAATTAAACCGTCTCCTTTCATTTTATTTCAATACCAAAGTCTGCAAATGTATCTTGAGTCTGGCCTATTGTATACCTAATAAAACCAAGATAGCTGTGTCTATTTTCTGTCATAAAAAGAAGTTCTCATCAATCCAGATATAAGTCCATCAGTCCATCTGTGTAGGTCACAATAGGATCAGGTAGGGCTGGGCGATATAACGAATATATGCGATATATCGTGAGATTTTCTCCAAGGGATGTATAAAATGACCCTAAAACATTATAATAATGTTTTTGCTTTTTGCCGCAGCCGCATACGCGCACCTGTGACGTAGTCTGCGGTACGCGCTGTATGTGTGTTGGTGTGGTGTCATGAACGTTGTTTTTTACCTTAACCGCTGCTATAACAATGTTACTTGAAGCCGTTGTGCAAGCAACCATATTAGATGAAGGCACACTAGATATTACTAAAGAAGGTCACTGGATGCTGATTGGCTTAATCTCTTGAAACCAATGTTGAACAAGTGGCTTTTCCTTGAGAAAACCTTTTTTCGAATAAGAATGTTGAATTTTTTTCAATATGTGACCGACTAGTGTTCACCAACCATTTGAGTTTGTCGTTGGCTCCCGAGGAGAAGGTGGAGCTTTTGATGACCTCTCCCATCTCCTCACGGCAGAAGCTGAAGTTGTTGATGGTCCACATGTAGGAGAACTTCACCACTTTGATCTGTGCACAAAGGACACGGGGAGGAAACCACATGTCTTTATTTATATATTTATCTATACAATATGAGTAAGTGGTGTTTGGTCGGCCTGGACTTCAAAACCACACATCAAAACTGCCTTTCATCCTAATAAACACTGACAACAAACGAAAGGGAAGAAGAAAGGATATCGTAAAAGTGGCAACAGAAGAAATAAGACAATTTTCCAAAGATATAGAGCTGAAAAACACACATCATCAATGACATCTCTAGCTCTCTTGGCTCTTAACGGGAGATTGAACCACACCATTTCACAATAAAGGTAACCTTTAAAAAAAGAAGAAAACACCAACTTAAATGAGAAAAAGATTAGGAAAACTAAGTAACACATCTATCAACAAGTCAACCAGTGAGCACATGTTAAAATAGAACTGCACTTATTCATCATTGAACTTCTATCTATAACATTGTCACACTCATGATGGCAAGTTTTAAATGACCAGACTAAATACAGCAGAACCAAAAAATATCACCCTTTTTATTCCACGTTTTTGTACTACCTTGTCAAAACCTGGTGTCTACATTACCCACAATGCAACTACAGGCTTTTTAGCATATTCCCTGCAATTTTACTAGGTTTTGAGCATGTAAATTTGAGGTACACAAATGCCCTTGATTCCATTCTGGTTTCTGTTCACACACGAGCCATTTCAGTAAGATGCTGGTAAATTGTTGCAAATGTCTACATGTGTGAAAGGGGCTAAGTTTGGCTGTAAATTTGGGTGTGTGTAATTCCAGTAGAGACTAGTATAACCTCTAGCTGTTAGCCTCAAGCGGTGATAAAGAGCTAAGGGCTTCAACGGTCTGATAAACACACTTCTTCTTTCTAACTGCATAATACCAGATGTATTTAATCTTGTCCTTAAAGTCTTGAAATTGACTAAGGTGATAGGTAAACACACACACTGTTGTTAATATACACACACAATAAAAGGGTCAGAGGATTTGCTGGGGGTCTGGAACTGCTGTGTAGATGGCCGCCATCACATCAACACACCTAAGGGCAAAGAGTGGATACGCCAACATACAAACACATGTGAACACACACACACACACACACACACACACACACACACACACACACACACACACACACACACACAGAGTCATGCATCTCTCCTCACCTGAGTATAACACCAGCTCTCAGCCACAGGAGCGCTGGACATTTCGGGTGGGGGAGGGGGGCTTGGGATTCTGGACATCGCCAGCTTTGATGCAGAGATGGACCTGAATCGGGCCGAAGCAGCAGCCAGGTGTGAGGTGAGACGGTAAGGGGCCAATAATCAGTCAGGCTGAACCTCCTCAGAGATATGTATCCACTTTACAGGATGTCCAGACTCCAAAAATAGCTGTCCTGTTGGGAGACAGAAAACATTTATTACAGTCATTACAAAAACTGACTTTGTAGTAGTCTATCACATTAATATGAAAAGCTGTGACCTTGTGTGAGAGATAATGTGTGTGTGTGTGTGTGTGTGTGTGTGTGTGTGTGTGTGTGTGTGTGTGTGTGTGTGTGTGTGTGTGTGTGTGTGTGTGTGTGTGTGTGTGTGTGTGTGTGTGTGTGTGTGTGTGTGTGTGTGTGTGTCAGTGCATAATTGCTAATTAAACGGTTGGTCTAATTGAGCAGTATTTCCTAGGAAATAGTACGTAAGGGCTGCGAATACATTTGTTTTTAAAAGGAGGCTTCAGCATTCAAAGCACAGCAGCAGCATACGCTCTGCTTCACTGTGGGGAAGCCTTCCTCTGTGTGTGTGTGTGTGTGTGTGTGTGTGTGTGTGTGTGTGTGTGTGTGTGTGTGTGTGTGTGTGTGTGTGTGTGTGTGTGTGTGTGTGTGTGTGTGTGTGTGTGTGTGTGTGTGTGTGTGTGTGTGTCGGTTTGTTCGGTCTTTGTTTTGCTTTGAGAGGAAGCAGAGCGCTGTGCCAGCCATCTGATTCCGGCCAGGATGCCTCCTATCCACAGTGGCTGTGAGTGAAGTGCAAGACTTACTGCTTTCATCTCACGCTGCCAGTCCGTAACTCACACAAACAAAATCACACAAGGTCACACGGCACTTTCAAAAGGCAGCGCTGGCTTTGAAAGGTCAAAGATGTTTTTTTAATAAGAACCTGCATGCAAGACTTTTTTTCATTCTGAGCGGTGCAGTGTCACGGCTCGGCACGCATTTATTTGCATTTACACTGTCAGAAGTTGGAAAGGGTACCAAAATAAGCAAACCGTGCCGCACCTATTTTTGTAACCCTTTTGTTGTGGTACCGAGCATCCCCAAAGGGTCCCATAAGGGTAGAATTATACACTGCAGTCCGTAGATTTGGTCAAAACTTAATAGACAGAATCATAATTTCCGTGCGAGAGATAAACCGTCACGTGTAATCAACTCTGCAAGAGTGAAGAGTCTTGTATTCAAAAGGAAAATTATTACAGTGGCATGCCGACCATGCCGAAGCGAACTGTGCCGCTCAGTGAAAACGAGGCATTATTCTGCAACATGGCCACATCAGCTCTCACTTTCTGCTTGAGGCAAAAGGGAAACGTCCTCATTATTTTTTGGTCTAATTCTTAGTCCTCTGCAACTGAGCAACAGTCTCTTGGGATTTAAAAAATCTTGCTGAAAAAAAAGGATATAAAAAAGGAACATGCGACAGTTTAGTTTCAAAGCTGACTAAATCTATCATTTCTGCTGGTTTTCATCTCCTGCCCCTGTCAAGTTCCTCTCCACACAATTCATACCCAAGTCATCATAAGATCTCAAGGTCTGACTTTTTCTCACAAAACCTGCACGCCCCCCCCCCCCCCCCCGATCCCCTGAAACCCTTACACTTGGCTGTTTAATTAGTGGTTGATTGAAAGAGAAGTTCAGGACCTGAGAAAAAAATCGGCAGAAACTGAAACCACAGAGTAAGAAATGAGAGAACAGGTGAAAGGTGAGAGAAACCTCTGTCTATGTGTGAGTGGATTGGAGCCGGGAGAGACGACCTACACAGCACCAGCACCCAGACAAGATTTAATTAATGTTTAGACATATAACGCCTGCATCTGATCCTCCTCAATCCAGTCAACGCGAGTGCCCCCCTTTTTCTTCTTTTGTGCTATTTGTATCTGATGAAAAACACTGGTGGCATTTTCGCTCAGTAAAACAATAAAATATTAATCACAAAAGTTGGGAGGGAACAAGGCTGCACTGCACTGATTTGCAATTTAAATTACCTGAGACTTCCTGGCAATTAATTATAGTCTATATGAGTGAGTGAGTGAGTGAGGGCGTACACACAGCTTTCCGCACACGTGTTTGTTTCTCTCCTTTCTCCTCTCTCTGTGTGTGTGTGTGTGTGTGTGTGTGTGTGTGTGTGTGTGTGTGTGTGTGTGTGTGTGTGTGTGTGTGTGTGTGTGTGCAGGCATATCTTAAGCACAATTTACCAAGTGTTTTTCTCTTGTATCCTCCTGTCCCTTAAAATAACACCAGAAATGTCAAGTAATCACAGGGAATCAATTGAAGGGAAACATGACAACACTGGCAGTGCTGTTTACAACCTCAAAGCTTCTCCTAAACAGACCCAAATGACACTAAACAGAAGAAAACTACACGTGTTTTGTTTTTTTCCTTCATCCTTTTCAGAGCGGCAGGAGGAAATAACAAGTTAGAGAGATGGCGGAGAGATGTGTGAGCTAATCATAGGACTCCCTCAGAAGAAACGTCTTCAGACAGTTCATTTGTCACGGGGATCACACGATGACATTGCGAACGGGAAAGAATAACAAATAGGTGATAATGGCACATGGCACGGAGAAAAATAAATAGTGTCACATTACAGGGGTTGTGCTGGGAAGAGATTTGAAAAGAGTCCCCCCCCCCCCGAAGGCAATTAAAAGACAGTTTGTGTTTTTGAGGAGGTAATAGAGGTCCTGTGCTTCAGATAAGAAGAAAATGTCTGTTTCTACTACATTGGCCTCCATCATCAGCCACTGGTATATAGGTTGGATGAAAAGCAGTGGAAATAAGGACAAGGGTGCTTAGAGGGAGCGATAATGAGAGACAGCGTAATCTCCTCCCTGACAAAGCAAAAGCCAGAGCTTATCATATTGCAAACGTGTATACAAAGGCCCTGCAGTGGATATGGCATTGTGTGAAGCCTACATTTTCCCCTGAACTCTGAACAACAATTGAACATAATGAGTTTTTTTAAATAAAATACAAATATTATGTACTGCTAGGCTTTTATTTTAAGATTAGTTTTTGGACATTTTCAAGCTTGATTATTGATAGTACAGAGTTGAAATCGGGAGACAGAGATAGTAAAGGTCCACGGGTCGGATTGTATAGTTGTTTGTTCAAGACCATGCTTGCACTGTACAGTAGTAAAGCACTTCTTCAACACTGTGATTTAGCATATGTTGCTGCAACAAAATTGTTTGGTAACACATTATCTTTTATTAAAATTGTGACACAACTGATTAAAAACAGAGGAACTTGCACCATCATAAATTAGGATTCCAATGAAATAAATATTTATTGAAAAAAATATATATATTTATTTTGAAATGCACTTTCCTCTATGTCTTTCTCATGTAAACAACTACACACATCTGGAATACTAGCAGACATATGATGGAGCCTGACAGGCGTTATGTACGTTCTTCTCATCAACCATCACCACTTATATTAAAGTTGTTTTGTGCTTTTATACAAGCTTCATTCTTTTCTTACTTGACTGAACACAGTTACTTTGAAAACACTATTGTAAAGATTCATAGTACAAAGAGTCACCCTAACAACTGATTTGACTGAACCAGAGTAGTCACCACAATTTCAATAAAGAAACTCAATTGTATAATTTTTGACAGTGTAAGTGTGTGTGTGTGTGTGTGTGTGTGTGTGTGTGTGTGTGTGTGTGTGTGTGTGTGTGTGTGTGTGTTGTGTGTGTGTGTGTGTGTGTGTGTGTGTGTCTATTCTGTCTTTGTGTGAGGAAGAAGAAAAGCAAGGAAAGAAAGACCGGGAGAGTGAGACCTGGAGCCCATTTATATTCATTACAGAGAGATGGTCTGCTCTCACTCCGCTGGCCCAGCCTACATCTCTCCATCACACACACTGCAACACGCCAGGGAGGAGAGACTGACAAACCAACAGACAGTTAGATTCAACTGCCTCTGTATAAACAAGAGGCTGATGCCGCATCTGCCTTCCCCCCTATCAACCTAGGAGAGGCAGCCAGCTGTCCCGACAATGACCAGAGCGTTACACAATACACAGTAGGGCTGCAAAATGAATCGCAATATATGTATTATAAGTATATGTATACTATATGCAATCTCATTTCTAAATGATTATGTTTCTCTCGCTTGTATTCCCCTAGTCACCCTGGATGTTCACTTCTTTGCTTGGGAACAACTCCATCAATGACAATTGTCTACACACAATGTAAAAAAAAAAAAAAAAAAAAGCTATTAATGTCTCATTCACGCAAACCACTCAATAGATGTTGTAACTTGCCAGTGTTCTTCCTTGAAGCCCCCCAAAATGTTGGTCCTGTAGACTTGTGTTTGTAACGTTACATTCTATTTTGTTATGTTAGGCAGCATCTAAGTGTTTCAAATTAAGAGAGGACAAGCATTTTTAATGTTAGAAGAGACTTTTAAGTTGAAGTCTGGCACTAAAATGTTATGTTTAAGGGGTCTAAAAGTGTCAGTAAATGTTTGTGTGCAAAAAAACAAGAACAAGAAATCGCGATTCAAATTCTTGGGGAGAAAAATCGTGATGCACATTTTAGCAAAAATCGTGAAGCCCTACCACACTACATACAGCAATTACATCCCAACTCATGTTACACACTGAGTCAATGCTTGATACTCAGCACATGGTGTAGTAATGCTTGTGCAGTGATTAACTCCATCTTTAAATTTTACATGGTGATATTGCATATATTTCTGGGCATATGTTACCTCCATCTGCAAATCTGATAACGTGAACAGCTTACAATGCATATTTACACTCGAGGACACATTTCTGTTAATTTGCTTTTCCATCTGTGCTTGTGACAATCTTAATCACTGGTGAAGCACAGCCATCCCAACCTGCAAGTCTGTCTACGAAGACAATCTTAATAAACAGTGAGTCGGTTCTATGTTGTAAAGATTATAACACTGACTCCCTGCCTGTATGTCTTCTGACCAATTTGGGATATTAAAAAACTCTTCTTGTCAGGTTCAGCAATATACTGATTTGACTTTCATTCCACTGTAAGCTGAAAGTCAAATGTTAAATGTCAGTATATTAACGTGTATGGTAATTATTGGATGTTAATACGCTGCGGTTTAGCATTTGACATTTGGCTTGTGAGTACAGATCATTTTCAGTGAGTTACTATTTGTTTTATTACACTAGGAATATCACTAAATATCACATAATGTTCTGTAACTTTACTACGCCAACAAATAAATAGTCACTGAAAAGAGTCCTTCCTCTGAAAAGGTTTTTCCTAAATTTAGTATAATAAGCCATATGAGCCAAAATTACAGTAGGCCTACATTTGAACTATTAAGACACACACTCTACAGCTGCTGTAGATGACCATAAGCGAATATGAATGGATATATTTGTATAAAAATAGTTATGTTTATCCCAAGAAATCCTTCAGTGTATATGGCCATATGGCAGGGACTTCAGGCACAGGGCCTGCTGTGAAAAAGGAGATAAATAGTGACAGAAGAGAGAGATTGAAAGCCTTCTGGAATTCATTACAGCTATTGCTGAGACTCTCAAAAAGAGGAAATAAATTCATTATTTAAAAAAAACCTACATACAGGCACACAAGCACTTAAAACAACACACACAAACACACACAACGTTTCTCTCTATAAATTCCTTTTAACTTGCCAAAATGAAAGGGAAACATCAAATACACAGAACTAACCCACGCTAGCCTCTTCCTTCAGGCACTGATTCCAGCTGGTATAGGGAGGGAGAAAAACGGGGCGGATATGTTACCGCGACAACAGCACCAGGTGGACAAAGGGCGGAGCTGATGTGATTTTGGCTGCTGCTAAAAAAGCCAGCGATCTCAGCAGGGGGTCCCGGGGTGTTTGGAGGGGTCACCTTGTGCGACAACAGGCAGCGCGCAGAACAGTGAGGTGCAGAGACGGGCTGCAGAGTTTAGAGGGACTACACTACAAAAGGCTCAAAAAAAATGTGCCCAAAAAAAGCTCAGGCTAAGTGGCACGGTGTCACAGCTTTGAGCGTATGTGTGTGACGCATACCTAAAACGTTAATCAAAAGCCCACATGCTGCTAGCTCACCTTTTTTTTCACCACAGCTTAGAGTCAACCCGTTCAACCCTAGCGTTTCTTTTTAAACAACCACCAGCTCTGGACAGAAGTGATTCCAACTCTTTAGTTATGAGAGATTTGGCAGCAGACTAGCAAGTCGGCCATGAGCGCCAGTGAGTCTCTGAAAAAATTATTGTGAGAATAATCTATATAACTATAATATGAAAAGCTGCTGTAAGACAAGGCAAATTAAAACAGACAGGAAGGAGGATTCCCCTCTCAAGTGTGAGGGAACAAAGCCGAATGTGTGCAGCACTAGCTTGTATGGAGAAAAAAAACCATCTCTGTATAAGAGTGCCTGTCCGTCTTGCCCTAGGCACAGTTGATATGACTGACACTCACTCAGATAGAGAGAAAGAGGGTGAAAACATGGATACTCGTACAGTGGGCACACATGCGTGACAGGGGCTGTGAGATACTGGAGTGTGTCGGGATCCAGGGCCAACAGGAGTTGTGATGGATTAAGAGACAGAGGACCTCCCTGAACCGTGGAGCAGCAAAGCCCCCAGTAGAACAGCATCACCATCCCTCTCCATATCACTGATGGTGGCCCTCACCCCTATCTCTTTTCCTCTCTCCCCTTTTAAACCCAGTTAAGACAGCTTTAAAAACCAGGGGACCATGCCAGACCCACACTTCTTCCTTATGGCTTTTAGTCCTTCCTTTTGATCCACTTAAGTAAAATGTATGTAAAATGTCAGGAAACGGGGCGCCTTTAGCTCAGTTGGTAAGGCATGCCCCTCCCGGGCCGGGCCCAGCAGCAGACCCGGGTTCGATTCCCGCCCGCGGTCGTTCTCTGCATGTCACTCCCCTCTCTGCCCCATTTCACCTCTGTCTCTCTGCACTGTCAAATAAAGCATAAAAATGCCCAAAAAATATCTTTAAAAAAAAAATAATAATTTCAGGAAAACATCCTCTTGTTGTCCAATGAATCGATCTAATATCATATCATGATGAAACCAGCGATTTACACCCCTAATAAGAAGTCTCACATCAAAATAGTGAGATGGTGTATGCCAAATAATACATAATTTGAATACCTTAGGTGACAGCTCAAAGCATTATGTATATCACTACTATGAGTGGTGAGATTCATTCATTTTATTTTTTGTGTCAGCTTTGAGAGATACTTTGATATAAAACTGACACAGCAGTTCCCAAGACCCAAAGTGCATATAGATTATTAAAATGACAACGGAGTCAACTACAGGTATAGTCACGCCAAAAAAACAATCAAGTCTTCAATGCATATGGGAGAACATTTATACAATATTTTGCTATATAATAAATGGCCTACAGGGGCGAAAGGCTGTTTTAGCTTAATGCAATGCCAAGGATGAAAAAAGACAAAGAAGAGAGTGTTTTGTCAGCGTTCGCCATCCCCTGCCATCATTCTTTCTCTCTCTCCCTATCTCCCCATCTTTTTCTTATCTTTCCTAAATGTTTTGCTTTGCTGCGGTGTTACTGAGTTTACCAGCTGGTGTGTGACTCATTCTCATAGTATAAAATCAGGTTCAATCCTAAATCTAAACACAAACAAACAAGAGCAGCTCCTCCATAACATTTACTTTAACAAGAGTCCAAATCTTGAACACTTGTTTTCTGTCAAATTCTTGTATTCTGCCACAAAGCTGTGAATCAGTGTCTGATAAGTAGGTACTTGGTCTGGTGTACCTCGTTACCCTTATTACCGCAATGAATATCAGTCTCTTCCCCCAATATTTTGCACACTCAACATCGAATATTACATCTTCAGTAAGCCTGTCCTGCCATAAAGATGAAAGGCTCATTCGACAGACAGAAACCCCTAAAAAACTATACTGCATGGCTTCTGTACTTACTTAGCAACAGTGACAGGTTTGCATGTGGTTTATACAGATACGACCCTCAGATAAGGCCATATGTATATGTGTATGTGTATGTGTATGTGTATGTGTATGTATATGTGTATGTGTATGTGTATGTGTATGTGTATCCGTATCTGTACATAAACATAATGCCATCCAACAACAAATCCAGCTTGGAGCTTTAAGTCCCACATCTAAAGCCTTTTTAGTCTGCGCTCTTGCAATTCGTACTTACACACCACTCCAATATAATCGATTAGGCCTCTATACTCACAGCACAACGCTTCAAAAACACACCAACACTTCTACACAATTCCCCCTCCCCCACACACACACACACACACACACACACACACACACACACACACACACACACACACGCTCAGCAGGGAGAGCCAAATCCACTGAGAAAATTTGAGACTTGAACAAAAAATAAAAATGATAGGCCGACATCAAACCACAGTGGGCCCATGTAGCCAAGATAACAACAGAGGAGTGCTTTCGAAAATGACAAAATCACACTGGCTGCAGTCCACCACAGCTCTCCCTCATTCTGTGTCTATTTCTCCAGCACACACAGCACAGTCTGTCTCACAAACAAAACAAAAGTCTTATTTGAGAATGCATGTTGTCCCCATCTCTGAACTAAGCGGATGGAGAACAATATTTACGCATGCATTGCGTATTACGTATTACCCTGCCTGTTTATATTCTGCCCTGCCGAGGCTCCTCGCATGAAGTTTCACACTTTCATGAAGTGAGCCGAGCTTGAAGCAAAAACGAGGAGTGAATGGAGGGTGAGGGAGCTGTTTTGTTACTGTGTGTGTGTGTGTGTGTGTATGTGTGTGTGTGTGTGTGTGTGTGTGTGTGTGTGTGTGTGTGTGTGTGTGGTGTGTGTGTGTGTGTGTGTGTGTGTGTGTGCGTGTGTGTGTGTGTGCGTGTGTGTGTGTGTGTGTGTGTGTGTGGGTGGGTGGGTGGGTGGGTGTGTGTGTGGGGGGGGGGGGGGGGGTGTGTGCGCTTGTGTGTAGAAGTGTGGTATGTTTTTGTCACAGCAATGATGCAATTTATAATTAAAATGCAAATAGAACGACGGAGGAGTCTCTCTTCACCTTGTTTTCACTTTACTTCAATATTCTCAGGAGAGGCCCATCTCTGCACGGGATCAATGTAACCAAGCCAGGAAATCAATTTTTTTTATGAAGTCCTGAAATCAATTTGAGATTTAGGCTATACAAAACCTGTTCAAAAAATATGTTTTAAAAGTACAAGCGTACCTGGGAGAAAGCTTGAGATGCATGGACGGACACCTGCCGCCTGTGGCTAATAAACACTTCTCTACGTTGCTATGATGATGTTTTTCGGAGATCTTTAAAAGCTCACATCCCTAAACTGAAGGCTAAAAGCAATTATTTCTGCAACAAGAAAACACAGGCCTGTCTGACACATCCGCCATTGGCCTGTCTTTGTTTTGACTTTAGCTTATCACAATAGGTGGTGGCTCCAACACATCCCCTAAGCTTCAATCTCAACAAACAACAAAGACTAAAGCTGTGGAATGAATCGTTTGGGCAACTTTTGTTTCAAAAGTGAAGCCTGACATTTAGGGGAGGGGGGGTGAGGGGGCCGTGGATACAAGGCCCTTTTTTAGTGGTTGTCCTTCAGCGTGACTTTGTCATGTAACACATTTCCAGCTCAATTATCTGCATCCAGTGGATTTCAAACACATTTAGCAAGGACCAGAGAGCTTGGTAATTAGCGGGAGCCCCGGCTCATAAAGGGGGGCCAAAAACAAAGCCTGTCTTTAGCGCTATCTTTATCCCCTCCGCTTGTCTAATCTCGTCTGATCCTTTCTCTTTATCAAGGGTGTGGGACCCATGTATGCACTCTGTCAATACCTTTATATGCCAACAGGTTTCATCTTTCATGGACCAACGCTTGACGCAAACGCGATACCTGATCCGTAACAATAGAAGCTTAGAAAATAAGTGAACCTGACTGTGAGCTATTAATAGCCCCTTTTACACAGAGATTGCGGCATATTGACGGTACAACATCACTCCGATATGCCGGCTTTGCTTGGTTCCGTGTTATTTACACAGAACCAAGCAACGCCGGCCTGCTGGTGCATCAGTAGCCCCTTATACACAGCGTTCCGGAATGAAAGAGGTGCTTGTAAACAGCGTCAGGTGTGACGTAAACGTTTAGCGCCGCACCGGTCAGCTGCTATACAACAACAACACTGGCCGGTGAATTGAGAGCAGAAGTGCTGGAGCTTGCAGTAAGAGGGCCGTATTTTACAGTCCCCACGATGTGCCAGTTGATCTCGCTACGCGCTGAGTCCAACATCACTGGGACTGTTAACCAAACTGACAAAATCAATCCGCTTCACCTCTGTGTCTGTGTGTGTGTGTGTGTGTGTGTGTGTGTGTGTGTGTGTGTGTGTGTGTGTGTGTGTGTGTGTGTGTGTGTGTGTGTGTGACAGGTTGGCTGTGAGCGAGTCTCTTTGTGAGGGCAGAGATCTGCCAATCAGACATACACATACACATACACACAGTGTGTGAAGTCACGTTACTGTAGACAGAAATAAAGTGTAGATATACGCTCAGACTTAGGATAATAATAGCGGCGGCGATCTGGTCGCAGCCTAGCTTAGCCTAGCCTAGCCTAGCTTTCCCATTGTACAACTTCCCCCGGGCAGAATAGACTCATAAACTCTGCAAAATGAAGCACAGGGTTTGGATTGAGCAGCGGACCTTATGACCAGCTAGATTATACGCCGTTCCTTTTATTTGGTGATTTTTACGGGACATCAGGCCGCCGTGATTAATGTTAAACACACGTCCTTCAACTGCTAACATGGTCGAATGTTTAGAATGTAGGCTATGGAACGTCAAACGCCCCCCTGTTCCGCAACAACAAGTCGGCCGTATTTAAACAGAGAGGCGGAACTGATTGTGTCGGCAATCTTACTACCCCCCGAGGTAGTAAAATTCCCGGAACAATCTCTCGCACCTTTCTTCCCTCGTTCCGCAACGGTCGCATTTATACAGCAGGGCGGAGGGCCGAAATTCCAGCATATTCCCGGCTTTCACTGGCTGTGTAAAAGGGGCTAATGATGACACTAGTATGCAGCACATAACACCTTTACTTAGATTTCAGTTATTTCTATAGCACTGAGAAAAAATGAAAGTAAGAATTGTTTTGCTGAATCAAAAAATATAGAAACACAGAAATATATGTGTATGTGTAGCTACACACAAAACTTTGTCTACAAAGGGGATGTGACCTAATAAATCTTTGCAAAGACCAACCACCTTTACTATAAAAGAGCTTGATAAACCGTCAGTGAGTACAATGCATGCATGAATCCAGCCTTAATATTTTTCTCATTCTCTATGAAATCCACACTTGTTGTTGTGATGACATTTCACACAGAAATAGAAAAAAGCAATAATCGCAAAAATCAATTCATTGTTCAAAGTATGTCATGGCATGATTAGAATTACAAATATAAAAGGTTAGGACCGTGTCAGACTTCAGTCACCAACCTCCTCCTTGTGTTGTTTTCCATTTTAATCAAGGTTTGAAATTGTGCACCATGCTTTGGCACGGACATGTTGCCTCAGGTAGAATCTCAACCTATAAAGGCTCATTTCAGCAAGGGACAATTTCCTCTTTGCTTCACCCTCCCCCTTCACTACGGTGCTTTGTCCAAAATCACTCCCTATTTGTTACCAAGTGTATTATACTTACAGTCAGCCTTCTTATTTGAACATTTGAATTATATGTCTAACCTTTACGTACTATACAGCAATAAAAAAAGTCCCCTGTCACAATTATGAATTGTAGATGCACTGGTTTGCTGTTGATGATGATGATGACACATTATAACTATGCATCATTAGGGCGAGGTCAAAACTTTTCGTTGGCATTTTTCCACACAGCAGCCAAGCTTCACCTCAGGGGACAATATGCTTCTCCTTAGCAGATGTCACATCTAATTTCTCCCATCTCTGGAGAAGCAACTGCTGATGCATGAAGCCACAGCAGCGGGGTTATGGTCGGGCTGGTCCCAGATTATCATTTGTTCAGACTGTTCTTCCAAGATAAATTAATCAGTCTGTTCAGCAGTTGCACTAAAACACAATTATGTTAATATTCAAGTGAAAAAGTCCTCTATGGCAGCCATAGAAATGATGACTGTTGACCAACATGCACAAAGGTATTATAGAGAAAAAATGTGGCGTATGGGAGGAGGCCATATTGTTTCCTTTACCTTAACGCCTTAACTTGGGTTAGGGTTTTTGCCTTAACTTAACCACACAAACCATAGCACGGTCATTGTCAATTCATAAAAAAAATGCTGCTGTCCTATTCTATATCACACATCCACAATGTCAGAAGTGGAGCTGATTCCAAACTGATGTTTGAAATGTAAAAATTAGCATTGTTATTCCTATCAGCTTGACAGAGGTGTAAACATTTGCTTCCCGGATGAAGAGACTCAAGAGAACGCAACAACAGCAAAATGTGTTTAAGACTCATAATAACAAGGCAATATGTGATTATCATTTTGCTGTGTACTGATGTGAGGCGGTATTTTCATAATATCCCAAGATGGAAATGAAGACAAACAAATGTAATTGACTTCCTAATGAGTATACAACCATACAGGTATATCACATTTAAATCAAAGAGAGAATGCAACTATCTCATTTTTAACTTAATTTGTCAACTTAAGACATTTTATCATTTATTGTTCCAGGCAGAGTCTCACGGAGCAGAACGTGCCTTGAGGAGACTTGGAGATAGGGAGACAGGTGCACTGTTGCTCCCCTGTCTTATTGCTTTGCTGTTGCTCTTTTCAGTAAGAGATAGGAAGAGGAAAGGTAACTGCGCTAATAAGTTCAGTTCTATCCATCGGTTGCACTTGGTACGACAAGGGTTACTCCTTTGTGTGCCCCGACGTCACTCCGCCTACCAATTACCACATTTACACACACACACACACACACACACACACGCTCATATATATGCAGGGAGAATTTTAAATCCTCTCCATTAAATTCATAAAAGATGGAATCGTCTATTAAAACCAAAAGTGATCTCCTCACCTTTTATACATTGTTATCTATACATTAAAGAGCACATGCATTATACAGTGAGGGGCTGAAAATGAGCCGTCTCGCTCTGAAAAGTGTCAAACTAGAGCCTTGATAATAGAAAAAGGAAATGCCAGTAATACGAAGTTGAGGAAAGTAGTGCTGGTCAGATATGGCATTAAAAGCATAAAAAAGTAAGAAACTTTTCAATAAGATTCAGATGAGCGTGAGCCACTATGTGATGGTCAGCATATTTCCACACTGTTAGCTAATTATGCATATTTAAAGGGACGAAGCATTTCCCAGTTGTGTAAAGTATGCTATTTTGGATGTCAATGGCCCTACTTCACATATTTCATGTTACACCTGTTTGTAACTTTCTTCTTCTTTGAGGAGATAAATGACATTAAAAATGCTAACATTTCAACAGTTTCAATATTTACATATAATTTTCAGGTGACATTTTCAATATTCACTCCCCGAAGAGCCCTAGTAGAGATAGTGGTGGGCGTCGAGTGCCTTGCCGCCGTACGTCTTGTTTTGGCTGCTGGCGCCTAAATGTCAACCTCTATCCTGGAAGTACTGGGGGGGGGGGACTGCAAACTTTTTCCGAACACAAGCTGATGCCATGCGACTGTGAATGTGTCATATCATCTGCGCTAATCAGGCTTTTCAGAGTTTTCTGATTTTAGATCAGTTCATTACTTGGGCACAGGGGCTCACAGAGAAGCCAAATCTGAACTCCCACGACACTATTAAGATAACACCTACAAAATAACTCCCGGTGTTAGTAAAGGTGACAAAACCCTGTATGCTATCCTCCCAAGTCCAGGCTTTTCCTAATTCACGTTAAGGTTACACGCGCCGCTCCCCTCGATATTCTTGGCAGCGCTGAGCCTTTCGCTGGGGTCATCAGATGGTGCCTGGTGCTGCAGTCGTTTCTGAAAGCAGGAAATGCCAGGCAGATAAAAAGCTGCTGGATACGACACACACACACACACACACACACACACACACACACACACACACACACACGCACACACACACACACACACACACACACACATACATACACAGTGACATTTCAGATCTCTGTGGTGAATCTGGGACTGCAAACCAACAATTACTCTCTGAATCAAACCTCCTAATTCATCTCCCTCAGTCCTGCAACAAAACTTCCAGCCCTAAAACTCTTCTTCTTCTTCTTCTTCTTCTTCTCCGCCTACTTCTGCCATTTGTAATTACTCATGTTAACAATTCCACACGGTTCGCCTTTTTGTTTAAATGGCCCAGACAAATCAGACGCATCGGGCTGCGGCTGCCTTTGGTGGAAAAACCCCATCGGAGATTTCTTACTCTCTAATGAAGTCATTTGAGTCGTGCAGGCACATTCCAGTCTCCCAACGACCAATTCTAAAGCACCAGAGACTTTCACTGCTGCGCCAGATGCCAAGATGGAGATGGACGGAGGGACTGAGGCAAATACACAGACAAAGAAACAAGACGTGGGGGGAGCCAGACAAAATTCATCTCAAAGCCCCTGTAAACCACAATTCCACAAAATCCTTCTAACTGTGTCATTTGGGGTGTTAGTTGCATGATAGTAAGCATCTGCAGGCATATATTGTTCAATCAAAGGAAAGATATGGTAATTCAAGAAATTCTGCCTGAACATTCTAAAAAAACAATGACTGTTGCCACTTTTTATAGATACGGCCACGCCCACACATTCCAGTCAAATGGTCTAGACTCTAGACAGACATTTATTTTCAATCAGATTTTTGTAAAAGCTTATTGGGACACCCAACTTTGATATCATATATGTGTATTATTTTAGACCAGGTTTCCAGAGGCTTTAAAGTATGTTAAATAGAAATACATAAATATACCATGAACACCCAATCCTGTAATAAAGGAAAAATGGAAGAATAAAGAAGGCAAAATTATGAATGAACCTGGCCATTTTTTTTTTACACTGATGTATCTAAAGTTCTATCTAAACACAAACACAGACGTGCTTTGCACAGAGAATAATGTGAAAAATAAGAGGACTATTTTGACAGACAGAAACTGAGAATAGCAAAGCAAACAAGGAAGACAGACGTCAAAACAAATCAGATTCCAGTGCCTGTAACTTTGGATAAGTGAGATAGACTTGTCGTGCAGAGGAAACTGAAGTGACCGAACAGGGACTTTTCTTCTGAGAAAAATATTCCTTTGTGGAATTGACTGTGAGCTGCCATTATCCATAAGGCTTTGCATTTGAGAATAATGTCCTATTGCTGATATTCACTCCTACAGAGCTTTATTTTCATTGTACAATAAAGGGTTGCACAATGAAATGTAGACATAGCCCCTTCATAAATACACAGAAAATATATACAAAAAAAAAGATAAATATACGTATATATACCTCTAACGTGTGAACTTTTACAGATGAACCGAGAAATTTAAATGTTCATTAAATAGCATTAAAAATAAAAAAATAAATCAGACAAGGCACACTTTGTAAACCTATTTGCATCCAAGTATGCCACTGGATAACAAGTGTCGGTCAACAATAGTGATCTTGGGTGAGCAAAATGTACTGCTTGACTGACAGCCAGCAATGCAGTGTAATGAGAAAAATAAATAAAACCAAAGACAGAATCCAATAATAATAAATCAATAAAAAGGACGAAAAGGTAAACGAGCAAGTAAGCAAACATGTGGGCCCTAAGCAAGGCATACTTGAAATTAAGGTTCAGTGGGATAAAGCCAGACAAAGTCAAGAGTCAAGACATGACTCCATCAAAAGGAAGCCAACTGGAGGAAACATTTTAATGAAACACAATCATTAACCAGCTCTGCCACACTTAACAAGCAGCTCGGAGAGAAGAGGGAGGGCGGAGAAGTGGAGGGAGCTACAGGGTTGCCGCGGCAACTGAAATTAGGACCTGGGATAAGAAGAGAAATGAGAAACGTGTGGGATGACCCAGGTTAGACAGAGAGAGAGAGAGAGAGAGAGAGAGAGAGAGAAAATCACAGAGATGCTTTCATTCCTGTGACAACTATGTGATAAATAAAACGTCTGAATGTGTTGACGTTTAAAATCTTAAAAGGAGACGGCAGCCGCAGCACGTTGAAAGTAGAACATGAAAGACACTAAAATGTGCTCCTCCTGTGTTGTGAAAAAACACTCGCTCGCATACCGTGGAGCTGGATTATTGGCGCTGTGTGAATATATCAGCAGAGATTAGATATTTATAGATAGCGTTTCGGAAAATAATTTAACTTCCACTTCCAATTATTAATTAAGTCCATTATATGTGTATAGCCTCTAATCACAGCGAGTCTCAAAGGCTTTCTCAACGCCCACACTGTGAAAATAAATGAACACGACGCCTTCCAACCACGGGCCGCTCACTGAAAACCAGGGAAAACTTAATTGAGAAATAAAAAAGAGAAGAGAACCCTCTGACAAAAGCCGCTTATCAGTAAACAACAGGCATGATGTACGGACAATGAATTTTTTTACGACACTGCGATAAATTTGAAAGTGTCCATCCAGCCACAGCTGACAGAAATTACATTTTAGCTGTGAGCGGTTATCAAGCACCTTTTTTTTTTACTGTCGGCTCCGAGGTTGCCGAGAGATGGAAAATGCCAAACTGGAGGCTGGCAGTTTGTAAGGTCTGAATGTTAAGACCTAAAATGTCAATATCGGTCCCATAGGGAAGGAATAATTAAGGCATAAAGATCCAAAATGCTTGTCACATATGGCCGGCCAGCTGTCACATCTGTCTGTTCATATTCATGCCGGTAACAACCCTCGGCCTATACTAAAGCAGCGGAGAATGTAATGGCTGAGAATTAGATGTAGGCTGACTACAACTAAAGGTGTCGCACGAGAAGGCACTTGGAATGAGGAGAAGCCCTGGCATTTAAAACAATACACAAGCTCCACTTCTCATTTTAGATGTTCACTCCCAAGTGGGTTGGTCTCAAAAAGATATATTCCCTGTGGTTCTACTTCAAACATCCCTAGTGTTCAGTGTTGTAGAAAGCGGCACGGCAGAACCAACAAAAGAGCTGCAGTATTTATAAGGAAAGTATCAATTTGCATGACGTCTCATAGAGAGGTTTACCCTTTTAGGCTGGGGGAAATGTAGGCGCAAAAACCTGAGCGGTCATGTGGACAATCTCCACACCGAAGACCACACACCGAAGACTCTTTCTCCTATTTGGTTTGTTTTAATCATGACCACAATCTCTTCCTCATCTTAACCAAGTCCTCTTTGTTCCCTGAGCAGGCACAGTCTTTAAAAAATGGTTAACCCTCATATCATTTGCTGTTTTATAAGGGACATTTTACAAGGTACTGACTAACAAAGCAGTTTGTCCTCTACGTATGAGGACTTGCTGGTTATGCATCTACTGTAACAATGTGCTTCGGCCACAGAAAAAGACAATTGCTCAGCGGGGATAATGAGGGTATCACTTTTATGGCCTTTGCTAAAACATAGTCAGCTTGTTTTTGGCCAAATCAGGGGACAAGCAGTGGCTCTACTGCGTTCATACACTGGTTGCTTTTGAACACACAATTTCCAATTCAGCTGTAATCTATCGACAAAGGCCATTCGCCGTTAGTCAAAACAAATCCAATTTCAGCCCATGTCACTTGTCTGTTTTTTTCGGAGGATTTAGAAATGTATGGTAAATGTATTTCACTAAATTTTGAGTGCAGGTTTGCCCTTGGTTCATTTTCGCTTGGTTTTTCATGCATGGCTATCAAATGACAACATCCGTCTCCTGATAGCCATAAACCAGCATTTCAGGGTCACTTCTTCTTGTAGATGAAGATTTAACTCCTGTCAAACAACCTTGCTATTTACTTGAAGTCCATATTTTCAGGTGTGCAGTTTAAAAGCCTGCCGTACTGAGATATACAGAGAGAGTTTTGTCAACTCATTTGGCGATAGTTCAAATGTAAACAACATTTATTCATGCGAAAAAAGTTACGGGCTATAGCTTTAAAAGGACTTAAATACATTGCTTCAAAACTGATTTGGTGCTGGCTTAGGTTACAACTGGCACTGATCTAGTGAAGTGGCATTGGGTTGGTGAGGGTCTGCCTGGTGATCCCTGCAGTGTCCTGAGGTATTTTTGATAGATTGTACTAGTGTGTAAAGCAGTTGGCAGTGTTTGACTGACAGGTCAGGTGAGGTGCTCTGCTCAGGAGTGCACACATCCAGCTCCTTTGACTGATGTGAAGTGGCTTCAATTAACTGAAGCAGCCAAGTGTGAGGGAGGGGCCCGGGGAGAGGGAACAGGCCCCAGACAAGCCTCTTGACAGGGGGTAACATGGGTAGTGGCCCCTCTGACAGCTCCTCCAATGCCCCACCAACTCCAAACCTTTCTCCATCTTCTCTGAGCTAATTACTTAGTATCCATATGGAGACACTTGTCACTGTGATCACTGCAAATTGGCTGTAACTGCAGGGTCAGCAAGGAGTGGACTGAGTTTTACTCGCACACACATACACAATACACACAAAAGACATCTAGTCTTGCACAAAAACAAAACATACCTTAGTTTTTTAATAATTTTCAAAACTATTCTGTGTTTCCTGAGAACAGAGGAATGAAGTCAACGCCGGGAAACCCAATATCACAGACACTGCCGCACGAATATCTGCCAAACCAGATTTTGATTCTGCATGATCCTCTGTCTATACGATATGAAAGATTCGAATTGATTCAAATATCCCAGCATTACTCAACAAACTAATTCTACACACGGATTTAATTTTCATGAAGATGTGCAGTAACACCAATGTAATAAGGCACTGCAGGGTGAAAGGCAACTTTCACTTTGAATAAATGAGGGCAAATCACACTCAAAACGTGGAAACATGTAGAAAACTGTCCCTGGAATTCATCTACATATGGTCCTCAAATACCTTTTTCAGCGATTCTAGAGAATGATTGTTGTCAAAATCCCTTGTTGTCAAAATCAGTGAATCTCCCCACGATCCACCACCTGTGAAGAAATCCAGTGTTAATACACAGCCTATGCTCTGTAAATGGACATGTTGCTAGCTATGGTGGGCCACCTTTGTTTGTATACCCTTGTGTGCATATCCATTTACAGAGCCTAGGTTGTGTATTAACACCATATTTTTTTCAGTTCACACACAGTACAGACAGGTAGCGGATTGTTAGGAGATATTTACTGAATTTGACCCCAGCATTGCTGAATCCACCTTTATCCTAAATGGGGAGATTCACTTTGTTACATATTTTATAACAATGAAACAGCAACAACCTGTTTACACCAGCAGGCCGATATGTCACATCAATAATGCATCATTTACTATTTTCTCCTCTCAGCACACACAAAAAGTCTATGTCTTTTGGCCTCTGACTGAATAGTGTAGAATGCTATTTTACACTGGTCTTTTCGTGTAGCTTTTGCTGTCTTGCCGTTTTGCTGTGCATGCTGACTTTGAATTTCGCAATTAACCATGGAGAAGTTTTTCGGGGGGAGGCGTGAAACACGGAGGCCCACATGATATCCCCTGAAGGATATATTTTATTGTTATTTTATTTGGCCTCTCATGTAAGCACATCCTCTATGCCTACGCCCTCATTTCCCCTCCCAAAAACCTGATCTCCTTCCTCTGTTCTCACCCTTTAGTCTGTTATTAAATCAGGATGCAATTTTCCACTATTAAACGAAGGCTGAATACAACCTGAAACTTCTTACGTAACTGACATTTATATGATCAACTGCCTGCTGCATCCTCTGTTCTCTTGCTACTTGGTATTCCTCCATTGGAAGCCTTTAGATCTTCCGTCACCTTCACACCTTCAAGGTTTGTGTTTCCTATTCAAACCCTCTTCCTTACTTCTCATTCTGGACCATTAGTTTCCTGTAACCTACATTGTGGTTCAACGCTAGGCTAGCCATCTGAGAATAGGTGTGTCTCAAAAAGCATAACATGATATAGTTGGAGAGAAACTTCTAAACTACAACTTAGGAACTTATTTTCAATGACAGTAGACTATCAAAGACAACTCTAGTGCCAAGTAGAAGAACGCAGCATTGTGAACCAATTATAATATAGGTTGTACAAATCAGTGCTAAGCACACAGCAGCAGGACGATTTCAAAGCTTATGGAATACACTAAAACAATGTTTAAGAAGTAAGACCTATGTTAAACATTGAATGGTATTACATTTTTCATCAGTTATCAGTTGAGGTACTTGCACAAAGCAAGTGACGTGATATTAATCATTTTAATATGATTTTCCCAAGTCAAATGTTTTTCTGTTTTTAACCCAAATGTACCCACAAGTATTAAAAAAACAGGCTGAAAGTATACTTCATAGTCTACCACACAGTTTACAGTTTGCCATTTCCTAATATTGGAACAGACCAGCACCCCCACCTTCTCTCCCCCAGATCCTCACCCCATTTGGTACTCACCTAGATCAAAGTCCCAGGCACATCTGTTCCGTTTGCTGCTGCCATGACTAGCCAGCTGGACTCTGTCCGTCAGCTCTCTCTCTGTCTGTAGGTATGTCAGTGCTGCATGTCTGTCCAAAGCCCAGCTTCTTGGCAAGCTGCAAACGCAAACAGCGGAAAGAATCAACAAGAAGTGTAGTTGTGAGAGCGTGCGCGGGTTTGAGTCTTTGCCTTATCATATTCTTGCAAGAGACTCCTTGTCAAGTTGACTGTTTGTGTCCGCATCTGTTATGCAGGAGACTTGAATACAAAACTTGTTTGAGAAAGAGTGTGTGTGTGTGTGTGAGTGTGTGTGTGTGTGTGTGTGTGTGTGTGTGTGTGTGTGTGTGTGTGTGTGTGTGTGTATGTGTGCGTGTGTGTGTGCGTGTGTCTGAGAGACAAGATATTACAAAGACACATGTTTTACTAAGGTTTACACAGTAAGGCAACGAGAAGTGGGACAGGGACTACTCACGTAATTACACCCTGCATTAAAGCACTAATCCAAACACAAACTGTATCCAAACAGCACACTAAGCCACAGGTGTAAACAATGCCGTGACAGAAAGCAATCTCATTTCCACAAATAAAAGGTTGTTTTTATAGAAATAAGATTTGAAGCAAGCTTATTGCTCCCTTAAAGCAAAAGTGCGTAACTTCTGTTGCTCCCAATGAGGAATTATGAAGAGTTGGCACACCAACATGAGGTAAGCCTTGAGTGATCGTGCATGGATTGTATTCCTTCTGCTGTACATCCAGGTTTTTTCTAAGCAGTAGATGCATCAACTGAAACCTTTCATGGGCGCATCTTGGGATTTTTCTGAGCTCATACAGTAGTGTCGGGGGATGACACTAGTTTGTAAATGCTGCCATACTGAATAGCTGATAGGCTTTAACAACTTTGTTTCAACTCGTTTGGCGATGGCTTGAATGAAACCGACATTAATTTATGAAAAAGTTACGCACTATATCTTTAAAACTGCTTGGGGTGTATTCATAATGACCCCAAAAGGATACATTATTTTTGGATAGAACTCAGATTTACACACTGCATGATTCCGTGATATAAAGGGCCAACAGAGCTCACAATAACAGTACAACTATCTGACATGACAGACCCACGGTGGCACTCAACTCCAGTGTAGAGGTACTGTATGCTCTGGCAGTCTCATTAAAATCCTCCAAGTCTAATTCTCTTTCAAATACCACCTCTCTACCTAAATAAACATGACCGAGGGCGCTTACTCATACTCCACATGCCTGCCAACTACAGATGAATAGGATTTCACAGAGCCGGCTGGCTGTGTTTGTCCCACCATTATTCTAGAAAAGTCTGTGGATTGAAGCAGCCACAGTGACGCTCTTTTGGTCTCATAATACAGCCGATACATAAAGATGCCTGGCATTTAAGACGTTTAAGACATTGGAAAAAGCTGGCTGATTTGAGTCAATTTTCTTTTAGAGGCAGCTCATGAAGTTCAAAGCTGTATTTTAAAAACAGGCATGGCTTGTTACTATGGCAATAAAAGGTTTTCCTTAAAGAGGACCTATTATACTACTTTTCTGGTCTTAATTTCTTGTTTTACACTGCTATAGAGCAAACTGACACGAATCACATCACAAAAAACTATGTAGATTTTCGGGAAGCTCTTTCTCTTATTTTGGCGATCCAGCACATCCTGTCAACACTTGAGTGTGTGTGCTTCGGCAATCTCCGCTCCCTCCGCCTGTGCATCGGCCATCTCCGCTACCCTCCCCCCCTCCTGCAAACCCCACTCCGTTGTGATTGGTTACCTTCCTTCCGGAACACTTTCAGTGGCGGGAAGCGCGAGCATGGACCTATAAGGGCGCGAGGCAGACGCGAACAGGGAAGTGACAGCATTACCATACATGGAAACATCCGCGTGGTCACGTCACCAATTTTTATGCGACGTCACGAATTATGAAAGGGTAGACCGCTTTGAAGACGTGACTTCTCGACTGGCTAGAATAGTGTTTAGTGCTCTGCACAGACACCCCAGACGGTCAGCAGGGAATACGTCGAAATGCATGTAAGTCATTATTTGATAATTTAGTATGGTTAAGCATGACTATGAATCATCATAACAACGTTTATAGGTCATAAAAGTCAAAAAGCATCATAGGTCCTCTTTAACAACATAGATTCTGACACCAACCTAAAAACTAAGGTACATTTGGCCCAGGTGTCCTGAACACTTAAGCTCTTTGTATTCATGACCCAAACACATACTGCCAGTAGGCTTTACCTCAGAGAGAAGGGAGATGATCTCCATGAAAGAATGAAATATCTTAAGATCCACATGTTTACACATACATTCTGAGGAAATGTCAATCAGATGCAAAATACAGACGTTGAACCCTGAAGAAAATGTCAAAACGGGACCTTCTGATCAATAGCTCACCTGAAATGAATACATAATAGCTCTCACCGACTCCACAAAGCAAACGTGCACGCTAAACTTGAACAAGAATACACACAAACCAGAACAGTAAAATGGTATTCAAAAATCTAGTATAGGTCACCCAAGCACTTTTTCATGTTTTTTAACATTAATATGGGTCCCTGGTGTGACCCATATTGAACCCTCTCTATTTTTCTCCACCTCCACCTTTCTGAAAACCTGTGTTCAAAAGCCCCAGTCAGATTTCTCTTCCCTTATGATGTCATAAGGGGAGAGGCCACGCCCCCTCATATCCACTTAAAAGATGATTCATTTTCATTTACCTGCTTTATTTATCCTCGAGAGATCATTGAGGGGGGGGGGCTCATTTACAATGATGTTGAGTGAAAAACAACAATGCATACACAATATACAATGCAAATACATCAAATACACAACAAGCTAAGAGACAAAACAATTGAAACGTTCAGATAGCGATGTAGAATGGCTGCAATTCAAATGAAATGAGTACAATTAAAACTGTTACAGGTAGAATTTGGCAGATTTAAGATAATATGTCTACATTTGTTAAAAGATATGAGGGTATTTATTTTAATTTGTTGCTATAAATTGTGCCAGAAGTCAGGGGCACCAAAGCTAAAACTGTCTTTCCAAGCTCAGATCGGGCATATGGACCATATAGTCAGTGGAGCGGGTCTGATAAAGCCTATCTGAAATGTGCAGCATTGCAGTCAAATAACATGGTAGCTTCCCAGTCAGGGCTTTATAGAAATATGCCAATCTGAGTCACGTCTTTCTTTTAAAAGAGGACCACTCAACCTTTTCATATAAAACACAATGGGGTGTGTCATAAGCGTCTCCTGTGATGAACCTTAAAGCAGAGTGAAAAACAGAGTCCAGGAGTTTAAGTGTGATGCATGCCGATAAACCACATCACCGTAATCAAGGACAGACATGAAAACTGCCTCAATAATTATTTTCCTGATAAAAAAGGGGAAGGTGGTTTTGTTTCCATAAAAATAGCAAAGCCTTCCACAATATTCAGTGTCTAGCATACAGACATGTTCGCCAGTGGTTCCATATGCCTTGCAATGGAGCTTCTTGGAGCTCTCAGCAGCAGCCTCATGCTGTCATTATATGCCATTGTAAGTTTTCTAATGCTGCCTTGTTAATAATGACACCACTGGTAGGCAGTATACAATACAATAGGCTCTAAAGCAGGGGTCTCCAACCTTTTTTCAACTGGGAGCTACTTTGAAAAAAGTGGCCAAGAGCTACTTGTATCAAATCACTTATATTTATTTACATAGCACACATCAATTGAATTAAGCTTCTGTTTGTACACGTGTGAAATTGCAATACCCAATGCTTATCATAAATAATTTCCCATCAAAGGTCCAAGAAAACATTACTTTACACTTTTTGTGGGCCACTGAAAATTGACATCAATGTCTATATTAGACTTGTTATTGTGACGCAACAGTGTTCCCCCCCAGGAAATGTCTTAGTCATGGTGGTCACTGCCCAGGTGTTTGGGGGTATTTTGCTCAAAGATGCCAATACGCACTACATAAATAAACAACTGCTTATTTGAATAAAACAGACAACTGACCCTACAGTTGTAACTTTTTTAAGTTCCTTTATGGATGGGGGGCTGTCTATTGTGGACAATAGGCCTACTGTGATGCGATAGCCTATAATTCATTAATGGTTATTATTAGCCTACTTGCTTGATTTATTTTTAAATACAGAGGTTATTGGTTGTTTTGGAACATGTATTTCCCAATTTAAAACATAAAAATAAAGCAGCATTGAAAATTATAATTTAAAATAATAAATACAATGTGTTTTCCCCTTAAAATGACTAAATACATTTATCCAAAGGTGAAAGACAGTAACAGTTTGGCACTTCTGTAAACTTACTGAAAGGTGCCTGGGCCATCACTCTCATGCATTCTTCAAACTTTTCTCTGCCTGTCTGAGCTGATAGATAGGTTGTGTTGCCACGGTGATGTGGAGTCTAAAAACTGTTCTAGCTGTACATAGCACTACTTTCTGTTCAGCTAAATATATATCCCCATAGAACTGCGCTGCGTTTATTTTCGCCACCAGGACGGCTTGCTTCTGCTCGTTTACTCTCCCGCGTGCATGCGTCACGCATGGCCGCAAGCAGAGCCGCAGAGCAGCTCACACACAGACACACACTGATAGAGAAACCCCTTGAGACACGTGAACATTTATTTACCGCAAATCGCGGCCCTTCGCAAAGTTTTGACCATGGAAAGAGGTGCATTTACCTTCGTCAGATTTTTAACTTTAATTTTTTTTTTTACAACACAGTTGGTCAACCTATCGCAATCGACATGTTGGAGACCCCTGCTCTAAAGAGTAAGATTTTGACAGGTACAGAGCAAAAAAACTTGTGACACAGCATGTTCGCTTGTGCATACAGCTTCCAACGCTGCCTATAGATATCCTTGTCATCAGACAGGTCATTTGCCATAATGGCCCAAGTATGTTATTTCACTGCACACACTGAGTGCAGTGACAGACAGATATAAGTCAGGGAAGGTTGACTGTCTGTCTCCTCTGCTTCTGACAATTATGATCTTACTCTTTTTTGCATTGTATTTTATGTCAAAATCATAAACTGTGTGCATACTCTCAGAAGCTGGTGTACACCAGCACTATATATGGGCTAAAGATGACAAGATCATCTGCGTACATAAGGTGGTTAATTAGTGAATCCCCAATCCTACAGCCTGTTCCACAAGCATTTAAAATGACAAAAAAATACAAGTCATTCATATACTGTACAAAAGGAAAGGAGACAAAATTCTGCCCATTGGTAACATGGAAGGGAACAGAACATGTTACATTCCCCCATCTCACTCTCATTGTCTGACGCGAGTACCAATAGACCAAGATTCTAATTCAAAAACCAGGGACCCCACTTTTAGACCATTTTAAAAACAATTTCCCATGATTAACACGATCAAATGAAACACATCAATGAAACACATGAACATTGTGAAATTTTGCCTATTATATTTATTTAAAACTTCCTTTAGTGCAAAAATACATAAATCAGTACCATGCTTTCGTTTAAAACCAAATTGGTGGTCAGTAGACAGGATATACCTCTCAAGTCTACTCAGTAGAACTGTCTCCAGCACTTTGGACATAACACTGGCCAGAGCTATTGGCCTGTAAGTATCTGAGCTGTTTAGCTTCCCCACTTTATCTTTTATCACTGCTACTAGCACAACAGAGAGCATAGAATCCGGTAACACTCCATGAACAAAAAGACCGGCGTAACATAAAGCCACCAGAGGGTTTTTTACTGACGAGTTTATGTTCAGCTGTAATATCATCCTGACCACAGGCCTTGTTATCTCTTGGTTGTGTTCACAGCTATTTTGTGGCATGTGGCAAAACATTTTTTATTTTGATTACTTCATTGATCCACTTTTGGAACTCTGTAGTCTAAACTTTCTGTGTCCAATATTCACAGAGGTGAGTGTTGTGACCACAGGAAATGAGGTATGACCTGGAGCCTGGAACAGTTTGGATAAGCAGGCTGCGACGGGGACCCCATGCCCTTCCTGTCTTCTCCATCCTGTGTGGTTTGCCCTCCTGCGACTCAAACGGTCTCGAGCGGTCGGTTCAGACAAGGATGGATGACAAAAGACAATCCAACCGGTCAACTGGCCTGACTGGTTGACCCAGGCAATGTCTGAGAATCATGAAGCTCTGAGGCCAACAAAATACAAGAGCAGGAAAATAGAAGGCAGAAAAATGAGGGACCAACAAAGACATAAAGGGGGCAGAAGCTGAAAGACAGGAGGACAGAGAAGCCAGAAGCACCTTTGATTGAGATTTTCCTTTAAATCTGAGTAAAGTTTTCCTTAAAGTAAAGTGGATTGCACAAAACATCCTTAAGTAATCTCCTTAAGGTTTCCTCATAATATTCACTTAAGTATCTATCTTGGTTTAATACTTAAGTTGTCCCTTAAGGTTAGTTAAACCGTTGCACAGAAGACCTTACCAACCAAATGAATGGGTAAAAACTATAGGTACTGCTTACTAGATATTAACTGCAACATGGCCGGGTTTATGGGGATAAATTATAAAATGAACGCATCATCAGGAGACTGTTCCGCAACCAGGAGAACCTGACGGATACACTTGATTTATAGATTTTTACAGCTGTTAAACCTCTTTCACTACAGTAAATGCCTTAACGTTTTTCCTTGACGAAGGAAACCATTTAAGCGATTCTGTGCAATTCCCTTAAGTAAGACCTTCAGCTAAGGACACATTAAATCTTAAGTGTTATGCTTAAGGAGAAAAAAAAATGCTTTGTGCAACGACCCCAGGTCAATGTACAACCGGCTGATGAAATATAGCGATAAAGACAGATATAGAATTGAGGGAAACAGCAACCCAAACTGTAGTCAAGAAGCAACAGGAAAATAAAAAAGGAGACGCAATGAAGGACAGAAGACAAATTAACCGGCTAGCAGAACTTGTCACAAAGAGACGGGGTAGCCCCGAAAAATAAAATAAAAATGTCAGACTCAATTCTCGTCTCAAAAGGGGTGAGAATTAAACTGAAGAAGAAAGGCTTGCTGCTCTCCGTTTGTTTCACACCGCTCCCAAAACCTGCACGGACTTAAAAAGAACGATATGTCAAAAAGGAACAAAACGCCAAAGGTGTGGGGGGGGGGGGGGGGGGGTGGGGGCTTACATCAAGCGCTTGACTACTTTCAAAAGAGCCACAGAGGAAGAATAACTGACACAATTAAGAGCATAACCGTCATCACAGCCAATCAAGCCGGCGCTGCCCACACACGGCCACTGAGAGCCATCATGAAGAGGGACCAAGAGCTGCTAATTTCCCCTAGCAATGCAGCCCTCACTGACTGACTACTAATGCTGAATACCAAACAACTTAATGGCTACAGCTTTGTAATGCAATAGAAACACCATACACATGTTCCAGGCTCCTTTGAATTCTGAAAGGAAAGCTGACATTTAAATATAATCCTGCTGACATGCAAACTGTGCAAAGCCAATTCCGTAAACCACTTGTACATCAAAAAAGATGAACGATGTGGGAATCGGAGACCAAACACGGGTGGATGCTGCATATTCTCTTCTCAATAAGAACGCAAACTTAATTTTATGAGCTCTCAAGGTCCTCCACAGTGACATTTCCTCTTTCATTTCTGCATCTTTTCAAAACTATCCTTCACACTCCCGCAATTTCCTTTACCCCACCACTGCCTGCCCTCCCTAGCTTACCCTGCATTCCAAATTACATACTTTTTATTTTGACTATAGGCTACTATAATATACTAAATCATGTTGCATACTACACAATGCAATTGTATGAATAAGGGCATCTATGTATTTTTGGCTTACTGCATGTGACATGAATTGGGACACCCTAAATCTTTTTGTTGGCATACCAAATAGTATTGAAGTATGGATATTGGAACGCAGGGTTAGTTTTTTCGTTCTAAATCCACTTCTCTGCCACCATCTTTTTCTCTCTCCATCCAAAACAACACCCATTCCTGAAAATGGCCCATCAATCTTCTTCAATGAGCCCAGAGTGCGAGAGAGTGCCAATGCTCCAGCAGATGACTATCCCTCCTTACCCCCACTCAACACTGGATAATATATACAAGGTAAGTAGGATGGAACAGGAGAAGGGGCAGGGTCAAAGTAACGATCGTCGATTGTAGGCGGACATATTAGATCTTAAAAAGCCTTACACCCCTGTAAGCAATGTATGCTTGTCAGCTAGAGAAGCACAGCAGCTGAATTTAAAAACTCTAATCCTGGCAACTGCAAACCTCACCCTTGGTTTATTTCCACAGAAAGCTATTGGGAAGACATGTGTTTCACTGCAGCTTTCATCTCCTTTAAACAGCCGGCCTTGGCAGAATATTGGAATTCACTGGTCAATATTATCAACTGTTTCGTTTCGATCAATTTATCAAATGATTATATTTAAATTAACCTATTGAGCTGACAAATGGGTTTTTTCTAAATGATGAAAGAATTGAAAAATGTCCATCATCAGCTCCTAAAGACCAAGGTTACCACACACTTTTGGATAATAAAATATTTTTTAATGAATCCAAATCAGCTTATTGATTTTGAATTATTTGTAATCCCTTACACAAACGGAGGGGTGCCACACATACAGCTAGCGACCAACAGAGGTAGTGGGCGTTGTTCGTATAAAAAATGACCTTCAGCTTCTGTGTGAGGCGAGGGCCATCTCAAAGACTATTGCTTTGGACCCTCAACAACCCTTATACACCGAGTTGCAGTTGCTTCCATTGTTGCGGAGGTTCAGTCTCCACAAGGCAGCACACACAGATTCAGAGTGTCTTTGATTCCCTCTGCTATTTGCTTTTTAAACAAACTAAACCACTATGATCGATGGTGACAGTGTAAGTGATTTGGATCTTGTCCTTAGTTTGTGTATGAGGCTTGAATTTGTGTTAACTAAAGCAAATTGCCCCACGGGGACAACAAAGTTTCACTCTACACTTCGAAACGGTATTTAGTTTTATAAAATCTCCAACTCAAAGAGCTGTATTTAAATGTTGTTGACTACACTATTTTTAGTCATAGCCCAATTAAGGTTTGATAACCTGCAGCTCCAACACGTTGATGAAATACATCTGAAAACTTTGAAATAACTTTGCACTTTAGACACCTTATTTTTTTACCAAAAGCTGGAGGTCGTGATTCAGAAACATTATTCTGATTAGGCTTAAATTTCAACTTTATATATTGATTTAAATTCTTTACTTTTTTTGTCAACTTCTGCCTGCTGTGTTGCAGCACCCACTCTCCCTTTTGGCAATAAACAGCGCTAGGATTTCGCTCACATATGCCTATGAGTGTCCGGTATGTCAAGTTAGTTAGTTAGCCTGGTTAAATAAAGGTTAGATAAAAATAAAGTTAGGCACGCCAGTGACTTTGAGTTCAAAAACCGAGGTGGGCCAAATGCACAGATGTGCTAATATAGGCTACAAAGAAAACAAATATGTCCTCTCTCAAGCAGCACTGACACTCACTGTCTCTTTTGCCTGTTAAAATGACGAACCTATAATCAATTGTCACTGCTTAAGTTAAATCAACTCGAAGGCAAAAGTCTGGTTAAAATAATCACTGCAAGCCAATGTCTTTCCTCAGCCAAAGATTATGTAACACAGTCGTATTTTCTCTTGTTAAAACTTTTATTCATTTTAAATCAATAATTCAGTCTAAAATATTAAAATATATTTTGTTATTTGATGTGCCAGCTAATATTCCGTTAAAATTGAGGTTTATATAAATATCTGATAATACTTAGCGTCGTTAGATGCATACATTTTTTTTGAAGAGATTCATTTCAAATCTTTCAAAAAGATTTGAAATGGGGCCAAAAAAAACTCAGAGTATCCGTAGTAACATAATTATTGTCAATTAGTTACAGCTGTTAAACTCAGCAAGTTTGACATTGTAACTGGGAGGAGCAGCTGTCAGCACCGGCTGGAAATGAGAAAGTCAAAAAGGGTGAGGGGAGAAGTTTACTGAGAGACTCGTTCGTAAATCTGGGTATTTTGTGGAAACCAAATCAATTCAAAATGGAACTCAACCATACGGACGGTTTCAGCACTTCTAGGTCGAGTATATAGAAATTATGTGGAAAATGTGACAGAGCAGCTGATGTGTATCTACTTGAAAAGACAAACAGGGGTTAGTGTGAATGCATGTGTGCGTGCTTGTGTGCGTGCGTGCGTGCGTGTGTGTGTGTGTGTGTGTGTGTGTGTGTGTGTGTGTGTGTGTGTGTGTGTGTGTGTGTGTGTGTGTGTGTGTGTGTGTGTGTGTGTGTGTGAGTGTGTGTGTGTGTGTGTGCATGTGAATGTGTTCTAACCTACATCTGTAGCTTTGGGATATGTGAAGGCTCTAGTAAGTGTTTAAATGCGTACGTGACGGAGCATTGACAAGCACAAAGGTAGAAAAGCCATAGCCATGACTTTGCAGCCGAGAAGGGTTTTAAACGAGCCGCCTCGCTGCCCAGTGTGTTGCAGTGGCAATAATCTACCCACACAAACACTGTGCAACACCAGTAAATCCAAGGCCAAGTGTGTACTTCTGTGGAAAGGATGGGATGCACAGTAAAGTGTAAAGGAGAGATTTAGCTAAGAAAACATTTTCCCCTTAGCTGCTAACACAGGTTTGGTGCAGCAAAGGTTCTGTGATCTCTTATTTCTCATTCAATATTATTGTAAGATTATATTATATAATAATTATTAATATTATATATATTTATACAAATATTGATAGGCTTTTCTCACTGAGTATCTATAGAGATTTCTGTCAGGGCATAACAAACTATCCTTGTGTTGTCATAGAAGTGTTGAGGAGGAAGGTTAAACTTAGAGCTGTCTGTAAAGCTGTCCTGCTACAGACTGGGGATCAGTGTATAGTGTGCTATCTGTTGGGCCTCTGGGTCCCACAGCCACGAAGGAGAGGAGGAGGGAGACAGCCGTAGCCCGGCGCTAAAGACTTTGACACTAACATAATCACTGATAATTGATTCAGCTGGTGAGGAAGGTGTAAAATTAAAGGATAAAAATGGCAGCGGCGGTGGCAGGGGCTTAATGTGAGCTGATGGACCCGACGCCGCCTGTCACAAGCCAACTAATCACACACACACACTAGAAAGGAAAGATTCTGAAAACGTATACATACACATATCTTTTTCAATCACTTCCAGCCCCGGACCCTCAAAGGCGCTTTGATCACCAACGGACCAAGGAACGCGATGGGGCATTTGGGCCAAGGACGGCCGACAGACAGAGGAGGATGGAAAGACAACAGGCTTTGTTTGCTTTTACAGGACGGCCCTGAGACATGAGAGAAACAGCAGAGTCTATTTGTGAATATAGCACCCAAGGTTCAGACAGCATTACAACTAATAAAGCTTAACGTAGGCACTAACCTTTCCAGTCCAGTGACCATTATAAATGCAGGCTGAGATGATTTTGTTCAAATTTCATTCACAACTGATATTGGGTTTTGAGATGTTCCGACTCTGGCTAAAGCAGTTCTCAGATGCATTAGACTACAGTAGATGCTGTCAAACACAGATAGCCAAAACAATAACAGAAAGTTTATCAGCGACTATTTTGACACATTCATTGATTAAGAAATATTTGAAGAAAAGTTGCCAAACATTACCTAGCTCTCAAATATGAGGCGTTGCTAAATTTTTTCTGGATTATATCCGTGAATGTTGACGGTGGGTTGGAAAATAACAAGACACGCTGGGCTTCTGGGAAATTTAGAGGAGTATGTTCGCTATTTTCTGATGTTATATTTAGAAAAATCAATCACAGTAATCACAGTGAACTTGCAAACATAGAACCTCTGCTCCTGCAAAGCGGAGCAAATTGATCAATTAATCTAGCAATCTAGAAATAATGCAGCCTGTACATGATGTTTGGAAGTGATTCTATTTGTTATTAGCTGTATATTTGCCTTTCACTTGCAAAAAATTCAAATGGAGCATAACAGTTCAGCGAATGTAATTCTCATTAGCTTATATAAAAATGACTATTACAATACTAAAATAATCTGCCCATGGTTTATTGTAACAAATTGCCAACCTGTGGGAGAGACTTTAAAGCTTTAGTACGTAATTTATGTCGGCCACATGCAGAATTCTGAATAATTACAACAACACTGTCAGCGCATCTACAAGAGATAAGACTTCTTGATTGCCCCCGTTTTTGTTTACCTTCTACTGTACGTCCAGGTTTTTCTTTGCAGTAGAATCAACAACTGAAACATTTCATGGGCGCTTCTTGAGCTCCTGCACCAGCGTCGCGGGGACGACACAAGTTTGTAAACACTGCCATACTGAAAATACAGTGAGTTTTATGGAGCTGATAGGCTTAATAAACTTGGTGTCAACTCACATGGCGGAGGCTTGAATGTAACCAACTTTTATTTATTTGAAAAAGTTACGCACTATATAGCTTAAAGGTCTACCTGAAATAAATCTGATTCTCATTTGTTAGACGTTTTCAACCTGTTCTACCTACCCGTTTCTTAACATGGAGCACCAATTGTAGTCGCCCTCACAACTGTGTTATTAACATGTAATGGAGACACATGAGGTAAGTGTCATAGTGGTGACTGGGGTGTGCCTGTCTGCTGAGTGAACTGATGAAGACGGAGGGCTCCCCGTAGCCTTACAGTCAGAGCGCTGATGGATCGGCCCGCCTCCGCCCTTTACCTCGACTGCAGGCGGGAGAAGTGTGTTCACTGGATTCAGCACGGACGCAGGCAAGACTGGAACTGACAATATTAAGTAGCAGTGTGACCGTTTTCATGAACACGGGGAGGCCAAGAGCACCGAGGAGCAGGAAGGCCTCTATTATGTCACTTAGAGTCGACATACAAAGACTATCTGTCGTCCTCTACAGACAACAACAGACTCACCTGTTCCGAAATTACAGGTGGAGTCAGTGACTCTGGAGAACGCTTGTTGTCAAAATCGCTTTCTCATAATCAGTGAATATCTGCTCAAGATCCACTAGCTGTTTGTATTGTGTGGGCTGAAAAAAGATCCAGTGTTAACACAGACTCTTTAGATGGGCATGTTACTAGGTACAGTGGTCCCCTTTGTTAACATACACTTTGTTTACATACCAGTTTACAGAGTTTAGGCTGTGTATTAAAACCAGCATTTTTCAGCGCAAACACACAGTACGGACAGGCAGTGGATCGTGAGGAGATATTTACATGTGCGGCACACATGAATAAACACACATCACCTCATGTTGAAAATGGCTGGCAGTGGGAGATCAAAGATTTTACAGATTTGAACAGATTTGAACCATAGTAGCGCTTTGAAAAAGGTGCACTGCAGGGGTCGGATATCTCACAGAGGAGCAAAGGAGGAAATTGCAAATAATAGGGGGAAAGGGGAGCAGCGAAAAGCCGCGGGCAGAAGACAGTGGGGAGACTGAGATGATGAGTAAGTGAGAAAATGCAAATGAGAGGAGCTGCTGCCGAGCCAAGTGGAAATAGAGGAGAAAGAAACGTGAAAGATTACTATGGGGACCGTTGGAAGCCAATATGAAGAGCAGCAGAACAAAGCTGACGATGAAAAATGTCTGGGCGGAGGGGCGGGGTGGAGAGCACGGGAGGAGAGATGGCAACGCATGAAACATGACGAGCAGGTACAGCATCACGGAGCCTTTGGCTGCTAAAACGGGCCCCTTCTTCTGTTCTTTCTCATATGTCCTTCAAAAATGTTTCGCTTGCGGCTGTAGACATCACAGCGCAATATGTTTTTCACGCAAGAAAAAAAAGGAAGGAGACATGGAAAAATGAAAAGATGAAGAGAGGTTAAAGAAAGAGAGAGAGGTACAATGGAAAATAAGGAGAAGATCCCAAGAGAGGGGGCCCATGGCATCTGTTTGTTACAACAAGCCAGACGCACAGTGAGGAAGAGGAGGAGAGTATACACTGTCACAAATAGGGCTACAGCAGAAGTCCATTTCTGTCCCCCAAGGTACAAATAACACTAAATATCCCCCCTAGGGATAATTATTGGACCTCGAAATAGCCACAATGATATGTTTCCACGCAGTAAAAGGTGCATATTTGCACCATTTATCTTAAAGTGAAAAAGCTAGTATGTAACTTCTGTTGCCCCCATAAGGCTTTCTGAGTAATTACAAAAACACTGTCGGCTCATCTAGGTGCCTCTCAAAATATAAGAATATCAATGAAAAGTATTTTTTCCATACTTCAATAAAGAAAGTCAAACTTTTTCACTTTTATATATTCTAGACTCATTACACATGAAGGGAAATTAATCTAGAATAAACATATTGTACTTTTCAGAAGGTCAAACAAGGGTACATATAAGTAGTAAAGGGTAAACAGCTGTACCGGAAGGTACTGCCCCAAGGTAAAATAATGTCCCTTTATTTCTTGAGAGTGTAGAGAGGTAGCTTCTCTTCCCAGTAAGGCTCTCACTGGCTGTCCTCCAGCAGCTGGAGGCTAAACCTCAGCTCTGCCAGCGGACACCAGGGACAGACTAAGGCCTTGGGAAGGGAAGAGGTCATCCACAACCACCGACCAAAGCAAAACTCAGCAACGCACATCTGCATCATTAGCAGCAGGAGCCCAGACTCCCCCTGTGTCTACCCGCTGCACAACAACAGATTCCTCTGAAAAAATGTGGCCACAACAGAACATGTCTGTGCACACAAACATCATCGGCACAATTGCCACACAGCGATGTCAGCCTCCTCTTCATGAATATTCATCGGCCTCATTAACACTCAAGTGGGAAAAGGCAGCATATTGCATGAGACTCCCGTTACTTGGAGGGAGAACGAGAGCTGAGGGAGGGAGGGGAACAGGGAGGGAGAGAGGGGACATGGCCACTGTAGACAATGCAAAGGGGAAGAGTGAGACAGAGCCTTCTTTCTACTGCTAGCAAACTTTATTTGAATCTCAAGAGCGGAAGGGTTGGGTATAGGGGTCCTATATTGTTCCAGGAGCTGATATCTGATTTCTTCATAGAGCCAGACCATGTACACATCGATATATATATTTTTTTAAACCCCCCCCCCCATTGGCAGTTAGAGAGTATCTCTTAGAACACACGACAACACAAAAAAACTATCGATAATGCTGAAGTAATCATACCAGGCCAACAAGTGAGGATAGTGTGTAACGTCAAACACCATGGATAACATTGTGAGCAGGCGCAACAAAACTAAAAACCACCGCTCAAAAAAGCTCTGGTTTAAGTGTCCAATTGCGATGTGGACAAAAGGCCAAATCACACAGAAAAACCCTACCATTACAAACAAATACCCTTGTAGGTGTGGACATGGGCAGTTTGAAAGCAACATCAGCAGCAGGGACAGCACAGCAGGAGCACAGGGTGGGAATTACAGACCGTTTTACCCTTCAGCGATAAAAGCTTTAAAACCGCTGCAATTTCTCTGCTAATGCCTGCCTGTTTGCAATAACTGCTAAACTGTAGGGGATTAGCATGGATACACTTCAACACGAGCTACAGACGTACAGACATTCTCGCAACCCGTCGTCCTTGTTTCATTTACAAAAAACACACGCACAGACGGACGTACAAAGCCGGGCTGTCTGGTGTGCAGACACTGATTCTGTTAGTCCACTCAGTCAGACTCTTGCCAACACACGCACACACACACACACACACACACACACACACACACACACACACACGCACACACACACACACACACACACAGCTACTACCACACATAGAGAGGATTATTTTCTCTTTATGTTGTAATGCCAGTGAATCTCTTAACAGGAACTGCCAACAGGGGAAATCTCCCATCCAGCAGCTGTGTGTCCTCAGAGACACTCTCAAACTGTAGAAACAGCACACTCTATTTCCTGGACTTTTTTTTCACAGTGGCTATGGCGACAGAAACAGCAGCTAGTCAGTCGGGGAGGAAGACAGACAAAGCAAAGTCATGGGCGATGCCTAAAATGTGTTGCCCTCAGAGTCACTCCGGTCTTTTAAAAAGGGCACTGACAAAAACCAGCTGTACCATAATTGGACCAGGTCTGTAGAAATCAATACTGCTGTTTATATCAGCGGCCCTCCACCAAAGCTATTTCATATTCCACCTTCTTCTGCACGCCATTTCTAAAAAAGAAAAAAACTTCAATTTCAGAACGGTATGAACTATCGATTTAACAGCCACGGTTCTTACTCTCCCTCCGCCTCCTCCTGTCCTCTCTCTTTTCCAGTTCCCTAGCGTTGACATGTAAGTCCTTGCCCCAATCTCTGTTCAAATAAATCCATTGAAACTGGATTATCATTGCTCGATTTTCGAAGTGTAAAAAAAAAAATTTTGTACTGTTGGTTTGCTTTTTCGTATACCTTGTTTTTTCAGTAATTATTCTGAAAGCAGTTCAGTTGGAGCTGCTTTTTTTTTGGATGAAATGTGCTAAAAAAGATAGTTTAAAGTTTGTTATTCTCAATTGCCCAAATAAGACATGTAGACATGACGGACTGAATCTGGTAATCAGATCATTAGAATGGCTCACCATTTTCCTGTCTCAAATATATATAAATTGGATGTGAATTTTATGGGCAGTGACAGTGTTGTCATTAATTCATATTCAGATGGCTTCCTTGGGTCACGATTTGTGCCGAGCAGCCTGGGCAGAGGCCTGGGACCTGACCAGTTCAAATCACAGGTCCAAACTCAGCTTGCATGCATGATTTAAATACATCTAAATGGCAGATGGCGGGAGAGAGAGAGAGAGAGAGAGAGAGAGAGAGAGAGAGAGAGAGAGAGAGAGAGCTGCCTCATGTCTGGCTCCAGTGATGTAGGAGAAGCAGAGGATTTGAGTGAGGAATGGCTGGGCTTGTCTTTGAGATTACTTTTCCTCTTAAAACATTCACTTCATCTGTGTCACTCCTGCTCCCGCGTTGTTATTGGAAAATAGTGGAAGGTGGAAAACCATTCGATTCCGGGCACTGTCTGCATCAGTCACACGCTGACACACACACACACACACACACACCGCAGAAAATACATTTCATCCTCCATATCCGTAACAGCCAATAGCACTGTCAGGAATTTGCGACCCCAATCCATATTTCCATTTCCCTCCTCTCATGCAAACTAATTCAATACTTGTTGCCTTTCCTCACAAGCGATCGGCAACGTGAGAAATGAGCTCCTATTCATGCTGCATCTATAAAAGGGCCAATCAGAGGTGAGTGGGGCCTCGCCTATATCAAGTATGTCTTACACAGAAGGAGCATTGGAGGATAGGTAATCAGTGCTGTTTGCAACATTATGAATCTGACCACACTGCAATAAAAAATGCAAATCATGATTTTTCTCCATATTCTCAGTACTCCGAATGCATTCACACACCATATTAGCTATGTTCAAAACTCATATTTTACACCGCATACTGCCAGTGATTAAGTCAAAAGCTTAAATACCCATGCTTTCAAACCAATTAAATATGCATTAAGCTACCAGCGGGATGTCAGTCGAATGAGCAGTTCAAATGTTGAAATATGTCTAATTTGAGATTTGACCCTTCAGCTTAAAGCCAGAATTGCATATGCTGTTTTTCTTTTTCATCAGTTCCAATTTGTAAACTTCCTGTGTTAAGTCCTTCAAAAAGCCAGACACAGAACATCCAAAGCTGTAGTGCGGTGCTGCCCGGCCAACACTTTTTGGAATTGATCCACTGACGCAGGAGACGGATTGTCCATACAGTGTTAAACCCCAATGGCAGGAAAATCCACATTCTCTTAACCAGGTTCATTAGAGGGGAAAAACTCAGCCAAACTCCATTCATTAGGAGATTCTAAAATGGATTTCTGATGAGTGAATGATTTCCGATGACTTTCTCCTCACCAACCACCAGTGTCTGAAGCACTTTCTGCTTTTTACAGTGACAACCACCTAGGAACGACTGACACATTTTGACATCTTCCCCTGCAGTTCTATAAACAAAGCAATTCCCCAAAAAAATACCAAAAAGAGTGTAAATTAATACAGTATGGTTAGCTTGGTTGCAGCAGAGTCAAACTGAGAGAAGTGGTGCAGTGCAGAAGCAGACTGTTTATTAAAGTTGAACATACTTTAATCCTACACTTGATACAGGTGGACGGTAAAGTCATTCAGAAGAGTATTAGGGCCATGGGAGAGGAAGTTCTCTTTTCATTATGCACTTCAAGAAAAAATACGAAAATGTTGAGAATAAACTGGACAGTTCAAGACTGCGGTAAAGTTGGAAAGATATTGACAGATTTGAACTTCAGGGATCAATAACTCAAGAGGCAAAACCATAGTAAACCACAAACGATGCATCTCTGCTACATTTTCATTTTTACCGAAAATAGACACCTCTAAGGTACTAAAAACTGCTCTGTGTACTCTGTATAGTGCTGATGCTTACATTCTGTCACCCTATTCAATTTCAATCGCGTAAGATGCTGAAAATACATGAACATGGGTGCAAGTATGGAGGCACCATCTTCTCAAATTGAATTGATGAGGTTGAAATGGGAAAAAGATGAGTAACAACACCTGCTCCCACTCAGGCGCCAGGCTTTTGCTTTCCCTCACACACACTCTCTGGCCGTGTAAAGGGAGAAGCAAGCAGGTAATAGCGACAAATTTAGGGGCTTAAACGGCGACAGCTTTACGATGCCTGAGCGGCCCTCTATGACTCCATTCCTGTCAGATTCTATTAGCTCGGTCTCCACCGTGCGTTTCGATTGGCTCCTGGCCCATTTCAGGCAGTTACTGAAGCACCTCTCGTAAATAAAGCAAATGGCTGCATCTTGTAGTGTATATGAAGAGGAGTAGGTGGGGGGTTCTGGGTAGCTGGGCACTTGTGTGTGTAAAAAAAAACATCTGACAGAGTGGTTGAATAGTTTAATATAGGCTACAGCAGGGAGCTGAATAGAAACAGTTGACTAGAGGGAGAGCTCAAGAATGAGAGTTTAGATTTGAATAGTGTTTAAGAAGAATACAAGAGAAAAGCACTTCTTAATAAAGACAAATGGACTCATTCCACTCCACACACACAAGTTTGTACAGCTATAATTGTGAGGACACGCATTGACATAATGTATTCCCCCTTACCTTAACCCTAACCATTAAAACTAACTGCCTAAACCCAACCCTCACACAAACCCTAACCTAAATTTAATTTATACCTGAACCTTAAAACCTTGTCTAAACCCCCAAATAGCCCTTTAAGTGAGAACTGGACAAAAATGTCCTCACTCTTTGGTCTTAAACTCAAATTGGTTCTCACAAATACAGTATAGTTACAAGTACACACACACACACACACCCACACACACACACACACACACACACACACACACACACACACACACACACAAGTACTGCTCTAAACAAAGGAAAAAGTGTATCTATCTGCCAGCTGCCAGGTGGAAGTCTAAGGGAAGGCCACCTGTCTAATAACGGTTTTTGATGCGTAGAGCAGCTCAGCAATATGAAAGTGAGCATCTGGCCTGTCCACTCCAAACTGATCTTGTTAACAGCGTGCATATTGCTGTGTTCCTATTACATAGAATTTATTTGGGTAGTTAGTTAGACCAAAAATGTTTTCCTCTTCCAAAAAAAACATAATTTTCTGTTTATTAATTGAACCAATCATGGCTTGTGAACGGTGCGAGGCAATTTTACCACCAACTCTCAACTCCCAGAAGTCCACTGGATATGTTCATAAGGAGCACACATCGTTCCCCTCAGGATAAGAATTTCATTTTTGTTGTCCACCGAAAACTCATCAAATCGTTTGAACTATTTTAATACCAAGTCTCTTGTTCTCTATAAAACAAATAGCCCAGGAGTAAAACTAAATGGAATAACAAACTCTGGTAACAATTATTAAAATGCAATGCTTGGCATGCTGTGGCTAAATTAGTTTTTTTTTAATGGCTGTGAGGGATGGCCTCTGAAAAACATTTCCTTGAAAAGATAAAAATAGTGGACTGTAGCTCAGTCTGCTGAAAGAAGAACATACAATGGCAATCGGATGATTTGAAAATATAAAAGTACAGATATAATGAAAATAGGGAAGAAGATAGAAGCAGATTCAGCCTTTTTTATTTAATATTGTATATATTATATATTAATGTATTCCGACACCTAGATAATCTTCAACTTCATATGCAGTTTATTCTCCTTTTAAACACATTGACTTGTCATAGGAAATACCATTAACAGGGCCTCTTTCCTTCACACCTGTGGTTGTCTCTCTACCTCGTGTCAAAATGGCGGCCATCAATAAGGTCTATCGTATTCTTCTGTTTTCTGATAGTCTTGTATTTTTCTCGTTTTTCAACAGCAGTATAGATCTTTGTGTTATGGTCTCTGAATGCCGCACCATGCAGAGAAGCATCCAACTACAATGACTTTTTCCCACTCAATCTCTGCCAGTAGCTCTCGTCTTTTTCTTTTTTAAATTTGACAAAAAAAAATTTAAAGGTTTCCATCCATATGATTTGTGTTTGAAAATAAAAAAGTCATTATTATAGTGATCACCGACCGATTTTGCATAGATGGAGGGATATCAAATATTATCACTCACAATGTGTTTATCCTAGTACATTTTCATTATTGGGGGGATCCTTTCAGAGCCATTTTAAGATTATTTTGATTATTTTCTGGACAATAGCATTAATTGCAATAGATTTTTGTATAATAGTGAGATACATTTTCTTATAAACCCAAGCTACACAGTACATAAATGATAGTGTATGATGGCGGCGCTTGTCAAAAATGTCCTTACATTGGCCATGACATCAAATCCTTTCTGGTGCTGAGTGAAGGGTTATTTAGTTGAGCCAATCGGACATTGTGACTTGACTGACTCAAATCTTGGAAACAGCACAGAGGCCTCCGAAATGAGGAGAGGATTTCATTTTGCAAATGGAACCGCAGCTCGATAAAACTTTAAAGAAATATTTCTCAAAACTTTCAAACCGATATAAGTCAAGAGAAGTCGTACTCTTTTCCCCACCAGCTATGTGAAGAATGTGTGTGACAGTGTGAGAGGAACAGTAACATTTAAGAATACAAAGCCATGCAGCCAGAGAGCAATCCTTGAGATTCAAATAACTTTCATCCGTACAATAGTTTTTGATTCAACAATACCTCTATTCAGAGTGTTTTGAAACTTGCACATGCCTGACGGAACATGCACAATTCCAGCACAGGCAGAAAACGCTGCGACACAAAGCCACTGAATGTTCCACATGCACTTCTGGATTCAGATAGCAGAACTGCAACTTTATATGCATTCATCTGTTTTACCACCTATCCTACTTCTTTATTACTATATTATTATATTGACACTTTTTCCAATACCCTTTCTAATGACTATACATGAAGCTGAAGACTTGCTTCACCAATACCACAGTTCACTCATTTGTAAATGTTCTCGTTCAAAAAAATGTTGTCTTGTTACTTGGCCACCAATGGTTGATTGCTTATAGTTTTATGATTTGGTCTTGCACCACAGATTCCTTATTAATGGAAAATGTATTCAATTATTGTCTGCCTGCTACACACCTTTGAAAACAAGGGTTACAACTTGCTTCACCAATAAATGTGCTTCACCGAGATGTGTGTAAGGGAGATGGAAAATAGGCCTACATCACACACAAAATATGCAATAATCCAATAGTCCCCTGTAGTCTATATTAGCGATGGGCTCCCTTAGTTTGTAGCCTACAGGAGCAGGAGATTGCAGCCTGCAGCTGGGGATGCAACAGAGCGAGGGGAACCGTGCTCACTATTTGGCAGCGTACTCGGGCTGCGCTGGAGAATACAGCACCACACGTTCTCTTACAGTCGGCTCATTATTTTGCATGTCTTTTTTTTAAATTATCCCGCTGATAATTTTCGCTTTGACGCTCAAATCCAGGCAACAGACTTCAGTGCGACATGGAAAATGACGGAAAATGACGAAAAAGTAGCCGAAGAGTCTCCGTCACCAATTGTCATCACATATAACGAATCTGAACCGTTGCTAAACTGATAACCTTAGCCAGCTAGCGGCTAATATTTTAGCCCAGTAAAAAGTGTTGTATGAGGCGTTAACTTCAAACGTACGTTATACGGGGGAAATAGCACGATAAACAAGCGATAAGTGTGGTAAAACGCGACTGTATAGCTTTAAAACTCACCTTTGATTCGCTGTTCAACGAAAGGGATGAAGGATTTTTTGACAGTAGTTGTCACTGGATTTCCGGGTTAGGCTGTGACGTGTGCAGACGCTCGAGGAGCAACTGGCCATGCTGGGATTGTTTTGGTTTTGGATACTGGATGTGACACTGGAAAAAAAAGAAATTTCTTAATGTTTAACTGCCTGTCATTTAGCCCCTTAATGTCAGTGATGTCCACATTTTGAAACGTTTGGTTTAGTTTCAAGAATACTCATTCTAAGATATGATAATATAATAAATACAGTGTGTGTGTGTGTGTGTGTGTGTGTGTGTGTGTGTGTGTGTGTGTGTGTGTGTGTGTGTGTGTGTGTGTGTGTGTGTGTGTGTGTGTGTGTGTGTGTGTGTGTGTGTGTGTGTGTGTGTGTGTGTGTGTGTGTGTGTGTGTGTGTGTGTGTGTGTGTAAGTTTTATAATGTGAGACACAAACATTGACTGTGAAAACATTTTCTCTCCTTGGACATTAAAGATTATCTGCGAACATGTTTCACACCGAAAGAACAGACAATTCCACAATTAGTCCAAATTCCGATGACACAACAATGTGGGTCAAATTTCTTCTTATATGGAGTAAAAGTGAAAATAAGTCAATTGCGGCGTTCTGTTTTTTTTATTATCCTTTTGCAGCTAGTTGATTGGTGATTCATAGCACATCTTGAAGCACACACAGCTAGATTTGATCTGTTTATCATCAGTAATTGCTTCATTTCATTTCCCAAATGATGGTCAATCTAAGCGTATACATTTCTGGCAAACCCTATTGAATGCAGGAGCTTTGCCACATGCTGTTTTTGTGAATTATCATCAGGAAAGTGGGTCATCATCCCATTGCGGACACGACACATACAATCAAATACATCAAGCAAATACATAGCAACATATAAATCATCTTGTAATGATGCACACTTTTACTGGTTTATATTATATGACGTGATAAGATGTGCTATAATGATGATGATTTTTTTGCCAGCATTTTAATTGGCTGTGGGTTTATGTTGCAGATGTAAGTAGGCAGTGCAGCAGGTATTAAGTCACCACATGTGGGTAGCCCATGTGGAGTATACCTTGGCAATTTGGCAATGTTATTAGAATATTGTAATATGATTTTCTCTTTTGAAGATTTAAATCAGGTTCATCCAACTTCAACTAAAGCACTCGGGATGCACTTTGCTGTGATGCTCGTCCAAAAAAAGGTTTGGTCTGGAGGGATATTTAGTTTTAGGCAAGACAAATGAGAAAGACAAACACACAAAGAATGAGGAGGAATCTGGCAATCGAACAAAGAGAAGAAAAAAAAAGGTTGTTATGACACCTGGATTGTTTTCTTCTCTGGAATGTTTGATCTCTTGAGGAACACGATGCTAGAGGGATGATATTCCATCTTCTCAAAAAGTGGAATTTGCTCCTCTGTTGATTCAAATAGTCCAAGTTCTCACAGTTTTGAATTATATACATCTTTGTTTACACTATCTATTGCTACTCTGGTATATGGCTGCAAGATTCTCGCTTGTGATTTTTCTGCTCAAGAATTTGTATCACCATTCTCTCATACAATTCTTGACACGTATACACCCTAAAAACATTGCTTTTAAGTGACAGCCTTAGAATACATAATATAAATAAATAAAACCTAGCACCCAGGCCATTTGGACAACCGACCACTGTATTTATTTCTTGGTTAAAAACATAAGTCTACAGAATCAACATTTTAAGTCTTCAAGGAGGAACACGGTAAGTTATAACATCTATTGAGTTGTTTACGTGAATGATATATTAATAGCTTGTTTTCTTTAACATTGCTACGTTGCTAATTGTTATTTATATAGCAGCTGGAATTATTCCCAAGCAAAGAAGTGAACATACAGTGTGACTTTAATTCAGAGATCTCGTAGATTTATGAATCAAGATCACCATTTTTTATTTACAATAAATTGTGCAGCCCTACTCTGACTGGCAATGGGAATAATCATCCAAACTTTTTTTTCCCCCATTTGCTGTTGTCTAATCTACATGATATTTCATAGTGTTGAATTTTCCCCAGCTGGTGGGATGTTTTCCTACGTGAAATTGCATTACTGGGCGACAACAATTCCAGCTTACTCCACAGGTCTGGCACCGTGTTCAGCCGTGGCTCAGCTCTCTGAGTTTAATGCAATTATAAATAAATAAGCATGTGGTCGGGAAGAAGACAGGGAGCCTATGGGGACAAGCTGAGAGAAAATAGAGGAAGTTTAATTAAAGCTGCAACCCGTACTCCTACACACAGATACACAGTAATATAAGCAAACCAATACATACAAATGATATCTGTTTGAGTGTGTGTGTCTGCACTTCACTTGCCTTTGTATACAGTATGTTTGCATGCACGTGGGTGCCTATAACAATACAGAAGAGGAGTGTGAGTGTGCATGCAGTGATTGAGTATATACTGTGCATGCACACACTCGCCTTTGTGTCATTATCTAGTATGTGTGCACGTGTCTACAGGCGAACCATTACAAGAAAATTGAAATGTGAGTGTAGAATTATCCCAGGTTATGCATTCATGTAAGGTCCTCTAAATTGTCTTTATCACACCGGTTTTGGTTTGTTCCTTGTTTTGCCTCTTCCAGTATTACGCCTCCAGGAACACGACATCATCGCGCTCAAGACACGGCCACGGGTAAAAGGATTTGGTGTATGCAGCTATGTTTTTGTTACATTATTTTCTGCAAAAAAAAAATTATTGAACTGCCAGTCTCCTTGTAATTACCTAAGGGGTGCAGGCAAAAGACTGGAGCCAGTGAAAGGCCGATGACAGAGTATTGAATTTGCACTTCAATTAGAGTGCTTATAAAGTGTGGATTACAGTAGGACTCCAGGGCCACAGCTCGCACTCAATTACCACAATGCACCATGGGAGGAGGAGGGGACAGGGGGCAGTAGGGATGGACAATGAAGGCATGGGCGTAGAGGGAGCCAGGTGGGGGAGGAAGACATGAAGAGAGAAAAAGTAAATCAAATGTTGGTTATGGCCTAACCTGGCTTGCAGAAATCACCAATGTGTTATGTATGAAAAGGATCTGACACAATGTTTCCTTTGAAAAGATGTGGTAACCATTTTTGAGAGAGTGACCTAAAGTTGATGTGCTATGTATAAATGTTCTGCTTACCTCTGTTATCCTTTGTGTAACTGTGTTTTATACACTTAAAAATCTATGTTGTATTTTAGTTTTTTTAATGGGTCATGGGTCCATCAATGTGTATCTCAGCTCTCACTCCAAGTCTGTCCAAGTTCTGGACTTGGACAGACAAGGACACCTGAAAACACAGCCATCCCAGTTATTAAACTTCTTGGAGATGCACAGAGCAGCACTTCACCGATTTGAAATGTCTGTGTACTGTATATGCATTCATTTCCATTTTCTGTGTTGTCTAGTCTCCTTCAAGTTAGAGGGGGCATATAGAGGAACCTGTTCAAAGGGAGCAACAACAACCACAAAAAAACAACCTCGACAATGTGTCTCAGTCCCTGAGTTAATTCTCAAATGGATTATTGAACCAATGAGTGAAAATCACCGGCCTTTTAGAGTGGATTTGTCTGCAAGGCAGCGATAAACGACAGCTCGCTTTTCTACGGCTAAGCTCCTCGATTTCTGAGTAGGAGATGCTTGAAGGACATGCTGTAAGAGTAAACAGGCCAGAGGCAGCGAAGAATAAAAGGCACATTTCAATTTTGATTGCTTGGCTGAACTTAAGAGAACAATGTTAGATGATATGAATGTGAATAAAAAATTAATTGTTGGCTTTCTAAAGCGTTCTTGGTTGCCCAATTAAGATGTTTGCAAGAGGCAGAGTGAGATTTGTACCATTTCAAAGTGAAAATGTGCTGAGGAGAAGAAAATAACAGAAAGAAAAGAAGGCTTTTTATTATATTATGTCTAACTCTGAAAACACTTTGGATAATAATTGACATAAAGAGGCTCCACAACACACAGAATGACAGTGTTAGAGAGATACATATATGGGGAGGTTATACCTGAATTCAATTTGACAGCGTTAGAAGATGTACCTGGCAGTTGGCTGTATATGCAAAGTTCGTTACTACTGTAATTGGAAATATGGATGAAAAAAATAAAGGACAACCTAATAGCTTATTGCAAAAAGGGGATTTTATATCTGCACGTACCTTTAATCTCCTAGACTCCTGCAATTTTCTGTCTGTTTAGATCATCTCCATCCCTCCTACCTTTCCCTCTTTCCCTCTTTTACTCATTCATTCTCTACCTCTCTCTCTCTCTCTCTACCTCTCTCTCATTGCTACTGTCAACAAAGAATGTGCAAGCTTCCCACAGGCCCTAAAGGAATCTCTCACACTGCACTCACATAATCACTTCAGACCCGGCTGTTTAGGCCGACAACTCCGCCGGGACTTGCCAGGCGCTCGCTGTAGGCCAAATCACAATAAAAAAAATACATAAAATACTCTCGAACAGTGAAACAAAGAAGAGCTAGTCAAACAGAGAAGCGTGACCAGTCTGAGAATATCAAGGACTCGTCTTTTTCGGTGTTTTGAATGTCACACTCTCCTCCGCCGGTAATGGGATGATCTGGTGCCCTCCTGTATGACAATGATAGACTTTAAGAGGCTTCCGTTGAGCAATCAATATACACCCACATGTTGTGTATATGAACAGAGTGTGTGTGTGTGTGTGTGTGTGTGTGTGTGTGTGTGTGTGTGTGTGCGTGTGTGTGTGTGTGTCTGTGTGTGTGTGTGTGTTTGTGTGTGTGTGCATGTGAATGTGTGTGTCTGTGTCTGCGTGTGTGTGTGTGTGTGTGTGTGTGAATGTGTGCGTACCTCCGAGTGTGTGGCAGGTCAGGCATGAGTCTTGCAATGCGGCAAGAACAGTTTAAAATTCCATCATCCTTTCCAAAGACCAAATGCGATCCAGAGCTCCATCTACTTATAAAAGCTGGATTTAATGACATGTTTAATGACTCCTTACTTTGGCAAATTGGGCTTTATTTGAAATCTCCAGCGTCGTCAGAAAAGAGCCTTTTCGTCCTCCAATTACAGGCATCCTCTGGAAGAGGGCCTGGCTGGTTGTTCCAAATGAGGATCATTTTCTCAAAGAAAGAAGAAAGAAGAACTGTTGATGCTTGGTACCCCGCTAATGTCAAGCTCGAACAGGCTGGAAATACATTCAACTATCAAGGTGCGAAAATATTGACTGAACTCGTGGGAGTCGACAGTTTATGAAAAAAATAAGTGTCAAATGCATCTGCTGGATTAGACTCAATATGTTTTATGGCTTGTATCTTCACTTCACTTTGTATTGTTTTAGTTCATTTTTTTAATGATTAGCATTAAGCAGCATACAATTATGTGTTTTATGACAACTTAAATGGTGCACTGGAAAGTTGCTCACTTGCATATACTGTATGCTGCTCTGAATGAATCGCTATGTTAAAAGTAGCACATCCTTACTCAGACTGCAGTTTGCGTCAGTGTACCAAATTATTAATATCTTAATTAACATCTACAATATGAAGAGAGTGTGAGACGCATAAACAAAATGAAAGATGCTTGTTTTTTTTCAGATGTCAGAGACTGAATTTGACTGACTCAACAGAAGCATTTGTATAATAAAGGCTTAGAAAGCAGGTGAAATGGTTCTTGGTAAAAATAAAACGTCATACGCGAAGACACAAGTGCACTTTAATGTACAAGGTCATGCAGACTTTTGAGCATGAAATTGAGAGCACAACGCTGAGTTTCTGCTACAGCACCTGAGATTTAAAGCCAGAGTGGGTAACTTCAGTTGCCCTCATGAGGAATATCCTATACGAAGCTATGCACTGTAGCTTTAAGCTGACAAGTTGGTGTTCTACTGGACTCTTAAGGTGCGAACACACCAAACGCATTGGGTGCGGTGGCCAAAGCGCCCAACGCACCTGATCTGGCGCTTGGTCATTTTGTGTCAAAAAATGGTTCAACGCACCCAACGCTACGCAGCTAGTCTAAAGCTAGGCTAAAGCACAGCCGCACATATTCACTGAATTAACCAGGAAGCCCATTCTCCTGGCTCACTTTCCCCACGTCTTCTAACCCAACCCCGAGCGGCTTCATATCACCAGCCAGCCGCAAATACATTTCCTACTCGGTGTTTCTCAGCCTCTGTGTTGTCCTCCCACCGTGCCGATGTCCGTGACGTCGGGTCAAGCTCACCGCTGATTGGCCAACGCGGCTAAACGTCACGCGATGGAGCATTAAAAGTTACATTTTTTGAACTCGCGCGGTGGTGCGATGGTGCGGTGACGCTTTGGTAACGCGGCTACCGCGCCCAAAGCGCCGCTTTACCGCGGCCAACGCATCATCGTGCCTAAACCAATGGTTACCTATGCAAAAATAGGATTTTTCAACGCCGCCACCGCACCCAACGCGTTTGGTATGTTCGCACCTTTAAACGACACAAAGTTGAAAATGGTGAAAAGCAACAAAGACAGAGATATCTTGAGTAAGACTGGGATGTTCACACAAGAAAGCTATACATGCTGCCACTTAATGTGTGAACGGAAACTCCAAATAGCAACCTGCCACCTCACATCACAGGTTTTGCTGCAGCTTAACACATGTAACTTGTATTCAATTCCCCTCGTGTTGGTGACAACCTGGGCCAACCAATCACCTTTGGTTTTGAGTGACAGATATTAACAGCTGAGATGTTAGGTCCAATTTAAATGTGGGAAATGGCAGTCAAACATCTTTAACAGTCAATGTGCCATAGGTTTAATGAGGTCTATCGGGATTTGAGAACAATGCATGGAAGCACATCATTCTTGAAATGAGCTGAGTTGTTATGCACCCGCATATAGGGGTAACAGGAGAAAAATAACTGTCCAAACTGAGATCAGCTATGATATAAGAACACGCATATGTTCAGCTAAGCTCAAGTATTAGGATTGTGAAAGGTGGTCTGCTACTCAATGCAACTTTTTATTTTTTTTACTTTACCTGTCTGGTAGATGTTCAAACCTTTGAAACTCAAATCCCTGAGTTTGAACAACAGGGTTTCTCTTATAAATTTGAAGGTTAATGCAACAATTTTCCACACACTGACAAATTCATTTAACATTGATGTAGTGCCGCTTCTTAATGATACACGTTTAAAACATGGGGCAGATTGTATTAACCTAATAATTAAATACATTCAAATATTTAACAGCAGGAAAACATGTACAAGCACTTAAGAAATGGCGGAAATGGGGGACACACAAATCATAAAAATCACTCAAAACATAATTCCCTACATTTACCAAAAAGAAGCCCTCGTATGTGTCTGCCAAACTGCAGCCATTAACTGAGACAGTAAGGACACTGGCAGTCTTTCAAGGCCATGGCACGCTTGGCTCCATTTTAGACATGTTGCTCTATTACCCTGTATGTAATTCAGAAGATAATCAAGGGCACGACACAAAATGCCAAAAGTCACGGCTTGAAGAACATAGCTTTCAGTCAACAGACACTCCATTTGTCATTTCATTTAAATGTGGAGTATGCACTTCTGCAGAACGCCTGTTGTCATCTCACTTTTTGTCAAAATTAGTGAATATCTCCTCACAATCCACTACCCAGTGTTAATACACATCTTAGGCTCTGTAAACTGGCATGGGATTTCTAACTACCGTGGGGCCCCTTTGTTTACATACCCATTCACAGAGCCTAGGCTGTGTGTTTACACCTGATTATTTTTCAGTGCACACACAGCACGGACAGGTAGCGTATCATGCATTTTTTTTACAACAAGCATTCTCCAGAACCGCAGACTACACCTTTAACCATTTTTTTCTTCCAGCTTTGTGGTGTATCTGTAAAAGGCTTCACATGTTAGATAAAGCCCTCTGCTCACTGACCAGCAGCCAAACCACACGGGGGTCGCACAAAAACCGCCTTATCTGTTTGCCTGACGCAGCTGGGGCGTAATGACCTCGTGCCACAGGTCGAAACATTTTTCCCGTTCCTCTGTCCCCCAAATGAGGCTGCCTCTGCTCATTAGAGAAGCAGCATTTTAAAAAACACAGTAAAACAACCCGCGCCGTAGCCATTAAAGATGCCATCGACTTTTTAATTAAGTCTCATAAAGGGCCTATCAATGCAAAAGGCGGTAATGTACAATGGCGGAAAGCCAATCCCATCCCAATTCTGTGTTCTTTGGGGCTTTAACAGATCTGTTCTCATTTCACGCTATTAGAGAAGATCTGGGACTGTAACGCTAAGCATCTCAGCAGTCTCGGGCTTAATTTCTCATCATGTGCTATTATCCAATTCCACCTTCTTTTTTTTTTAATCTCAACTAACATCACAAAGAAAGTTTATTCGTAAAGTACATTTAAAAAGACTTTAAAGCGGCTACAATAAATGTTTTTCTATGAACAATAGACAATATATCTGCTTGTATGTGAAAGATGTTGATGTTTAACCACATGTTACAGCTGATACATTTGATCTTTTTTGCTAAAAGTGTACAGTATTTGTGTGTATTTTTCTTCATACAAGCACGAGGCAAAGAAAAAGAGATCAGGACAAATATGCATGACCTGGATCGACTGCTTGATTCAGACTAAACTAAACTCCCAAACTAAAACCAAACAGACTTTGAATCCCTCCTGTGATTCCCTCTGCAGTGGAACCATCCAGAGGGGAGGTGGTATTGGAGAACCTTCACTCTCCTAACACATGGGGCCGGTCACAGTGACCTCAAATCTCCACACATAAAGTTCAGGGTACAGTAACAAGTCCAAGCCCCTTATCTACAGTCGGCACAAGATGTCTTATCTAATCTATATCCAGAAGATGTTAGAAAGTCACAAAGTTCTTCTTTCAAAAAAAGTTGGAAACTGGGTTTGGTTCACTGTGAGACCTCCTTGAAATCAACTGATATCATGTCAATCTGGTTATGTATACAGTAAACGATACAAACTGTTCAAATTATAATCCTCACAATTACGTTTGTTTATTTCTAGCAGGTAATCCATGTAGGAAGCAGATTTTTTCCTAGGGGGAAATTGCTAAAAATATTATTCATCCAGTTTTTGTTGATTTATTCGGTAAACATTACATTATCTACATTATCTCTTCCAATCTTGTGGTGATTTCTTCAAAGGTTTTTCATATATATCGGTCTTGTGGAAGAGATTCAATTCATGGTTTAACCATGATACTGAAATTTGTGAATTTGAGAATCAACACCAGTCTGCAGCTGTCTGCAGCTTTCAATGTCTTTCCATTCATTGATCTGGGTTTGCTGGTGTCATTCCAGCTCTCACCGCCCATCCAAAGCCGCTCTGCGCTACATACGCGCTCTGAATTAACTCTGCTTAACTAGATAAGGCTGAGAGACAAAGCTAACTAGCAGGTGATGAAAACTGAATCTATTAATATCTTACTACAGGGTTTTGCAGACTAAATCAGGGTTAAAATACAGTCAATAGTTTAGTTGAGAAGAAAGGGGACTTCAATGTGATGCCTGTGTTGCCATGTATGGAAGTGTTTGCAACACATTAGTCACAAGAACCTTAAAAATGTCGAAATTTTATATCAAAGAGATTATTTTTGTCTACTTTCTGTAGTGTTAATGAGTAGACACCCTCTTCACACATCGAGAATCCAAAGGCATGATTCTGGGTGTGCATGTGTTGACTGGTATTTGCAGGGTGTGATGTTTGATGGTAAACACTCTAAATCTTGTTTGTGACTTTTGACCTTTGCGTCTCATTAAAAAAGTGCCGTTCTCTTTGAAGGGTACGGTATGTTAATAGATCTACAGGGCTTTGATAAACACATGCTGATGAGCTCTTTTAACCTCAAAAGCATGAAAAGTAAAACAAGCTCCGTGTTTTCGCTGCCATGCATTTGTAGAAAGAGTATGTATGTAGCTTCTTCTTCTCTCCTTGTACGCATTGTGCGGCCCCAATAATCAAAGACCTTGAGTGTGGTCCAGAATCCAGAACATTATCTTCAACCGCTTGCATGAAGGTAATGGCGACCGACATTGTTTGTAAGCTTCAGCTGTTTGCCTAATTGTAGATTTACGAGCAACATTGGCTCTCATTTACATATGTAAATTCCGAGCAGGCCAACAGAGCTGTTCTTCTTGGCAATGCTTGTGTTTGCCTGCAGAGGGGAACAAGGGGCCGTGTGGCAAGAGAAAGAGGGAGCGAGAGACAGAGAGAGAGAGAGATAAACAAACAGATGGAAACTAAAATAGAAAGAAAGGGATCGTTTAAGAAGTGATGAGCAGGAACCAAAGCAAAGCTCTGGGGTGAAGTGACGGCCTATAGCTTGAGGTGGTGTAGGATTGACAATGGCGGCTTTTTTTGTCAACACAAGTAGCTCAACATTTCACCTGAGCACAAAGAGAACTGTATCCACTTTGCCCTACATATGGCAGCAGTCAGGAAAAGTAAATGTGGCTCTTCTCTGTAGGTTACACCAACACAGTGCCAATACAGGTTGGCTGGCAGTCCTTGGGGCACATTTCCCGCTAAGTTCAAGGACTCTTCAAGACTCCGATGTTCATCTCAGATGTGCACAGATGTTGCCATGCTATAGTGTTAGTGGCGCTATGTGTTACTAATTCATATAGACAGCTGTGGACAGTAGAAGCAGATCCCCAGTGCTTTATCCACTTACAGACAGCATGCCGTCAGTTAACGTAGCCAAGGCAAGAGTGTGTGTGTGTGTGTGTGTGTGTGTGTGTGTGTGTGTGTGTGTGTGTGTGTGTGTGTGTGTGTGTGTGTGTGTGTGTGTGTGTGTCTGTCTGTCTGTCTGTCTGTCTGTGTCTGTGAGTGTGTGTATAAAGTAGGAGGTAGAGCCAGTAAATAGTAGGAGGAAGAGAAGAGTATTTTGCAGCCATAACACTCTCACATGTACAAACACACACACACACACACACACACACACTCACACTCACGAGAATCAGAAGACATGGGAACACACATGCATAAAGAATGGAGTTCAAAGTTCAAACTCACCTTTTGACAGAATAAATAGGCATATATTCATATTTGGCAGCACCATCACAGAAATAAAAACTCATCCATCTCTATCCTTAATTACAAGTAGCAATCTCTGTGCTCGATTATATCAATCAGCGACAGAGATGATATGACATGAAAGTGAATCAACCTATTCCCAGTTCATGAATATACATTAACTCTTCCAATCATCCAGTGTCTGGTTATGGGGGGAATAATCTTAGTGCAGGAATTTATGCATGTTGCTTTACAGCTTGAATGAAATATAATTGAAGAAGAAATGAGTGGTTAGCACCGGCAGTGACCACCCACAGCATTGACCACTGGGTCTGACGAATATGAACTAATACCGGAGAAGGAAATAAAATAAAAGTTTCTTGCATGTTTTCACTTTAATTGCACGGCTGTGAATTTACATAAACTCAGTTGAAGATAGTAAACATGATGAGCTGAAACCAAAGACAGTTCAAGCCACACCTTTTAAAGCGGTAGGGTTTTTATGACACCCAGCGACCAAGTGACCAAGCATGTTCCCCCGAAAAATCAAACCTGAGCAAAGGCATTAGAAATAACTATATAAAAATAGCATTATATACGCTGAAAAAAAATGAGACTGTTTCATAAACATTTTAAAGTTCCTCATAGGCGGTTTAAGTCCAAAGATAGAACCCATTGGACATGTTCACTCAGAGCCCTTTCTGAAATAATCATCACGGTGTTACTTGAAGTGGCTTCGACATGTGCTGCAGACACGAGGGATGAAAGCCAGTTACTGATATACAATTAATGGGACTTGGCAGCAGAGCGGGCTGGGGTCTCCGGTCAATCTCTATTTCTCCCTTTCAATAAAATGAATTGCCACGTCGCTACACACATATATTCTCCCTCGATCTGTTGACAGACTCCTCCGCTCTCCTTCTGCTGATCTTCAGGCTGTCCTAATTCATAGATTCTCCCGGGGAACCATCAAAGCACTACCTTGTGTATAATACCTCTTTCTTCTGCTTATCCTTTTCAGTTTTCCTTCGTGCACACACAGACACACACACACACACACACACACACACACACATACACACACACACACACAAACACAAACACACACACACACATATACACACACACACACATACGCTTGTACAGTTACTTCTGAGGACATTCATTTATATAATGCTGTGCATTCCCAAGCACCTTACCATAACTATGGTTATGGTAAGGTGCCCTAACCATGAACATCTAAATGCCTAACCCTAACCCTTTGAAGGTATGTCTCGAATTGAGAACTGCCCAAAATGTCCTCACTTTCCAAAAATGTCCTCACTTCCATGGTCTATAACTCAAATTGGTTCTCACAGAAATAGTTGTATGAGTACACACACACACACACACACACACACACACACACATACAAATATACACACACACAAATTTGCTGCAAGTATAATATAAAAGTGGAGGTTGAGTAACAGTCCAGGAATTAATCCCACTCCCAGATGGTAAGGCTTATAGTGTGTATTTATGGATATGTGTTTGTTTGCAAATTCTTACATAAACACTCACAGAAACACGTTGTGGGTAATGAAGGTATGGAATTATAAAGAAAATATCTCTGATTCTCCTGTACTGATTTTGAACCCTTTTTTCCTTTCAATTGTCCATTGTGAGTTGAACATTGTTATATGAATACAACGTGACATTATTCTTTTAAGGTTTACTTTTTCTTCATTGCTGCTTTCAAGCTGCAAATGGAGAAAAAAAAGAGATCAAATTCAGAACCACAGACAGCTCCAGTCTGGAACTTGCCAAATGCCAGCATACAAAGACGATTAGGATAAATGTTTTTTTTTGTTTCCATTGTGCATTTTTGTTAGTTCTCTGTTAGGCTACAATGAGCATGTTAGGCATCTAGACGAATGTTGCTCTTCGGACGCCTACAAAAACACATTCCCTCTCGGAATCAATAATCCAATATGTTCAGTCAGAGATAACAGATGATCAGACGATAGGTACTACGTGGTGCCAAGAGACGCCTCCATCATGCCTGGCTCACACATTTCAAGTGAAGAGAGGGCCCGCCAAAAAGCATCTCAGGGGACTGCCAATCACCTCCAGTAACGATAGCACCGGAGACAAATGAAGGCAATAACTAGCAATGGGATTAGATCCTCTTATAAAAGTGTGAAATAGGGTGATTTGGGGCATTTGTCTCCCTTACTATACAGTGCTAATGTGTCCGTGCAGTGCAGAGACAGCAAGTGTGAGTCCCCTGTTTTAATAGACCATATTTAGCTGACATTATCATGGCACCGTTTTGGTGTACATGCCTATAAAAAGGCATGTAAACCAGACATTTTTAGCCTAAAGTTAAGGTGCCAACACACTGCACACCGCCGCGCGGCGAGCTTAAATAGAAAGTCAATGTATTTCACGCGGCGCGAATAGGGCGGCGCGGCTGCCGCAGGAGTTGAAAATATTGAACTTTTTGCCGCCGGCCGCGCCGCGATAGCCAATCAGCGTTGAGCTCCTCCCGACGTCACTCACTTCGGGACGACAGATAGAGGAAATTAAGATGGATGAAAACATAATAGTCACAGTTTGCTCCCATAAGTTTTGTGAATAGCCTATGTGTGAATGTGTCTGTTGCCTGCTGTGTACAGTTATCAGTTTTGCTTTATGAACCAAGTTAGCACCGGTTAGCTTGGGTAAAGCACCATCAGCACAGCAGACTGGTGCTCTCAGCACCGGTTAGCACCAGCGCCAGCATATCAGTAGTGTGTTGGCACCTTTACAACTTTTGGAATCACAATGAGATCTAAATGACTAGGTTCGTTTTAATACTGTGTATGTGCTCTCTGCACTGTGTAAAGGATGTCTGTCCAGGAAATCCATCAAAAATATCCAATCTACATAAATGTTTCACATGATATTTCATCTTTTACTGTGCAAAGGAACGCACAAGGAAGGTCAAATTGAATAATTTAAGTATTCTTCAGAGCATTTAGTAGCCTGGAAATCCAGACCCTGATATCTTGAACGATAGAGGGTCTGGCCAGGATCAATAGTAATTTCCAACTCAAGGGGCGGATCCTACTCGTGCATTTCAAATGCCACTGCACGCAGTTGGATAGCACTACAACCAATCAGAGCGATGCACAAGGTGACATAAGCCCCTTTCGTTTAGCGAACAGCTGTTAAACTGTTAAATTAAACGTTTGCCGTTGTCGGTTGGCAAAACAGAACATTCCACTTACTTGCTAATGAAAGATTTGAGTGCCCTTCCAAATCGTTAAGGGTCGAGGCCAAAGCAGTCTCAAACTCACACAACATATCCGCAGCCATCTTTGATGTTTACTATCACGGCTTCGACGTCGCATGCACGTCACTGTCGTCATCCGGTTACGTCCTCCCCAGAGTACCATATAAAGGGCTCTGGCGCGCCCATATTAGATAGAACCAATTGAAACCATAGCCAGATTTCTGGTTTTCTTGATAAAGCTTCAACGGAGAGTGTCCAGACCAACACGCGCAGCAAATTTAATTTGCCAGCGCCTAGTGGCAGGTCTGGGAATGCCAGGCTAAGCATTTAGCTGTTTTGTTTCAGAATTTATGTCAATATGAACCTCTGGTGTTTATATATATTTCGGTTAGATATTGTCTTTCAGTACAGCAAGAGTTACATTACATGTCCATAATATCTCTGGTTTTGAGTACAAATTTTTCTTTTATTATAGCCCATTTACACTTCATGTGATTTGTTCTTTCCATACTTGCCGTTACCTCCAGGACAAATCAGATGCCTCGGAGCGACTATAATAGAAGCATGTGCTCATAGAGGTGTGGTATATCACACCTTGAATTACAGATCTCTGCTTCATTTAATTTAGAATGTGGGAGCCTGTCACGTGTCATTTATCACTGCAGTGAACTTTATCCAAGGATTTTGAGAACCTTGTGGTTAATTGCGAGAGTGAGCAAAATAATCAGAATGCTTTTGAGCCATTACTGTAATTCCAGTCCGCTGCATTCGATTGAGTGCATTGTATTAGTCATCACACATGATACCGTGCACATTTTCTCTCCAATTTCCCACGTTTTCTTTTACACATAATTTAAATATTCTCCTATGTAGCAATACATCTAGTTTATAAGTCTCATTAAAAAGAACTGCAATGGCAGGCACTGTAGAAAAAGCAATGAGGACTTTATAAATAGATGTTGTATATGAGGACTGCATATTAATACACACCTTCTGGTCCCTCTATGTGTGTGGGCTTTGAGTCATCATGAAAAGAAACTATCTGTATAGGCTTAATGTATTTCATAAAATACTATATCAAGGCTTTGCCAGCAAATAACCTGGGTCATCAACCAGAAAGCAACTGCACATCTATTAAGGCTAATCATCGGGAATAGATGGACATTGGGCTCCGCGGAGAGAGGAGATTAAGCCCAGCAGGCAGCACAGGCAAACAATATGTGGCCCCTGGAGTTAATATGCAGACAAAAACAAAACACCAGCAATATTACTTTTGCACTGATCACTCGTTCATCTCTCTACGTGACTGTCGATGTTTTCGGATGATAATTTCACATTTGCACTGACAAGATGTTTATGCCACCGCCACCAGTGACAAAGTACACTATGTCTTGACTTCAAATCAAAAAGTTAAGCATGTATTGTCAATTATTTCTACATTTACAAGTTGTGTCGTCAAAGCAAGTTTGCATTTCACGTGATGTTATGAAAGCAATATATAAAGGACGTAATTGGCATGTTATTTAAGGGTATACGCCGTCCAACAACTGCTGTTCCCTTTCAAACTCATTCAGAGATTGCAGGAAATATGGAGCAAGCTTTGATATTGGATTTATTTTCTTTTGAAGGGAATATAACTCAAGGGATAATGTTTAGCAGAAAAGTAGTGGTATAGACCATTAACAAAAGAAACCTTCAGAAGAATTCCGTCAAGAGGAAAATGTTACGTGGACTGTCTGTTCAGCAATAACAAGTAAGATTTCAATCAAAATGATACAGGTGGTTTAGTGTGTGGAAGCTGGTTTATAATGTCAGAGTGTGGCGTGTGAGTGGCGTATAAGCAAGACAATTCAATTTGGTTAATCTCTGTTTTACTTGGGCCCTTTAACCCTCACACAAGTCAAAAGCCTACCACTTGTCTGTTTATGGCAGGAGTTTAAAGCACCTGTAAACCCCCAAATCCACTAAATCCTTTTCACTATGTAATTCGGGGAGTTAGTTGCATGATAGTAAGCATCTATATTATAAAGAGTTAGGCACATTTATAAATTCAAATTAAAGATATTGTCATTGAAGTTTGACAAACTTTACAGAAATTTCGGTTGAGATGAGACGGGCTCTGGTTCATATGACACAGTTAAGTATTTTGAACCGATAACGTAGATCTCTGCCCGAACATTCTATAAAAACAATGACTGTTGCCAATGGATACGGCCAAGCCCAACCAGGCCAGTCAAATGGTCTAGTCTACTCTAGACAGTAAGAAAGCTTACACCCAACTTTGTTATCATGTATTGATTTGAACTATTTCAGACTAGGTTTCCAGAGGCATTAAGAGAAGAAAATTATTTAGTTGTTGAACGGGCCCAGATGCAGTTATGTTTCTCTTCCACACCTGAACAGTTTCATATTTGCACATTAGTTCATAAACAATCTATTCTTTTAATGTGAGACATCAAACCAGCACCACCAAATACTCCAATGTTAGAATGGCTGAAATCATAGATCTTCAAGCTGCATTTTGCCCCTCTTGGTTTTATTGTTTTGTCCATGCTTTAAAAGAACGTTAAATCTGACACGAATCTGATTAAATGTTACAGTACGGGTATAATTATGTTATGGGACAGAGGAAAAGCTTTCCAGTAGGCTAAATGTGCCTGCGGTTGCTGCTCGCTCCACTTCAGACGGCAGCCAGTAGGCCTAATTGGCTACATACAGCCTAATCAGACTTGCTGGATCGTCTTGCTTAACATTTTATCCCCATCCTTGTATCAATTTTCAACTAAATTAGCCCGGTCGGCCAGAGTTGTAGCAAAATTAGGCAGTGGGGAGAGGAGGGGCTGCTATCAGAGCAGTGCAAATCAACCTACACAGTATACCCAGTCCACAACAGTGAAGGTGACAGAGTGTGCCAACTGTCATTCACTGGCCAAAAGAGTAAATAATGTGCTAAAAGTGCACTGTGGTCCTGCTTTACTTGAGGGAAATATTTAGAGAGCTTATACCGCCCCCTATAGTCCAGACTAGCTGTTATATACAGACCTTTCCTGACCCAGGACCAGAGTTTTGGGGGCCCTGGGTGACATCATGCTTTGTGGAGCAAAGGGAGTGGGGCATTGCACAAACTCAGTACTCTGCAAAACTCTTCAGTGAAGTACGTTTTAAATTGTCAGGTTACTTATAAAAAGGAAAAAAACAAAACAAAAGGTACTTTTAATCTTTTGTTTTCGTTTTCCATCCCAGTGAAAGAATCAATGGTCCAGTAAAAAGTATTGCCAACCATAGAAAAAATGGTAAGCATAAAAGCCATCCATTTGCTGGGACCCCAATACTGGCCGGGGATTTTTGTTGCATTTAATTCCGAATCGTTTGCTCCTTTTATCCTGTGACCTCTCTATTACTGAATGCCTAATAAAAGGGATAGAATAGATGCTCTAAAATAAAAATTATTGATTAAAAAAATTAATAGGGCCCACAATGATCCAGCCCTGACACATCTACTGTATATGAACTCTTAACCTGTTGGTACTGTTGATCATGTATTTTCTCAGTGCCCGTTTACTAAATATACTTTTTAAGATTAAATATATATACTGTATATATATTCCTAGCAGATCCTTTTCACAACTCCCCATTTCAGTTGTCTCAAAAGCATACAAAAGAAATCTGTTACCAATTTGTCTTTTGTTCACATCCGTCTGCAGGCTCCACACACTTTACTTTAGCTGGCATTGATTTCTTGAATTTTAGTAGTGTAGACTGAAAGCAGCAGCAGAACAATACAGGCAGTATAGTAAAATATTTGATCAGAATAGTGTAGAAGAAGTGAACTGAAAACTGAAGTATTCACTGATTCTGCTGGGCCCACACTATAACAGCACTTAAAAGAAGTGTAGGAGGTAGAAGAGGGACGAGAAAGGCGGAGGGGAAAGAAATACAGTCTGCGTTCCAATACCAATACTCCCCAGCAATTTAGTATGGTAGAAAGATATTGGATGCCAATACATGTGGTCAGATACCCACAATTCATTGCGCAACGGACGGAGCCTCCATGTGAAAAAAACACTAGAAATAAGAAGGATATACGTATAAGCAAGAGGCAGGTTCAAGGTGCGATGATATGATGAAATAAGTGAGTAAAAGTATGTCCCAATTGTAGCATACTGCATGCAAACTACATAGTTTTTAGACAGACAGACAGACAGACAGACAGACAGACAGATAGACAGATAGACAGATAGACAGATAGACAGATAGACAGATAGACAGATAGACAGATAGACAGATAGATAGATAGATAGATAGATAGATAGATAGATAGATAGATAGATAGATAGATAGATAGATAGATAGATAGATAGATAGATAGATAGATAGATAGATAGATAGATAGATAGATAGATAGATAGATAGATAGATAGATAGATAGATAGATAGATAGATAGATAGATAGATAGATAGATAGATAGATAGATAGATAGATACTTTATTCATCCAGGTATCCAGCCGCTCACAAGATGACGAGGAGAGAGGAAAGTTGACTTGGCTGTGGGCAGATGCTGTTGGCCGTGGGCAGATGGTGGGGGGCGGGCCCACCTGTCTCTGGCTCTCTCCTGTTCTCTCTCACTGTGGGGAAGCCGACAGATGGAGTCCGAAGGTTCTGCTATACGGTCCCAGGCAGCGCTGCTTCTTCTCCAGTCTGTCCAGCTCCTTGCCCCCCCCCCCCCTCCCCGCCTAGAGGCACAGTGCCAGTCAGAACATGGGCACTGTGGCCGGCGCCCAGCCATCCACCACTGCAAGGGTCAATTGCTTACAGAAAGGGGTCCCACCTCGGCCCTCTTTCCCCCCTACAAACACTCTGCTGCCTCCCCGTGGATCTACGCAATAACTACAATCCTGCGTTCCAACTCGATACTTTCTTTAACACTATATGCTCCATGCTACAGCTGATCATAAAAAATATGTAGTTTGCAGGGGAGAAGGAAAACAGTTGGTACATACTTTTACCTCAACTATCCTTTTACTTTTACTATACCTCCCAACCCTGGTTGTTTTCACTCAGAGGCTCAGCCCATGTGACGGAACTTCCGCTGCAGGGTGGATTGTGGGTTAGAATCTGCACAAAAAATATATATATATTTCCCTTGGACGTATTGATTTCCATACTAAAAGTTATGACCAGGTCCAGAAGGGCATCTGGGTGTTTTTCAGCATACTGCATTTGATGTATTGGTATATCCTTAACCTTTTTGTGTCATAATAAGTAGCAGGGAAGTGTGGGTATTTGAATGCAGCCATGGCCTCTCAAGGTCTCTCTGCAATGCTATTGCTTTAAAATGATCAAGTCGGGAGACTTAATGTAAGCGGATCGCTTTACAATGATACAGAGAGGAATGGGTTCCAAACTGGATACTTCTTACATATTAATGTAAAGCTAATATCCCTAGGGAGTGCTTCAGATATATGTCGGAGGTCAAAGGGCTGTGTCAAAACCCTGACTTACAGGAGTCCATCACAGGGCCACTCTGTGACCTTTATGTTACTGGTAACGCTATAAATCAATGTATGAGGTCTCTGCAGAAGCCCAGACAGCTCATTAGAGATCATTCAAGGAGTGAACCACCCACACTAGTTCTTCAAATGGACCTCCAATTAACCATCTGCTCATTTGATTGAAGAATAAAAAAACACAACCGGCTTTAAAAGGAAATAAGGAGAGCAAGGAGAAAATTACAAACAAAAAGCTCTTCCAATCATTGGACCTTTTTTCTGTTTATCTCAGAAGAGTAAGAAATTCTTCCCTTCCTGGGTTTAAAGCTATATTTTGTCACTTCTGTTTCCCCCATGAGGAATTCTGAGTAATTACAACAACACAGTCGGCACATCTACATGAGTTAAGCCTTCGGTGATCGGGCATGGATTTCATACCTTCTGCTGTATATCCAGGTGTTCTCTTGTCAGTAGAATCAACAACTGAAACATTTCTTGGGCGCCTCTTGGGATTTTTCTGAGCTTCTGTGCCAGTGTCGGGGGGCGACACCGGTTTGTAAATGCTGCCATACTGTCAAATACAGAGAGAGTGTTGAGGAGCTGAATCAACTTTGTGTCAACTCATTTGGCGAGGGCTTGAATGTATCATACATTTTATGAAAAAGTGACACACTATTGCTTTAAGCAGAATTTAAACAAAATAATGTGTGGCCCTTCATTAAAGGTATAGTTAAGATTATGACAAATATCCTCTCTTGAAAAAGGCAGCATAACTGGGCTCCTGCGAGCAGCCCCGCGCTGCTCCCAAAGGTGCCTTTAGAGCACATTAATGGATTATCTGCCATTCACGGGGAAAGTTATGGCTGTAGCAAAAGCTTCCTTTCAGTGATTAAGAAAATCAGACCAAATCCCAAGGTACTTGTCGATATTTGAATAACACAATATGGTGTTTTACTGCAAAGGAGTAACAGTGGCCTCGTTCTGGCTCGCACTAAACAGTGAAATAGTGGACGATTCAAAGAGAAGCCAGAGACTAAAGAGAGAGAGAGGTACAATTCCTTCAAAGCCTCACTGATAAACTGCAGGGTATTATGGGAAGTCGGTCTCCACTTATAGACTTGGAAGTTTCTTGCATTTGCTTTTAGGCTTCTTTTAAAACCTTGACAATTTGTAATATATTGATTTAATGGGAATTACCTGGAGATTTTCCTACCGCATGAAAAATTAAACGAGTTTTCTGCTGGCCCAAAGAATTCAGCAGTGAAAATATGAAGCGAGGGATGTGTAAAAAAAAGGCCGTCAGTCGAGCGGTTTGGTATTGTCTTAAAACGACAGAGCTTCTCAATTATCACCAAACATGAAATGAATCTAAAGAGACCAATTCTTCGCCAAATAATCAAGCCATTATCATTCATGACTCAATCGCAGTGGAAAATATAACAACGTCTCCTCTTGTGCCCAGCAGCGGGGAAATAAAAGAGCAGACATGTGAGAGAAACAAAAGGACTATAACAGAGCTCAGACCGGTTTGTAGCTCCGGTGGGACTAGCGTTCATGTGCGTCACTGGGCTTTTTGCTAGATGTGGGCGCTCTGCCATACGTGAGCCTGATTGAGTGCAAATTAAATCTTGTTTCATCATTCGAAATGAAAGGCAAAGAATGAGCAAAAACAGCCAGAGATCTATTTGAAAGGCAATATCTGTAAAGAGGATCACATCAAGAGAGCATTCAGGGAGCTCATATTTCCTCTCAGTATCATCCATTTGTTGACATACATCTAATATTTTATCCCAATAACCAAACAGTAACATCTTGGTCAATGTGTTGCTGTTCTACTTACAAATAAGATTGACTCACATGGCTCTTGGCAACACTGATCTCAACTTAAAGTATTGCGGAGAGCGCACAACGGGTTGTGAATTATAACCTCCATCCTTTAGATGTCACAGTACAGCTAGTTGCCTTGAATTGCCAGGTTTTGAATTCGAATTAAACTTTTGCATTATATTGCAAGGACAACCCAGATCGTACACAGCAACTTTTATTTCAGCTCTGTTTTCACATTTTAGCGAAACACAAAATATTTCACAACATGCATCTCATCGCAATGTATCGCGATATTTCATACCGTGACCTGTGTATCGTGATGAGTATCATATCGCGATGTCCTAGGCAATACCCAGACCTATTTCATGGCATGGATGCAAAGAAAAAAAAAACCTTGGTGGCATGATGTTTGGAGACAGTCTGTGGTGAGATGTGGTGTATGGATATATGATGTTTGTATTGTATAGCTTGTGGTGTGTTTTGGTGGCGCGTGTGTGGATAATGCTCCTTGGATGACATGTCTGGTTACTGGTGTCAGCACGGCTCTAATCAGCTGTTGGCAGGCGGATGAGCGGGCGGTCTCTCCCTGCGGCGGCACCCTGGGTCGAAAGCCGGTTTGAAGTTTAATGATGCCAGCTGCCAGCTTCACCAGGCTGTGAGCGCTAACGAGCTGGCACTGGCGGCAGGACTGGGGCCGCGGCGGCAGCACCTGGAAATGTAGCACACATTTCAGAGGGGCGGGGCTCCACCGGGGCTGTCGACGGGGGCCTGCTGGAGACCCGGGACGGCATCGAGAGGCCCCAGCTTTCTCTTTGAAGAGCGTCCCAATTTCCATATTTCATTACACACTGCTGACTGACAAGGCCCAGCCAGATGTTCTATTTTCAGCTATTTAAATTCTGACCTGCTTTCCTAGTATGGATGCAACAAGAAGAAAAGGAAAAAAAAACTGATTCCATCAAAACACGGATGCCAAGGATGATGATGGGAACTTGGATCTGGCACGTCTGATAGGTTTTGTTTTTTTCGTGTCTTTCCGCCTAAATAAAGCGTTGAGAGTATATTCACCCGTCCTAACTTAGCTATCCTTTTGACTATCAATTCTGGGGCATTTACTGTCTTGCTCAAGGACACTTTAACAAGATACACTGGTTGTTTCAGGCATCAAACCTGAGACCTTGTATTTATGAGACAACCGCTAACCACCCAGCCAGCTCCGGCGCTGAATTGGCCCCAGCGTGAGTGATACATGCTCCAGTACACGACATAAAGCATGCTCGCACGGCTCCTCCGTCCCTGAGATATCGGGCATGATTAATTCCTGTGGTATTCCTCTTGAAACGGCTGTTAAATTGCAGCGTCCTCTCTCAATCCCTCATGCAAAAATACATCGACAACCGTGACCTTTTTGCGCATCTGCTGCAAATGGCACTTTGTCATGCTGAGTGGGCAAGCTCAAGGATCAATGTGGTTCTGTTGGAATAAAACTTCTTTGATGCACTCTCTCTTGTGTGTGCGCGCGCGCGTGTGTGTGTGTGTGTGTGTGTGTGTGTGTGTGTGTGTGTGTGTGTGTGTGTGTGTGTGTGTGTGTGTGTGTGTGTGTGTGTGTGTGTGTGCGTGTGCGTGTGTGCAGGGCCGCCCATAAGGGGGAGAAAGTGGGCGAGCTTATAGGGCCCAGCCACTAGGGCGGCCCATGGTCTTTGATGGCCAAGAACCTACGATAACTAAGCTAAACTTTATTTTTAACGACTCATCTTTACTTGAGTAAAATATATCCTATTTCATTATGGAATCCTAAAAATTGCAAGAGTAGTTTTTTCCGCCTCATACCTTATGCTTGCAACGCCAAGAAGTCAACAAATTCGTGTTCAACTTATACTATAAATGCGGCCAGTTTTTTCAGGTAAATCTTGCATTGATGTTAGTCTTTCATGTACAGCTTGTTGGTCATTTTTCTGTGCACTTAATAATTTAAATGTATAGTTATCTCTCTCCAAATCTATGTGTATGTGATGTAGGAATGAGTGCATGCACACACATTGATAGGAGTACAGCATGAGTAAAGAGTGCCTGCTGACTGGATTGTTCAGAGGCCCAGCCATTTGTGTGTTATGCATGCCTGCGTGCATGTGTGTGTGTGTGTGTGTGTGTGTGTGTGTGTGTGTGTGTGTGTGTGTGTGTGTGTGTGTCTGTGTGTGTGTGTGTGTGTGTGTGTGTGTGTGTGTGTGTGTGTGTGTGTGTGTGTGTGTGTGTGTGTGTGTGTGTGTGCGCGTTTGTGTCATAGACTGTATGTGTCCATGTCTGGGCTTCATGAAAGTAGCCTACAACTGAAAAGCTCTTGAAATAGGGAGTAGTGAATGAGAGAGAACGCAGATAAACAAAGGACAAAGCAAGGGGTGAAACACAGCAAGATCAAGTGGATAGTTGCTCTGAGTCGAACACCAAATGGCAAACAATGAGACGCTCCCACTCTGTTAGAATCTGGGAGAGAGAACGGATTCAACTCATTACTCCACACAGCTCACAGCAGGGGAGGTAGAGCAGTTTATTTCTCCGGTAATGCCTCTGTGAGTGTTTACGTCTGTGTCTGTGTCTCTCTGTGTGTGTGTGTGTGTGTGTGTGTGTGTGTGTGTGTGTGTGTGTGTGTGTGTGTGTGTGTGTCTCTGTGTGTGTGTGTGTGTGTGTGTGTGTGTGTGTGTGTGTGTGTGTGTGTGTGTGTGTGTGTGTGTGTGTGTGTGTGTGTGTGTGTGTGTGTGTGTGTGTGTGTGTGTGTGTGTGTGTGTGTGTGTGTGTGTGTGTGTGTCTGTGTGTGTGTGTGTGTGTGTGTGTGTGTGTGCAAATAGAGAGGTAATTGGGAGATGACTAAGTCATTACACAGGCACAATTCAACATAGAGATAAAAGTGGATGAAAGCTATCATTTGAGGTTCAGAACACAATGTTTGTCTTTGCTCACATTCATTCAGGGTGAACTGTTTATAAAATTATAAACTGATGGGGGGTGTATTCATTTTTTGGCCACTGCATATAGTATTAAAAATGTTCCGTCGTGTGTGTTTAACTGAGATGGCACGTGTTAGAAGTTTATCATCTGCGAAGCTGGGGTTTATGGAGAGGAAAACGGGAGTAAGAGAGATAAGGGGAAATAAACTTTAAGAGCTGTAACATGTAGTAAATATGACTAACACAGCCAAGACTATATGATAACTGTATCAGTAGAATTGTGTGTAAAAAAGGTTTATCCAGTTATGGCAAAAGCATCTATCCAAACATGTTTCTTAAAAAGCCTCAAAAAGAACTTCACAAAACTAAACTGTCTTTTTTTGAATGAGTAATACTATAAAAGGAGATAGAATCGAATTGTAATTACTTCATTTAGTTTTTTTGTTAGATTTCATTTAACTTTTGGAAGTTCTTGAATCGATGTAGAGCTATCAAGTGGATGACAAAAGTAAGTGCCTGTATTCGAAACGGCCTAACGTCCTCCTACTTATACTCACTTTGACATCAATTTGAGTATGTTGTGCTTGTGTATGCGAGTTTGTGTAGGCGAGAAATGCCCGTATGAGAACTTGCTTCCGGGAAGATTTATTTTTTTATTTTTTTATTCTTTATTGCAACGACATGGAAAGAAATCACAAGCAATAAACTGCTTGTTGACTGGGATGTGATTCACGTCAGCTGAGATGCTTCTTTATACTTCAGTGTAAACGGTTCCGACGAACTTTGTATACACAAGACAGTTAGACAGTATGTAGTATATACATGTTGAGTATGTAGTAGGGAGGACGTTAGTAGGCCGTTTCGAACACAGCCACAGACTAACTGGTGAAAACAGTGGAGTATTTATCAGCTAAAGAAATAAATAATTCCTTAGTGGATATTGTACCTATATTCCCCAGATGGCCAGACACACGACTCCAAATAAACGATAGCTTTCCTGCGTATCTGCTGGATGCATAAAAGGCAGCTTTATGCCAACACAATGTCCACAACAACTCTACAAGGTGATGCATGTGAATGTTATTCTTGCAGCTTGTCCTCCAAGTGGGCACAGAATAATTGGGGGTTTCAAAGCAGCAAAACTTAACATGAGCATGACTCAGACAAGATGCTGCCAAATAAATAAAAAGGATTCTGCAGAATATTTTCTTGGCAGTGGCGATTTTATAAATTATAAAACTGCTTTTAAAATTCCTACCAGCCAAATGTCTTCATTACTTCTGCATATCTAAACCGCTGAGCTGATACATTTTACCGTAGTGTTCCGGTCGAATTTTACCAAATTAAAAAATGTCTTTCTGAAAAATGTAGTTCATCTGATTATCATGAGGTTCCATACCTTCGTTCAAACAGGGCACTCCCACTAATCAGAAATTAATGGGAGTGATTAGAATTACTGTGTAAAATGTTTTTAGCTGAGAGTCCTTTGGCCAAGCTTCCCTGTGGTGAACATAATTGTGGCCCTGCCATCCCCATGTTGAAGGAATTATAATATTCCCATTAAAAAGTAAAGAATAGCGGGTCCAAGCTTTGAGTGAATATTATTAGGGATCACATACCTTACATACTTTTCATTACTTTCTATCTGTCCTTCTATATATCTATCTGTCCTTCTATCTATCTATCTATCTATCTATCTATCTATCTATCTATCTATCTATCTATCTATCTATCTATCTATCTATCTATCTATCTATCTATCTATCTATCTGTCTGTCTGTCTGTCTGTCTGTCTGTCTGTCTGTCTGTCTGTCTGTCTGTCTGTCTGTCTGTCTGTCTGTCTGTCTGTCTGTCTGTCTGTCTGTCTGTCTGTCTGTCTGTCTGTCTGTCTGTCTGTCTTTCTTTCTTTCTATCTGGAACACAAAAGTAAGTTAACATGAAACAAACACAGACTGCTGACAGACTGTGCTTGTTCAACATTGCATAAGCTGCATGTTTATAACATAGAGCAGAAAACTCCTTACAGCCATAATCATGCATGAAAAAGAGAGAAAAACTCCTTGAATTAAATCTTAATAACATGGTTGTTTTCAAGTGAACAATATTGCAACGCAATCAAGACATCTGTGCGTCCATCATGTGGGTGTAAGATGTCACACAAGTGTCACTTCTCCTCTTGCACACACTTTCAAACCCACGCAGGCACAATGGAGATTATTTGATAAGGACTTTGTTGGTATGATTGGTGCAGGATTCTCTCTCCCTCACACACACACACACACACACACACAAACACACAGTTTCTGGACTGCCTGAACTTCGGAAGACAATTTGCAGCAGCAGCAACAGCAGACGCCTTGTGCTTTGCCTCTCTTTATTTTCCCTCATTATTTTTTCGAGCTGTTACCTTTTGCAGTGTGGCAGAAGAGGTCTGAATTTAACACAGGGAGTCAGGGGGTCATGAGGAGGAGGAGGGTTAAAGATGCAGGTCAGATCCACAGTTGTGTTTCAGCCTCTTTCCTCTGAGAATTCACAGCCATTTTGAATGAAGCCATTTGGACCCTCAACGCTCTAGCTGTCTGTCAAAAAGGTGACCCTCAGTGTTGATTATTATATGGCTTTGTGATTTTGTAAACTCCTAAAAAGGCAAAATTATGGACACGAAAGTGGCTAGAGAGCTTCGATGACAGGCAGCAAAACACTTAACATGTCACTATAATCTGTTTTATTCTGAACTGTGCTATACAATTTCTCTTGAATGAACCTCTCTCAGAAATGTAAACTGTCATGAGAACTGTCGACTAAAACAATTCATTGATGTGTGGTTTAACATAATAACAATAACTTCTAGATTAGATGGACTGGAAGTTTCTCTACAGACATCCTGGTCAGTCAGAAGGATGAGTCCTACTCCCTGCTCCTTTAACTTTTCTTCTAGCACCATCATCAGGCCAAAGTTTCATCTCAGTCCAATACTTTGGTTTGTGACGGAATACTTTTGAAAATCAAGGCACTTCCATAAGCTGCCGGTGTAATTGTGTTAAAGCTAATGTGCGTGACTTTTTAATGTACATGAATGTCCGTTACATTCAAGCCATCGCCAAAACGAGTTGACACAAAGTCGATTAAGCCTATCAGCTCCACAAAACTCTTTATTTTTCAGGATCTACAAACTGGTGTCGCCCATCGACACTGGCGCAGGAGCTCAGATAAATCCCAAGAAGCGCCAAAGAAATATTTCAGTTGTTGATTCTACTACGGAAGAAAAAAACCTGGACGTACAACAGAAGGTATAACATCCACAAGTGATCACTGAAGGCTTACCTCATGTAGATGCGCCGACAGGGTTGTTGTAATTACTCAGAATTAGTCATGGGGGCAACAGAAGTTATGCACTATAACTATAAGTATCAACAGGCAAATGTTAAAATGCTTACATGCAACTCTAACGTGACAAAATAAATGTATAGAATGGGAAAATTCTGCATGTTACTATCATCATGGTGTTTGAATTTGGCTCATGAACCACTGCCTCATTCTTGCTGACACTATACAGTCATAACAAAAATCTGTATTTGAAGTATTTTTATTTTTCAGATTTTGTAATATTGACATACAAAACTGATGCATAACATTGGTTTAGAAAGTATATAAATGCCCTAAATTGAAGGAGATTCACAGTAAAGATCTTCTGTACAGACCCTGAGAGGCAAACTTTGGATTGCATTTACATCCAAAGCAGATGTTGCTTATTTATTGAAGTAAACCAGTTGATTTCAGTCAGTGCACAAAATTCATTAAACCTGGTGCTGGAAATATTACGTATGACAGTTCCAAGATGGAAATGTTTCTGCTTGGATGATTTTTTTCCCGCTTCACACCTACAGCATGAAATAAGTATTGGTGTTTCATTAATTCATTCATTTTTGTTCCAGCCAATGATGTTTGCGGTCAAGCAACACAGCACGTCCTCTGCTTTGATGTTGCTTCTAATAAACTGAAAATCACAAGTTACATCAACATATAAATTACAGGAAAGTAAAAACATTGATGGCAACTCATTTGAGAGGCAGAAAAAACCCTGAGTGCTTAGAATGAATCAGATGAACACGCTGAATTTTTTTTTTTTTAATTAATAACTGCTACACGCTGTGCCAAACCTTATTTTCATTTCTCCATAAGGAAAAGCTAAAGAGATACATGTGGAGCGCTGCAGTCTTTGTGAAGAAGGCGGGTGAAGATTAAGACGTGGGCTTCAACTCAAATACGAAGGTCTCCTTGACATTTTCTGCTCATCTTTGTAGCCTTTCTCCGAGCCATACACGGAACATAGCCACATGTTGACATTTACAAACTCATCTACCTGAGAGCGATGGCATTTCTATAAAGAGAACCACCTCTGCACGTCCCACCACCAAGTTCTGTTCCTACTGCTGCAGTGTTACAAATGAATGTGTGTTATTGCTTTAAACAAACAAAAGTCAACCTTTGCAAGGAGTCATATCGTCTCAATCTTCCCTTTCAAGTCTGTAACTACCTCGTCTTCTTAAAAAGGTGCAGTCAGCGATTCTGGTGAATGCTCAATGTCAATCAGTGAATATCTCCTTATGATCCGCTACCTGCCCTTACTATGTGGCTGAAAAAAAACTGGTGTATACACTCCCTTGGCTCTGTAAAAAGGTATGTTAACAAAGGATGCCCATGCCCGTTCCCAGAGCCTAGGCTGTGTATTAACACTGGATTTTTTTCAGTGCACACAGTAAGGATAGGTAGCGGATCGCAAGGAGCTATACACTGATTCTGCACGCATTCTCCAGAATCGTTGACTCCACCTTTGAAGCTTGGAAACATACACAGCAGAAGTCATTTGTAGCTTGAAACATCGCCACAGCTGCCATTAGAGGGCGCCCACCACTCCAATGTGACTAGGTTAAAGTCCGCCCCATATCATATTGATTAGACTCTGGATTGTGGCCAAGAATTGTGTGCCAAATAATTCAGCAGCAGTTCGGACAAAGGTGAAATGAGATGGCATCATAACCTTAATAGTAAGCGTGACACAGACATGTAAACAGAGTGTGGAACGAGGTCAGTGTGACAATTCAAATGAAAACATGACCCAAGACCTGAGGACATGAAACGAAAAGATTGCCATAAAATGAATCAAGAATTAAATGAAACGTGTTTGTTTTCCTGTACAGAGGAGTAAAGACTCCTTCACTTTATTGACGAACAATGAAAATGAGAAGGGGCTTTCAAAGAAACCGATGATATGCCATGAGTAAACTTAAATATTTGAATCATTGTGCGGATTTAGCTCGGCATTCATCAGGTTCCAGGGAGGAAACGGGTCAGCTCATCTTGGGGGCTTTTGGTCCAGATAGTTTGATGTTTAGAAGTCGGGGCCCTGCTTCTTCAGTTTGCTGTAGTCGGTGTTAACTGCGTAAAACTGAGAATAAAAAAACAAGTCTTAGCTCAAGAACAAACATGGACGTTTTATATTGAAATGATGCAACAGCTAAAAGTGAATTCAGGTGACTATTAAGAGTCTATTATTATTATTATTATTATTATTATTATTATTATTATTGGAAATAAAGTAAAACATTTATTATTTATCTTAAAAATATCCATACATGTTTTGAATGTTATTTCTATATCTTTCCATGCATTTACTTGTGCCATCTATAATTAAAGGTGAAGTAAGTGATTTATTTATGTTAATATAAGTGTTAAATCGCTCTTTATTCATACAGTGATCACTTACATAGTGTGCACGTTTCATAAAACCGATCTCTCAGTCACCCGCTCTGCATGTAATCGGCAAATAAACTTTTCGGGGATCCCGAAACTGATATCTAAATCAGAAGAGAGAACTCTACAAAATGGCACCCGTCTCACTGCCGGTGCACGCACAGAGCGACAGATATGTGAATGTTTAAGCGCCTACAATGGCGGAGCAGGTACAAATCCTTCCCAATGTCTGTTTTGATGGTTTTTAATCATGTTTTATCACACTTATCTGAGATGATGCTAGATAACTCGCTGCTTGAAGACCGCAGTGCATTAATGTGGTGACGAAGGAGGGGACTGCTAACTGCAGTCAGTGACAGGAAGTTAGCTAAAGTGACCATTCCGCTTACTGAACCTTTAATAAATCTGCTGTTTTGTTCTTGTGAAGATGACTAAGTACTTTGAACTTGAGTAATTCATGCACCTTCTCATTGCCTGTTGGAGACTTCTACTATTACTTTGAGTAATAAGTGTGAGCCATTAATGACTTCATCAGATTTGTTCAAACAAGGCAGCATTAACCAGATTATGTCATTTGATAAATCCAACTAAATGGAGTAATCCATTGGCCCAGCAACAAGTCTGGCACAGATCCTTATAGTGAGCCGTGAATATAAACACTTGCACTCTTCAGCACAAAGAAAAATCGAGACTCAATCACAATACCTTGTACTGAGCATTTGGGCTCACGTTGTTCCAGGGCTCGGGGTTGTTCTTGCGATCCCAGCTGCAGAGGAGGAAATAGGAAGGCGTTATAAAAGAGTAAATAATACAGACAAAACTGTCAACGTCTTTGCGTCAAAACCTCATTAGATTCTGATAATATGCCATTTTGGGAAAAGGGACAAAATTAAAACAAGAAAAAGGTAGTTGCTGTGTCATAAACAGGTTATGACCCGTGACCTCACCAGACATAGGGGTTTCCCACGCCCAGACGAGCCAGGTACATCATGGACATTGCTGCCCCTCCACTGATAAAGATTAACAGGGGGACCAGCTGGAAGAGACAAACAGGAAGGCAAGAAAATAGACTTAAATACAGTTAAAAGTCTTGAGCTGTCACAGCTCAATAAAGTATTGAAAGGAATTCACAACAGCAAAATAAAAAAAAACTAAATGCACAAATCTAGTTCAAATGTCACCTTTGTAAAAGTAAACATTATGTATTTGCCCTTCAGCAGTTGCATAACCTGCTATATTTATTTGAATTTTGAAGTTTCTTTATTACAGTCACCACTGCTTGACTAACTTAACTTACGCAAATCAAAATATGTGAAACGTTGTGTAGAAATGACGTTTGGCTTGCAGAATGTCAAGTTCTGCGTAGTAAACATACATAGATGCTACTTGCTAACGCTAACTAGCAGCTAGCACATTGGACCCATTGCTTGGCTAGCATCCAAAAGATATCTTGTGGGCATTGTGACCTCAATCGACTCCACACACAGCATCAGTCGTCAAAGTCTCCACACACAAACACAGGCTAGAGGAAACTCCACATATAATTAACTTTATACAGAATAAAACAAACACTGAAGCATCTATTTGACCAAGTCAACTCTCAAAGTCAGTGCGGTCAAAGCTAACGACGCTAACTAGTTACGCTAAGCTAAATTAGCCACACACATTCCGATAAACCGACCTCCAAAATGAGTATTTATTGATTATAACCAGGTTTTACTTACAGCTGGATGACTTTTGAGCTGTTTCCGCATGGTGGAGAGCATTGTGTATACCCTGTAGAGGCTTATTTATCTCACTTTGTAACGAACTAAACGGATTACTAGCAGTCCTGCCAAAACCGTGAGGAATATATTCTGAGAGACCAGGCGTGAGGGAAAGGCCTTACCACCAAACATAGGATGCTTCCAATATCGCCTGAGCCCCAGTTGCGAAAACACACGATTATTAAATATGATGTGCAATTTTTAGCTCATTTTCAACACACAGTATGTAATGTAATGTATAAATACCGAGTCATTTTCAATGATTTTATTAATAAGATTATGTCTCGTCCCAACCCTTTTTTTATTTTATTCTGGCATATTAATTGGCTAAAATGTTGACACAATCAGCTGATTTCAACCCCAAAACAAAACCAAAGCACAACCCTGTGCACAATCCAGCTATTCCATATCCTTAAGGGGTAGGACTAGATACGTTTTTTACTTCCTCCTACCCCCTTTCGAGCATGTCTGTTTTTCTTTTGTTTTTTTTTAATTCTATTTCTTTGTTTTGCTTTTGTTTGTTTGTTATTTATTCATCTATTTTTTTATTGCATGTTCGAAATAAAGACAATCAATCAATCAATCAATTCCCAATACACTCTCAATGTGATGTATTATGTGTGCATTTAATACAGTTTCACATCCAATCTTAATCGGATTTTAAACCCCTCCTGTATACTGGCATTTGTTTATTTGTATGACTATTTTTTTATGTTCAGCTTTGGGTTTTTTTTCTGTTTGACCACTTCTTAAATTCCTGTTTTCATTGCATTTTATGTGTATGATGTTCTGAAAAAAATGGTTTATTGTATTCCTAGGCTATATGATTCAGTATCTTTGCATTGCACCTGCTGTATTATTCTATATTGTGAAGCACCTTGTAACTATGCCTTTTTCAAAGGCACAATTGAAATCAAAATTGGTATTACCTATTATTATAACTTATGGTAATGCCTCAGATAAAGCCATACATCTGAGTATTTAATATAGCAGTGGAATTTAGGCTACTACTGTACTTTGACTACATTAAGACACTGAACCCCAAATTGCTCCCGATGGTTCAGACAGCGCCTTGCTTGGCAGCTACTGCCATCGGTGTTTGAGTGTATGTATAAAAAAAAAAAAGTGTATTGTGAAGCGCCTTGTGACCCTGGTCTGTGAAGGGCGCTATATAAATAAAGCTTACTTACTTACTTACATCATGTGATATTAGCGTAATTCTCTTAAGACAATTTAAATGGAAGCATTTAATCATACATAAATAACAGGGTTAATTAAATTGAATTACATGATGGGAACACAGTTAAATGCTCTTGTTTTTTATATCAGTGTGAGGTGAACAGTCTGTATCACAATGTGACAGCAGGGGGCACTGTTTCCCTTTATCAGACGAGTTCAACCTTATTAGTCAGAGTCTAATCATCACAAATCTATTGATCACTAACACTGTAATAATTTAGATCACTAAGAAAAAACAAATGGCGTAATCTTCTTTGCATTTTGAGATTCCTTGGAGCAACAATGACAGCAATATTTAGATTTCTGATTGGTTTGTTTTATAAAAAAAGTTAGTTTTTTTAATATAGGTTAATCTCCGGGTTTTAAGAGCTGTTCAGTAAATTATAATTGATTTTGAGGCGCCCTTTTTTAGGTGTTTGGTGTTATTTCAAGCTGTTGGTAATAGAGGTGGTGGCGACTTCCTGTAACCGTGCTATTAGGGAAAATATCACCTTTGTGAATCCAGTTTACTTGCATAAACACTATCATAATCTGGTACTATAAACCAACACGGTTATGGCTTTTTAGAAAGAGATAAAAACATACAAATATACTAAACTTTCCCAATATTAGCAGTCAAAATGTCTTAGTAGGTTAAGCCTTTCTGAAAAGCTGCATCCAATCAAAGATATGTATCTCAACTAACCAATCAAGGAAAGTCTGTAATAATAAGAAAATCACCATGAAATATCACAATATCCCTTTTATGGCAAGTTATTTTCAACTTGTAAAACATAATATTCAAAACAATTAAAAAGTAAGACTGGACGTAACACAACAGGATACATACAACCGTTTGTATTTTATAAATGACGTGACACTTGGCTTATTGTTTGCCAAGAAATAAACAACGTATGTAATAATTACACATAGTCAAGCAACTGTTTGTAAACCAGGCCTTATTTGGTGGTATATTTGTGAGTTAAATGCTGGAGATGTGTGTGTCTTAGCCCTTGTTTGGTACCAAGGGAGCTGGGCTGGTATCAGAAACAGAAGCATTTGTCTAAATACAGTACTTTCCACCAAAGAGTGGTATCTTGTGGAAGAAAAAAGAAAAAAACATGATGGCTTGTCACAGTTCATTCAGCATTGAGCAAAAAGTGTCTCTTAAACAGAACAACAATACACAACATAAGCTGGAGTTGTCTCTCTCTTTTAAATACAGTTAAATTAAAAGTCTGACCCTACTTCAACAGATCGTAGGCACATACAGTAGGCCCGAACAGGATATGAAAATAAGATACTGGCTATAGTGTGTTTCTTTTTGATCTCCAATCGTAGTGTCTTCATCTCATGTGTTTCAGTTGAAGTTTTAGTGCGTCGTCTTCTTGGGGCCTTTTCCAAATTTAGCGTCCAATCCCAGACCTAGAGTTAAAAAAAGAAATACAAAGATGAGTTTAATATAATGAGCAAGGAAAAGCCTAAGCACTATAACACAAATAGAAAATATTCCAGCTTCTTCTCTAATTATGTCCGTGTTAAATACGACTCCCCTCGGCTCCACTCTCAATTATTTACGAGTAAACCAAGTTGTTTGCGTGGGAGGCTTAAGTATTCCCCAATTGGACCTAATTGTTTCTTACAACAAACAGATACAATACATGTTTTAGGCTGCAGTTCAGGTAAGGGATAATGTATAGTGAATGGAAAGCTCTTGGGAAATGAAGGCCAACAAGGTAAACAAGAACCCTATGCGCAGCGGCTACTAACTAAATTAATAAATTTATTTTAGCAAAATATTGTTTTGAGTTTGGTTATAATGATTTAGAAAGATTTTTTATTGCTTACAGTACCAAAAATGGTGCGCTAAGGTCGCCACTTCCTCCATACCAACGGTCACTATGTTAATCGGTGGCCCAAACTGTCTTGACTGGAGTCTTTTTCAGACATTAACCAACAGAACAATCTCTGTAGGTCCATAGCAACGCTGAATTATCCTTAACAGTGGGGCATTATCAAGAAATAATTGCCCACGATAGAATGCTGTGATTGACCAATCAGAACACAGCATTTATCAGTGCCATGTTATAACCAGTTAACTCTTACCGAGGAACACCAGGATGGTGCCAACCCACTGCATGGAACTCATGATGTTGCCAAACAGAAGCACAGAGCCGAGAATAGTGAAGAACTTCCGAGTGGTGGTGACGATGGAGCAGGTCAGAGGCCCAAAATGAACCACCGTCATAAAGATGAAGGTCTGCTCAGGGAAATAAAGTATGTCATTTGGATAAACACCATTAAGAGTCATCTGCAAAACCTTTACCCAACACAACATTACCTATCCATCATAAACACTGACAACATCAAATCCTTTTAACTTTTGTGAGCTCAATGAAATCAAAATTAAATTAATTTATTTTTTGTATTGTCCATTTTACCATGAGGTGAGACTCGGTTATCAAAGAAAGTCGATGTAAAGGAAGTTCATTAAATGCAGGACATATGTTAGCTTGGCTATTTGAAAATAAAAAATGTGTTATTGTATCCTGGAAATCCAGAGCTGCCGCTAGGCGCTGGCAAATTCAATTTGCTGCGCCTGTTGGTCTGGAGTGGACACTCTCCATTGAAGCTCATTTAATATGTCAAGAAATCCTGAGCTACCAATAAAATCGTTCTTTCTGTTATGGGCGGGCCAGAGCCCTATGTACCCAAATATTGTATTGTAAATGTGTATGTTCTGCACCGTTAGTATTGTATTATATGGGTGTTTTTGTAATTCGGTGTGGGATGGTCCATTTGTGTGGCATAACCTGAAAATAAACATCATCATTCATTCATTCCTTTTAACTATACACCCACCTGGCCTAAAGCACTAGTCAGTCCAAACAGAAGAATATTGTAGAGGATGCTTGGGTTGCGTTCAGTAAAACTTAGGAACTCCCACACCTCTCCAGTCCACAAAATTGCTGATAGGAGAGAGAAAGAAACCAGAAAAAATGATTCAACATGAGTGTTATTTCAAAAACAATTCAGTAATTGTATAGTTTGTTACATATTTTTGCCTTAGTTGCCTTCTCTTTGGCACTGATGTGTTAAAAATCAGATCAGTGTTCATAGTGTGGGCATACGGCACCACCAAGTGGTTCAATACAGTAACAACAGTTAGATGAAGCCTTGTGAGTGGAGGTATTGAGATATAAGAATATATTTGTATCTTGGGAAATAGCAGCACTTCAAAACTTTAAAAGGCGGGTTTCTTCAAGTGTCTTTCTTTAGGTATGTAAAGTCTGGTCAAACTACAGTATACAAGGCGCTCCCCCCCCCCCCCCCCCCCCAAAAAAAGAAAAAAAACTACAGTATACACAAGGACCTCTTAAGGCATTATAATGCAGCCTGGAACTAAATGTATCACTTTTGTTAGTTAATGTAGAATCTTTTAGATGTAAAAAATGACCTATGAAAGCAGAACACTGATATGCAGAAAAGAGCGGCACTTACCAAAGAGATGGGCATTGCTAATTATTAAATGATAACAGTCTCTCAATTCTCTCACTGGCTTTGACCTTTGATCTTTATCTCAAAACCCATTAGTGCCTAACCTTAGAAAGACCCTCGTTACATTGCATTTGTTTTATGTGCCTTACTCTTCAGCATATTATAGCGACCTCCCTAACAGAACAGAGGGCTTCCAAACGCCGGACTTCTTATCTATAAAGATAACACTGAACACTTTGCTTTGACTGAATTAATGAGTTTTTGGCTCCAAAGAGAAACATGTTCACCTTTTTACCTTTAATACGAAAACACCTTAACACAGTTTGAAATATAGCTGCAGTTTGATGAAATGTTGAGTGGACATTAAGATCTTGAAGAAGAATGGACCCTGGCCAATAGTTGAGATCTGTTTAGACCGTTACGGACTTTTCAAGCGGCATATAAGCAGTAGTTACAGTAAATGAGTGAAACTGCAGAAAGTATCCTGTATAATGTGGCACTGGTGATCACGTAAACACAATATATGACAGTGACATGTTTCAGATCAAGAATAAGTACCAATGTGCCAGGATACACACACACACACACACACACACACACACACACACACACACACACACACACACACACACACACACACACACACACACACACACACACACACACACACACACACACACACACACACACACACACACACACACACACACACACACACACACACACACACACACACACACACACACACACACACACACACTTTATTCTATTTCAACAGTATTGGGTAGTGATGTGTATAAATGAGTTTCATAACATTGTAGTTGAATAAAAAGCTGTTCATGTTTAAACAAATACTTGAACTTTTGCTTTCAGCTTTTTGATTTTGCTAATTTTTTCTTCTTCTCTGGCTGCAGGTGTGCCAAGCATGGTGAAGGTTTGGTTGAAATGAAACCCTCCACCTAAACGGCACGTTCATTTACACGAGAGTTTGGTGAAAGAGTACAGTCGACTCACCTAGTCCCAGCACCAGAGTGGACCACAAGTTGATGTTCAGCATCATGTGGTTGGCACTCGTTTGGAAGCGGGAGCGCATGTGGTCCTGGGCCACGCCAGTCAAACCATCCAACGTCAAAGAGACCAGCTATAACGAAGACACACACAATACAACACTAAGCCATGGGACAAAGGTCATAGTAATGTCACAATGTTCTTTTCTTTATTTCTTAATTTCTTTTCCTTTTTCCTCTTTAAAAAAAATGTTTTGTTTGTTTTTGTTTTCCGTTATTATGGGGGTGACTAGGGTAAAAATTGTTGGTTTAAAAAAATATATTTAAATGTAAAAATAACCAAGGCTGCAGATGGGAGACACGGGTAGATCGGCAACACATGGCGATTATAAAAAGTATATACAGTATCTCACAAAAGTGAGTACACCCCTCACATTTCTTCAAATATTTCTTTATATCTTTCCATGGGACAACACTGAAGAAATGACACTTTGATATAATGTAAAGTAGTCAGTGTACAGCTTGTATAGCAGTGTAAATTTACTGTCGCCTCAAAATAACTCGACACACAGCCATTAATGTCTAAACTGAAGGCAACAAAAGTGAGTACACCCCTGAGTTAAAATGTCCAAATTGGGCCCAAAGTGTCAATATTTTGTGTGGCCACCATTATTTTCCAGCACTACCTTAACCCTCATGGGCATGGAGTTCACCAGAGCTTCACAGGTTGCCACTGGAATCCTCTTCCACTCATTCATGACAACATCATGGAGTTGGTCGATATTAGAGACCTTGCGCTCCTCCATCTCCCGTTTTCAGAAGCCCCAAAGATGCTCAATAGGGTTTATGGCTGGAGACATGCTTGGCCAGTCCATAACCTTTACCCTGAGCTTCTTTAGCAAGGCAGTGGTCGTCTTGGAGGTGTGTTTAGGGTCATTATCATGTTGCAATACTGCCCTGCGGCCCAGTTTAAGAAGGTTGAGTGCACGTTTTCAGCGTCATACCAAGAGGTTGGCTTTGGAAAATAGACATATGAATACTGCCAGCATTGCTGCAGGTCTTGAAGGGGTTGGGGGTCAACCTGTCAATGCTCAGACCATACGCCGCACTCTGCATCATACTGGTCTGCATGGCTGTCGTCCCAGAAGGAAGCCTTTTCTAAAGATGATGCAAAAGAAAGCCCACAAACAGTTTGCTGAAGACAAGCAGACTACGGACATGGATCACTGCAACCATGTCCTGTGGTCTGATGAGACCAAGATAAACTTATTTGGTTCAGATGGTGTCAAGTGTGTGTGGTGGCAACCAGGTGAGGAGTACAAAGACAAGTGTGTCTTGCCTATAGTCAAGCATGGTGGTTGGAGTGTCATGGCCTGGGGCTGCATGAGTGCTGCCAGCAGTGGGGAACTACAGTTCATTGAATGCTAACATGTACTGTGACATACTGAAGCAGAACATGATCCCCTCCCTTCATAAACTGGGCCGCAGGGCAGTACTGCAACATGATAATGACCCCAAACACACCTCCAAGACGACCACTGCCTTGCTAAAGAAGCTCAGGGTAAAGGTTATGGACTGGCCAAGCATGTCCCCAGACCTAAACCCTATTGAGCATTTTTGGGGCTTCTGAAAACAGGAGATGGAGGAGCGCAAGGTCTCCAGTATCCACCAGCTCCATGATGTTGTCATGAATGAGTGGAAGAGGATTCCAGTGGCAACCTGTGAAGCTCTGGTGAACTCCATGCCCATGAGGGTTAAGGTAGTGCTGGAAAATAATGGTGGCCACACAAAATATTGACACTTTGGGCCCAATTTGGACATTTTAACTCAGGGGTGTACTCACTTTTGTAACCGGCAGTTTAGACATTAATGGCTGTGTGTCGAGTTATTTTGAGGGGACAGTAAATTTACACTGTTATATAAGCTGTACACACGCTACTTTACATTGTATCAAAGTGTCATTTATTCAGTGTTGTCCCATGAAAAGATATAATGAAATATTTGAAGAAATGTGAGGGGTGTACTCACTTTTGTGAGATACTGTACGTTAAATGGATGAAATATAAAGTTACATCAACTTACCAATAGAATCTCTCCGAAACCAAAAACATGGTCGTCTGCAACGGCCGAGCTCTTGTTCGGTTTGTAGAGGAACAGTGCTACGCCGCCCACGATTAGTAGCACACACAGGTACTTAGCCAGTGGATACCTCTTCCTCAGTATGGTCACACCTAGGATCATTACTGCAATGATATAACAACAACACGTTAACAGGTTGCGCATGCGTGTGTGTGCGTGTGTGTGTGTTTCTCTGTGTGATAACCACGAGTGATAACCAAGCGTTGAGCGGCAAGATATAACCCTCATGTGCAAATAGAACCTACTGTAACCAGCCACCAATGCTCTCAACTCTGCACATTTCACCAGAATTTGCTTGCTCTATGTGTCCTTCAGCAGTTAAGAAAGATATCAGAGTCTGTCTTGTTTGTCAAGTGCCATATACACATGGATGGATAATATACACTTGGTAAATCTCTACATCTGTACATAAAACAACTTCTAACTTTGTCAATATTGACAGGGATCATAGCTGAGGCCCAAAACTGCTGTGAAACAGAGGAAGGAAGTGACAAAATTACACAAACGCACATTTAAGCATTAGATGTGTTGGACTGCACCAGATATTACTTGCGTGTTTACTAAATCTGCGCAATTGTATTCTTTTTTATTGTATGTGTTTTTGTGTATTATTTTGTGGCATATAGTACATATACGCAATAATATTCAGGCATTGGCATTACATGTTCCCAGCCAGTCTCCTAAGAGGAGGAGTCTTGAGTGTAATAATATTCATGTCTATTGTAATATGGTAGGTGATATGCAGGTATCCAGGTGATATTTAAGCCAACTAAAATATTATCAGACTTACCTGGTATGGGCTTGCAGGATTTCCCCAACACCTATCAGCACAAAAACATACCTTTAGGATACGGTTACACCAAGCGATAGTGATACTCAAGTGAATCCAGAAGAATCATGTTTAGCAACTTATTTTGGACTCATCACCTGTGTGGGGTAGTTGACATAGAGAAGGGCGGAGTTACTGGACACCATGGCTCCGAGGTAAGAGAGGGAACATAGCACATAAAGCCAGTTCTTTGTGTGATCCGGCTTGGAGCCCTCGAAAAACTGGATCACTGATGATAAAGAGGAAGATATCAGGCCATAGAGAAAGAGAGAGCCATAGTAGGATACATTTTGATGATAAATTAGTGACTGAATTTACACTGTGTGTTACACCCAAGCTGAGAAGTTAAAAGGTGGAGTCAGTGATTCTAGAGAATGTCTGTTGTCAAAATCACTTCTTCTCTAAATCAGTGGAATACACTGTTATGTAAACAAAGAGGGCCCTACTTAGCTAGCAACATGCCAATTTACAGAGCCACACAGTACAGACAGGTAGCACATGTTGAGGAGATAATTACTCATTTTGACAAAAGGTGATTTTGACAAAAAGCATTCTCCAGAATCGCTGACTCCACCTATAACGTATCCTATTAAACCTATAGAAGTTTCCAGGCACAACTTCGATACATTTCAATCATCATAGAGTTTACCTGAATATTTTGTACAAATGACTTTTATTAGTTTTCATACATCTCCTGCACAGCACATACTCACAGATCTTAGCAAACAGAGCGCTGATGACGCACTGGATGAAAACCAATGTCCGGGCGAAATGGAACTTCTCCTTTTGTTCTCCCTGACCATAATCACCTCGAGTGCTGAAAAAGTCAGAGGGAATGAAACCATAGTGTTGAGTGCAAAACATTACAGACAAACAATGGATCTGAAACCAAAGTAGCCTACAAAATGGCAGGCTAAAATATGAAGTGATTCCATTAGTCTCCAAGCTATGAAAAGATTCTATAGAAAGGCTATGATGTATAACTACAACTGGCAGGGTGGAGTGGTGGTGGTGCCTTTTTGTTATATTGCTGACCATCTTTAACAGCAGCAGATTCAATAAGGGAATAGTCACCACGACCTTATAGGAAGAAGTAATGTCAATATTGTTTAACAATTATATGCAAAGGAAGTTAGTCATTTAGGTTTGTGAAAGGGCAAAGGAGAAAGAGACACCAGTTTCGGAATTATCATTTTGAAACCAGATATGATCCCTAACCACTCTAGTAACTGGCAACAACATACCAGCTGTGTCATGTCTCAGTATAGGATTTGTAGGCCGTAGCTGTTTTTACCTGATTTACGTCTGGCCTTTAACAGTTGCATGTAAGATGGACATTTAATCAAAGAAAGTATTGAAGATAATACATGTTTTGGGCACATAACAAAATCATAAACCCATGTGTTAGGGATAACAACAGAGTGGGTTAAGTGAAATAAAAATAGAGAACACCTGCTCATGGTAGAAGATAATACTTTTCTCACAGATAGACACGCCGAACTCCATTCAAAAAACTGTCTACTAAATGTCAGACTTGCCTCTCGCATTGGTTACATTGCAAAACGAACAGTGTACTTAGTATAATGAAGCTCGTTCATTTGGGAAATGTCAACATGCAAGACAACTCTAAATAGCTCTCTATACTCTAAAATTGAGAACCAAAAATTGCCATTATAATTTGTAATAGAGATCACATGCTGTACGGTGTATACTTGGATTTTTTAATCAACAGATTGTCGTGCCGGACTCCATTAAAAAATCTGACAATTTACTGTCAGATTTGCCTATAGCAATAGTAAAGCAACTCCGCATTACACTATCAAACAAATACTTTTCAACACACAAGGGCAGTACTTTCTTATTTGTGATTTGCCTACAGCTGTCAAATAAAGCAACTAAGCTGGCTGATTTGTGAAAGTTCAACATACAAGCCACCTTTAAATTGAAGGTTTTTAGAATGGAGTTTGGCACAAGACATACCAGGGGATGTAATATTTATTAACAAGTGCTTACATTGTCTCTTGTAAAATTCCGTAGTAAAAGTAGCACACGAAGACTCCGAGGAAGCAAACGGCGAACCGCACACGCATATTGTCCCACATTGAGGCCGTCTTCCCTGCTCCTTTTCCCGCAGCCATTCCGTCGTCCGCCAGTCCTCCTATGGAGACAGACACCGCTCCGCTGCCCCTCGGGCCTACGTCCCGCTCCACTATAACGATGTCACGAGCCCGGAAATGCCGACGAATATGGTCCAAATCGTGTTGTGTACAGCAGCTGTTAATCTGTTAAAGGTTGCTAACGTTACCCTGAATTTTCTGGAGGTTATTGTGTGTCATTGTTATTCATTTACTACACGCGACAATCTAAATGTCTTCTCCTGTCCAGCTGTCAAATCAAAAGCATCCCATTATACCTGTATAACGGGAACTCTCAGGTGATAGCAGCTTGTTTTCATAGAGAAATGAAAGCCCCAAAAAAGCGGTCGCGACAGAAAACGTTTTCAGAAAGGACCAGGGTGTTGACAACAGTCAAGCCTGAACTATTTATTGTATTTTGATTAAATAAATATTGAACATAAAGGCAAGAAGATCTGTTTGGTGTAACCGCTTGGATGCAATTTGAAAACGGCTACAAGAAATACGACTTGCTCTTGTTATAATAAACGTGTGTTTGCCATTAATATTAATGTCACTTGGCAGTTGTGAAGGCAGCTATATAAAAAAAAAATCCGAAAAAACGAGGTCCTTCCTTGAAATAGTCGCGTGCTCTTTTGTCGTCCTTGGATGTGGATTAAATTAATTGGTCCATGTAAGGCTTCAGCGATCCTCTCTCAGCCAATCACGAACCGATACGGATGAAAGAGGCGGTCCTTAGATTTAAAATCCGCAAATCCACGTGTCAAAGGCTGGCACCACAACAAGAGAAAAAAAACAAAGGGATGAAAAATGTAATAAAAAGTATTTAAACGCTCAGACAGGCAAGGTTATTTTATTTTATTCACAATGACAGCAGCACACTATAGGCTACATTTTAACTGGTAATGAGCCTAAACACATTGAAAGGGAGCATAGTACTCTGAGAAAATAGAACACATAATCTTTAGGTCATGTTTAATCAGTGTTAAAAAAGGATCATGCTGACAAATACAGCAATTAATCAATTTAAACATACACACAAGCAGAGGTTAACAAAAACCTCTGGATTTTGAAAATATTGACACTTTCTGGACAGAACCAAATAGTCCAAAGAGTCTCATATCGTACATAAACTCACTCAACTTCATACAAAGATGACAAAATCGCAACAGTTTCGTTGGGAAAATGCCAGCTGTAGGCAAGTAAAGCTAATAATAAACTTGTTCTTGATTATAAAACACAAAGTAAACAATAAAAATAAGGTAGATTTGCAGTGAAAACAAAAAAAACAGCATCACCAGTCTCGTAACTCCTTACAAAGATACAAAAATATATATCTTCCTAGAAACACATATGTAGAAAAGTAGACCAGAACTACAAGTCAAAAAACATATTTGCAATTTTAGAAACAAATCCATCAAGTACAAGTACTTTCATCAACGAAGTCTCTCAAATTTAGCTTTTTTTCAATTAAATTAATCTAAACGTAACAATACTTTGCTAGGATATGAATAAAGGATAGTAAGGAAGTAATACTCATGTGTTCTAAGTGCTTTTGACTCTGAATTCACTTATTTGGACATTCCAAATTCATACATCCCTTTCGGGCTGCCTTTCTTGTCTGAACCGCTGGCGCAAAACTAAAACAACATTCAGTTTTAGCAAAGAGAACAATGTCAAAAACCCAACTCCTGAAATTATTTCCAGCATTTTCCAAGATTTGCAGAATTTCAGTCTAGTAGTCTTATCCATAGGAAAATAGTAGAACAATTGAATTTTGCTGTTGAGGTAAACGTCAGCTGAATCCAAGCATCCTGCAGTTGGAAAATAATCAGTAAAGCAGGCAGGTGTTGTGCTGCGTTTGAGCTTCACTGGGAAGTCGGATTTTTCCCAGTTGGACATTTCAAACAGAACGCCCCCTGAGGTTGGAATTCCTACTTGGAAATTGAGATAAACCTTGCCAACCCCGAGTTCAGCATTTAGCACGACTTCCCAGCACATGAGCAGCAGTGAACACTTTGATTATATAACATTCTAGATGTTCTGTATTATCTGTGTCACATTAAGTCACCTGTACACATGGTAATGCTACTTTTCTATCCGTAGATATGTTGACACGATATTTGTATGAACAAAATACAACAAAGAGCATTGTTATCAACTTATATTGCTAACAATGGCTAACCCAAGGTGATTGCCAAAGGCAAACGTTCATTACATGCGCTCTTGTAATTTACCACTTGTGATACTGGAACATGAGCAACTCAAAAGGTGACATCACTCCCAGTTCCGACTTCCAATGTAACAGTTGCAAAGTGTCTCATTTGGATCACAGTGATCATGGCACGTTAGTGAGTAGCCAGCAGGTAACCACAGTGCAGCAGTGTGTGTGGTTTAGTCCAGAAAGGCTCAGCCCAGATATCCACCTACTGCATGCCCAGGTGCCTGGTAGGAGACGCACCCTGACCTGAGCAGCCTGTTACCGGGGAGACGGACAGGCCACGGAAGAGCAGGTCCATGGAAGGGAGGAGGGGCTTGAGGAGGCTGACGGGGCAGAAGGCAGAGCCTCCGTGGGGGGTAAACATGACCTTATTAGGGTCGGGGCAGGACGGCTGGAGGAGAGGCTCATCCTGACAGGCAGCAGACCTGGATGTAAAGAGATGGAGGGAGTAGTTAGCATGTACCCCAGGATACTGGATCATCAGGGGCAACAACACTGACCACAGCTTTGCACATTTATAATATCTTATTACACAGAACTGATAAATCTTGTGTTCTGAATTGGTCAATCCCAGCATTTTAATTGTCCGATATTTCTCAAGAACATACCGCTGTTAAGGATAATTCACCGTTGCTATGGGTAACATGCTAATTCTACAGGCATTGTTTTGATCGATCACTTCCTGTCATATCAATGGGCGTCTACAAACAAGTACCTACTACCCCTTCAAAAAAACAATGTAAAACATTTTTGAAATATGTGATGTTGATGAGGTCTAAAAAGTGTTAACTTACATTCCCTCCTCACACACCCGTACTCGCTCGCAGCCCTCAGGCGGCTGACGCTGGAAGGAGCAGGTCTTACTGGGCCGAGGAGAGGAGGAGCAGGGCTTCATCAGAGGAGGATCCACCGCAAAGGAAGGAAGGGACGTCGATGGAGAGGGACAAAGAGTCTCACAGTCCACTGGCTTTGGGGAGTTGGTTGCATGATAGTAAGCATCTGGAAAGGGTTGGGCATATTTATCAATCCAAATTAAATAAATTGTCACGTAATGTTTTTGATAAACTTTACAGAAATTCAGTTAAGAAGAGGTGGGCTCTGCTCCGGTTCTTATTACACAGTAGGTATTCTCTGCCCGAACGCTCTATAAACACAATGACAATTGCCATGAAGGTTGTTTGATACGGCCACGCTCACACAGTCCTGTCAAACAGTCTAGACTTAACTAAGTTTTATGAACATTTATTGACAATCAGATTTTTGGAAACGCTTATTGAGACAACCCAGCTATAATACCATATATTGATTTTTACTATCTTAAACAAGGTTTCCATAGGCTTTAAACAATCAGAAATGATAATAAGTATAGGTGTCTAACCTGGTTCTCCCATGGGGCAGGGGGACTGTGATGGGGACAACAGAGACGGGTTGAGTGGACACGGGGAGTTTGAAGGCGACAGCAGCGATGGATCTATGGGACAGGGGGACTGAGAGGGAGAGAGGAGAGAAGGGTCCAGTGGGCCAGGGGAGGGCTCGCTCTGGGAACCACTGCTGCACCTCTGGACCGGGACTGGGGCCCGGTGCCCATCTGGGATATCCAAAAGCTAGAACAATTAGGAGGAAATTAGTAGAAAAAAAACAGTCAGTCAGTCTGGCTGCAGACACAATGTAGAGGAGAGCGTGACAGATGTGGGTGGATATGACTTTTAATTTCAGTTTTTTGATTTTATATCTTGAGGTTATGACATATACGTATATCTTATGACTATGTCTTCATGATCGCAGCAAAATTCCTGACTATTTTCTTAACATCACGTCTTAGTTGTTTTGTCTATAATAACAATTATTACAATATAAAGCATCGATAGAGATCAAACAGCAACTAATTTGTTATTATTATTGCTAACCTATGCTACACAGCTGGTTAAACAGATACTTATTTTTCTGTGAATTTTTTTAAATGTTATCAATTGGAAAATATACAAATAGAGTTGAATAGTTGAATAGTTTTTATGATAGTAACAAAATAATTATTTTTTGTTTTAATAAAATATCTTCAGGTTCACAGTTTGGATTGTGAAATACACAGAGTTTAAATCTGAAAATGCTCTTTTAAAGAAGAAAGGCAACAATTATTCATAAAAAAAACTTTCCTTTCTTGTCGTGAATAGTTTACTAATATTGAATTTGCCGCTAACCTCGTCATTGTCAGGTTTTTCAGAAAACAGCACCTCCTCCAGCTCCAGATTCAGGCCTTCAACACTACGTCGCAGCCGCGGGGCGATTCTGTTCAGCGGCACAGTCTGGAAGTAAACAAGTCGAATTCAGGCAAATGAGGGTGAGTGAGTGTGTTTACTTAAAGCAACCGTGTTTCAAAAAAATGTGTGTGTGGTGTCTGGGGTGTTGTATTTATTTTTCCGTAGAAGGGCTTAATGCCTCCAAAAGCGGAGACAGAAGCTGCTCTTCAGTGTTAAACCCTCTCCAAAATACATTGAATGATCACTGAACACGTCCTGCTTCAATCTGCTTTAACGACATGCCGACTGGGTGTTTCTGATCAAAATACAGACAGTTTGTGTGGCTGGTAAAAGAGTCAAAATATTACCTCCTGAAATACAGAGAAACACTTTTCTAACAAAAAAAATTGACTAAATGTGATCACAAACAAACCGTGTGTCAGGTGTGATTACAGATCAGCAATATTGACCATTATATGCGGTATACTTATTTTTATATTTTTTTTCCACGTACCAATGTCTGATGGTGCCTTCCAATGTCTGCCTGATGATTTTACTTTTGGCACGCTATGATATGCTGGCTGGTTTCAAATGTTCTTTTTGTGTCAGTAATGTGGTAGCTCTGACGACAACAGTTCCTAAGAAAAGCCACAGTAATGTTTTCTTTATACCTGTTACTAAGCTCTTCCTAGTCTGCCTCTGGAATGACATCGGTACTTCTCATGAGAACTATTATGTTCTTTGTGTCTTTGCCTCGCTTGTCATCAAAAGCATAATATTGATTTTTGGAGATAAATAAAAATCACATCAAATCAAGACAAAAGAGCAATGTACTAACTACCTGATTGATGCCTGCTGCCTGTCCTGATGGCAGGGCGTGGGGGGGAGCACCATGGCGGGAACGCTTCTGCAACTGGTGCCTCAGCTTGGCCACCTGAGGAAGGAGTGGAGAGAAGAATGGATTCAGGAGTCATTACAATTCATTCTGAAAAGGAAGAGGTTACTCATTATTACCTTAAGAGCCGTTAAAGCCCATGTAAACCCAAATCCACAAAACCCTTCTATGTTATTTGGGGGGTTAGTTGCACGATAGTAAGCATCTCAGAAGAGTTAGATATATTTATCAATCCACATTACATGAATTGTCATTACACTTTACAGAAAATCAGTTTAAATTTAGGCGGGCTATGCTCTGGTTTTTATTAAACAATAAGTATTTTGAACCACTCACGCCAAATCTCTGCCCTAATTTTCGGTAATGTTGCCAAAGAGACCATTTTCAGATTTTTTGCATACGCTTATTACAACACCCAACTTTTATATCATATATTGATTTTTGCTATTTTAGACCCAGTTTCCAGAGGCATTTAATGTTTCATAATATCAGAGTTTGAGAGTAGAAGGTGTAAGAGCGGGTTAGGAGAAGTGATTGCGTGAAATGAATGACTTGCCTCCCTCAGATGCTCTGCGCTGCCCCACGACGCCGAGCGCTTGTGCCCGCCAGAACTTCTCCTTCCTCGGGTCTCCTCGGTCCAGGAACTTGGAGTCTGTGAAATAAAATAGGATCAGAATCAGTGTGATGAATAACAACACCAGTGTTTGTCTATCAAACCTTTGGGGGCTGTGGCATACAATGGCCTTTTTCTTAGTTAAGTTAAGTTTAGTTAAGACCCCAATTAGCTTCGGTCTTAACTACTCTTTCTGGGGTCACCATTATTTCATAACCATATTAAATTATCTGAAAAACATCCACAATGTACTCATACTCACAGCACAACAAGAGTCAATACATTACAGTCACCCCACATTAAACCCTTTTTTAATACCAGTACGTATACAGTAGCTCTACATCATCATTAATTCTTCAATGGTTGTAAAGAAGGTACATGAAAATGTATCTACTAAATCTAAAAAGTAGATAGCTCAAGGTCCATTTCAAATCTTTCAAATCATTAAAAATAAATGATATATATAGTGTTCCACACTATTTTTTGATAAATTTGGTAATGAATTCCATGCCAGAACCCCTCAGTGGCCTAATGGTTTCTATGCATGCCACATATTCGTGACACTGCTGGTTTGATTCCAGCCAGTGACATGTGTCGTATTCCACCCATCTTTTCCTGTAGTTCCTCTCCCTTTCTGAAAAACTATCCAATAAAACTGAAAAAGCCACAGAAAAATTATAATAAAAAAATTAAAAAATGCCATGCTATTGCTTGATAATGCACCGTCCTCTGTATTAAACTAGTTCTACAGTAGTAGCAGTTATTGTGGCTGCCAGCTTTTGGAGCCCTCCTTCACTTTCTGTTAATTTTTTTTTTAACACTACGACTTGAGTACACACAACAACACAGCTGTCTTGCACACCTGCCCCACAACAGCTGTACAGAGGAAGGCGAGGGGGAAAACCACTCTGAGCTGCAAAACAGCCCCGCTTCCAACACACACCAGAAAACATCCAAACCACATCGTATTGACATTGTAAAGACTATAAATACCACGCAACTATCCTCATTTAACACCTCAGTGCACCCACACACACAGTAACTCACTGTTATTCATAAAGTCACACAATGTGGAGGAAAACATAACCAAGACAAACAGACAACTATCTGGGTGCACTTCTTCTTTTGTCAATCAAAACACAAAACACATTACATTACGTTTTGCTTTCACGAGTATTAGACTGTACCGATTTCTTCACATGGACTCTTGATCTTCTAGTAGTAGGAGTCTGGGTGGCCGCTGCAGGCTGTTGGTCCATCGTAACCAGGTAAAGCCCAGGTTGATACAGATACTCACAGTACTAGTGCCTCACTCCACACTCAAATAGTCAACTGTTTCCCACACAACTCTCTCCTAGTGTCTGTGCCGTTCGTAAGGCAGCTAACATTACAGGCCAGACACCTAACTCTCAATGCCTGCAGTGCGGCTATGTCATGCTTTTTGGTCCCTCGAAATACAACCTGGTCTATAGGTCGTCAGCCCTCACAACTCAAAGAGAAATCTGCCTAGTGCCAAAACCCAGACACCATCTTCTTGCCCTCAACTTATACATAGTCCATTGCCCAGCGCGGCTAAATCAGGTCTGAGCGTCATCCAGTGCCATTGGTGTAGAGTTACTGTTGCCAACGGCCCCCACAATCGTCCAAAACATGAACTGAGAAGGGGGGGGGGGGGTGATGGGATACAAACCTATAAAAAGACCAAAATGTAGCAAAGAATTTGGTCCCGACATAGCTAGTGTTTCAATCTCGGCACGATTCATTAACGTGTATTTAATTCCTCTTTGCAATATGGCCACAATAATAGGGACAGGGCTTCAAGTAAGGATTTATGAAAGAGTATTAATTATTTTATGCAATTCTATTGTTGAATAATGTTTTTAATAAGGCTGCAAAAATCTAATAAATTCAACTGTGTGTCTGTCAGTCAGGAATCCAATCCTTTTCACTTTAGAAAAAACAGATAAAAGCTGAAATCTTCACATTTTAAAAGGCTGGAGGCAGAGAATATTTTGCGTTATTACCTTGATACTGTATATTAATGTCACATTTACATGGTGATCAAAATTGTACAATATTATCTTTTTTGGAACAACTTTACTTACTTAAATTAACCAGTAGCAAAATATATTGTAACGCAATCTACCGACCCTAAACCCTAACCACCTGTTGTTTGTTTGTTTGATTCCTTTAACGTTTCTGTCATATTGTTTTATCCGCACACATATGCACATTTCGATAGATTACAGCATCACACACATTTAATTTGAACTTCTTTATAATAAATTAAATGTACAGTTTATTTGAAATTTACACATAATAAATATTAGAAAGGAGTTTATGTTTTGATTTTATATACTTTATCAGAAGATACATTTTAGGCTTTTTTTGATGATTAATATATCGCTGTGTGAATGGCCAAAAGTTTGACAAAAAAACTTGCTGAGTAAAAGTCTAATCCTGTTCAAACTCCATAAGAAGTGCAATAATGTGCTTAATGAGGAATGGAAATAGCAGGGGACAATCGGATATATCAAAGGAGCTCTGGCAAAAGGAGTTGCTGGGTGGGGTTAATAGTGGCGGTGTGTGCATGTGTGTGGCTGAGCAGAGTGTTCTGGGGGGATGGGGTGTGTGTGTATAATGAGGTCAGGAGGGGTCTATTCCTCACAATGGAGGCGAAGGGGGTTCATTCGGGGTTTAAACTGTGTCAGGGAGCGAAGACGAAGCGCCGGAGCTTGGGGATGTCCGTCGGAGGCTTTGTGCACTAGTTAGCAGTAGATACAGTTGAATAGGAGAGGGGGGGGGATCGAGGGTAGAACAGCAGAGTTTTTAAAGAAGAACAAAAACGACTATTTCCACATGGCTGCCTTCTACCCGCAGCGTCAAACTGGAACCACCAGACACCTGCAGAGCCAACATCTGATATCATGCCCTCTATAGAAATCCTTAACATACATACAAGCAAAGAAAGAGCAGAGCAGAGAAAACATTTGGTCTCATGTCTGCAACATGAAGCAACAAGTTTATAGGGAACAGTCAGTGTTCTTCCACCGGCAGTAACACTGACTGCTATAATAGACTGCCATTCATCAAGACACAGTTTGTTTTTGTTTGATTACAGTTATTATTACACAAAGGTATTTGACAGCGTTGTTGTGATTTATTAATATTTACCTGTGTGGATTTGTCATTGACACAGGTAACAGCCGGGCCCTCTGCCTCTTTGGGCCAATGTCCCTGCAGATAGGGTCCAACAATGGCGTCCAAGGAAAGCGTCCGGCGGATGGTGGGCTTCGGTGGGCGAGCCGAGGTCCTGTCTGCTTTCGGGAGCAGAAATAAATAATGTTGACGCATGTTGGGGTTGTGTACACCTTTCTAGTGTTAATACACACAGCCTAGGCTCTGTAAACGGGCATGTTGCCAGCTATGGTGGGAGCCCTTTGTTTACATGGTGTATTTATTTACACCATATTTTCTTCCAGCACGCACACACAATATGGACAGGTAGCGGATCGTAAGGAGATATTCACTGATTTTGACAACAAGCGTTCTCCAGAATTACCAACTCAAGCTTTAACTCTTGTCCGAACAACATCGATCTTGCATAGGTTTAAAAAAAACTCCTGCCTGTGGGATCATGTTTAGCTCGCACATACATGCATGTGACACGTCTGTGTATAAAAACTCCCTTTAAAAGAGGCTAGAGGGGATTTTAACACCAGCGGTTGTTGTTAACAAAATTGCTCCCAGGCTTCCTCTCCCCACCCACCAGTAAGAATGCGGCGTGCGGAGATGTGTGTGTGCATGTTGGCAGCTCTTTGTAATCTCTGGCAGGTGTGGACTATGCCTTTGACCTGGAGCAAAGCCCTCCACACTACACACACACACACACACACACACACACACACACACACACACACACACACACACACACACACACACACACACACACACACACACACACACACACACACACACACACACACACACACACACACACACACACACACACACACACACACACACACACACACACACACACACACACACACACACACACAACAGTCACCACAGGCTGCTCGTATATCCACCGCTGACCCACAAACACACACACAAACAGACACACAGTATGTTGTCATCATGTTGCAGGGCAGACAGGATGTATAAATAAACAGCACTCCATGCAGATGTGACTTTTGGTGATACGGTTAAAGAGCGACGAACCCGATGGAAAACAAAGAAGCCTTATGGGTTGCTGCCGTGTTAACATGCAGATCCCACAGGTCAGAGTGCAAGGGGGGCTGAGAGTCCAAATAACATTATGAGAACAGTGTTATGTTTCAGGGTAAGAAGGCTTCGTTCATTGTTGACTTTTCTCATAGCGCGTTGATATATTGTACATTTCGCAAGTCAAGTCAAGAGTTGGAGTGAGTCGGCGGTGAAATTGAAGCCGGTTGTTCCCTGATTTAGCATGAGATGCATGGATTTCCTTTCTATAATAACCATCATTCATCAAATAAAAGGAAAAATAATCAAATAGTTGCTCGGATTAAGTATAATTCACTTTATGAGTGACTGCAAGTTAAAATGTAACAAATTCATTTAAAAAAATTAACCTCATCAGCACTTTTTTTCATAAAATTGTGTAAGTACCTGGTGTTCATTGTGTATCATTTAGGGCTGCAACCAATTTATGATTATAGATTATAGTTTTATGATGAACTGATTAGTTGTTGTTTTGTCTATAAAATGTCCCATCAGAGTTTCTCAGAGCCTCAGTTTTTTGGTCCAACCAAGATTCCAAAACCTAAATATTTTTTACATTCATAATGATGTACCATGACATAGAAACTGGAGTAGTAGCAAACGTTTGAGCTATTTTATTGATAAATGACTCAAACAAATGAATCTATCATAGTGTCTGATTCCTTCTCATTCATTCTTACCAACTGAATAGTTTTATCTTTACTTTCTTTATGAGACCAATTGAGAAGGAAGTTACAGAATAGGAGTGGAGATCAATCATGTAGAAACCCTTCACCACATGAAACTGAATTTCTAAGGCAGATAATGATGATAACCTGACACCGAATGCACTTTTCAGCCTACACTTTTCAAACCCCCCATCCTCCTCCTGTGTGTGTGTGTGTATATGTGTGTGTGTGTGTGTGTGTGTGTGTGTGTGTGTGTGTGTGTGTGTGTGTGTGTGTGTGTGTGTGTGTGTGTGTGTGTGTGTGTGTGTGTGTGTGTGTGTGTGTGTGTGTGTGTGTGTATTTACCCGTCTTGACCTCTCCACAGAGCAGTGTGGAGCCCCTCTGGAGCTGGTATGGGACTCTGGCTCTGAGGGGCTGCAGACTGGGGTTGCTGCACCACCGAGGTGCTCCAACACTTCGGACCGACATCCCCCACTCCTCTCCTGTCCCGCAGCCGAACACAAACACGTCTTTTCCGGGCTTTTTCTTGCCGTCTTTCACTGCAGCTGAGCACGGTTCACACATTCAGTTCATACAAGGGAATGATCCAAAACTATGATAGGGCCTCTTGTTGGGCACCCAGCTTGAGTTCTCCTTTGTGAAGATGACCATGATGTTTGTTTCTCCACGGCTTACTTACTTTCGGGCTTGAACAGGCAGTTTAAGTGATATTCGTAGGTCAGCGCCTCTTGAAAAATCGCGCATGTTTATCCTCCATAGTGCATTCTGAAGAGGAGACGCTCTAGCACATTGCTGCTTGTTTCCCCTACTCTGCAGAGTGACAACACAAACGCTCAGCTCTCCAACCTGTACAACTATCTCGTGTAGTATATCATTCCATTCCAAGGGGAGGACGATCTGATTGGCTGCTGCGGAATACTAGGTTACTGAGCGCTCATTGGCCTTCGCATACATCTGTCTCGTTAAGGGACCCCCCCACTACCCCCCATAGAAAAATAAATAAAGTTCCCATCCTCTTTTTGGTTGAGATTTTTTCTTTCTTAACCCCCCCCAGTCCCCCCCACACACACACACTTTCAAAACCACGTCTAAACCCGTTTATATACTATCTATGGTCCAAACCCAAACCCTGGGTCAGTGTGTGTGTGTGTGTGTGTGTGTGTGTGTGTGTGTGTGTGTGTGTGTGTGTGTGTGTGTGTGTGTGTGTGTGTGTGTGTGTGTGTGTGTGTGTGTGTGTGTGTGTGTGTGTGTGTGTGTGGTGGGTGGCTGTGTGTGGGGGGTCTTCAAAGTGTGGTTCAGGGACCCCTCGAGGTCACTTAAGAGACTCAGGGGGTCTAACCATTCTTATTAATGTATAGATAATTAGACAAAGCCTATATAATGCAATTGTATGTAAAACTTTCCCAAAGGTGCATTTAGATATTTGGAGCAAGTAATAACCTGTCAGAATGGCTTAATCAGAAAGATTACTGCAATCCCAATACGTTCATGTGCTAAGTGACCATAAAATGCCTTGAGAAAATCTCTTTAAGTCAGGTACCAAGGGTAGAGCTTTTTTTGTATAGTTTACACTATTTTAAACAATACTTTTTGCTTATATTTGTTATTATTGCTGCTTAAAAAATGCACCTCGACTGTAATCAAACTGATATTTTTATAATAAATTTAAAAAAAACTTTCTAAAATAGTGCACTGGGTTTTATATGCAATAAAGAGTTCAGTAAAGAAAATGTTTTATCCACATTATTCACTATTTACTTGTAAATGTTTCCACCTGCTGATATAATAGCTATATGTTCAACATTCACCAAAATAAGCAAGCTGCATGTATTTTGTTTGCTGTAAGGTTACAGTTGTTCTATCATGCCCATCGTCTTAACAGGCTGTAATATCACATGCATTTATAAACCACACTTTACATTTAATAGCCATTTTGCTTGCATGTATTATGTTTAGCTCACACATCTGTTGCTCTGCTGTCTGTGGGGAATGTGGTGCTCTCTGAAAGTGGCTGTGTCTAATGAGAGAGTGAGGGAGAGGCAAACCAGGTCCCCGTTAACAACATGGTAACGCTCCTTTTGCACTGCAGTGGTGATCAAGCAGCAGCAACTGCAAAAAAAAAGCACAAATAATGTAAGAGGTTCTATATAACACACATATACATCTGTATTATGTTGCTGTTATTATTTTCCTCTTAACAAGGTAGTCGGAGGTCATGGTCTGCTTTTTAACAGCAGCCGTGCAGGTGGTAGGGGCGTCAGCATTTTGATAATGGACACTTCAGCAGGTTGCAAGAAATATTACGGCTGCAGATACTCAAAGAATATTTATATCCATCTGGAGTCAATCCTATGTAGTAAACTAGCTACCATGTACCCATGTGTGAATGCAAGTTGTTACATTGTATAACGTTAAACCACAAGATGGAGCCAAAGCACATGTCCCATGCAAGTGGCTGCTTAATAAATTAACCAACAAAATACAATACTGCTCAGTCTAACATCTTCATTAATCGACTGTTTAGAAACCATCAAATCACTGCAACGTTTTTTGCATCATCTTTCAATAAGCCATACATGACTGCTTGTACAATGTTAGGATCCAGTTAAACAGACACACGTTTAATGGAAAAAGGCAGTTTATTGCAACAAAAATAACACACTGCTGTATTGGTTCAAATGAGATAAATGAACATATACATGTGGTACAGTAGCTTAAGATTTGATAGAATCAATAAATAGCTGCACAGGTTGAAAAATAATGAAACAGTGTTTGGATTACTCAAGCAGGAATGATATGCGCTTTTCTAGGGGTGGCAGACCCCAGAAACCATTCATTCACAGTTATATAACATGCCTCTCTCCGTGCTATGTCACTGGATGGACCCTGTAAAGACCCCAACTTTATATGGATAAACTGCAAATGATAATCATATTTCTCTTTATGAGTGACTGCATCCAAAGTGCTGTTTTGGTTACATTTTTGACAAGAAAATTGGAATAAAACGCTCACAAACATACAGACCATGTCTCGGGAAGAATTACTGGATGCTTTGGAAAAGGCTTGAGAGGACATTTGCAGAGGAGCTGTATGATTTTCAGATGAAGGGATTGACAGATAGTACAAAGTGGATGTGGGGCAAGAGTGTGAGAAGAGTTGAGTAGATAAGGCGAGGAGAAGAAAAAGTACCAGAGGAATTGGATTCCTTTCAGCTTTATGAGGACTTCACTCCCATGTACAAAAAAATTGAAAGATGGCGGCGTGACTTTCAATAGTGGATTGTGGGAGCAGGTGGGTTTTGGTCGTGTTTTGGGGGGGAATGGTCGATGCAGCATCACCAGGCAGACAGGCTGGGGGGTCAAATCTCTTTTGTAGTTTGTCTGGACGTCCTAGCTCGGAGTGAGCGCGGGGCTAGGTTCAGTGCTGATATTCACCAAACACTCGCTAGACTTGAGACTGCAAAGGGACTTGGAGCTCGGTAGAGAGGCCAAAGAACCACATAGACCCAGCATGGAGGGAGTGTTGTCTTTTTCTACAGAGACATAACAGGGGAGAAAGCACAATAAAATGGAGATTGTGATTTTGCATAGCTCAAGCTGCCCACATGAAACACCATTCACAGGCATCAAGCCGGCCTTTGTTTGAGGATGTAGAGTATGCACACGTGCATGGGTGGCTGCCTCTGAAAGGCTTTTTATTTATGCAGTAATGCAGAGAGCACAAACATATTTCTACTCAAGCAGAAATGTTGTTGTATCACTATGTGAAGTACATTTGAGCTAATTTACCATTTATTTAGGAATATTGCAATCAAAGGTGTAGAAGAATTTACAGAAGCTACGGTGGCCTTCAAGGACAAGAAGCTAGTTAGTAAAGATGGCATCATCCACCGCTGCTGCAAGTCTTTTTTCACAATATAAAGTGGTCAGGTGAATGTGTATTTAGTTATTTATTTTATAGTACTTCTTCTTTGTCTTCCAACAGCTGCATTTACGGCGGACACCCACTATTAAAACACATAAGGCACTTCAGTTTGTCTGTTCAGTGCTACTGTAGAAACATGGCAGTTGGCCGCGTTCCTATGTAGATACAAAAGGCTCATTGGAAGGTTAAATTTAAAAAAAATATATTTTATTTTCAAGCAATTATGCCCTAATTAAAACATTCTTATGGATATTCCATTCCATTCCTACAAGGTCTGTTCTGAAAAACGTCAATTCCCTTTTAACACCTTGAAATGGCTGACTTCTTCACAAGTAAAAATGTCACTGCACATTTAAATATTGCTGTGAATACAGTGTGATGAATGTGATGTTTACCAGCTGAAGTCCAGACAGCGTCTCCGTTCTGTCTCCCATCGGCCCTCTGGGAGTCGGAGTTCAGACTCACGTCAGCAGAAAGTTGATCCAAACTGTGAAAACTCCTCCTGGATGGACACAAACATAAACAAATCATAAATAACTAAAACAATAATATTCTGTACATTAACTGTATCTATAAGCACCTGCTTATTTATGTTATGTGTGTTGTAAGTGGTTTGATATATTATTCAGATGCATTATTACATACATAATTTTTTATCTTCCATGTAAAATAGCATCACAGAAAAGACATCAATACGAACAAATACATTTAAAAGTGAACTGAATTTACCTGCGAAAAAGCTTGACATCACCCACATTGTTCCTGATGGTGGACCACTGGTTGACCAGCGGGATGGACAGATCTTTAGCCAGATGGGAGGAGTCACACGGCATGAGGGCAGAGCTAGATAAAGCACAGAGTACAAATCATTTAGTTGAGAAGTGATCATTTTAATCTAAGCAGGCATAGATGTATCTGAACATCAAGGGTGGCCGTACTAAAAGACACATCTAAATATCAACAGTCAGCCGGAGTTAGGAATGTCACATGTGTGCGAGTAAAAAATTAAATAAATAAACTAATAAAAATAAATATAATAAGGTAAGCCTCTCAATGAGTATTGCATGAGTTATTAACTGGGATAACCAAAAACTGAATCTTGTTAGTTTCTTTGAATATTTTACATATAAAATACAGTATACCAGTTGCATTGAAGGTGGAGTATATGGTGTCCAGAGAATGCTTCTTTATATTTATACTAAACACGCCAATATTTGACACTCAGAGCGTGTGCTCCAGCCATCCAGACCGTCTTTTTTTAGATAGACATTTTTTCAAGCCTAGGCTGTGCATGAACACCAGTTTTTTTTCAGCACGCACACGCACTACAGACAGGTAGCGGATGGTGAGTAGATATTAGCTGATTTGGACTAAAAAAGTGTTCTGGATTACAATGACTGAGTATGCCTTAAAGGAGAAGTAAGTGAAGTCCTTTCAGATAACTTCCTGTCAGTGACTGTAGTTAGTAGTCCCCTCCCCCGTCCCTACGTCACCACCACATGAACGCGTAGCCGCCTTCATCAGATAGTGCCACGATGGAGAGCAGCGAGTCATCGTTCACGGGCACAGAGACTTTATAGCGCTCTGTCTACTGATTGGATAAAAACTAGCGGGATACTCAAAATTTTATCTGGCAATTACTGTAAAGCTGAATGATTGGGAGACCTGTGTTCTGAACTGCGCATGCTGTTTAGGTGATTGCTGTATGAATATAGAGTGATTTAACATGTTTAAAAAATATCAACCTATTTTACCAACTCCTGGTATGGGCTGTTTTGGCTAGACGATGTGAATTCAAAAACACGTGACACAGTCTTTTCCACTTTTTGGTGTGTGTGTGTGTGTGTGTGTGTGTGTGTGTGTGTGTGTGTTCTTGTGCTTTCTCACAGCTGTGCCTGCAGCTCCAGCACTACAGCCTCCAGATCCTTCTTCTCCTCCTGGCTCTGGACCGACAGCTCCTCCACCTTGGCCCTCAGACACTTGTTCTCCGTCTCCACGTTCTTCAGCTGCGACTCACGCAGGCGAACCAGCTCCTCCAGGTAACCCTAAGGATTAGGGAATCAAGGATTATTTGAGTTTTTTACAATTTTTAAATTAAAGATATCATCATTTAACTTTTCCAGATGATTAATTGCATTAAAACAATAATTTTTTGTTTCTGCAATTTTTTCAGAATTTGTTTGCACATTTGACATTATCTTACTATTGTACGTTTGCATCTCCTTACATTAAACTAAACTCTAGATGTTGGATACATTGTTGTAAAGAGTTGAACTCTTTATTATTTTTTTTTACAACATTTTAGTGTCCAAAGTCTTACAGAACAGGTTAAGAATACAGCATTTTTTTCAATAAAAAAAAAAAAAAATTATTAAATATTTTGGTTGTTTTTCAGAACAGAGATGTTTGTTTCAGAGTTTTGAAAAAGATTATGGTGAGATAACGGCCGTTAAAGATGATCGTATGGGTTAAAATGTACAGATGCAAACAGGCAAGGTAAATTAAGCCTAAATGTACATTTTGGCCATTTTCTTTTACAGTATACTAGTGTGAAAGAGGACATGTCATAGAAGCAAAATAGCCAGGAATCTCAAAATGTATCAGTGCTTGAAAAAAAACATGTTTTTGCCTGCAGTGTCTGGCCTTAACACAGCACTAACTTGGTTTCACCAGTTGTTGTTGTGACTGACCTTCTGTGCATAGACGATCTTAAACCTCTGCTCCATCTTACGACACTTGTTGCTCCAGCTCTCCTCATCGGTAACCAGGGGGATGTAGGGATGCTCAGGGACACTCTCCTCACTGTTACTGCTGTCCACACTGTGACGGTCATCCTCGTCACTCAGGTAGTCGTAGCTAGAGAGAACCACATGGTTATTATTCAACTTTATTTAGACAGGGAAAGCCATTGTGGCACCTCAAGTACTAACCAACCCTGAGTTTGTCTTGTAAGGATTGGAACGCCAAGCAAAGAGAGATGTAAGGTAAATGGGTAGTTTTTGTATCATGTCTTTATAATAGAGTGCTGCAGCGTAGTACATGAACAATGAATGTCATAGTAAAAGTTGAGTGACAGGATCAGTCTCACCTCTGAGTGAACTTCAAGTACGGTGTGTAATCAACCACAGCTGGGGATTTCCCATCCAGAGTCTCCCCCTTCAAGCAAAAACTGCAAAGAGAAAAAGAGACCAAAATAATGGACTTGCTTTTTTAGAAAGGTCAGTGACTCTGCTGTTTAGGATTTCATTAATGGCAAAGGAAATATTGATTTGTGCATCATAAACTTGAATGTTGGCTTTATTCACTGTATATACGTAATGTGCATACTATGTACTACATATGTGTTTACCTTTTAAAAATTGGCCACTTTTACTCAGTACGTGTGTCAGAGATATGTAGGCTACAGTATGTAGAGTATGTTTCACCTGAAGTCAATTGCACTCAGTCCAATCAGCATTCCAGTCAGGACGGTGGCCTCTTCTCTCAGCATAATGGCTCCATCATCATAGAACCTCCTGTCAGGTGAATAGGCGGTTAGTTATAATCTCTCAACTTTCACTGTCATTCCACCTGCAGCCAATTAATGACAGATTTTGCAGTAGGTTTGATTTTCTAAATCTGTTGCAGGTATGTACTGTAAATGTACAGAAAATACATTAGTGTGTGGGTTTTTTTTTACATAAGGATAAAAACAGGTAGTTCTGTTGCACTGAACGTCTTTTAACTTGCTAGGTGGTTTATAATGCAATTTTTTTTTTATGTTACGTACATACAGTACATCAAAATGACAAATAAAAGGAATCTGGCAACAAAAAAAATAAATTCAGAAAGGTCCTCGATTGTGCCTCTGTCATTTGTCTGACCTGGTTGTTCTTGTGTCCCTCAGAGCAGTGGATACATATTCAGAAAGTCGTTTCTCCATCAGCGCCACTCGAATCCACGCACGCCCCTACACGACAGCGTAAAAAGTGATTAGGAACAGACACACACACACACACACACACACACACACACACACACACAGTCACGCACACAATTCTTCATGCAAATATTCTTGCCTTGGCTCGTGATGTGCTGATATTCTCTATGTTTTCGATGCTGGCGATGCAGTTGTTCTGCACCTTGCTGCACGCCAGACGGATATATTCCCAGTAACTGCGCTGTCCATCTGAGCTGAACCAGCTTCCCGAACCTGGTACAAAGATTTACACTCAACAATAAATCATTTTGGCTCACAGCACACACTAATAATAATGCAAGCACAGCAACAACAATACAGTTGTTTTTTTCCCTTTTTGATAGCGATGTCTACAGTATAGTCTATGTATGCAGTAGAATTTTAAATATATTTTCACTGTCTCACATTCCAAGCTGTATTAAACAGATGTGTCCATCATTTTGTTCAAATTAAATCAAATCAGTTTTATTTGTATAGCCCAATATCACAAATAAACATTTGCCTCAGTGGGCTTCACATTCCATACAATATGACACCCTGCCCTTAGACCCTTAGCTCGGCTGAGAAAAAACTCCCAGAAAAACCCTTTATCGGGATTAAAAAACTGAGAAATGTCAGGGAGAGTTGACCAAGGAAGGGATCCCTCTCCCAGGACGGACTTTCTGCAATAGATTTCGTACATAAAATCACAAAGGAGTCGGATCATTGACCAGATGTTTACATGGTAATACTAAAGTAAAATATGAATAGTGAATAGTGTGGATGCAGTGTGTTACCTGCATTGTTACCTTTGAAGCGGTGGCTGAGGATGTGCTCTAAAATGGCGGCAAAGTTAATAAACTCCTCCGATGAGTCATCTATGGGCTCTGCTGTGTACTTTTCTAGAAGAGTCTTTACAGAGAATCTGAAATAGAAGCACACGTACAAAAAAGAAAAATTAGAAAAACAAAACAAGACAATACAATTTGACAGAAAAAATATCTACTTTGCAAATGTGAAGGGTGTGCACTTTCAGTTTGAGTTGCATGCTGCACAAGCCAATGAAAATGCAGCCGTGTACACTGTACCCCACGCAGACAAATGTACTACTGTATTTGAACTCGGCAACAATAGCTGGGGAGGAGTTTTTTTTTGTTTTTTTGGGAACCACGCCATCTTATCACCCTGAGGTCACCCCCAATTGTCTTGTGTACTGCACAATGTATCCCTTCAGTTGCTTTGGCAGTTTTACCATGAAAACAATACAATTAACCCCTCTGTCTTTTCAGCCTTTTGTGCGCGCTGTTGCTTCCAGGTCCCTTTGGGTCGTGTCTCTCTGCGGGACCCGGCCGGCATCAAAAGAATGATCCAATAATTCCCTCCCCCCACTCATTTATACACGGTGGTCTGATCTATTTAGGGCAGCCGCTGTCCCCACTATTGTTTGGCTTTTTGACCTCAAACGATCGTCTTGCTTGATATGCAGCGTGCATGATAGGAGCCAGCATCCAGGCACACAGGCTCGGGGGTAAAAGCCTCGGCTCCGATGGGCAACACTAGCATCACGGAGGGCAAGACAGCCCTGGCCGTGGGGGGCACCTCCATCGCCAGGGGGAAAACCACCGTGGCCATGGGCAACTCCTCCATCTTCAGGGGAGTGACCACCACCTCCATGGGAGACTCCACCATTCAGAGGGAAAAGACCACCGTGGCTCTGGGACGGGCCAGCTTCAGCCGGGGAACCACAACCACCTCCTTCCGCAAAGCCTTGATGGGCAAGCGCAGGACCACCTAGATGGACAGCAGCAGGACACCTGAACCCAAGGCTAAGACATCCAAAGCAGCCGCCAAAAAACTGTCCAAAAAAGACTCTAACAATGAGTGGGGAACCACATTCTCGTCAAGCAAGACCTCCTTCAGCAAAGGCAGGGTTTCCATCCTGAGGACTAGGTACGCCATCTCCTGGGGCAAATACTCGATCGCCTGGAGCAGAACCACCATCGCTCTGGGCAACAGCAGCTTAGCAGTGGGCAAGACAACTGTCACGCGAGGGGAGATCACGAGCCACCTCACCACCCTGACCTGCACCCATGGGACCAAGTCTGTCACTGTGGTCAAAACCACGCTCGTCAGGGGCACCGAAAGGCACAGCCACGTCTACTGGAATTTTAACACCATTCCTGCACACACTTAAGAACCCATGGATATTTTTTAGCAGGTCAGTAGTATAAAGAGTCAATACAAGAAAAGAAAAAAAAGATCTGCTATGTTTGCGATTAAAGTGTGTTAGGAACTATATAAGTCAATGAAGCATGAAATCCATCTCTTTGCACAAGGTACAAAGGTGGATTAACACGTTTAAAAAAAAGTGCCAATGCCATGCTGAGCGTGTTTTGCAAATGTGTGATGGTGATGAAATGATGGTTTATGGCGTGGCTACTTGCTAGGGAGGGAAAAGTGTGAAACAGCTGTGTGGGATGTATGTGGAGACACAAGAGAGGGTCTGTTAATTCATCAGCACTGTTCTCCTGCATATTGTGCATGTACAGACGACCATCAACGTGTCTACATCCATGGTATAAATGTGGTATTTTTGTGCATGCTGATAATATTGGTTGATATTTATATAATTTATTGGTTCTGAAGTCTGCCTGCATATCCATATAACTATGCTGCTATATGTCCACTAGGAAACACAGTTTTAAACTAGAAAACTGTAAAAACTGGTTGATCATGTAACAATGCTTATAAAAGTAACATGTCTAAACACTGCTTGGCTTGATTGTTTTGTAAGTAGCTCTTAGTTTTTGTGAGATATTCTACTATATAAATATCATAAATGGTAGAGACAATTAAACACTAAATAGTGTAAGAAGCTGGATACCTCAGTAGGAAACACCACTGACTTTGGTACAGGGAAACAAGGGTTTGATTCTCGGAGCAAGTCCAATGAGATAATGCCAACTTCCTACCTCCAATTGTAAGTCGATTTGGATAAAAGAAGCATCAGCTAAATGACATGTAATGTCATAACTTGCAGACAGTTCAGCAAGGACACAAATGGGTGATGAACCACACCCATATTTCAAATGGAGGTACAACCACAGATACAGGAGACATTTCAATCAAAGCCTCAACTACATGTGGAGAACTTGAACATGTAACATCCTTTCTTTTGACCAACCTGACACTGTGCGACTCATGTCACATATGGTGTATACGGTCGCTCACACACACAGAGGCTATGTCTTACAATCACAGGCTATAGGGAACAATGGCCCCAGAAGAAAGTGATGTCACCGCAGATTGCCCCCTTTTGCAACAATGTGTCCTTCAACCGTCCGGTGTCGTCGTGGAAATGGGACAATCGCTCCACTGTCCCGGTCCCCCCCTTTAGATAGGCTGTTGCCACCTACGGCTTGCCTCTGTCCATTCACATGCACACAGGGGTGGTATGTGGCCTTCCAGAGCCCACGTCGAATCAGCTCAACGGAGGCATTATGTGACACGGGGGTCGCGCTATTTCCACGCTTAGCATTCTGGTCTGCCCCGAGATCGTGCTCTGATGTTACTATTATCGCCGAGAGGAAGAGCAGGGTGTGCTGCATGAGTGTCCGATGCGTCGCGTCTCCGAGTGAGCCCCGAACGCCACCGTCGAACCTGGGTCAGGAAGAAGAAGAGCTCCCCAATGGGCAATACCAGTTTCACCGAGGGGAAGACGAACCTAACTCTGGGCACCACCCAAATCAAGAGGGGAAAGTCCACTCTCGCCATGGGGGCCTCCTCCATCATGAGAGGCAAGAAAACCACGTCTCTGGGCTCCTCCACCATCACCAGCGGAAAGACCAAGATCTCCCTGGGCAGCGCCTCCTTCAGCAGGGGCTCCACCACCACCTCCTTTCGGAAAGCCTTCTTCCCCAAACGCAAGACCCTCTAGATGAGAGGGGCCCTTGCAATGGCGGGGTGGGGGGACTGGCACCAAATGTAACAAGAAAACAGCACCATCATCACAGAGAACATATTATGGACATCATGGACAACTTCACAGCATCTTCTCCACATCAGGGTCTATTCCAATTGAGAGCGAGAACTGGATTAAATTTGCTTTGGGACCTTTGACTTGTTTTTGGGTCATGACGGAATTATCAAGGAAACAGGTCAGTGGCATCTAAATTCTGTTTTATAAATATGTTGTATGCAAAGACCAAGTAGGCCATTATATAGAGTTCCAGGATGTTTGTAGGTCCTTCATGTATTCGCAAACTCTGTTTTACCCAAAAAATCCTCCTGGCTGATGATGCCAGTTTGCTAGAAAGCACAACCATTGAGTGTTGGGGCAAAGAAGTTCAACTACTGTTCAGGTGCTCATTTGACACAACTTTGTCTTAAGGAGCCCCATAGACTTTGTAGAGAATTGTGCTATTGAAGAGTAGGTAGTGAAACATATGTTCAAAATTGGTTATAAATTCCCTTTTTGTTCAGACTGCCAAAGACAGAAAAATATATGAAGCCATCATCAGCTCATTATGCAGAGTGCCAAGCCCTTGGAAAACCACCAAGGGTCCCCAGAGGTTCCCAAGGCTCAATATGGGAACCTCTGATTAATGGCTAATTGGCCAGTTCCTTGACGTGATAGCAATTCAAATCATATAAGATAAGAAAATCAGCTGTTTCAGAAGGCTTTCAAAGTGGTAGTGTTATCTCAAAATGCCACATGACAGCAGGCGATTGTAAATTGGCTGAAGTCCTTTGATCTGAAGGGGGATTCGTTGGTGTGCCTCAAATGCAAATGGATGGAGTGGAATTGCAACATGCTCTTGGTACGATTTGACACTGAAAAACAACTGCAAGAGCCTTCGGACAAGCGTCTTTTGTGCCCCCTCTCTCACTCGGCCTGGATTGCTGCCAAGCCCACTCTCAGCTCTCTTTAAATGCCCCCCTTGTTCTCCTCTACTCATCCCTTTACTGTACTTACACAAGTGTGTGTTTGATCCACCCAAGGATAACCAAAACTACATTTATCAGAAGTGACACCTAACCCAGATCCACAATCCTTCACATCGAATCTCTTAGCTTTAATTTCTTTTTACATTTTTCTGTTAACTGCATGTCGTCCCTGTCTCGCTCACCATTTCTACTCATTGCTTAAAAAACTATCCAATAAATGGGAACAAAAAAACATTTCCCTAACTCTTTTCTCTTTCTCCCTCTCCCTCTTATCTGTCTGTGTCTCTCCTTAGTCTTGGCATAACCGTCAGGATCAGATGACACAGGCGGACTCCTCACCGGCCGCAGCATTGTGTAACAGCAGACAGTGCTGTGTTTATCGTCGGGGGAGACGTCCTGTCCTGTACTGGATTGGAACAAACAGCCAAGAGAAAAAAGACTTAAAGAATGCCATGTGCTTTGAGGAATTTTGAGATGAGATTGATAATTTAGGCCAAATTCAAATAGACAAAACAATGTAAAAAAAACTGTAACTACAACAGGGTGTGCCTCTCTCTCTCTCTCTCTCACCAGCCCCCTCTGTGTATAAGCGTCGAGGCAAAGTGTTGTGTGGTCAGAGGAGGTGTAGAGGAATTGGTGTGCAAGGTGGACAGTAAGGGTGTCGGCCTGAGAGGCACGGAGAACGTAAATCAGATGTTTGAACTTGACAGAGGGGTTCAAATGAGGAATATCACCCAGGGTAGAGTGGTGAGAGAGTATAGGTTGAGAGATGCCCAAATGTTGAGTCAAACTTATAGAAACCTTTTGCTGTAAATTCACATACTTGATGGTGTCAGTAAAAAAAGTTTAAAAAAATAGTAAAAATAAAGTGTAGCTTATGAAATCAGGGAATACAAACGAAGGCTGCACAGAAACGGAACTAGAAAAAACAATGTTATTCCAGGCATGCAGGTTGAAAAAACTTGAACCTGCTTAAAAAATAACTTCTACAAAAAAATGCAACTGAGAAGGGTGGAAAGTGGCAACCCCTTTGTCATTGTTCAGAACTGAAAAAAGCCACCCACTTGCAGAGGCATGTGTGAGATATGAATATGTATAATGGTGTTTACTACAGTGGCAGAGAACATTTTATTCTCTGCTATGGAGCCACGCCCCTATGAACTCAAACACCCCATCCTTTCACTCCACATTCCTTTTGTTTACAGGACACTTCTGAAGGGACTACAGCTTTCATTCAAACCTGTCAAGTCTCACTCATCTTATCTATGTTTTCTTAGGTTCACTGCGTCCACTGCTACTCTGTTCCTCCAGTCACGGACAACGGCACAAGAGAACTCTTAGCCAGACTTTAGGCATCAAAAACGGTACATTCTAAACTGCATGTGGCTTGTAAACAAATCGCCCTTTGAAGGTCGATCTTCAAATTTTGACAAATATACGTCAGAAAAACAAAGTTCCATGAATATCCCTACTGACTGCAGACACCCTCAGCCCTGCCATATTAAGATTAAACCTGTTGCTAGTGGCAACAGCACAGAGATAAATAGATCACCATGACACTGCTGTCACTGTGGACGTGAATCACCAAGTCATTCTCTCGTTTAAGACAACGTTCCTATAGTAGTCCTGTGTATTTCCATCAGTCTGAAGGCTACTAGCCTCATTTTACAAGTATTCTTCTTAGTTGACATTTTAAATTGCAGTTTTTTCAACAACTTCCCCGTAGTCCCTGAACTGAACAGGTGCAAATGTGTGTTCAGGTTTTCCTTTATTATACACAAATGTCCATTGCTGTACATGTGTTTCTAATTAAAATGGGTTAATTCTGTTGAGTATAATAGCACTGAAAACCACTGAAACACTTTTCAGACATTAGGCTAATTGCTGTGCCTGTTAGTGGTGACCAACATTGTGCCAGATCACATGAATTAAAGAGAACACACTGCAATGTCTTTGTTATGACCCCAAGTCAAAATACAGTGTTTTCATGGAACATTTGACAACAAGTGAATTTCTTTCCTACCAAACTTGCTCTCTTCTCTGAACTCCCAGAAAAATACATAACATGATCAAACAACATTGTTGGGAAAATGTTAATCTCTGTGTGTGCTGATGGTATTTTAAACATGTATGATGTGACAGTGAGGAAAAAAAGAGGTCAGACTTTATATATACACACTTTATGTATGGCCTGGTGTACTAATCTAGCACTAACGTTAGCTTAGCAATTGTAGCTCGGTAGCATTTCAAGCCTGGGATCTTGTATCCTGCACCAACACGCCCAGCCAGAGGCCCCCGCTGCTGATTCAGGATCTCTCTCCAAACGAGACCATAGGAAAACATACACATAACGCCCTTTGACTACTTGAATCAACTCTGTCTATGAAAGGCATCAAGAAGAACAGAGGATCCGAAACAAAACAAATGAGGGGATGCAGATTCTGACAGCACACACGGACAGACGGCTGGAAGAAGCTGCCCTCCAACTGAACCTAATCAATGTCATGTTGCTCATTAGAAAAATATGGAAAAAGAAACTGTGTAGTAAGCATTACTGATGGAAAGCTTTTTGAGATTTATTTCTGTTTTTGTCCAGCGTGTTTGTCATTAAAATGCTTACATGATTAAAAATTGGTCTTAGCACTTAGTCAGGCCAAACCAAAAACAAACCGTTCTAATCTTTCTCTGTGCTGTAAGTCCATTGTGAGAACTTTTTCTTTCTTTGCAGGAATGCTTTCTTTGTGATGTTGTGTGTTTTGCTTCACTCTGTACGTGTCACTAAAATGCAGACAGCACCTTGGATAGGAAGGTACTGGAATAAAAAAGGCTTGATTGTGTGTCTATTTGAATGTCTGGACAATGTATTTTTTTAAGGTTTTTCTGGGGGGATTATAATAAAGCCCCCCCAAAAAATTGTCAGAATTCCGGGAGGCTAAAACAGAAAACTGTTAGGAGAAGGATGTGGTTGCATGATGTCACCTTTGCAGAAAGCCTGCACACACTGCAGAAATAATTACGTAGCTGTCTGCAATATAATGTATGACTCCAAGTCACTTTGCAATTCAACACCCATGCTAATGATATAATACATTATACGACAACACAATAAAAGTATGAAAGTGAAGCTGTAATTTCCCTACACGTTATCTCTGGATAATAAAAACACAATAACAACATAATAAAAAAAGAAACACTGAGCAGGATATGGTTACTTTAAAATAGCTAACAGAAACAATACCTTTATCAATAGCAGCTATTTTGATTGAATTTAAATTGAAGACAAAATTGCCAACAGTCTCTTATTTCAGGTTCTCTATTGTGAATATTTGCTACTTTTTATAATCAAGAAAATAAATTGCAGATTTATTGATAATAAAAATACTTGTTAGTTGCCAAGTCCCCAATATTAAAGACACATTCTAAGCTAGAGTTGGTATATTGTAGCAATATTATTTCAATAACAACACAGAGACAATAATGATGGACATGGACAAGTTACATTTATGGCTGCAGTTAACTACAATTGAATTCAATGACTTGGCTATAATCCTGCATATAATATCAAATGGGTATTCTCAAAACGTAACAGCTACTCAGTTTCCCTGGTTCGAATAACATTATCACTTTAAGAGTGAAACTTTATGATATATATCAATGCAAAAAAAAGTATAATATTGTAGGCTATGTAGAGATGTGTGTATTCATGTGGAGGAAAATAACATGACTTTAATGTTGAAATAAGCCTCATTACAGAATATTTTGAGAACTAAATCCACGTGATGAAATGTGCATGAGCAATTTAACATTGACAAATAAAAAAAGTTCAGAGTTTCCAGCCGTTACTACTCTTATAACTATACGAGAGAGCCATTTAAAGGCTTCACATCACAGTCCATCAGTAATACACACTGCTCTGTGTGGGCCTGGGGACAATGATGGGGGGAGGAGTCCTCACTCTCCTCCCGATGCCCTTGTCCCATACAGACACTCAACCTGACTGTGATGGAGGAGGAGGGACCCTGCTGTTGCATTTTCTCTCAAGCTCAAGCCTAGATACAATAATGTAATCCCAATATAGTGTAATGTTTTATCCATTTGAAGCTGCATTTTGCCAGTATTGACAGGAATCATGCAGGTGTCTCAAACTGTGAGAAATAAAGGAGACTTATATGAGAGATTGTAGTGGGAAATGTCACATCAAATATATTATTTTTAAATGAATGTTACAGCAAAGGTTGCTATTAACTCACTATTTTGAAAAAGAATGACATTGATAATCAAGAGAGTATTATAGGTAATGTGTTTTCTAAACAAGCGGGTGTCATGGCAGGGGTATATGTGAAGGTGAAAGCGCACCTGCCTCTTTTTCATCCAGAGCATTTCTAGAAATATGGCCATTATTTTGCATTATTTTCCATAGCCTATATTTTGATCAGTATCCTCCATTGTGTTCATATTATTTCAATGATGAACTAGCTAGGATGCAGTGGTTGGCACAAGCAGATGGTAGGCTATTGAGCCTGTGTCGTGATGATGTAGACTGTACCTGCAGACCGTGATCAGGTTTTTTCGCTCCACGCCGACGCTCCGCGCAGACGCCTTTTTGGATGTCAGACCCATAGCCATTGCTGTGTGAATGCAGCCCGACTCCATCCAGCGGCGGCCCCGGGGCCTCTTCGGGGTCCGTGCCCAGGCCAGGACCCTCCCTCCCCGGCCCTGTGTCCTACAAACTCCGACTGTCCTCTGCAGGGAGCCACGGAGGATGCTGCTGCTGCGGGACGATGGTGCTGAGAACAGGGCGATCAGCATCAAACTAGAGACAATTACATATTCAACTTCCGGTTTAAAATTTCAAAATAATATTACCTTTATATATTTGCCTTCTCACAAGGATTGTAAAGTAATGGCACTTTTATTTCCATCCACATTTCAGGTTTCCATTCACCTTACGTCATGCACTTGGCACAGCTGAGAGGGGATGATGCATTCACGTATTTTCTGTAGCACATAGCTTTCGAAGTGTGAATACAACTTCAAAACACAATTTAACCCTATAGCCTACATATTTATTTAGATGTTTGTTGCTTGGGCAAAACAATTTAACTTTTTCTGAATACATAGGCTAGTTTTTTTTTTTTATATGTTCTTACTAACAATAACAATGCTGATGACTGTAGGCCTATAACTGTTTTTTTCCCCCTTTAAAAATCCACATGATATTCACAATTGTTTCAATCACAGATTCATCATTCATTTATTATAGGCTACTATCTATGAGATTCATATTAGGTGCATCGACAGATAGCCTACGTTCACACAGTTTCCATAGTCACATAAACATAAACATTTAGCAAAGGCAATTCTCAATTAATTTTAATTGAACATTTATGATTAAAATAATATTAAAAGAGAAATATATTTAATTATTTAAAAAAAAAAAAGCTGTAGGAGAGTCTACTCCGAGAGACCAGGGGGCGCTGTTGTGAAATCGTTTATTTATGTTATACAGAGAAGGGAAGATGGCGGAGTCTGAAGAGCCAAAGGCTGGGCCTTGCACTTTTCTGTTCAAGAAATCTACAAAGAAGTTCTCAGGACGAAAGAGAAAAACAAGCGATAGCGACAAAGGTAATAGTTACTGATTAAACTAACGTTTTACAAACTGCTAGTCCCCCTGTGGTTTGCCAAAGGTCCTACAATAGCAAACAGAAAGTAGCTTACAGTAACGTTCACTGTCGTGTTCGTGTATTGACTGTATTCCTGTCTTTAATTGTAAGAATTACATTTACCTGATAAGAGCGTTAAGAACGAGGTGAAGAAGAGAACAACTCAGTAGGCTTTGGTCAAGTTGTAAATGTGTTAAAAACCTATTTCGTTCATGTGTGTTGAGTTCAGGCTATCTCGGATTTTGGAGCGATGTGACATTGTTTTTTGCAGCCTGGTTTTTTATTACTCCCTGCTGCAGTGGTCTGTCTGATTGTACATTAATATAATTTGTATTTGTAGTGTGTTTGTGTGCACTGCAGGGATAATGGTTTTGTCAGTGATGGATGGGTAATAGCATTCTGGTTTCAACACTAAATGCAGACCAGCTTATTTTTTTTTTCCAGATGGCAGCAACAGTGATGAGGACCAGAGCTCCGTGGTGAAAAAGGATAAGAAAGACTCTCGAGTCAACCCCATGATTCAAAGGGTACCCTCATAACTAACAATAATTATAATATTATTAATGATATATTTTTGAATGGTGCCTCACTGTTGTGTGACCCTGGTCTTGTCCCTTTTCAGTCTAAGAAGGTGGAGAAAGAAGCAGTGTCTTCCAGTGAAAGTGAAGAGGAAACACGACACAAGAAGATCACCGTTTCGTACAAGTCCACACGGTCAGCAGTGAGTTGACACTTTTAAATCTGGAAAATTAACGAAAAGCAAATTGCTCGGCTGCTGAAAAGTGTCGTGTTCTATCTGACCCCTGATGATTTTGTTCTTGACTTGATTAAAGTCCCGTTACTGTAGAAATCTTTTTCACTCCTTGCTATTCTCTCAATCTTGCCCCCCTCCCCATCCCCCAAATAGAAACCAGAGGGACCAGATGACATGGGAGCAACTGCTACATATGAGCTGGACACTGAGAAAGATAAGGACGCTCAGGCCATCTTTGAGAGGAGTCAGAAGGTCCTAGAGGTGGGTCACATCTTTTGCAACAACATACAATCTAACCTACATTTATGAAGTGTTTCTTTATACATTTCCGATATATCTATACAGTAGTTAAATGTGTTTTATTGGCAGTGGCATACTAGTGGTTCAGTTTCCCACTCAATTCATTTAAATTGTCAAAAGATATTGCTAAATTGAGTTCCAAATGTTGTATAATATATTTTCACCTAACTTTGCACAATAAACATCAACAACAACATTATTGCACACTATTTGTGTACTGAATGAACCACTTTACCTCTTCAACAGGACCTGGAGGGTAAAGAGGATGATAAAATCTACCGCGGCATCAACAACTACCAGAAATTCATCAAACCAAAAGATACCACAATGGGAAACGCCTCCTCCGGCATGGTCAGGTGAGTACAGGCTATAGGCGAGAATTATTCATCATCACATACTTTCGAAGACATTCTATCATCTATATAAACTCATATGTAATCAATTATAGTTGACGCATAAACCCTGCGTTCCAAATCACATTCTCATTCTTTTTACTATATAACATACTGCAGCTGTCCGTAAAAGAGCGAAGTTTGCATGCAGGAGGCATACAATTTGGGTCATACTTTTACTTAATTATATCCGTCATAAGATCGCTACTTGATCTTGTGTCTTGCTTATATCTTCTCGCATCCCTGGTTGTTTTCAATCAGAGGATCAGTCGTAACTTCTGATTCTGACCCACAATTGGCAAAAAATCATTCAGATTTGCACACTAAAAATAGCAACCGGTTCTAGCAGGACATCCGGTTATTTTTCAGCATGCTGCATTTGACCACATGTACTGTATCCTTAATCTTTTTCTGTCTTACTGAATAGGAGGGAAATGTGTGTATTGGTACGCAGTAACCTTCAACCTTTTTAACAGAAAAGGACCAATCAGAGCCCCTGACCACCTAAGAGCCACAGTCAGGTGGGATTACCAGCCAGACATTTGCAAAGACTACAAGGAGACAGGATTCTGTGGTTTTGGAGGTGGGTGTCGGTTGTCGTCTATTAGAAGACTCAAAACACCTGGACCATTCACTTTAAAGTGTTTTTCATATTATTCTCTCCTGCTTTTCAGACAGCTGCAAGTTCCTTCATGACAGGTCGGACTACAAACATGGCTGGCAGATCGAGCGTGAACTGGAGGAGGGCCGTTATGGAGCCAATGGT